>NC_138164.1:113676317-114292668 GCF_964165515.1 Mesoplodon bidens | reverse complement strand
CAACAGGAAGACACTGGAGCTCACCAAAAAGATACCCCACATCCAAAGACAAAGGAGAAGCCACAGTGAGACGGTAGGAGGGGCGCAATCACAATAAAATCAAATCCCGTAACTGCTGGCTGGGTGACTCACAACTGGAGAACACTTATACCACAGAAGTCCACCCACTGGAGTGAAGGTTCTGAGCCCCACGTCAGGCTTCCCAACCTGGGGGTCTGGCAAAGGGAGGAGGAATTCCTAGAGAATCAGACTTTGAAGGCTAGCAGGATTTGATTGCAGGACTTCAACAGGACTGGGGGAAACAGAGACTCCACTCTTGGAGGGCACACACTAAGTAGTGTGCGCATCGGGACCCAGGGGAAGGAGCGGTGACCTCGCGGGAGACTGAACCAGACCTACCTGCTGGTGCTGGAGGGTCTCCTGCAGAGGCAGGGTGTGGCTGTGTCTCACCGTGGGGACAAGGACACTGGAAGCAGAAGTTCTGGGAAGTACTCCTTGGGGTGAGCCCTCCCAGAGTCTGCCATTAGCCCCACCAAAGAGCCGGGGTAGGCTCAAGTGTTGGGTCTCCTCAGGCCAAACAACCAACAGGAGGGAACCCAGCCCAACCCATCAGCAGACAAGTGGATTAAAGTTTTACTGAGCTCTGCCCACCAGAGGAACAGCCAGCTCTACCCACCACCAGTCCCTCCTATCAGGAAACTTCCACAAGCCTCTTAGATAGCCTCATCCACCAGAGAGGGCAGACAGCAGAAGCAATAAGAACTACAATCTTGCAGCCTGTGAAACAAAAACCACATTCGCAGAAAGACAGACAAAATGAAAAGGCAGAGGGCTATGTACCAGATGAAGGAACAAGATAAAACCCCAGAAAAACAACTAAATGGAGTGGAGATAGGCAACCTTCCAGAAAAAGAATTCAGAATAATGATAGTGAAGATGATCCAGGACCTCGGAAAAAGAATGGAGGCAAAGATCGAGGAGATGCAAGAAATGTTTAACAAAGACCTAGAAGAATTAAAGAACAAACAGAGATGAACAACACCATAACTGAAATGAAAAATACACTAGAACAGAATAAAGAAAAAAAATAATGAAAAGAAATGAAGACAGCCTAAGAGACCTCTGGGACAACACTAAATGCAACAACATTCGCATTATAGGGGTCCCAGAAGGAGAAGAGAGAGAGAAAGGACCCGAGAAAATAGTTGAAGAGATTATAGTCGAAAACTTCCCGAACACGGGAAAGGAAATAGCCGCCGAAGTCCAGGAAGCACAGAGGGTCCCATACAGGATAAACCCAAGGAGAAATATGCCGAGACATACAGTAATCAAATTGGTAAAAATTAAAGACAAAAAAAATTGATTGAAAGCAGCAAGGGAAAAATGACAAATAACATACAAGGGAACTCCCATAAGATTAACAGCTGATTTCTCAGCAGAAACTCTACAAGCCAGAAGGGACTGGCATGATATATTTAAAGTGATGAAAGGGAAGAACCTACAACCAAGATTACTCTACCCGGCAAGGATCTCATTCAGATTTGATGGAGAAATCAAAAGCTTTACAGACAAGCAAAAGCTAAGAGACTTCAACACCACCAAACCAGTTCTACAACAACTGCTAAAGGAACTTCTAAGTGGGAAACACAAGAGAAGAAAAGGACCTACAAAAACAAACCCAAAACAATTAAGAAAATGGTAATAAGAACATACATATCAATAATTACCTTAAACGTGAATGGATTAAATGCTCCAACCAAAAGACACAGGCTCGCTGAATGGATACAAAAACAAGACCCATATATATGCTGTCTACAAGAGACCCACTTCAGACCTAGGGACACATACAGACTGAAAGTGAGGGGATAGAAAAAGATATTCCATGCAAATAGAAATCAAAAGAAAGCTGGAGTAGCAATACTCATATCAGATAAAACAGACTTTAAAATAAAGAATGTTACAAGAGACAAGGAAGGACACTGCATAATGATCAAGGGATCAATCTAAGAAGAAGATATAACAATTATAAATATATATGCACCTAACATAGGAGCACCTCAATATATAAGGCAACTGCTAACAGCTATAAAAGAGGAAATGGACAGTAACACAATAATAGTGGGGGACTTTAACACCTCACTTACAACAATGGACAGATCATCCAAACAGAAAATTAGTAAGTAAACACAAGCTTTAAATGACACAATAGACCAGATAGATTTAATTGATATTTATAGGACATTCCATCCAAAAACAGCAGATTACACTTTCTTCTCAAGAGCTCATAGAATATTCTCCAGGATAGATCACATCTTGGGTCACAAATCAAGCCTCAGTAAATTTAAGAAAACTGAAATCATATCAAGCATCTTTTCTGACCACAACACTATGAGATTAGAAATCAATTCCATGGAAAAAAACGTAGAAAACACAAACACATGGAGGCTAAACAATACGTTACTAAATAACCAAGAGATCACTAAAGAAATCAAATAGGAAATAAAAAATACCAAGAGACAAATGACAATGAAAACATGACAATCCAAAACCTATGGGATGCAGCAAAAGCAGTTCTAAGAGGGAAGTTTATAGCTATACAAGCCTACCTCAAGAAACAAGAAAAGTTTCCTCTCTCTCAGCCATGTGAGGATCCAGCAAGAAGACAGCTGTCTACCTACAAGGCAGGAAGAAGGCCCTCACCAGAACCAGACCATGCTGCCACCCTAATCTCGAGCTTCTCAGCCTCCAGAAATATGAGAAATAAATGTCTGTGGTTTAAAGCCACCCGGTCTAGTACTTTGTTATAGCAACCAGAGCTAAGACAAGCACATTTTATAATCTTTCTCAGTGTGATAATCCAGTTAGATGTGCCTAATTTGAAGTCCACATGCTACTTACTGTGAGATACAGAAAAAAAGATTATTTTTTTGCTTACCTCATTTTACATTCGTATTACACTAAATTATCAGTTTTTGTAACACAGCAATATTTTGTGCTTAATATCCCTAACTAGTACCAAAGATGAATGATAGATGTCAGATGTTTTGGGTATCCTGAGTAGCCCCAAATCTTCCTCTAATATCCACTTAAAATAGCTCACATATAGTGTGAAACCAGCACTCTCTTCATTATTGCTGAGAATTATTGAGGAATTTATATTGTCCAGGCACCTTTAATCCTGAATTCCTTCTCCTACTATATTCTTATTTATTTATCTATCATTGCTTCTGCAATTGCTCTTTTCTCTCTACCCGACTTTTTCTTCATTACGCCCCTTCTACAAAGAAATCAACTAAAACCAGCTATTATTATTAGCATTTTGTAAATGAAAGATTCAGGATAATGGATAAGAATTACAACACGCCAACAATATCAACCTGAAATATTAAATATCTTATGTTTTCTTATGTCTCCCTACCTAGAGCATTTTTCAGCAGGTGCCTTTCTCTAGTAATCCACCTAATCCTCAAGATCCTTCTTCCTAACTTCTCTCAAATTACCTTTCTCAAAAAAAAAAAAAGAAAAAAGAAACAAGAATTATCTCAATTAAACAATCTAACCTCACACCTAAAGGAACTAGAGAAAGAACAAACAAAACCCAAAGTTAGCAGAAGGAAAGAAATCATAAAGATCAGAGCAGAAATAAATGAAATAGAAATAAAGAAAACAATAGCAAAGATCAATAAAACTAAAGGCTGTTTCTTTGAGAAGATAAACAAAATTGATAAACCATTAGCCAGACTTATCAAGAAAAAGAGAGGACTCAAATCAATAAAATTAGAAATGAAAAAGGAGAAATTACAACAGACACCGCTGAAATACAAAGCATCCTAAGAGACTACTACAAGCAACCCTATGCCAATAAAATGGACAACCTAGAAGAAATGGACAAATCCTTAGAGAGGTATAACCTTCCAAGACTGAACCAGGAAGAAATAGAAAATATGAACAGACCAATCACAAGCAATGAAATTGAAACTGTGATTAAAAATCTTCCAACAAACAAAAGTTCAGGACCAGATGGCTTCACAGGTGAATTCTATCAAACATTTAGAAAAGAGCTAACACCCATCCTTCTCAAACTCTTCCAAAAAACTGCAGAGGAAGGAACACTCCCAAACTCATTCTATGAGGCCATCACCATCACCCTGATACCAAAAACAGACAAAGATACTACAAAAAAAGAAAATTACAGACCAATATCACTGATGAATATAGATGCAAAAATCCTCAACAAAATACTAGCAAACAGAATCCAACAACACATTAAAAGGATCATACACCATGATCAAGTGGGATTTATCCCAGGGATGCAAGGATTCTTCAATATACGTAAATCAATCAATGTGATACACCATATTAACAAATTGAAGAATAAAAACCATATGATCATCTCAATAGAGGCAGAAAAAGCTTTTGACAAAATTCAACACCCACTGATGATAAAAACTCTCCAGGGCTTCCCTGGTGGCGCAGTGGTTGAGAGTCCGCCTGCCGATGCAGGGGACACGGGTTCGTGCCCCTATCCCGGAAGATCCCACATGCCGCGGAGCGGCTGGGCCCGCGAGCCATGGCCGCGGAGCCTGTGTGTCCGGAGCCTGTGCTCCGCAACGGGAGAGGCCACAGCAGTGAGAGGCCCGCGTACAGCAAAAAAAAAAAAAAAAAAAAAAAACTCTCCAGAAAGTGGGCATAGAGGGAACCTACCTCAACATAATAAAGGCCATATACGACAAACCCACAGCAAACATCATGCTCAATGGTGAAAAACTGATGTCATTTCCTCTAAGATCAGGAACAAGACAAGGATGTCCACTCTCACCACTATTATTCAACAAACTTTTGGAAGTCCTAGCCACGGCAATCAGAGAAGAAAAAGAAATAAAAGGAATACAAATTGGAAAAGAAGAAGTAAAACTGTCACTGTTTGCAGATGACATGACACTATACATAGAGAATCCTAAAGATGCCACCAGAAAACTATTAGAGCTAATCAATGAATTTGGTAAAATTGCAGGATACAAAATTAACACACAGAAATCTCGTGCATTCCTATACACTAGTGATGAAAAATCTGAAAGAGAAATTAAGGAAACACTCCCATTTACCACTGCAACAAAAAGAATAAAATACCTAGGAATAAACCTACCTAGGGAGACAAAAGACCTGTAGGCACAAAACTATAAAACACTGATGAAAGAAATTAAAGGTGATACCAACAGATGGAGGGATATACCATGTTCTTGGAATAGAAGAATCAATATTGTGAAAATGACCATACTACTCAAAGCAATCTACAGATTCAGTGTAATCCCTATCAAATTACCAATGGTATTTTTTACAGAACTAGAACAAAAAATCTTAAAATTTGTATGGAGACACAAAAGACCCCAAAGAGCCAAAGCAGTTTTCAGGGAAAAAAACGGAGCTGGAGGAATCAGACTCCCTGACTTCAGACTATACTACAAAGCTAGAGTAATCAAGACAATATGGTACTCGCACAAAAACAGAAGTATAGATCAATGGAACAAGACAGAAAACCCAGAGGTAAACCCATGCACCTATGGTCAACTAATCTATGACAAAGGAGGCAAGGATATACAATGGAGAAAAGACAGTCTCTTCAATAAGTGGTGCTGGGAAAACTGGACAGCTACATGTAAGAGAATGAAATTAGAACACTCCCTAACACCATACACAAAAATAAACTCAAAATGGATTAGAGACCTAAATTTAAGACCGGACACTATAAAACTCTTAGAGGAAAACAGAGAAAGAACCCTCTGACATATATCACAGCAAGATCTTTTTTGATCCATCTCCTAGAGTAATGGAAATAAAGACAAAAATTAACAAATGGGACCTAATGAAACTTAAAAGCTTTTACCTAGCAAAGGAAACCATACATAAGACGAAAAGACAACCCTCAGAATGGGAGAAAATATTTGCAAACAAATCAATGGACAAAGGATTAATCTCCAAAACATATAAACAGGTCATGCAGCTCAATATTAAAAAACAAACAACCCAATCCAAAAATGGGCAGAAGACCTAAACAGACATTTCTCTAAAGAAGACATACAGATGGCCAAGAAGCATAGAAAAGCTGCTCAACATCACTAATTATTAGAGAAATGCGAATCAAAACTACAATGAGGTATCACCTCACACCAATTAGAATGGGCATCATCAGAAAATCTACAAACAAATGCTGAAGAGGGTGTGGAGAAAAGGGAACCCTCTTGCACCGCTGGTGGGAATGTAAATTGAAACAGCCACTATGGAGAACAGTATGGAGGTTCCTTAAAATACTAAAAATAGAATTATCATATGACCCAGCAATCCTACTACTGGGCATATACCCAGAGAAAACCATAATTCAAAAAGACACATGCATCGCAATGTTCACTGCAGCACTACTTACAATAGCCAGGACATGGAAGCAACCTAAGTGTCCATCGACAGACGAATGGATAAAGAAGATGTGGTACATATATACAATGGAGTATTACTCAGCCATAAAAAGGAACGAAATTGGGTCATTTGTAGAGATGTGGATGGATCTAGAGACTGTCATACAGAGTGAAGTCAGAAAGAGAAAAACAAATATCGTATATTAACAAATATATGTGGAACATAGAAAAATGGTACAGATGAACCAGTTTGCAGGGCAGAAATTGAGACACAGATGTAGAGAACAAACGTATGGGCACCAAGGGGGGAAAGCGGTGGGGGCTGGGGCTGGTGGTGGGATGAATTGGGCGATTGGGATTGACATGTATACACTGATGTTTATAAAATGGATGACTAATAAGAACCTGCTGTATAAAATAATTTATTTATTTAAAAAAAGAATAATGATGGCAAATGATTAAACACTGAATAAAAAGCTAATCCAGGGCTTCCCTGGTGGCGCAGTGGTTGAGAGTCCGCCTGCCGATGCAGGGGACACGGGTTCGTGCCCCGGTCCGGGAGGATCCCACATGCCGCGGAGCGGCTGGGCCCGTGAGCCGTGGCAGCGGAGCCTGCGCGTCCGGAGCCTGTGCTCCGCAACGGGAGAGGGCACAGCAGTGAGAGGCCTGCGTGCCGCAGGGGAAGAGAAAAAAAAAAAAGCTAATCCATGAGTCTATAGTAACATTAAAATGGGGTAGTGGGGGAGTAGGGAAGTATTTCTTTAATAGATGTAATATGTTAGTCAGATTGATAGAATTAGAAAAACACCCTTTGGTGACCACCAATGTCATCACGGATTCAGCAAGGCTCATCAGTGGTGCCTGAATCCCTGTGTAAGAGTCTTACGGAGAACAGGATTCCCACAGGGTGCCCAACAGCTTCTTTACTCCAAGGACCCTAAGGGCAGACACTGTCTTCACCACGTCATCACTCTTGGGAGCCCCGTCACAGGCCTAACTGCATTCCCACTCCATCAGGTCGCCTATGTTCTCATCTTGCCAAGACATTTACGCTGAATCTAGTGAGGAGAAATCCACCAGACCCATCCAGAGTGTGGGCATTCTTCAAGACAGCTGGAGCACACAGCCTGCTGATGTGTCCCTGCGAGTAAGCGTAAAAAAGGTCGGGGGATAACTCTAGAATAAAGGGGACAGAACTAAACGCTATACATGATCCTTGGCCAGCCCTGGATTTGAGTGTGGGGTACGGCAGTAAAAGAAATGCTGAGAAAACCAGGAAAATATGAACATGACTGTACATTAGCTAATAGTATTGGACCGACATTAAATTTCTTGGTTGTGGTAATGGCATTGTGGTTATGAGACTTTATCCTAGTTTTTAGGAAATTTATACTAAATTGTTTTAGGAAGAAAAAGCCAGAATATCCACAACTTGCTTTCAGACAATTCAGAGGGAAAAACAAGTATAGATAAATACTTGAAAATGGAGGAAAGGGCCTTCCCTGGAGGCGCAATGGTTGAGAATCTGCCTACCAATGCAGGGGACACGGGTTCGAGCCCTGGTCCAGGAAGATCCTATATGCTGTGGAACAACTAAGCCCGCGCACCACAACTACTGAGCCTGCGCTCTAGAGCCCATGCTCCACAACAAGAGAAGCCACCGCAATGAGAAGCCCGCACACTGCAAGGAAGAGTAGCCCCCGCTCACCGCAACTAGAGAAAGCCCGTGCGCAGCAACGAAGACCCGACGCAGCCAAAAATAAATAAATAAATTTATTTTTTTTTTTAAATGGAGGAAAAGTAATATATCTATGAACTTATGATCATATCAAAACAATATGATATCTGGGACGTGCTTCAGAATAATCACGGGAAGAGAAGGCACAGGTGAAAAAAGCCTGAGCGCCTGGTAATCAGCGCTAATGGCGAGAGACGGCAGGTAGAGGTGCACTGTGCTATTCACTTGACTTTTGGGGTCTGAGCAGGAGCCTCCCTGCTCTGCATGCAAACTCTCCAACGGTTCACTTTCCCATGTGCAGTGAACTGACCTGTATTACTTGCATTTTTAACAGCTTCCAAGGAATCTGAAGGAACCCCATCTGAAAAACTAAAACAATATATTTAAAAAGTATTACTCTAAAAAAAGTTTCACAGATAAATAGCACAATGGCGTTTTTCTTATTTAACATGTTAAGAGGTGTCTCCACAGTAACTTCAGATTTGAGCAGAAGACAACTACAGACACACACGTGTTACCTATGAAATACCTTCCTCACCGTTATTAAAAAAAGCCACCCTGCCAAGCTGTTAGGACACAGTGCACACAGTGGCTCTGTGGGACAGCCACACAAAGTCTCTAAAAACACAAAGGTTTTTAGTATCAATATATGACACACTTTTCACATCTAAAGCAAGTTCTTTATGGGCTCAAAAACACAGAGGAAAAAAAAAAGCCATCAGCTGGAGCACCTAATGATGTTTACAAAAATAAGGCTTGCCTCTTGCTCACCAACTAAAATTTAAACTCCAATAAACAAAGTCCATTTTAGCTTACCTGTTATCTGCCATCTGAATGTTTTTATCTCCTACAAATTAAAAAAGAATTCACATTACTAAATATTCACAAACAAAAAAATTTCAAATGTACTCTTTTCACAGTGATTTTCAGTGGGGGATGAGGACCTCGTAAGGAGGGGCAGGAGGGACTGTTCTGGGGTGATGGAAATGCCAAGACCTGGAATGGGGTACTGGTTACTTGCATATACACACTTGTCAAAACTCATCAAATTAAAAACTTATACACCTTTCAGTGCAAGCACATTTACTCATAAAAAATTTCTCTTGTTGGCACTAAAATGACCAGACTTCAGAATAAAGACAATTCATCAATTTTAACTTGCCTTATGTCTATAATGAGTTTCAGAAACAGGAACATTTATGCTAGACCAATTATTTTAGAGCAATTCAAAGAATTTACTGGTGCTCACATTGTCTTTCAAACCCTAACTCACAGAATGATTTTAAAATTTTGTTTATTCTGTATGTTCTACTACTTCTACACTGAAGATGCAGTACTTGTGTAAAAACATCATGTAATACACTCAATTATGATCCCACTTTTACAAGAGACATATAAAAAAAGATTATCTCCAGATTAGGTGACTTTCTACCTATAAATATTAAAGGTGGGTTCTAAGACACTTATGACTTAAATAGAACTTGATATTAGTACAATTTCAAAGCCCTATCTAAATGCAGAGCTAAAAACAGTCAGGTTTGGTGATCACATTTCCTTAGTCCTAGATGTGTAGTAAATCCACTTCAGATCCCCCTCTGAAGAGTGGTTTCAAGCTGACAACTGGTCGATGACTCATTCTTAGGTATCTGAGCAAAGCCCAAACCCCTTAATCAGTGCTTCAGGGTCAAAGAGAACAATAATGCTTCACAGTTAGGAAACATAGCTCCAATTGGTATTTATGAACTACAATTGTCTTAAGTGCATCTTTCTTAGGTAATTCTGTTTCAAAATAAAACACTGTAATTACTTTAAAAATTCGAAATACTACATAAATGTTACATTATTTTTCAAAAAGCTAAATGATTTAAGGAAACAAATGAAAATCAGGAGAGGAAAAACCCTCCAACGGTCCCCATCACCTTCTGCTGAGTCCAAAGTCACTCCACACAGAAACCCAAATTCCTACACCTCCCAGCTTAGCTCCTCCGCAATCTGCTGCATGCATACAGCCGCACCCGGGCTATTCCCAAGCTTTTTTTTTTTTAATAAATAAATTAATTTATTTATTTTTGGCCGCGTTGGTTCTTTGTTGCTGCGCGCGGGTTTCTCTAGTTGCGGTGAGCGGGGACTACTCTTGGTTGCGGTGCGCGGCCTTCTCATTGCGGTTGCTTCTCTTCTTGCAGAGCACAGGCTCTAGGCACGCGGGCTTCAGTACTTGTGGCATGTGGGCTCAGTAGTTGTGGCTCGCGGGCTCTAGAGCGCAGGCTCAGTGGTTGTGGCGCACAGGCTTAGTTGCTCCGCGGCAAATGGGATCTTCCTGGACCAGGGCTTGAACCCATGTCCCTTGCATTGGCAGGTGAATTCTTAACCACTGCACCACCAGGGAAGTCCGATTCCCAAGCTTATATTCTGCTTTTTCATATATTACAAATGTAAAACATGAGACAGGCAAGGTCTTCAAAATAACATCTGATGACAACATTTTAAGAGCTAATACACTTACCTTTGACCAGTTGTTAAATACTGAAGTTTTCCCCCCTATGATATACTTCTGACAACATCTACATGAACACATCTTAGTTTACCTGGCTTCCCATCCCAAGTAATTCTTTATATGGCAATAGTAGGATTGTGACTGTAGGATTTCTGGGTCAAAGAATAGGAATGGATACTGACACCTACTGCCAAAGTGGTTACACACTGAAACCAACTACAATTTGGCTACGTAATTAAAGTCTCCATTGTCTAACAATTATGTCCACCAGCACCTTCTGTGTAGACCACACACACCAACTGCTCTCTCTTGCAGCAGCTGTCACTGCCAGCTTAACAAACAAAGTCCCATTTTCCCCACCCAATCAAGCCACACACCTAATTCCAACACCTCCTGTACTAGCAAGGTCACCATGTGACAGGCAATTTCCCACATTTTATACCCACAGCAACTCTAGCAGGGAGGGTGCATCCCCAGTGCACGGAAGAGGACACTGAGGATGGGAAGGGTGAGGTGACTAACCCAAGGTTACCTGGCTAGTAGGTGTGGACTGGGGTTTCTTTCAACCTAAAAGAAAGGAGGTAAACTAAGGCAAACTCCAGTTACCAGAAATAGAGTTTATGTGGGAACAGCAGAGAAACTGCAATTCGGGACACACATACTGAAGCAAGCTACAGGTGAGTTCACTGAAGGCTTGGGGTGGGTTGCTTCTTTGGGCAAAGAGTGCTAAAGGGCAAAATCCAATTAGGGACCATGCAGCAACTGGTTCCAAGATGCGGAGAGATTCCTGGCAGATGCTCACTGGTTGGAGGATAAATTTCGATCTCTTGTAAATCAAGCATTATGGGAAATCAGTCCCACCATCTTTGTTTTCTGAGGGTACATGTTTTCTGAGGGTGCATGCGCAAGAGATTCTCCATTTCACATCCTTCCGTTCCATTTTAGATTAAGATCCTTTCACATTCCCCCCTTTTGATTAAACTCTTTCACAAAAAGCACTGCTCGTCAGTCTTACTGTGTGGGTATCTCACTTAGTCAGAGGCACCATTAGCTGCACGTGGATTATGGGTCTCTCAGAGCTGAGGAGGACCATCCTCAGATGTCTCATCCCATGGAAGAGGAAAACAGCAAGCAAGGAAAACAGCAAGATACTTGGCCTCATTTGAACAAAACAATTGAGAAATGGGGAACCTCAGTTATGTTCCTCTGACATGGTCAGTTCAGTTTCCATGGTCAGCTGAACTTCAGGATACGCCTTTATTTTGTAGTTTCATACAGGAAAAAGAACTTTATTTTGTACATACATCTGGGAGAAGGACATTTGCCTGCTGATACAAAACAGGAGAAATTTAACCATGTGGATTATACCCATGGCCATAAGTCCAATTATAGCTACTGACTAGAATAAACTTCTCAACCTGTTTCCCCAGCTGCCTATATTTAATAGGTCAAAAATGGCCCAGGTCCCAGGGGTATGGCCTATTTCAGTTAATAGTTTGATATCTTCCATTATTTTTATTACTTTTTTTAGGCTGCGTTGGGTCTTCGTTGCTGCACGCGGGCTTTCTCTAGCTGTGGTGAGCAGGGTCTACTCTTTGTTGCAGTGCATGGGCTTCTCATTGCGGTGGCTTCTCTTGTTGCAGAGCACGGGCTCCAGGCGCGCGGGCTTCAGTAGTTGTGGCACGTGGGCTTAGTTGCTCCGTGGCATGTGGGATCTTCCCGGACCAGGGCTCGAAACCATGTCCCCTGCATCGGCAGGAAGATTCTTAACCACTGAGCCACCAAGGAAGCCCTCTTTCACTACTTTCAGTTCTCGTGTTACTTTTCCTGGTTTGTTAACATAAAAACAGCATTCTTGGGACTTCCCTGGTTAAGAACCAGGGAAGTCCCAAGGCTTCTGAGCCTGCGCTCTAGAGCCACAACTACTGAGCCTGCGCTCTAGAGCCCGTGTGCCACAACTACTGAAGCCCAAGCACCTAGAGCCTGTGCTCCGCAATGAGAAGCCACCGCTATGAGAAGCCTGTGCACCGCAACGAAGAGTAGCCCCTGCTCGCCGCAACTAGAGAAAGCCCGCGTGCAACAATGAAGACCCAACACGTCCAAAAATAAATAAGTAAATAAATAAAATTTTAAAAAACAAAAAAAACCCCAGCATTCTTCCTCAAGCAGGACACAGGTTCCCCCATGCTATGCAGTGTGGAGGTTTAGGGCTCTGCAGTTTTGTAAGACAACTTCTGCTAGGCTGTCTACTTGGGTTTGTTGATGTTTAAAAGCTCTGACATAAGCATTAAGGTAGTAGCCATGAATTTGAAGAGATTCTTAACTGCCTTTTCAAGTTCTGCTACTCCAACTCAAGGGAAAAAGTCCAAAGGGCAAATCCCTTTCTATCTACTATGAGTGTAGCTGTAGGCATACACTCAAAATTGTATCCATCCCAGCTATGATGTGCTCTCTCAAGACGGCAGGAGAAAGAACCCAGATTGGGCCCAAGGGCGATGGAAGGCAGGGTTTTCCCAACTTCAGCATCAGGAGTAAGGACAATGGCTCCAAGCGTACTTCCCATTTAGGGCAAGTGTGGAGTATGCATTTCTTCCACACAGAAGGAAATAACCAGTGTTTTCTAAAGACAGGGTATATTCTTTTCCTGGAATAAAAGAGATCTCATGATCAAAATCAGTCATTCATACACAATGCATGGTAAGTGGTTCTGTTGAGCACAGTGAGAACAGTTAGAGGAATATCATAAATTTCATATATTTGGAGTAACAGGTGAGTTTGATTACTGTGGGTGAGGTGATGGGGGCTGGGGATCTTCCAGGGACAAGCTAGGGTGAAGTAGTTCCTACCACTCAACAGATTTCTGATCAGTTCCCCAACGAGGCACCACTGAAGAAAGCACATCAGCTTTCCATTCCCTGTATCATTACAATTTTCATTACCCCACCAAAGAGATACATGCCGGAAGAGACGTCAAGCTCCTAGATTCCAGTGGGGAATGAACCCATGACCATCTGAGTCACACGCAAGTGTTACAAGGGTGCAGGAGGTGGCCTAGAGATTCACCAGCCCCATTAATGCTTCTGGAACACTGGAAAGCTTTTGGGTAAGAGTCCAGACTTAAGTGAGAGGGATTCCTTTAGGGGTGGGGCACCCAATGGAATGCTGTAATGTCAGGTGCCAATTTAAGTATAGCCGCAAAGATGCCAAAGGAAAACCCTGTATCTCTGCCAGACAGGTTTCACCACCCTTCTAAGGATAATGGCCAGGCCTCCAGTTCAGGTTCATCATCACCAGCAAGCAGTAAGGTTGGTGGAATGAGACTTCTTGTAAGGTGGGAGCATTACAGCCAAACTAGAGGGCGGCACAGAGGCCAAAGAAAGGACAATTACAACTATAGCAGCATGACTTGGCTGAGTGATACAGAATTGGCTGAAACAGGAGGTTTCACAGGTCTGGGCCGGATATCTCTGATCTCTGGAAAGCTGTCTGCTTCAGTCCTTAGAAATTCTTAGCTTTCAGTCTTGAGTTGGGCTGCAGGTCCACTCAGGTTTGGGGTCCTTTTTAAGATGGGACACATGAATCCAGGAGTCTAACTCTGGGAGCTTCGTGGCACAGGGATGAGTCAGAAACACCTGGTAGAAGTCCTTCCAATGAGGGAGGAGGGAGTCTTTATGCATAGGTCTCTTCCAGTAGTTGAAGTCTCCAGGCTGTAAACTGACATCTTCATCTCCGGGGAGCACACTGTAGAAAGACTGCTCTACTACAGCACGATTATTCTCAATGGATTTTAGACCCCTGCAAATGTGAAGTATGTGCCCTTCTATTAGTTGGGTCAAACAAAGCAGAGGCTAAATGCTTTGGCCATCCGTAACTATTTCAAAGGGTGAGAATTTATGAAACCCAAATGTAGATCTAAGATTTAGAAGAACCAGAGCACTATCTTTGGCCAATGTATGTGGAGGGTTTCAACTAACTCAGCCAACCAGCTCTTTACAATTACATTTGCATGAACCAGTCCTGAAGACTGAGGATGATAAGCCTGATGGAAACCGTCCAGTGAAGTAGGTCCCCTGGAGTTCCAGGGGCGGAAGAGGTCCTCAAGTGGGAATGATCTTTTCTACCAGGACTTTAGCTATGGAAGAGGGAGTCACCACTCTACATGGAAACGCTTGAGTCCGACATGAAAACCGTTACTAGAGCATATTTATACCCATGAGTGGGGGCAACTGTATGAAATCCACTTGCCAGAGCGTTAGCAGTCTGGTGAATTAAAATGTCCTGAGGCGGTACAAACAGGCTTCCTTGGGATCAATTTATGACAGGTAGAAGAAGCAAGACAAGCGCTTTTTGTGGTCTTGCTGATATTTCTTTATCAACATTGATTTACAAAGGCTACCATTTTCTCAGTGGACCAATGGTTTAATTAATGTACACCGGTCAATAAGGGAAGTTTTAGATTTTCTGGCAGAAACAGCTTATTACTGGGTTCAAACCAGAGCCCCTTTTCTTCATGGGTCCAACAGCCAGCCTTTCAGATTTCCAGTTGTGCTTTTCTCTTTCAGAGGCCAGCTGTTATCCTCCCCTGGCTAGTTCTCCTAGGTCTTTGCAGGGGGAAGAGCATTTTGGACCATGACGGAGGTTTGGTCTATGGGTATCATAAAGGAAGTGTTTTTTTGCAGAGGTATCAGGGAGGTGGTTTCCTTTGGCTTCCAGTGAATCAGACTTGCAATGCCCAGGCCCTTTAATGATAGCTAGAGCTGCCGGCAGCAGTATGGTGTCCAACAGACTTTGGGCATAAGGGTCATTCTTAATTTTATCTCCACTGGGAGTAAGGAAACCCTGTTGTTTCCGTAACATTCCAAAGTACTGCACCACTCTACAAAGGCATACTATCACTAAAGAGGTGTGCTGTCTTGCCTTTGACTAAAATGCATGTTTGAGTGAGGGTATACATACAGACCTCCAAGGTACTACAGGTTTGGTTCCAGACTACTGCAGTAAAGCGAGTATCACAGTAAAGCAAGTCACATGAACTTTCTGGCTTCCCAATGCATATAAATGTTTACATTATATGGTAGTTTGTTGAGTGTGCCATAGCATTATATCTTAAAATACAATGTACATACCTTAATTTAAAAATACTTTATTGCTAAAAAATGGTAGCCATCGGGGCTTCCCTCGTGGCGCAGTGGTTGAGAGTCCGCCTGCCGATGCAGGGGACACAGGTTCATGCCCCGGTCTGGGAAGATCCCACATGCCGTGGAGCGGCTGGGCCCGTGAGCCATGGCCGCTGAGCCTGCGCATCCGGAGCCTGTGCTCCGCAACGGGAGAGGCCACAACAGTAAGAGGCTCGCGTACCGCAAAAAAAAAAAAAGGTAACCATCATCTGAGTCTTCAGCAAGTTGTAGTAACATCAAAGATCACCGATCACAGATCACTATAACAGATATAATAATACTGTGAGAATTACCAAAATGTTACAGACACAAGAAGTGAGCAAATGCTGCTGGAAAAATGGCGCTGACAGATGCTGACACAGGGTTGTCACAAACCTTCAATTTACAAAAAAACACAATATCTGCGAAGCACAACAAAATAAGGTATGCCTGTATAATTTTCAGCTTGTTGAGCTGAAGCAGCCAAAGTTAGGGCTGCAGCCTCAATAATCTCAGATACCCAGCACAAAATTTACCATTTTCATTTTTCAGGTAAGAGCCATTAGTAAACCACGTAAGATCAGGATTCATCAAGGAGGTTTCTTGTAAGTAGTCATGAGGTGTCATCATGACACCATCAAAGTCAGAGTCATGGGGAATTTTATCAGCGGAGGAGGGAAGATAGGTTGCAGGGTTGAGACTGTTACACTGAATGGGAGTGATGCAGGCACAGCGAGTAAGAAGATTTCAAAGGGGGTAAAATGGCTTGCTGAAAGGTGCTGAGTGTGGTGTGAACTCAAGAGAGCCTCAACGGTGTGAGGTGCAAAGATGGTAGCCTTTACTAAGAGGGCAGCAGCAGGCATAGCCCTAAGCCATGCCATATGCTCAGGCCAGGGATCTAACTGGTGGGTGTAGTAACCCAGGGGTCAGTGATAGCCCCATATTTGGGGGTAAATATCCTGAAGGCATTCCCTTCCTTCTCATATACAAAAAGGAAAAGGGTAGCTGATAATTTGGGTATTCAAGGGTCGGTGGATTTATTAAACTTTCCTTCAAAGGCTAAACGATCTTGGTCATCCCTAACAATGAGGTCAGGTTTGCTGTTCTTTAGAAAGGCATATAGGGTGACTTCCCCAGTGGTCCAGTGGTTAAGACTCCAGGCTCCCACTGCAGGGGGCCCGGGTTCAATCCCTGGTCGGGGAACTAAGATCTCACGTGCCGTGTGGCACAGCCAACAACATAAGGGAGCATATGGGGGGCAGAATCATTAAAGAGAAGTTTGGAATCCAGTTGCAACAATAACCAGCTAGCCCAAGAAAACCCCGTAACTGACATTTGGTTTGGGGGTTTGGAGAATTTAAAATGCCTTGAAGCCTATCGGGATCTAGGTGTAGTCTCTGTTCTGAGATTAAATGTCCTAGATATCAAACATGAGTTTGGACAAATTGCAGTCTTTCCTTCAAGACCTTATATCCCTTAATGGCTAAGATTTTTAACAGGTGAACAATGTCTTTGTGGAAATTTTGGGAGGGCGAGCAAAGAAGCAAATCATCTACATATTACAGTAAGGTGGTGCCTCCAAAGAATTCTACGTCATTTAAGTCAGCCTTTAAAATCTGTCAGAAGAAGAACCTCAGTAAAGCCCTGACGCATGACTGTCCAGGTATATTGTTGTCCTTCCCAGGTAAAGGCAAAAAGATATTGACTATTTATCAACAGGAATACTAAAAAAAAATACTGCCTAAGTCGACCACAGTGAAAAAGTTGCTTCCAGTAGAGATGAACACCGACAGCACATGGGGATTACAGGTGACAGGGTGGCAAGGAATTACGATGCTGTTTATTGCCAAAGGTCCTGCACAAATCTCCCTCCTTGGCTGTTGGGTTTTTTACAGGTAAGACAGGGCTTTACAAGGACTAGTGCAAGGGACAAAGAGTCCTTCGGCCTTACAGTCTTCTATGATAGAACTTATGTCCTGGAAGACGTCTTTATTTATAGGGTATTGTACGTCTTAATAGGAGAGGCACTATGAATTCTGCCTATGTCTGCTGAGGATTCTGCCCAAAGAGTGGGGGGGGGGTACCTGGTTAATAGTGGGGTAAGTCCAAACCTTGGTCTTCTTAGCTTTGCAATGTAATAAAGGCAAAAAGGGGTTTAATCTTCCTAAGTGTTGATTTGAACTGAAGGAATACTTCTCCCTTTTGAGGGGAAAAGTGGCAGCATGCTATTTCTCCAGGAAATATCCTAATACATGTATGGGAGCCAAACTGCTGAGGAGAAATGGGTGTTTGTTTTGCAAAGGCCCCAGACAACAAGGTATGGGCTGGGAAACAGGGACACGTTGCAGTGTGAGGTCCCCACTATTGGAGCATATAGGAAGGAACTGTTCCGCTGTGGTTAGGCTGGGTGCTGACAGAGCAGCCCCTGTGCCAATTAATACTATAAGGAACTTGTCTCTGATCTGGAGAAGAGTCTTCCCCAGGCTATTTAATAGACAGACAGGGAACAGTCCCTGTGTGTCCTCTGAGTCACATCCTTGGGGTGGGTTTGGCTGTTGGTTCCTCGAGGGTTGCAAGTGTTTGGATTTCAATTTATAGCAATCCTTTTTCCAACGGCCAGATGTGCTTTGAGTCTCCATTTGCGGGAGTTGTCTTTCTTTTGGTGTCATCTTCTGGGGTACGAGCCAATTGAGTGGCCAAACTGACAAGATCAGGGTAGACACTGTCTCCCATTCTATACAGGTTCTTTTGACTAACAGGGTAAGTCCTTGGTTAGATCATTTACAAACGTGGAATTAAAAGCCACTTGGGTGGATTCAGCATCTGTGGGAAGACTGAAATTTTCCTAAAAAACAATCTGGAGCCTGCTCTAACAGTTATGGATAGATACAGCAGACTTTTGAGTGCATGCCTGAATCTTATTCCAGTCCATGGACTTGGGGAAGGCTCTAGGGATGGCTTCATGCAGGCTTTTGGCTGTACTGCCAGCCTGATCACATAAAAGGGCTGGTGGTTGGTTTCGTTTAAGCCTAAGAGATCGGACTTCCCTGGTGGCGCAGTGGTTGGGAATCTGCCTGCCAATGCAGGGGACACAGGTTCGAGCCCTGGTCTGGGAAGATCCCACATGCCGTGGAGCAACTAAGCCCGTGCACCACAACTGAGCCTGTGCTCCAGAGCCCGCGAGCCACGACTACTGAAGGCCGTGCACCTAGAGGAGTGCTCTGCAACAAGAGAAGCCACCGCAATGAGAGGCCCACGCACCGCAAGGGAGACCCCACACAGCCAAAAATAAGTTTAAAAAAAAAAGAATCCGCCTGCCAATGCAGGGGACTCGGGTTCGATCCCTGGTCTAGGAAGATCCCACATGCCACAGAGCAACTAAGTCCGTGCGCCACAACTACTGAGCCTGCATGCTGCAACTACTGAAGCCCGTGCTCTGTAACAAGAGAAGCCACAGCAATGAAAAGCCCACACACCGCAACGAAGAGCAGCCCCAGCTCACAGCAACGAAGACCCAACACAGCCAAAAATTAATTAATTAAAAATAAATAAATAAATAAATAAAAATTTAAATTGGGGGGTGGCGGGAAAAGCCTAAGAGATGGTTCAGGGATTTCTCAACTGGTTGTTTTAGTCCAGTGTTGGGCTTGACTTATTTTAGACAAGCATGTGGACTGTCTGATAGAGACTGGAGGGACCAAGCTGATAAATCAGGGTTACGATACTGAATTCCTCACCAAATCTATGAGGATCCACGTTACCTTGGAAAAGTCCTTATAACCCTAAGCCTTTTTTTTTTTTAAAGATATCCTTGATGTGGACCATTTTTAAGGTCTTTACTGAATTTGCTACAATACTGCTCCTGTCTTATGCTTCTTGGTTTTTTGGCCACAAGGCATGTAGGATCTTAGCTCCCTGACCAGGGGTAGAACTCGTGCCCCCTCTGCATGAAGGTGAAGTCTTAACCACTGGACCACCAGGGAAGTCCCTAGCCCTAAGCTTGACCTTTGCCCATGGGGTACAGGAAGTTTGCTATGGTTTAGCAGGATCCTCAGAAGGTCTAATTTTGAAAGGGAAGTTTTAATGGGCTTGGCAGGTGAGGGTTCAGTGACAGGAAAGAAAGGAAGTTCAGAGAGAGGGGAGGGATAAGGAGGCAGCAAAGAGAGAGATACAAAGGAGATGGAGCAGTAAGGGTAGGAGGGACCTCAGCTCACACCAAGAAAGAGACCAATGACATTTTAAAAATCCACCTTTAGCTGCTTATTTGCTTCAATTTGGAAACAGTATTTGGTAAGGAGGCAATTTTATAATCCTGAACCCATTTAGAAGCCTCCAGATAACAATTAAAATAACTACCCTATGTGGATGGTTTAATCTGGTAACCATGGTCTTCTAACTTGGTTTGGAGAAAAACAAGTTTGGGGACATAAAAGGTTCCTTGTAACGGCCACTGAAGTTCTAAGTTATCCTTAGTAAGACTGGTCCATTTAGTCAAAAATGTCTACGAGGAAAGATCATAATAAAACACATCAGGTGGGACTTCCCTGGTGGCGCAGTGGTTAAGAGCCCACCTGCCAACACAGGGGACACGGGTTCAAGCCATGGTCCGGGAAGATCCCACATGCCGTGGAGCAACTAAGCCCGTGCGCCACAACTACTGAGCCTACACTCTAGAGCTTGCGAGCCCCAACTACCGAGCCCACATGCCACAACTACTGAAGCCCGCGCGCCCTAGAGCCCATGCTCTGTAACAAGAGAAGCCACCACATTGCAGTGAAGAGTAGCCCCCGCTCACCGCAACTAGAGAAAGCCCGCACGCAGCAATGAAGACCCAATGCAGCACAAAATTAATTAATTAATTAAATTAAAAACACCTCAGACGGACTCCCCTGGTGGCGCAGTGTTTAAAACTCCACGCTCCCAATGCAGGGGGCCCGGGTTCGATCCCTGCTCAGGGAACTAGATCCTACATGCATGCCACAACTAAGAGTTCGCATGCCACAACTAAGAAGCCCACCTGCTGCAACTAAGACTCGGTGCAACCAAGTAAATAAATAAATAAATAAATATTTAAAACAGACAAACAAAAACACATCAGAGTTCCTGAAGGGAGCCACCTTTAAAACATTTAGATGATTAGTATCCCATTGCTGCATTCAGAACAAAAGAGTACTTGCCAGAAGGACAATCTGTCCCTATCCAGATCCCAAATAAAGCCAGAGAGCTCAACCAAAATGAGGGAGCTTGAGATCCAAGAGGAGACTTGCCTAACCAAGTTACGGCAACTTGCGAAAGTGAAGAGCACAAAGGGCTCAAGTGTGGGTACCTTGCTCAACTCTGGGGGTTGCCACTCCTTGGTGGGTATCTCCTTTGGATCCCACTTCTGACACCATGTAATGGCAACCTAAAAGAAAGGAGGTAAACTGAGGCAAGCTCAAGTTACCAGAAATCGAGTTTATTTGGGAATAGCAGAAGAACTGCAGTTTGGGACACGTTAAACTGCAGTGAGCGACAGGTGAGCCTGAAGGTTTAGGGCAGGTTGCTTTTACAGACAAAGAGTGCAAAAGGGGAAAATCCAGTTAGGAGCCACGCAGCAAGTTCACTGACTTGAAGATGGAGAGAGATTCTTGGAAGACACTCACCGGTTAGAGGATAAGTCTCAATCTTCTGTAAAGCAAGCAATTTTGGGAAATCAGTCTCACAGTCTTCAACTTTCACTTTCCTGAGGATGCATGCATGAGAGCTACCCGTTCATATCCTTTGGTTCCATTTTAGATTAAAATCCTTTCACATTTCAGATCCAGACCCTCTTGACCTTTCCCTACAACCACCAACCACTTCACTTCCGGCCACCACTTCCACCTGCTCAATTCAAAATTACTGTTGCTGTTGTTGGAATAGATGACAATCAACAGCTCAGTCAGGGTCAGGATCCTGCAGTTCAGCAGCACTTCCAAGAAACCCACTGTCTAGAAGTAGAGTGTGAAACCACTCCTTCTATCCTGTTCACTATGTAGTAGTCTCTGGGACCGAAACAGCACCTGACATAATAAATACCTGGCGAACGAATAAACACTCTATTGCAGAATAGAGGCCAAAGAGGTTCACTTTCCCACAGAATGACACCACTCCAATTTAAAAGACCCCATGGATACAATGATCCTATTTTCGGTGACATGATGACAAAGCAATGAAGTTAAACCCAACAAAACATTCTTCCCGCCCCCAAAAGGAGCTAAATCAAGGAAAGAAAAACAAACAAAATAATGAGTTTAAACAATAGAAAAGAAAATACTTTGAGGTCAAAACAACAACACAAACCCAGAACTCAATGTTTAAAGCAAAGCACACACACTAAAAACAATATGGTTTTGATCCGGGTTTGAATCCCATCTCCATCATTTCCTAGCTGTGTAACCTCGGTTTCAACATCCATAAACTAGAAAGGACCTACCTGAGAGGCTGCTGTGAAGATGGAATTAAACACAGGAAGTGCCCAGTACACGATCTATTCCAGGTCTCTCTCCACTTTTATAACCGCAATATGCTTACAAATCATCCTACCTATTGCTTGATATGAAACCAACAAATCGAGTGAGTTTAAACACTGCTACCCGTATCTAAGAAAAAATAATGTAGAGTGGTGACATATCACAAACAAGCTGGAGTTCAGTTACTCAAGTTTCACACCACAATTTACTTGCTTTTGTTTAGCAATCACTATCAAATAAAACTTTCTTAAAATAGAAAATTATAAGGAATTACCAAATTTGCAGGTGTGAGAAATATAACCTTCCATTTGTTTTAAATGTTGGCATACTGCGTTTAATATTAATTTTATGAAACCACAGTCCCAAGCCTCATCAAAAGGGTCTCTTACTTCTAAAAGGCAATCAAGTTGAAATATGAAAGGAATACCAGGCAAAAGAACATTCTAAAATTTCAAAAGAATACAGCTGTTCAGTTTCCCTTCCAGGGTCGAAAACTTTGAGCCTATAATTCTAAATCTGGATTGACATGCAAATTTCCATGATTACACAAATGAATGTTTTGCTTTTATTTATATAAGCTACCTCACAATCCGATTTATGGATTAATTTATTTTTACCCCAAACAAAAAAATTTTCCTAGGGGAAAAAAATTTATTTTTGTAGCAAGTTATCCAATATAACTTTAAATTCTTAATTTTTAACTGAAAACATTTAGCCTACAGTTAGAGTAATCCTATAATTTCAAATTGGGCCACTCTCAAGAGACAAAGGAGGTGTAAATTGGGGAACATGGTCACCCTTCACATAACCAAAAATTTTAATACATTTATTAGCTGTCTTAAGTCAGAGGTCCTCCATATCTTCCCATGAGATAAATGATTAAAATTAACTTAAATGTAATCAACATGTTTCTGTTAAGACTTCAGAATTTCAATATAGTCTGTAATTCTTATTAAATTAGGGTGGCAGTTAAATGAACCCCACAGCATAATCACTTGGTTCACATAAAAGTCTGAGGGCTGGCGATCCATCCCATCGTGGGGTCTGATCAGTCCCAGGGTACAGGTCCAAACCCTCCAGGAGTACCAGACCATACTTTGGCTTAGGACACATCAGAAGGGACAAAGAAGCCATTCATCTGCTCTAAGAAGGAATCAGGATATCCCCACAGGACATCCCCATGTCTCTACCCACAAAACCTGGCCACTATACAAAGCCCTAATCAGGAGATTCTTTATTCAGTCTCTGTCACTGCATTCCTTAGTATTGGGAGTTAACTGCGCTGGATTCAATATGCCAGCAGGTAAGTGAAAACATATCTAAAATAAACAACCAGATAACTTATGTAAATAGCTTAAATAATGGAAAATGTCCTTGTAAATCAACAAACCCTTCAATATACTTGTAATCTCTCAAAAGTTAAAAAAAAAAAAAAAAAGCGTCCAGATTCTAAACTCAAACCAGTGGTCTTAGAATTATGTTCTAACTGATTTCAATCATATGTAATGATTGATAATCTAATATATATGCACTTTTTCTTTTGCCATGATCGAAAAATCTATTTTAAAAATCACATATATTACATGTTTACAGATGAACTAAGATTGGCAAATAGTTAATTATTGCTGCTAAATGTTAGGTACATACGGGGGAATCACTACTTCTACATATGTTTGAAACTTTTTATTGTCATGTTTTTGAAAAAAGAATGGATGAATGATCCATCTCTGGCCTCCCACTGAAGAGTAAGTTCCATGAAGGCAGAGATCTATCTACTTGCTCAACACAGCAGTCCCTGGGCCCAGCACAGGACTAGGCAGGAGACAGTGGCCAAGCAATCTGCTTCACCCATTCGCTCACCGCTGCTGAGTGATGATCTGCTCGTGTGTCACCTGTATACAGCATGGTGGTGTCAGGGACCCTACGTACACCTTAGCCACTCCTAAGCAGGTTCTGAAGACACACAGGAAGTCATATCTGCTTAGAAGATCTAATGGCCATGAGACAACGGTGTACTGTTTTTTTCAGAAGCTTGCTAGAGACTAAGCCCTCAGTTTTCAGGAAGAAAGTAAAAAAGTTTCCCTTCTTTAAACAAAACAGTCTACTTTTACTCAAGGCACACTGGTTCTTCATCATTATAGCTCCAATTTCCTCCTCCACTCTCTTGTCCACAGTTTGTTAGTATATGACTGAATGAGTCGAATATTTGAAGGTTTTTCTTTTCTCTCTCTTTTTTTTTTTTTTTTTGCGGTACGCGGGCCTCTCACTGTTGTGGCCTCTCCCGTTGTGGAGCACAGGCTCCGGACACACAGGCTCAGCGGCCATGGCTCACGGGCCCAGACGCTCCGCGGCATGTGGGATCTTCCCGAACCAGGGCACGAACCCATGTCCCCTGCATTGGCAGGCGGACTCTCAACCACTGCGCCACCAGGGAAGCCCTGAAGGTTTTTCTTAATCCAAGGTCTTGTCACCTTGTCAGTAAGGCTTTACCCTCTCCAGCCTATTTAAAACCCAAATCCCTATTCCTTCTCTCTACTCTTGTTTTCAAAAGCACCTACCACTGTCTAACTTGTTTGTCTGTCTCCCATTGTGGAAATACTTGAGGGCAAGGTCTTCTGTCTGCTTTGTTCAGTGCAATAAAATACGCCAGTACCTAGAACTGTGCCTAGCAGAGAGAAGGCATTCGTGGATGAACAGATGCCAAGCACTAAAAGCTACTTTGGATAACCGGGTAAACAAGTAACGTTTTAAATTACAATACTTACACCCTTTGCACGTATTTAAATTGTACAGTCGATCTTTCTACCACACCACACAACTATTACACAGAAATCATCTTATCTTGTTTTTGAACAGGCTTTTGGGGATAATAATAAAATGCACAGTACATACACTAAAAAAAAAAAAAAAAGTCCCACAGACCCAGAATGGAAGCACCTTTAATAACAGCTGACAGTATACTTTTAAGAGGAAATTTAAGGCTACACAGTGAGTGGCCAAGATCAAAAGGTAAAGTTCATTAAGTGATCTTTTGTAGTTTTCTTACTACAGAAATACACTGCCTCTCCTGTTACTAAATACTCATGAAATTTAAAATTCAATGGCAAACAGTGTAAAGCAGCCCTGCTTTCTCTGAAGAGGGCAGGGTAGAAAACCAATCGCTGTCAAACGAAAACAAACCTACGTCGTCTGTTTTGAAAATTCCGTAACAGTCAAACACAAAATTCTTCACTACCCATTAACAAGGGTTGTGCTCAAGGAAAAATCTCACAATTGCAGTTTAGGAAGGCAAGTATTCACTGAACTAGGAGAAATTGTGCAAATTAAGCTAAGGCTGGAGGAGAGCAATTTCCTGCAATAATTCCACACCAGCTACTTTTTACTTCTGAAATCATCCCAGTGGTAGAATAGTCAAACTAAGTAATATGAGCCTTTTACTTTGGATGCCTAAACACCTTTACCTCTAAAAACCAAAAAAGCACTCCTGAGACAGCAGGCCCAGACCAATCTCCCAACGCGATCCTCAATGCTGCCTTGATTATTCAAAATGCCATCACTGGGAGCACTGGTTCTGAGCAGTAATGGTTCTACCCTGTTTCATACTGGTTGATGGCCCTTAGGGCTTTGGGAATTTAAACCACCCTCGGCCCACAGATACTATTTATCAAAAACAAAACAAAACAAAAAAAACACACCAAAAAACCCCCCTGGGTTCTCCAGTAAAACTTTTGGAAGTACAACATGAGCTTATCAGAACAGTTTTAAACCATTTTAAAACTGTGGACAAAGAACAAAAAAAGAAAAGCAACTCTGAAAATAAGTAATTCGGAACTCTTATCATCCCATGTACGCATTTACATTTGAGGTCACCTCCTCCTGATGCTAGAAGACTATCAACTGCTCGAAGAAAAAAGGAAAAGATTTCACTCTGAACCCTAGCTGGTCAGAGAACTGCAGATACAGGGAATTAATACGCTCTCAATATCAAGAGGCTGGTAAAAATCCTGACAGGTTAACGTAAATATTTTAACTGAAGATTCAAGTATGAATTCAGACTGTCATGTACTGATGAACACATCCTAACTCTAAGCACTCAATTTCTAAAAAATTATGAACTATCTCATACAGATTAAAATCTCTCAACTCAGAATATCATAGAAGGGTCTGATAATCTAAATGGTCAATTCACAAAACTGCAATGTCTGTACACTTTTAGAGGACAACAACCCTAAAACATATGCATCTTTTCCAGAATTCAGTTTACTGAGATTATCAAACCAAGTGATAAAATCAGCTATTGCAAAGAATTCAATCAATTTCTCCAATCTCTATTCTATATAGTATTTTCAAAAATAATGCAAAAGTCACAAAAGCATTTAGATGTTATTTTATAATACAGAGGCACAAATAACCCCAGACATTCTGAATTAGTAACACGGGTCAACCAGGAAAAAAAAAAGATTGTAAATTATATGTGTAATAACAGGTATTCAAGACAGCACTACAGTGTTGAAATTATTTATATAATTATAATTATTTTGAGAATAATTACTCTCATCATACCATGAGAAGAGGCCTCAAACTTCTAGTGAAAGTGTTCCTAAGTAAACTTGAAAAGGTCACAATTCCTATACCTATTTTATCTATAAAACGAATCCCCTTTGTCACTATAATTCTATAAGAAATTAAGTTTTGTAATGGCATTTTTATTGACCAAAAGTCTTATCTTCGATCCTTCCAAATCTCAGAATACTTTACCTTCAAAAGATGAAAGAAAAAAATTTCCTTGTCGCAAAACAACAACAAAAAAAGCAGCTAACAAATTAAGAAAATTCATTTTCTGGGATTTCTTTTTCCTGTCAACTCTTACCTTCACAAGTTAACCACTAATAGATAACGCTAATTTTTAAGCCATCTCCCTCTACTTTAGTCACTCATTTAACCTTTTAAATATATCCCTACTCTATCACCACCTTTCTTTCTCGGAAGGTCATTTTACATCTGCATATCATTTATCCCTCTAGCTATTGTTAATCACCGTCTGAAATCATTTCCAGGTTCTACTATGGGAAGCATTTAGCATTCTGTGGAATCACAGAATTCTGAGCTGGAAATGATCAACCAGCATCAATGATGCTCAAAAACTAGACTTCAGTGAGGCTCAGTGCAATAATAAAAACAATTTCTTATTAAAACTTTTCATCTCTTCCACAGAAGAAGTAAAGCTAGGCAAAATTAAAACTGCCTGCATTTTAATCCAAGTTATGTCACCTTGCACACACCACTTTACTTAAACCTTCCAGGGCCTCAAGTTTCCTGAGTGGTTAAACGGGAAAACAACAGTGCTTATCGCATAAGTTATTAGACTATTATGAAATGAGTCAACGCAGGCAGAGATTATCGGAGTCCCTGGTGTGCAGGACAGCTATTAATCACTTAGAGATACAGTTACTTCTACAGGAAGGCAGTAACTTTTGAAAAGACAACTTTTAAGTTCAACAACTCACTCTGAGAATTTTCACAAGCCTATTTTTATACTTTACAGCGACATGCAAGTAAAACAGAGGGGGCGCGTGAACCAAAGCCCTGTTGGCACCTGAGCATCCCCGCCAGGAACCCGACACAGCCTTCTTCGGGGCCCAAAGGCTTCTTGCAGGACTCGGTTTAGATAGACCGGGGATAACTGCGGACGGCGGGAAGTCTGATAACTCACAGAAAGCATTCTGAAAACACAGGATCGGGGGGGCGGGGGAGTGGCCCAGCAGTCAGGTACAAACACACCGATGTGACCCACCTCCGGACTAAGATGCGCAGGGCAACGTCCCATCCGTGACGCTCACGGACTTCTCGGACGGCCCCACTTCCCCGTCCGCAGGGTGACGTTAAGCAATAAAGTAGCGCAGACTCGGCGGCCACCCTGCCGGGCACGCCGGGCCCGTCCGGCTCCCGGCGCGTCCGTTACCGGCTGCGGGCGCACGTCGCCGCCCGTCCCGACAACCCCAGCACCGCGCAAGGTCCTGGTGTCGCCCCGGCACACGCGGCAGCCTCACCCACCCGCCGGACGCGGGACCGGAGCCCGCTGCAGCCGCGGCTAACGGTCACTCAGCCCTGGGAAGGCTCTGGTTCCGAAAACAAAAGGCCCCTGGGCGGCTCCGCGTTCGCCCGCGTCTTCGCGGCCCGACCCGTGGCCTTAACCTTCCCGGGGACGCCGCGGGGCCGGCGGGCGGGAGCCGCGCGGGAACAAAGCTCTCCTGACCTTCAGGCCGCCGCGGGAGGGGCGGGGCGCGACACCTGCCGCCGCCGCCCGGCCCCGCCCGGCTCCCCGCGGGCCCTGGTCGGACCCGCGTCGCCCGCTCCCGCCCGCCCGCTCCCCGCCGCCGCTCCGGGCGCTCCGGGCCCGGCCCCGCCCCTGACGCCGCGGCCTCCCGAGATGGCGGCCCCGGGCCTCTTCCGAGGCTCCCACCGCCCCGGCCCCGGCCCCGGCCCCCGCCCCGCCGGCCGCCACTACCACCGTTACCCGACCGAGCCTCGCGTTCTCACCTCACGGCTCCTGCGGCAGCGGCAACGGCCGTCTGGGTTTCGCTCGCTCCGGGACTGCGCCGCCGTGGCCTCCAACAACGCCGCCTCCCATTGGCTGAACATCCTGGCCCCGCCCTCCTCGAGCAAAGCGGGCTACGATTGGGAGGGCGCGGCGCAAGTCAACTACGCTTGGGCGCCGCCGGTGACGGCCAATCGGAGGCCGCCCAGGAGGCGCCGCGCTGAGCGGGGCTGAGACCCGCGGACCGGATGCAAATAGGGATGCGTGACGTCAGCGTGGCGCGCGCCCGTGTTCCTTCCGCCCCTTTAAGGGGCGGGGGCGCGCTGAGGTCACGTGGTGGGGCGTCTGCTGCAGCCTGCTCCCGTGTTCTCTCTTCGGGCGCACCCCTTTTCCGGCCCCACACTCATCTCGGTCTGCGCAGCCCATTCCCCATCCCAACCACCCACCCCGACCGCTCACCCCCGCTCGGGCGCAGTCCACCCCCCGGCCTGTGCACCCCCCTTCCCCAGCCCCCCGTGGGACTGGGCGCTGTCTCGGGGCCCACCCACCTCCCGCCACCCCTGCCTCCCCCCCCACCCCAGTTGAGTTCCAGCCCCAGGGACGCGCGCGCTGACCCCGCCGAACTCCGCGACCCCATGGCCGGGGCTTCCCCCCTCAAATCCCCGGTCTCGTGCTGACTGCTGGGCTTGGCGCGTGGGGTCCCCTCTTCCTCCCCCACCCCATCCCGTACACTCACGGGCTCTCCCGGGGCAGCTAACAGGCCCGCGTCCCCAGCGTCTCAGCCCGGCTCGGGCCTAACAGACCCACCGGCCAGAAGGAAGGGCCGGGCCGCTGGGGCCGGGGTACCGACCCCGGCCTCCCCACGTTACTGTTCCTGGAAAAGCGTTAATCTGAAAACCGCTTGAGTAAGACGACAGTTCGGTGGAAACCCACATCCGCTAGGCCCGGGCTTCTGAGAGTCTGTTTCTGGGCGCTATCTCCCCCCGTTGAGGGGTCTTTGATTATTTTTGTCCGTTTCTTCAGAAACTGCCTTTTCTTTGAGCGGGGTCGCTTCTGAAACCCGTTCTAACTTCCAGCAAGTTTGAAGGGGGCGGTGGGGAGGAGTTTGAAAGCATCCAGAGGCTCCTATTGGAGGGGCTGTTAAGGACGTAACGTCAGTTAACCAGCCGCAGGGTGCCCAGCAGGTGCCCCGGTGTGACCCACAAGATGGGGACCAGCCTCTGCCCCGCATCTGTACTGAGAGGGTGTGGGTAGGATCCCTGCTTGCCTTACTTGGATTTTCTGACTTTTCTGTAGTGACCTTGTTTTGCTTTTGCTGAAGATGGGGCCGAGCTGGGGGAGGAGGCATAAACTACGAAAGAAAAGAGCACCAGCATTTTCAAGTTTGGAGGTCTGTCCTCCTCCTGTTTACTAAAGGCTCGTATCCACGAGGCCACTGTATCTGGCCCTGCCTGTCTGTTCGGGGTTGGAGCAGGTGGTGCAGCACACCGGCGCCAGTTGGGGGAGCAGCCTGTGTGCTGGCCACTGGGCCTGGCCCTTGGTGGAACGGCTGTAGTGGAGCGGCCTCTCCCCGGGTCACTTCAGTGAGTTGGTGGGAAGGTGGGCGACATTGTCCACAGCCTTTCTGTCTGCAACAGGATTGAGAATGCTGTTTTAATTTCCTGTGGCTGCCACAACAAAGGGACACAAGCCGTGGGGCTTAGTACAACAGCATTGTGTTCTCTCACCGTTCTAGAGGCAGGAAGGCAGAAATCAAGGCGTTACAGGGCTGGGCTCCCTTCAAAGTCTCCAGGGGAGGGTCCTTCCTGCCTCTTCCAGCTTCTGGGAGCTCTGGGCCGTCTTGGGCTTCTGGCTGCATCACATGGCCTTCTTCTCTGTGTCTCCATGGGTCCTCCCCCCACCCCGCCCGACGCCGGTCAAGCCACAGCAGGAATTTAATTGCTAAAGGATTGATGAAGTGACATTTTCCAATAAAGGGAGACGAAGATCATTTTATATATATTTTTTAAATTATTGGCTGCGTTGGGCCTTCATTGCTGCGCACGGGCTTTCTCTAGTTGTGGCGAGCGGGGGCTACTCTTCATTGCAGTGCGCGGGCTTCTCATTGCGGTGGCTCCTCCTGTTGCGGAGCATGGACTCTAGAGCGCAGGCTCAGCAGTTGTGGTTCGTGGGCTTAGTTGCTCCGCAACGTGTGGGATCTTCCTGGCCCAGAGATTGAACCCGTGTCGTCTGCATTGTCAGGCGGATTCTCAACCACTGCACCACCAGGGAATTCCCCGTAGATCATTTTGAAAAATATTATAAAATCAGAATTACATTCAGGGCTCATGGGAAAGAATCGAGAAGTATTATCAGGAATCTTTTTAAAAGCGCAAAATATTTAACATGTGACCAAACAGCTCAGAATATCCCTACTCAAGTTCAGAAATACAATTATGTATTAGGAAAACATTATTCTCATTTTAGCCTGTTATAACAGGGTTAGTTGTTAATTAGTTCTGTGCTCCAAAAATGAATATCTGAAACACTAATTACTATGCTCACAAGCTAAGCGAAGGAGTTTGTTTTGACATATGAAATCAAAAAATGGAAAGAATTACACAGGAGGCAACTTATTAGTTACTGACACACTTTACTGCATTTGTGTCTAAAGATTCAAATATTACTTCTGCATTAGGGTCCCTGGGTAACATTTCATTGACTTTTGAGACCCTGGGTAATTTTACATGAAACTTTTTTTTTAACGACTGTTTTTATTTAGGACTTTTTAGTCCAAAGAGTTTTAGGTGCTAAGATGTAAACCTAAATTGCCACCGTCACCACTGAAATAATGAAGGGAAGATGAGATGTATGAATATGGCATAGAGTCTATAGGAGGTAACAGATGAATCCATAGAAGCAGGTGAAGTGGCTTTCTCAAGGCCACGTTACTGCAGAAACAAAACTGCCACTAGCTGAGTCTATTCCATTTGAAAAGTAAGTTATGACTCTGAATCTAAAGGATTCCCTGTGCTGACTTTTCTTGCCGTTATTCTAATAATTACCTTGCAAATATTTTCTGTATGCATAGACTTTAATTTTAAACTACATGAGGGACTTCCCTGGAGGTCCAGTGGTTAAGACTCTGCACTTCCTCTGCAGGGGGCACGGGTTCGATCCCTGGTTGGGGAACTAAGATTCCCACATGCCTCACAGCACGGCCAAAAAAATTAAATAAATATAAACTACATGAGGCTAGGACCATAACAATTTTCCAGATCCCTTATTTTCCTATTTCACATCTGTATACATTCTTGCTAAAATGGAATTACTCGTTTTCCCCACTTCCTATAGGGCACTTTCAAAGAGTTTTGAGCTACCTTGGAACAAATACAACACTCTTGGCATACAGTTAAGTGTAAATGATTATCCAAATTTTAGGTTTGATGACTAGTTCCTTCTTTGTGATTACTCTTGCAGAAGTCCCAAGACATAGAGCCTAGGGTGTGGAGCTTATGTTGGTACTGGTTTTGCTGGCAGCTGCTTCTGGTTAAGGTTAAGACTTGCTGATAACATGATCAGCAGAATAAACTATAGCAGCGACAATAACAAAAATCATCAAGCGTGCAAGGACCATGCAACCCGTATGTGATATTAATGCATTAAAGTGGAAATCGCAGCCATCTGAAACCCAAACATTTAAACCTTCTAAGTCACTTATTCAGTAAGGTTTCATTCTTTTAAAATGTAGCATATAAATTCCTTTCCAGGGCTTCCCTGGTGGCACAGTGGTTGAGAGTCCGCCTGCCGATGCAGGGGACGCGGGTTCGTGCCCCGGTCCGGGAGGATCCCACATGCCGCGGAGCGGCTGGGCCTGTGAGCCATGGCCGCTGAGCCTGCGCATCTGGAGCCTGTGCTCCACAACGGGAGGGGCCACAACAGTGAGAGGCCCGCGTACCGCAAAAAAAAAAAAAAAAAAAAAAACCTCTCCATACACTCAGGAAAGCAAATTAAAAAAAAAAAAGCACACAATTAGGGGACAAGTAGAAGTATAAAAGAAAGATGGGCTATTCAAGTCACGTGTTCACCCAAAGAATATAACAGGGCGACTTCCTAAGTTGATCCTACTCCCCAGGTATTTCTTATAATGTCCTTTTTTTTTTTCCCCCATGCAACTTGGCCCCTTAAAACCAAGCCAACCGCTTCATCTGGGATTCAATGGGAAAAAAAGCGATGTGTTTCCTTATTAGAGGAAAATGTTCTTGTGGACTCACTTGCCAATGCTTTGTGGCTACATTGTGTGTTAGGAGTGATTGTCAAGGGTAACTTTCACCTTCCCTGCTGACATTGGGACCACTGTTCCTCGTAAATCATTAACCATCTACAGAGTCATCCTGTCCTGGATTTAGGATCTTGAGAAAGACATTTACCTTCTTGGACATTAATTTCCTCATCTGCTAAAGGAGATACGTGATCTTTTGCGTACCTTTTAGTGCTAACGTTCTGTGATGCTAGGGAATACAGTTCAGTGCAGGGAATGTGTATAAAAACATTTTGCTCAATGAAAAATTACACGGTTGTATATTCTTATTCTCAGAGCCACTACCACCTCTCCCCAACCAGAGATTGAACCCATGCCCCCTGCAGTGGAAGCATGGAGTCTAAACCACTGGACAGCCAGGGAAGCCCTCCTGTGTCCTCTTCTTAAAAGGACACTCCAGTCACTGTCCTAGGCCCACCCTAATGGCCTCATCTTAACTTGATTACATTTGCAAAACCCCGATATCTGAATGTCACATGCCCAGGTTCCGGGAACTGAAGTTGAACCTGTAATTTGGAGGCTGCCATTCAGTCCACAGCACACTAAGGCGGTACCCCGGCAGTGGTCCTGGCCAGTAGGCCGTGCAGCAGAGAGCAGGGGGAGAGGGGCAGGTGTTCCTGGGTCCAACCCCCCAGGGCCAAATCCTTGCTTTACCCAATTCCAGCCAGCAGGCCTGGCTGAGAGCCTGTGCCTCAGTTCCCCTATCTGTATAATAGGGACACTTACCAGCACCTGCCTCATGGGGCTGGGGGGGACTTGGAACAGCACTGGTGAGCAGTCGCCTTGGTGCAGGTGTCTGTTCTGATGACCCCAGCCGCCTGGCACGGGCAGGGGACTCAGCACCTGAGGACACAGGGGCGGGGCGGGGAGTGGGTAATCTGCCCTATAGTTCCTGCTCCCAAAGGCTCACCTCTCCTCCAAGGGCTCAGCCTGCATCCTGCCCCAGGTGATATCTGGTCCCTGGCAGCCACAGGCCCTGGTGCTCAGGGTGCAGCCACCATGGGGCCTGCACACTGAGTACGAGGCCACTCGGAGCCACCCTTTGAGGGGCCAGAAGGGCTGACTCCTGGGTCTGCTTGTGGCCCAGACGCCACCTGGAGAAAGCAGGCCGGACCTGAGATGGTGAAGTCCACCTGTCCACACCTGTGGTTGTCCACGCCCCCTGGCCTGCCCCCTTTGGGGCTCTTATGGGTCTGGAGAAAGGCCCCTTTTGGGAGGTTGTGAATGATCTAAAAATCCTCGCTGTCCACACGTCCCTTTGTGGGCTCCTGCCGTCATTTGGGTCCAGTCACCTCCTCTGAGGGGCCTTCCTTGAACATCCCGCCGCTGCCACGCTCCTGCTTATTACCATCAGGGCACCACTGCCAGCTTTCTTGACCACGGGCATTTGACGGGGAGCATGTTGATCCCCACCTCCTGCCCCGTCCCCACCACTAGAAGGACTGTATCAGGGAGGCTTCCGGGAGGAAGTGGTGCCCCAGCTGACACCTGAGAACCAGCAGGAGAGGCCAGGAGGGGAGCATAGTGCATTCCAGGACCTGCAAATAGCTCAGGGTGGCTCACGGCCCTAATAATAGCACCTGGGAGCCCCATCAGGAGGTGAGCCTGGGCAGGTGCCCCAAGGTGATGCCTTGGCCAGGCTGCACTCCACGTCTTCATCTGCCCATGGGCATGATGGGCGGGTGCCAGGCTCAGAGTGACACCAGCATTGCCATCGCAAGCCCCCTCCCTGGGTCTGACGTCTTCTCAGTTCTCAGGCCCTGAGTCCCCTGATTCCCCAACAGAAACGGGAACAGGAGTCCCCTGCAGCTGGCCTCGTGCGGAGCGGCTCCTGGGAACTTGCACCACGTTCTATTCGTATCTGTTGTGAGATCAGGCAACAGTCCTCGCCTGCCTGCAGTCTGACTATATTTTCCTGCCATCCCCCCCCATTATAATCACAAGTGGATTTATTTAAATGAAGCATTAAGTCATATTAAACGTGTTTGTCTGTTCAAGAGGCTGTACAAGGACGGAGGTCCTGTTGGTTTCCTGGGGCTGTCACAACGAAGTACGCTAAACCGCACAGCTTAAACAACAGAAATGTGTTCTCTCCCAGTTCTGGAGAGTCATGTCTGAAATCGAGTTGTAGGTAGGCCCCGCTCCCACCCCCGGAGGCTATAGAGGAGGATCTCTCCTACCTCTTCCAGATTCTGGGGGCTCCAGGTGTCCCCAGGCTTGTGGCCACATCCCCCCAGCCTCTGCCTCTGTCCTCACATGGCCTGTCCCCGTAGCTGTCTCCTTTTTTTTTTTTTTTTTTTTGCGGTACACGGGCCTCTCACTGTTGTGGCCTCTCCCATTGCGGAGCACAGGCTCCAGACGCACAGGCTCAGCGGCCATGGCTCACGGGCCCAGCCGCTCCGCGGCATGTGGGATCTTCCCGGACCGGGGCACGAACCCGTGTCCCCTGCATCGGCAGGAGGACTCTCAACCACTGCACCACCAGGGAAGCCTTCCTCTTCTTTCAAAGTTACCAGTCATATTGGAGTTAGAGCCCACCCTACTCCAGTGGGATCTCATCTTAAGTAATTACATTTTCAAAGAGCCTCCACTTTCCAAATTAGCTCACACTGTGGACTTCTGGGTGGACGTGGACTTGCCGGGTTGCATTATTCAGTCCAGTACAACAGGGCAGGCTGCTGCAGGTGTCCTTGAGTTTCTGGAGCCTCTACACGCTGTGAAGGCTGAGGGGCTTGGGGGGTGGCCTCCCACTGCCCACCTCCACTCCGGCATCTGCCCTCACCCTCCCAGGCCCCGGCAGCGTCCCCAGGGACCCGGGGCGAGTCGCCCGCCCTCGGGCAGCAGACCCACTGGCTGCCTGGGCTTCCTGCCTTGCCATATCAGCTTTAAAAACCCACTCCCGGGCTTCCCTGGTGGCGCAGTGGTTGAGAGTCCGCCTGCCGATGCAGGGGACATGGGTTCGTGCCCCTATCCCGGAAGATCCCACATGCCGCGGAGCGGCTGGGCCCGCGAGCCATGGCCGCGGAGCCTGTGTGTCCGGAGCCTGTGCTCCGCAACGGGAGAGGCCACAGCAGTGAGAGGCCCGCGTACAGCAAAAAAAAAAAAAAAAAAAAAAAAAAAAAAAAACCCACTCCCAGGGGACTTCCCTGGCAATCCCGTGGTTAAGACTATGCGCTTCCACTGCAGGGAGTGCGGGTTCGATTCCTGGTTGGGGAACTAAGATCCTGCATGCTATGGGCCAAAAAAAAAAAAAAAAAAGAAAGAAAGAAAAAGAAAAAAACACTCTCAGCATGTGGGGCCTTGTCTTTTTTTTTTTTTTTTTGGGCTGCTGCTCCCTGACCAGGGATTGAACCCGTGCCCCCTGCATTGGAAGGGCAGAGTCTTAACCACTGGACCGCCAGGGAAGTCCTTCAAAACACTTACATTCTGACAAACACCCAAGCTTTGCTGACACTGGAGCCTGGTACTGGCGTCTCTTATTCTGTGGACACGATCCTTTCTGACTACTCACTGACAGCAGAAGCGCCAGCAAACGGATCTCCACTGGGCTGGTTCCTCCTTAGCTGGGAGGGTCCCTGCTCTTCACGGGCTAAGGCCACCCTCGTGCCCTTGGCTGGAGGTCACAGCCCGTCCTCCCGCCCCATCCTCCACGCTGCCCGCCAGCACACTGGTGAGCGTGTACCACGGCATTCTGCTGCCCGGCATTCTTCTGTAATCCCTGCTGCCCCCAGTGAACTCAGAACAGGGCAGGCACAGCAGGCAGGCATCAGTGTGTTGAAAAGTCCCCAGATGATGATAAGTAAGACCAGGGCTGAGAGGTGCTGGGATTAGAACCCCAAGGCCCCTGGCCACCTCGTGGCTTTCGTTTTCCCACCATCGTAACTTTGACACCACCGGGCTCTGAGCTCGTGCACACCTGTTAATAGCCCCTCTACGCAGGTCCCCAGCCTGGCTCGCCCTCCGGCCATGGGGAACTCAGGGGGTTACCCTCCAGGGGTGGCCCTGCCCTTGGTTTCTGCTCCTTGTTCGGCCTGAGCTCTCCCCAGACTGAGCTCAGGAGGATGGGCGCCCTGTCTTCCTTCCCACCTGGAGACTGTGCCTCATCTCGGGGCCCCTGAATGATGGCAAGGCCTTGGCCGAGCAACGTCCCAGGCGGACACTATCGTCCCCACCTCCGGAGGAGGAAAGAGAGACGGGCTGGATGAGTCCCTCAGCCCCCCAGCTCAAAAACGGCTGGACCACAACCAACCTGGCCCTGGAGGGGCCCTGCCCCTCGCCTCTCGTGGGCACTGCTCAATGAGTAACCCCCGGGGCTGGCAGAAGAGAGGGAGCACGGGGCCCCAGAAGCACCTGACATCCTTCCCCAGGGCGGTGGCCCCCAGGTCATGATGCTCTAATGACAAGGACACATGCAGACAGGAGGAAGCAGCAGATGACATCAGAAAATAGTCACCATCTATTCTGTGCAGAGAGGGCTGCTATCTGTAAACTCGGAAGGAAGGTGTCAGGAGCCTGTCCCCAAACTGTTACAGGCTCGCTCTAGATGGCCTTAAGGGGACACTCCGTCGTTACTTTAGTCTGGTAATTTTCTGCATGATTCGATTTTTAAATAGTGAATCTGTGATTTTTTTTTAATAATGAAAACACAAAAGATTTCTCTTTGGCAAGAAGCACGAAGACAATTCTGGCTCTTAACGCTGGAAAGAAGGTTCTGCTGCAGCTTGTAAGGGTGCAAAGGCCCAATGCAAAGGGGACAGTGAGGATGTTCCTGACCAGGAGGCCCCAGTCCACCCCCTGCAGGTGCCGCGACCAACCCCGGTCGTCCACTAAAGACGAGAGTTTCCTGGCGGCATGTTTTAAACAACATTTGATCATGAAGAGTCTGGAACACAGGAAGGTAGAGAGGATGACCTGGGGCACAGACAGACGCCGATCACTCAGGTGTGTGTGACCAGAAGCATCTGTATTAATTTGCTTCATCAGTTTTCTTTGTTGAAAACTCAATTACCACGCCACGTTGTCCCAGACTAAGGACATGTGTGGACACAACTGGCATGATCGCACGAACAAAATTCACCAAGATTCCTTAGCATCACACCATGCCCATGCGCACATGTCCCCAAACATCTCTGTGGCCGGTTTGTTCAAAGCTCTCAAGGTTCATTCACGGGAGGTGGTGGTTTTGTTTCTCGAATCTCTCCTGAGTCCTGAGGAGGGCCCCGCCTTCTCCATGAGTCTGGCTGCCTCTCTGTGGCACCTCCTGCCTGTCTCGGTCCCCAGTACTGCCGGTGAGCAGGAAGTGAAACGGACAGCCTCCTCCTCCAGGTGGGGCCCCCTACCAGAGGCAGGGGCATCACCTTGGGGCCTGGAGGAAACACAGAATCTCCAGCTCCACCCAGATCCGAGTCAGGGTCTGTGATTTAACAAGGTCCTGGGCAGCACGGGTCTAAAAGCTTTATTCAGTACCAACTCTGTGTTTTTAGTGGAAAGACTTCTCTGTGCAGGTGAGGCTGGGCTCCCCCCTGCAGGGCACCCCTCAGGCCCACATGTCCCTCTCGGGGGATGCTGAGCCTGAGTGCTGGGGGGGGGCGTGATGGGCAGAGCTCCGAGTTGTAAGGTGACAGGCGCACCTTTCCCAGTCCCCTGTGACCGACAAGCCACCTGCGAGGGGACGCTTTGGCGTCATGAAAACAGTCAGCTCCCAACTTTCAGCAGGGGTCTTGGTGTCCACTGACAGCCCTGGCTGGAGTCGGGGCTGCACTCGGGGCCCCCAGAACGGAGGCGTTCTAACTGTCCTGTTTTGTCCACTCCTAGTCGCTAGCACTGCTGCCCCTTTCAGTGGGGCCATTGGTGGCTCTGAAATAGTTTCCATGGAGGGTGAGAGACGTTTACTCCTGCCACCTTTTTTCTGGCCACGCCACACAGCTGGCGGGATCTTAATTCCCTGACCAGGGACTGAACGCAGGGCCATGGCAGTGACAGCGGGAGTCTTAACCACTGGACCGCCAGGGAAGTCCCAATCCTGCCACTTATAACTAAGTCTGTGGACCAGGTGTCACCTCCAGTGGTGACAAGTTATTATGTCTTCGTCTTCTTTGCTTTTGAGAATAAGTGTGGATGCCTGGATTTCAATGACCCCTTCTTTTCAGGGCTCCAGTTTTCCCAGGCTCAGCCGGGGGAAGCTCCTGAGGCTTTTTACTTTGAAATCATGAGAGGTTCCCAGGAAGCTGCGGCAGAGGGGTCCCTGTGCCCTTCACATGGTTTCCTGACAGCTACATCTTGCCTAAGATGAACCCTGGGACACCAGCCCTGGTGTCACGTGGCCACGGGCGTAGATTCCTCAGCCACCACTGCAGCCGAAGGGTGAAGGGTCCAGACTGTCCCTAGTCAGCCCCCGCCCAGCCCCCGCCCAGCCCCCGGCCCCGCCACGCCGCTCTCTCTAGTTGTGTCCTCTCACTGGAATCTCACTGCGCGTGACCCTCTGCCCCGATGCCCCGGACACTCTCCTGGCTGCTGCTGTGTGTTCCTGGTCTGTCCCGTGTCCTTCTGACACGACCCCTCCGTCTGGGACGCTTCTCCTCAGGGTAGCGGGATGCCCTGGGCCTCCACGCGTTCTCGCCCTCGGCCTGGAATTGGCCGCTTCTCCCAGGAGAGGGGATGGCACTCAGAGCCTGGAAGCTGGCCCTGGGGGTGCTCGTGGCCACCGGGGTGGTCCCCTCTCAGCCTGCATGGCCAGGAAATACCTACTGTTTACAAGTCAAGCGTTAGTTCCCCCGTTCGTGTTTAACAGCACGTGATTCTCTGGTGCTTTTCCTCACGATGAGCGCGGGGCTGCTGATGTCGAGGCACGTGTCCACTGCCCGCACAGCGCAGAGGGTGACGACCACGCCGGCACCACGCGACATAACAATGGAACCAAGTTTGACTTCTCTGCACGGCTTTGGCCTCAGGACACCCCCCCCCAAACGATGTGCAGCGAAGCAGCAGGTTCTCAAATCAACCAAAGAGGTCCTTTTCTCACCGGTTTGATTTGCGGTTTTGTGGCAGGTGGCGCCTTCCTAAACAGCTGCCACCCTTTCCAGCCCCCTGCCACTGCCGTCACAGGGAGGGGTCTGCAGGTGGGCCCTGGGGCGGCCTCCCCTCAGGGAGGATGGCGGGGGTCCGCGTGACCTCTGAGGTTAGATCCCAAAGGGCACGTGGTGCCCAACTCTCCTGGGACCTGCAGAGGCCACCGACCTGGAGGCCACACCCCAGCATCCCCCGCCCAGGACCCAGGCGTGAGCACACAGACCCCACGCCCTCTGACCACACCCGGTGGGGGGCCCTGACTCAGACCCACCCAGAGGAGCCGGTCAACCCGGAACCCCCAGGATCAATAATAAGGTCATTGTCACTTCAGGCACTAAATGCTGGGGTGACTTGTTAGGTAGATAACTGCCCTGGGTTTGTTCCACTTTGTTTTGAGGCCTTTTTTCTTACTGGCTTATTTTTTTTTAATGTAAAACATTTACAAGGTTCAAAAGTCGAACATATGCAGGGCCTGTCCTCGTGGGGTCATAGCCGTTGCGCTCCACGTGTGGCTGGGTGGGTGGGAGCCCCCCAGAGCAGCCGGCACCGGCCAGCAGGCTGCTCCCCACCTGCTCTGGGGGTGATGCTCCTACGAGCGGGCCGCGGGGTGAAGGGTGAGCGCGGCCACCACTGGACAGTGCCAACCCCGACCCCAGCCCCCTGCCCCGCCATCGCTGCGAGCGAGACCGGATGGCGTCTCCCAGCCCGTCCGCCCAGCCCCGAGGGCTCCATCGTGGGTTCTCGCGGATCTAAACTGGCCCCGCGCTTCTGCAGGTGGAGCCAGTCCCGGCTCGCTGCCACCCTGCTCCATCCAGGCCTGGAGCTCCGGTGGGGATTCTCAGCCCCGGGAGTAAGAATGCGAATGCGATAGCAGGGTGGTGAGGACACGCTCCCCTGGCTGGGACCTGGGGACTTCGCTGCCCTGTGCTGCTGAGATCCCCCCTCCTCCCATCTCATCGCCAGCCGTGCTGAGCCGGCCCGCCCGCCCGCGGAATCACTGTGGAGACAGGCCGCCGAGCTGACCCAGCAGGACCCGGGCGCTCAGCCGAGCAGGCTTTGTGAGCGGCGCCAGCGGGCTCTGCCAGTTTGAGCCTGTCTTTTTCCTACTCAAATGCCTCCGAATGTGCCTACACAGCAGAGATTAGCCGATAGCCATCTGCACGGGGGCAGGGTTGGGGGCGGGGGGGACAGTCCTCGGCTGAAGCCGCTCAGTGGCCTGAGCTCCCGTGTCGTGACCCGCTGACCAAGCAGCCCGGCCGGGCCCCCTCAAGCGCTGACCATGCAGGGTGACGGCAGACAGAGCCCGGCCTCGCGTTTGCAAGATTTTATTACTGACGTTTCAGAGCCGAAGGTGGCCCAGACCTCTCCGGATAGAATCCTTAACTTAGGCCCCGAGGAGCACTGTAAACACGCCCGGAGCTGGGGGCAGAGTCCCCGGGGCTGGGGGAGCTGCTGCTCCCGGTGGGGTGTAGAGCCTCGGCCCCGCCTTCACGGGACGCTTCCGTTCTGAACCAGCTGCAGGTATTCCTTGTGCAGCTTTTCCTGTGCCTCGAAGAGCTTCTTCAGCTTCTTGGCCTGCCCTTTGCTCAGCTCTTTGCCTTCCATGTCGTGTGTAGGCAGACCCTGAAAGGCGAAAGCACGGGCGGTCACCGCCCACTGACCAGGCCAGTCCGCCTGCCCGGCATCCACTCCCCACCACGCTCTGGACCCAGTGCAGTGCTCCGAGGTGCCTGTCCTAGCCTCTGGGAAGCGATCATCCTGGGGTGCCCCCCTGCCTGAGGGGTGAGGGGCACCGTTCCCCACCAGGGTCGACATGGTTCTGATACGCGCAAATACGTACAAGACCAGTGAGGGAGGCCTGAGGGTCTCGAGGCCAAGAGGCCATGAGTAGCCACGCTGAAGAGCCCCTGGAGCAATGGGCACATCTGTGCCATGGCCCTTCTGGATTGTCTGTGGGGTGAGTCCCTGCAAATCCATCAACCGGCCCAGGCCACGACGCCTGGCACCAGAGCCGCTGGGCCGCGGTGAGGGAGGGGCGGCCCCGGGCACTGGGCTGCACGTGCTGGACCTGAAATAGCCCCACATAAGCCCGCCTTCCTGCAAACAGCACCCTGGACAGAGAATCTTCTCAGCCAAGTTTGAAAACCCCTGTCATCCCAATTTAATGGTCTAACAACGTTCTGAAAAGAAAGGATTTCTTACGTTTTCATCGAACTTGGAATACTTGTCGCTTTCTGACAAGAACATCTCGCTGGGCGGAACCTTCATCTTGGCCAGCCTCGCCGCCTGGAACACAGACGTGGGGTCGCTGCTCCAAGCCCGCGTGGGGACCCACACCCGTGACCCCGTGTCGGCTCCCACCCCAGCCCCCAGGTTCAGGGAGCGACAGCTGGGCAGAGGGAAGTGAAAGGAGGGAGCCAGGTGTTTTCTGCAGGAACAGGGGGACGGCCGTGCACGCAGCACAGCAGGATCAAGGCCACAGAAGCCGTCCTGGAGCTCACGGCCACGTCTGTCCCTGCCCAGGGCTCCCGGCCTCCCTGGGGCACTGTGTGAGGGGGTGAGGGGGCACCGCTGGGGATGGAGGCAGACGGGGTGCCCGGCTGGGCCCCAAGGAGGCACAGGGGGCAGGGCATGGGGTCAAAGTGCGTTTCCGCCAGGAGCCCTCCCCCAAGCAGACGTTACTTCCTGCTCTTGTCTCTTCCTGGCGGCCTCCTCTTTCTTCCTTCTCTTTTCTTCTTCAGCCTGGGGGACAGCAAACACCTCGTGAGCTGGAGCTTCCCAGGCCCCTCTTGGGTGGGAGGGGGACAGGACAAGCCCCCTGCTGTCCCCCCGCCCATCCCTGTGAGATGGGCTCTGACCCAGCCCTGCTCTCGACGCAGGGCGGTGAGTGGACACCACGCATGAGGTCACCTGCTGCACAATCAACATGAAGAAAGGACCAGACCTGCCCGGCAGCGGGGGGGCTGCGGTCGGGTGCGGGACCAGGGACAGCACGGCGAGGGCCAACCCTGAGGGGCCCGGGCACCTGGGGAGGGTGGGAGGGGGGCTGGCTGGAGGAGACGGGTGGGAGCCAGAGCCCACTTCCCACCAGGCCGGCAGCATCCGGGCAGGAGGCAGGGAGGGAGGGAGGGCCTGGGGGCTGGGCTAGGTGCCCGTGAGGAGGGGCCCGAGGCTGCCTCGGGAGGTCTGGGCTCGGGCCACCATGTGGACAGCGTGTGCCCGGACAGGAAGGAGGAACGGGTTTGGGGAATGAAGGTCACACGTTCCCTCTTGGATGTCTTGGGTTTCAGGTGCTTCCTGGCCAAGCGGAGCCCTCAGGTAGGTGGCTGGACACAGGAGTCTGGGCCAGAGAGAACTCGGGGGTCACAGGCACACAGGTGGCAGAGGGGCCCTGGGATGGGGTGAGGTCACCTGGGTGGAGGGACGCCAGAGAGGCGGGAAGTGCGGGCAGTGCAGTGGGGGAAGCGAAGGGAGGGTCCCAGAGAGCAGGGGTCAAGGGCGGGGCCCCCCCAGGATGCGCCTTGTCACCGGAGAACCTGAGCAGAGCAGGAGGGGTAGAGGGTGGACGGAGGAAGAGGGACCGGGCACGGAGCTCGGGAGGTGGGACGACAGGTGCCAAGGGCTTTTGCTTTTCCACTTAGAGACCACAGGTGCTTATCCCAATGGGGGAGCAGAAGACAGCCTATGAGGCCATGGTCCCAGGTGCCTCCACACACGGGGGTTGGGGTGGGATTCCCTTGGCTGGAAACTCGAGCTACCGGAGGGAAGGTGTATGGCAAATCCCTCCCACAAAGGCCTTGCGGCCAGTGAAGACATGGGCAGGGGTGGCCGATCCGAGTTCACTGCCCTGTCTTTACGCCCCGGGCCGCCTGGGGGGAGAGCGGGAGTGAGCCCCACGTCACCTCCGGGGAAGGGCCGGGGCGGCCCACACACTGCGGTGTCTAAGGATGGGGAGAACCCGACCCAGGGGACGTGACACCAGCGGGGGTGACCGAACAGGATGGAAAGCGGGGGGAGGGGCCGAGAAGGGCCTGGACGGGGGTCAAAGCCCAGCTCCCGGAACCTCGCACCAGCCTGACTCCAGCCAGAGCTTCCCTGGCACCCGGGCTCCTTAATTCTCATGCTCGGCCCCTCCTGGCGTCCACTCCAGCGTCCCTGGCGCCCAGGGCCAGCCTCGCCACTCTTCTCCCTGACCAGCCACCCACCCGTCAGTTCTCCTTGTGGACACCTGTCGAGGCCCCTTCCCAGTCTCCCAAACTCCTCTCCCCAGGGTCTCTTCTTAAGGCCTCTCGGGCCCTGCACCCAGTGAGCTGTGCCCAGCAGTTCTGACACGTACTGCGTCTGTTCCTGCTTCTCTCTTTCTATGGGACACTGAGGTCCCCGAGAGCAGGGACTGTCCCACTTCACGGAGCCCCCGGCTCAGCCCTGCTCACGGAGGCGTAGTAACATCTGAGGCATGAGAAGGACTGTGCTGGGGGCGGGGGTGGGTGGAGGTGTGACTGTGACACATTCAACCCCAGGACAGGGAGACACCACTTCAGGTGAGAGCGAGCTATGACCACACGTGTCAGCTTCGCGGTTTAGCAGAGGTGAAAAGGGTTCCCTTGCACTCCGGGCCCTTCACCAGGAGCTGGATCTTGTTGTTGTTAGAAAACTGCCAAGTACTTACCTATCTAGTCTCTCCTTCTGACGTTTATAAACACTGGCACTATTTAATAAGAGTATAAATGCTAACTCCTAAAGGTGAAGTATATAAACTCCAGTGATATTTACATTTTCAATAAACACCCAGCTCAGGGGCTTCCCTGGTGGCACAGTGGTTGAGAATTCGCCTGCCAATGCAGGGGACACGGGTTCGAGCCCTGGTCCGGGAAGATCCCACATGCCGCAGAGCAACTAAGCCCATGCGCCACAACTACTGAGCCCATGAGCCACAACTACGAGCCTGCGCTCTACAGCCCATGAGCCACAACTACTGAAGCCTACGCGCCTAGAGCCCGTGCTCTGCAACAAGAGAAGCCACCGCAATGAGAAGCCCGCGCATCGCAACAAAGAGCAGTCCCCGCTCGCCGCAACTAGAGAAAAGCCCACGCGCAGCAACAAAGACCAAATGCAGCCAATTAAAAAATAATAATAATAAGAAGAAGAACTTAAAACAAAAAACAAATAAAACACCCAGCTCAGGTCACTGCAGTTTTACTCACCCTTTTTTTCTCTTCTCTCTCTCTCAGTAAGGTATCTCTGTCCACCAACTTGACCACAGTGGGCAGTCCTGAAAGGCCAACAGCTGTGAGACGAGGCCGAGCCCAGCGCTGCCCACACCACTCCCACCCACGGGACCCCCGAGAGAAGCCGGGGCCTCCTTCCTGCTCGCACAGGTCAAATGTTAATTGTGCTGTGGGGAGGCCTTGCTGCTCAAGTCCGAGCACCCAGGAGGCATAAAATAAGACACTCATCTGCGTGTTTAAAATCCAATAATTTTCGTGCAGCCCAAACTCCCACCAAGTCGAAACACAAGCTGTGAAACTTGCTGACGATCCACATGACACAGGCTGCCTCCCAAGTGACAGGCCATGAGAAAAGGCGGCCAGTGGCCCCGCAGAAACAGGGCCGCCGGGCAGTCAGGCCGCAGGAGAGGAGGTGCTGGCAGTGACGCCCAAGAAGGTACAACTACAGGTCCCCTGGGACCACGCATCACGGGGGGTTCACCACGTAAAAGACGAAGCGTCCTCAGACCCATCCCGGGGTTCTTCCTCTCAAAAGCAATCTCCACCCTGTGTCCCTCCCCCGACCGGGTGTCACGTCCAGAGAACCCACCTTCATGGTCTTCAAACCGCACTCCCAGCTCAGGCAGGACGTCGTCCCGCAAGGCATCGCTGAGCTGCAGGACCTCGGGGACTGTGGACAGAGGAAGCGGTTTGGTCCACCGGGCCCGGAAACGCCCGGGCCCCACGGAAGAGCGCCCCCCTGTGCCTCTGGAGGGGCTGGGCTGCTCCACTGGCCACAGACACAGGAGAAGCCGAGACACGGACGTCGCAGCCACTGGTGAGCCCAGAGCAGCCCCTGGACCCGTGGCCTGTGCACCGGCTCAGGGCCCTGCTCAGAGGCGGGCACTGACCGCAGAGGCGCACGGACTGGGCAAAGCCCTGCGGGCGGCAGGCCCAGGGGTACTAGGATTCTGCTGCACAGAAATGAGCTCCCCGGTCACTCGGGAAGCCGCGTGGGAACGCCGAGCCCCCGCGGCCCTGGCAAGGCGATCCTGAGAGAGGCGGCTGTGTCCCACCGTCCAGGGCCCCAGCCCAGCAAGGGATCAGAAGGGGCCAAAGGCCTGGGGGTGGGACCCACGCCCCACCTCGGCAACACTCTGCCTTGGGCAGTGGCGCTCCCGGCCAGCCTCGCCCCAGCCGAGGGAAGTGGCCACCCAGAGCTGGGCTTGAACGGGCAGCGGCCCAGGGAGCCTGGCCAGCCCACTGGCTTTGAAGTGCCTCTTCCAGGAGAGACAGCACACACGAAGCAGCCAGGGTGGGCAGAGCTGAGCAGACGGCTGGCGTGGTCTCTGGGCCTGACGGGACAGGCCCTTCGAGCCTGGCCAGTGCTAACCTCTGCACCACCTGCTTAGGGCCGGTGAAGGCCCAGGAGCTCGGGGGAGCCTGGGATAGTCCTGTAACGGCCACCACGGACGGCGCCCAGGGTGTCTGATGCCCAGCCAGACCAGGGAGAGGCCAGCCCGTTTGTGCTTGAAGAGCCCATATGGGCTTGAAGAGCCCATATGGGCTCAACCCCAACCAAACACGTTCGTGCAGACGTCAGGAGAGGCTCACCCAGACATTCCAGCTCTGAGACCCGGACCTCAGGGTGAAGCAGATTCAGCCTCGGGCTAAGAACTGGGCCAGTGGGAACTCCTGCTGGTGCCAGCAAAGCAGACCCCTCCTGCCCTGCCCTGTCCCTCCCCGCAGCACTGACCACGGCCCACGTGGTCACTCACTCACCTGTCCTGTCTCCACTGTGTCCCCAGAGCCCAGTGTGCTCGCGCAGCACCGTGCCGCTGCCCCACAGGTCCACTCACGGGTGAATGAATGAATGGACGGTGACCCACACATCTCAGGGATGCCCGAGCCCCGGCCACACGTGCAGCCAGCCGCACAGTCTCCCGCTTCCCAATGCCAGTCAAGGAAAAGCCCCGTTCCAGCCCCGCAGCAGGGCTGGTGGGACGAGGCCCTTTATATTTGGTCCCTCCCCTCATTCAGCCCCTCGGGGCCCCTCGCTCAGACGAGTCCCCCCAGAGCCCTGAGGGGACCCCAGGGCACCGGCCCAGGCAAGTGCCCAACGGACGCCTGCTCACCATAACGGGCAGGGAAGCAGGCTGGCCCTGCCATCATTGCCACCAACTCCCCTCCACACCCTCAGGCCCAACCCCGCCTTCCCTGGGGCCCCTCAGGTGCCATCCTCTAGGTGGCCTCCACGAGGCTGAGAGAGCGACCCTCACCTCCATCTGAGACCTGCTCTGGTCCACGGAGCTCAAACTTGCCCCCAGGATTTCTTTCCAAACCTTTTTCTTACTTTAGGAGCTGGCTTTCTCCTCCACCCTCTCCCAACTTACATTTCTGAAAAGGGTCTAGTGCCCACAATAAAGAAAGAGCTCCTACAGCTCAATAAGACAAATGACCCAAATAAAAATGAGCAAAGGGGGACTTCCTTGATGGCGCAGTGGTTAGGAATCCGCCTGCCAATGCAGGGGACATGGGTTCGAGCCCTGGTCCGGGAAGATCCCACATGCCGCAGAGCAACTAAGCCCGCGTGCCACAACTACTGAAGCCCACACACCTAGAGCCCGTGCTCCGCAACAAGAGAAGCCACCCCAATGAGAAGCCCGTGCACCACAACGAAGAGTAGCCCCCGCTCGCCGCAACTAGAGAAAGCCTGCGCGCAGCAACAAATACCCAGAAAATGCAGCCAAAATTAAATAAATAAAAATAAGTAGACTTATTTAAAAAATTATTAAAAAAAAAACAAAAACGAGCAAAGGGCTGAATAGACAACTCTCCAAAGGAAAGGTTCAGACAGCCAAGCGGCTCGTTGTCACTACTCTTCAGGGAAAATGCAAATCAAAGCCGCAATGAGATTCCCCTTCACACCCACCAGGACGGCTGTTAACAATAATAGACAGAAAATAAAAGGGGCTGACAAGGATGTGGAGAAATTGGAACCCTCGCGCACCGCTGGTGGGAATACATAATGGTTCAGCCACCAAGCAAAACACTTTGGTGGGTCTTAAAAAAGTTAAACACAGAATTACCGGATGATCCCACAATTCCTCTCCTAAGTGTGTACCCAAAACAACTAAAACAGGGACCCGACCTGATGCTTACACATGCATGTTCACAGCAGGTTCACCAAAGGTGCAAACAGTCCAAACACCCATCAACGGCTGAATGGATAAATGGAAGCGGTATACGTATCTGGTGATTATTCTGCCCTAAAAAAAATGAAGCACCGCCACATGCTACAGTGTGGACAACCTCGAAAACATTCTGCTGAGAAGCCAGAGAAAAGAGGTCACACACTGTGTGACTCCATTTATGTGAAATGCCCAGAACAGGTCAATCCAGAGACAGAACACAGGTTGGTGGTTGCCAGGGGCTGGGGGAGGGGGCGTGACCTTGGAGGGTGGAAACATGCTGGGACCAGAAGGAGATGGTGGCTGCACAACACTGGGAAGGCACTAAGCGCCACTGAATGGTTCACTTTAAAATGGCCAGGTTCACGTTACGTGAATTTCACTTCAATAAGTTATTTTTATTTAAAGGGAAAACCCCAGTTGGATACTTCCGAGGAATTCAATAAAACAACTCTTAAACATATGGCACAAAGGTCTCAGAACAGCTAATGCAACCTTAGAAGAAGAGCACAGACGGAGAGCTTGCCTCCAGGGTGGGGTGGGGGGAGAAGCCCGTACATGGAGACAGAAGATGCTGTCCCCCACCCCGCCCACCTGCCATACCAGCAGGAGTGAAGCCAAGGCTTTTGGGGTCTTCCCAATGCTGTGCAAATCCGGGTCTGAAGTTGCGGCTACTGAGTCTGGGGCTGGGATGGAACCTTGTGCAGGGCCCAGACAGGCGCAGAGGCTGCCCCGTGGAGAAGAGGCACTGGGACAGCAGTGGGGATGGGCGGATCTGGGTGGACCGGCTCCCAGTGGTGGGTGCACAGAGACGGGGCGGCTGGTGGCTGGCAGGGCCCCTTCTGGAAGGGAGCAGCTGCACCACCACGACGGAGCCCAGCAAAGGAAAACAGGTTTCCCTGGACGTGGGTCAAGGGGGCGACCTTCCCAGGGCACCTGGCAAAGCGTGCTAGCCCCGGGGACCTCACAGCCCTGCAGATGCCAAGGGGCTCTGACTCCAGGCTCTAGAAGGGAAGGAGCGTGTCTCTGTGTGGCCGTCTGCTGGACGCCCCTGCCAGCACCTCCCCGTACCCTGCAACTGCGGTCCGCACCCTTCCCCGTGTGTACGGTCCACAGAGCCACGAGGCTCAGGGCGGGGCAGCCTGCATCCAACAGGGCTGGTTACTGTGGGGCGGGGCTGTGACATAGGAGTGGAAAACAGATGGGCAGTGAGCAGGGAGACCTTGTCGGGCGCAGGCTTGGAGATGTTGCAAAAGGAGACGGGATCCATGCACAGATGAATGGATGAGCAAAATATGGTCCATCCACACAATGGAATGTTACTCAGCCTTAAAAAGCAAGGGAGGGGCTTCCCTGGAAGGGTGCAGTGGTTAAGAATCCACCTGCCAATGCAGGGGACACGGGTTCGAACCCTGGTCTGGGAAGATCCCACATGCCGCAGAGCAACTAAGCCCGTGTGCCACAACTACTGAGCCTGCGCTCTAGAGCCCAAGAGCCACAACTACTGAGCCCACGTGCTGCAACTACTGAAGCCCACACACCTAGAGCCGGTGCTCCGCAACAAGAGAAGCCACCGCAATGAGAAGCCTGCGCACTGCAACGAAGAGTAGCCCCCACTCGCCTCAACTAGAGAAAGCTGTTGTTGTGCAGCAACAAAGACCCAGTGCAGCCAAAAATAAAATAAATAAATTTTTTTTTAAAAAAAGAAGGGACTCCTGACCCAGGCTACAACGTGGATGAACCCTGAGAACATTACGCTCAGTGAAATAAGCGAGACGTAGAAGGACAAATGCTGTCTGATTCCACTCACATGCGGTCCCTGGAGGAGTCACATCCACAGAGACAGTAAGTAGACGGTGGGGATGAGGGGTTGGGGGAGGGGAGGGGAGTGAACGTTTAACGGGGACAGTTTTTTGGGAAGATGGAAAGTTCTAGAGATGGATGGGGGTGATGGTTCAAAACAATGTGAATTACTTAAGGCCACTGAACTTTACACTTAGAAATGGTTGAGGTGGTAACTCCTACATTGTGTATATTTAACCACAATAAAAAAACAATGACAGCTAATGACTACCATCTCTCCAGTGGCAGAGAGGCTCCTTCCCCCGCGCTGGTCTCCCAGTCTGACTGTGTGCCTGTCCCGGCCCTTCTAACTTCTTCCCAATTTCCCAAGCCTCTCCTGGTCACACACCCACATTCCACATCCCTGCTGGCCGGGCCTGAGCTCTCTGGCCAAATGGACTGTGGGCACTAAAGGAGAAACCGCTTCTTTCTTCTCTGTCGGTAGAGCCCTCCTGCTCTGCCGGCCCTGGGACAGGCCCCGGCCCGCTCCCGCGCCGTCCCCGGCCATGGCCAGATCCCGCCCCGTCCCGGGGCCTGCCCACTCCCCCCTGAGGCGCAGCTCCTCTGGAGGCTCCCTGACCACCTGTCTGGCCTCTGCCCGCTCCACCCTTGGGACGCCCTGCCCGGATGATCTCCAGATGTGACTTCTCATCACACAGGGGACTGGGGCGGGGGCACAGCACACCAGGAAACGACAGTGGCGGTCTGCCCCAAACCCCAAGTGACCCCAGGCAAGGCCTCTACCTTCCAGGGGCTTCACTGCCCACCTCTGTCGAATCACGAGGATTAAAGAAGCAGTGTGAGGACAGCAGCTGGACCAGGCCCGGCGCCTTGCAAGGTCAGTTTTAGCCGTGGCGGTCACTTGTGAGTCTAGACCACCACAGTAAGAAGCAGACTGCCTGCCTGACGCCACTCACTGCCCGCTTAACAACTGCTCAAAACTGGCCCCAAAGACAACACGTTTGATCCCAGATCATCCCAAGTCCCCAGGGCCGCTGGCGAGGCCCCGAGCAGAACCTAGAACTGTCCCCAGCAGGGGCTGTGCAGTCACCACGGAGCCTCTGCGGGGCAGGGACGAGGATACCTCCAGCCCTCACCCTGCAGACGCTCCAGAGAGCAGAACTGAGTCCCCACAAACAAAAGAGGTGAGGAAACGCTGGCCCCTCACAGTGTCCCCAGGCTCCGCCCAGCTGCCCTGTGGGGACACTTGGCGTCTAGACGTGTGTATGGCCACCATGACTTGATTGGGTGGGGGGGGTCCCTGGATCCAGTGATCAGAGGCCAGGGACGCCGCTCGTCACCTGCAACACCCAGGACAACCTGCAGCAGAGGACGGGCCAGGCGTGCCCAGGCCATGGAGCGCGTGACGGCCTCACCTCTGTGCTCACGGGCGACCCTTCGCACTCCTTCCCGGAACTCCGACAACACCTGAAGGTACGGCATGACTGTGGGCTCGAGCTGCGGAGAGAATACTTTGGGTCACTGAGAGACCAGCCGCCCTCGTGTTTATGAAGGACAGGGCCCAGTACATGCGCCGCAGGGCAGGGCTGTCAAGGGACGTGTGGCGGACGCCCCGCTGTGACCCACATCCAGGGTGCGCGTGCCCATCCCCGACGGTCGGCTCATGGACACAGGGGCGCCCCGCGTGGCGGCACGGATAGCACAGTAAGAGGGTCCCCTTCCCCCCAGCGAACTGAGTCCTGTGGGCAGCCCCGCCCAGTGGCTCACAGGAGCCCCTTTGTCTCAGGCAGACACAAGGCTGTTAAAAGCTGTTAAAAGCCCGTCCCTAAGGCGACACTGGGCGTTCCCAGGAGGGATGGTTTTCTGAGGCTGAGGCCATTCCTCTTGGGCTGGGGCCTCCCTTCCCCTGGGGCCGGCACCACGGAGCCCGGCGTGCTTGGGTCCGACCTGAGGCCACACACACGCCTGTGTACCATCAACTGTCTGCTGTCCACACACCCCCTCACGTCTGCGCAACACTGAACCACCCGTGGTGACGCAGAGGCCGCCATGGGACACAAAGCCCACTGGAAAAGGAAAACCCAAGAGGGCGAATCCAAACCAGAGAAATAACAATTTTATGGAAAACCTTTTTTGTTACATCTACCATATTTTTCCACTAGACTTTTGAGCAAGGTCTCTGTGCCTCTTAATTAAGTCATTCGGCAGCTCAGTGACCAAAATCCCAACGATTAAATGCAAAGGCCGGTGAGGCCAAGCCCTCAGCGCGGCCTAAGCCACTTCAGGCCCAATCTTGCACGCGTGGGCTGAGGACACGCCTACCCGCCCGCACACGCACACGGCCGCAGGGGAGCCTCGCTGCGGGGAGCTGGCCAGCGTGCCTGAGGTCGGCCTGGAGGAGGGTCTCAGGCCGGCACCCCCAGCGGCCCAGCTGACTACACTACCCGAGCACGTGCTGTAGACCGCTCAGTGCTAGGTGGTTCAAGACCTGCTCCTAAAACAATGCAGGTCTGGAAGTAAATCTGTGAACTCTGAAAGGCGTGACCTCGGGCCCATCCTTCGGCCCAGCCGGCACCCACCACGCTTCTTGGGGCCACTTATTCCAGGCAGCTGTCTTCAAAAGGCGTGCGAAGGCGGCTCGGGGGCCAGAAACACCAGGCATCCGATGTTGGACGCATTTTTTTAAAGCTCAAAGGCAGACTTCCTTTAACCGAGGTGTTTCTAGTGTGTGTGTGTTTCTCCTTAAAGAAAATACACGTCTAGTACTGCTTACACGAGCAAACAAAGCAACCGCGTGGGTTTCCTTCCTTAAAAGTACCAAGTACCACAGCAACAGCCACTTCCAAGGCTGACAAGGGGCCTGGGGACAGCGCCTGGCGTTCTGTTTTCTGGGGTGGAAGCCGGCTCCTGGGGAATACCCCTAAACTCCGTCTGCAGGAGAGGGTGCCTCACACCGTCCCTCACTGGGTAACAGGACTTTTAAAAGGTTTTGCCTTTTTACTTTGGACTTGACCCATTACGTGTAAGCATTTACATGTGTCTTCTAACGAAATACTTAAAGAGCGTTCCTGACCAGGGGAGGAGGGCGAGTGAGTCTCAGATGAACCTGAGTGTGTGCCTGTCCTACGTGATGTTCCTCCCGCAGCAGAAACCGTGTGTCTGCCCGGATGCCAAGTACGAAGGAGACACCGACAACCACCAGCGAATTTTCTCACTTGCACGGACCCACGGACAGACGGTTCCACGTGTTGTCTGCCTACCGGTGCACGCGTGCCGGTAAACACGGGCACGGGACTCCTGATGCCCTGCGGCCATAGTGATGCCCATGGCCGTGGTGATGCCCGTGGCCATGGCTCAGATGTCTGGGGGCTGAGGACCGTCCCATGCAGCCTGGTCTCCTGGGACCGAGCTCACAAAGACAACCCAGTGGTGGTGAGGACGGGGGCGGACTGTGCCCAACTCCCCAGCCGGGCTGAGACTCGGCCACGTGGGGCTCAGGCTGGAGGGGCCCAGGGCAGGCTGGGATCTAGTGCTGGTCTCAGATGCCCCAGGAGGGAACACCAAATTGGCGGGGTGGCCAGCAGGGAGCTTCTCTGGGCCCAGGTGTGCTTTACTCACATTGAGGCTGGTTCCAGGTCCTCCGACGGGGAAACCCAGGGAGCTTTCCTCTTCTATGGCCCCGAAGATCTAGGGAAGAAACAAGCATGCAGGACAAGAGGTCCTGAGAGATGGCAGGCAGGGACCGGTCCTCGAAACACGCCGCTGCGCCGGTGGGGTGGGGGTGGGGGCAGAAGTGCCGACGGTCTTGCCGGGTGGGGAGAGATGGAAACCCAGGCCTGGGTGCCCCCGCACCTGCCCCAGGACGAGGTCTAGCTCCTGCTGCCCCTCCGGCCCCTTCCCAGCCTGAGCCGCTGGACCACGGAGCCCCCTGCAGAGGAACCAGGACTTGTCAGCATGAGGCGGGCGTGGTGAACAACATGTTAGGGCCACTTGTGGGAAAAAGCCCTTGTGCTTTTCAAACCTCCAGACAGGAGGGGAAAAGCTGAGGCAAACAGGCGAAATTGCTCGGAGCGTGGGCAGGGGCGGGGGGCTTGCTGTCTCGGGCACAGGCGCGGCAGGATCTGAGGACAGCGCGGCTCCCATGACCCGCGGGCCCGCGCTGGCACCACGGCAGGGGGGCTCACCTTCAGCATGTGCGTGAGGTACCGGGCGATGCTCTCCAGCAGGGTGCGGTTGGGCCTCCTCCTCGCGGCCTTCCGCGCTGCCATGTAGTGGTTGCACTGGCCGACTAGGGCCCGCATCTCCTCCAGGACGGTGCGCGTGTCGACGTTATCACAGAGCGCCTCGTGAACCGCGGCCTTCTTGTCATAAAAGCTGAACGGGAAGCGGAAGAGGAAGGCGGGGGGCATCAGACGGACGACCTTCCCGGGGCGGCCCGTTCTGAGTGTGGCTCTGCACGAACGGGAGGGACGGCGCCACCGGCCTCCCCGCTGGCGGGCGTGCCGCAGGGACCGCTCGTGTGCCCCCGAGGGAAGGCGCCGCCTCACCTCTCGTTCAGCTCTGTTTCCTTGTCTTCCCACTTCTCAAACTGACCGGCTACCTCGACGGGGGCTCGGAGGAGGTCTTTCACATTTAAGAAAAACTCCTAAAATATGAAAATTCCTTTTAAGAACATTCAGACCTTTCCATCCCAGAGAAACCTGGGAAAGAGCCGTTCTACTGACGTGCCTCCACTGCAGGTGCGATCTGAATGTCACACAGGTGTAGGAAGGGAAGGGAAAGGTTTTCCTGTGAGACAAGTGGCTCCGGTTTCAGCCTTCGGGGCCCCTGAGGTGCAGCCAGCGGGTGGGGCTGAATGAAAGGCGCCACACGTGACATGAGGTGTCTTGGGAAGGTGGTGTGGAGCTGGCCTCCCCCCAGAGCTCAGTGGCCTTGGCCGCGTCCCGTTCCTTCTGGGGGACGCGGGGAACGGGCACCACCTCCCCCTGTGCTGGACCAGAGCTGCCTCGGGGGGGCGGGACCCACGTTCAGGAGCTTCTCGTACTGCAGCGCCGACTCCATGGTGTTGGCCGAGTAGTCCAGCGCGTCCTTCCACGAGTGCATGAGGAAGGCCAGGCGCAGCTGCCGGGCTGGGGAGAGAGGCGCGGGGCTCCTTACCTCCCGAGCGGCTCCGTCCCCGCACCTCCGACAACAAAAGCGTCCAGGCCTCTTTACCTGAGTGCTTCTTCAGCGCGTCTTTAATGGTGACGAAGTTCTTGAGCGACTTGGACATCTTGCAGCCGGCGATGGTCAGGTGGCCCGTGTGCAGGAAGTACCTGACCCAGCAGTCGTTCTCAAAGTAGGCCTGAGCGGACAGGGCAGGTGTGGGGGTCGGGGGCACCGCTGCGGGCTGGACAGAGGGCGCCGGCCGCTTTCTGGGCACCTGACATGCTGAAGCAGTGCCGCCAGGTGCGAATCCAGGCCTGCGCTGCCAAGGGCCGGGCCGCTCACACGCGAGCCAGACTGAATAATGCGGTTCAGAGCCCCTGCCGTGGAGGCCAGGCTCTGCTGGGGAGCCCCGCGCCGCCCCCCGCCGCCGCATGCCCAGGACGGTGACCTCGGCCCCTACCTCCGACTGGGCCAGCTCGTTGTCGTGGTGGGGGAAGCGGAGGTCGAAGCCCCCTCCATGAAGGTCCATTGAGGCTCCGAGGAGGGTGCCCGCCATGGCCGAGCACTCGATGTGCCACCCTGGACGCCCCTAGGGACCCAAACGTGGTGAGCGCCCTGACCGCCCCCTGTGACGGGCCAGGACTTGCTCCCCTGTCCACGACCCTCAGAACCCCTGAGCTCTATGGGAACGAGGGTCAAGTCCCACACACGAAAAGACGAATGGGGCCCCAGGCTGTAAAGGTCACAACAAGCTTCGCGAAGGCCGAGGAATCCCCCGCTCCCGACACCCCTTCCCGCAGCCCTGGGCCACCAGGACTGTTGTCACAGGGGATGTCAGAGGGTGGATCTGTCCCCTAGTATCCCGGGTCAGAGACTGTCAGGACGGAGGGGCCTCCGAGGCGGTCCAGTGCCCCCACCCCAGCCATGCAGCGGAAGACGCAAGTCCCAGGAAGGGAGGGAGGTGACGGGCCCAGGCCCAGGCGCCCCATCCCAGGTGCTCACCTTTCCCCAGGGGCACGGCCAGGATGGCTCCCCGGGCTTGGAGGCCTTCCAGAGGGCAAAGTCGCTGGGGGACCGCTTCTCACTCAGGCGCTCGGCCGAGACGCTCAGGTCGCCTGCGGACACGGGGGAGGCGGGTACTCGGTGGATGGAATTGTCTCGGTCCAGGGACGATTCAGGTACTTGTTCACTTGGTCAAGCATTCCTTCAAGTTGACTGTGACCAGATTTTGGAGTTGCCCAGGGTCTGGTTACGAAGCCCTAACTGCAAGCTCAGAAGCCACGGCCTCACGAGTCGGCGTCCAAGGGCGACGACCCCCAGACCTGGACCTGCACCCCCCGCCTCCACTGCCGCCCCACCTCGGCCCCTCGTCTAGGACAATGACAGCGCCTGGCCCAGAGTGTGAGGCGCTGTTCTCATGGGCCTGCCTCGGGACCCGGGCTCGTGCAGGCGGGATCTTGTACTAACACCCGGCGGGCCTCTTGGCTGTGGTTCTGGGGGGCATAAGGGCGACCAGGCTGCTGTGTGTGGCCTCCCCAGCCTGGAGGTGGCAAGTCAGGACACTCGCTCATCCTCCCGTGTCCATACAGGGCAGTTGCGGGAAGGAGGCTATGGACCAGTCTGAACCCAAGAGCGAAAGGGAGCACTGCTCCCTGGGCCAAGTTCAGTTTTTTTGGAGAATCCTCCCCCTCTCCCTCCCCACACCCCCGTGAACACAGATGAAGCCAGCCAGAAAGGGAATCCACGGACGGCCCCACGGGAGACCTCCACAGACCACGTGCTGGGGCCGTGGACACATCAGCCGCCTGAAAATGAACACCCACTGGTCAGCCCAGCCTGCAGGCAGAGCATCCCCGAGGGGGGAGGCAGGGGGGGCTGCTTGCTGGGTGATGGGGCCTCTGCCCGGCACTCAGGCCCTAAAGGGCCTCACCAGGGCGCCTGCTGGAAAACTCCAGAACAGGAATGACTCTCATTCTCCTGTCCAGGCTGCAAACGCAGGATGACTGGAAAAAGGCCACTTTGGGAGGGACACAGTGCAGACGGAGGCACCGCTGAACACAAAGACTGGGACGGTGAAACAGGCACTAAATGCAGAATACTTGGAAAACACGACAAAGAACCAGGAAAAGGTGCCACAGTTGGAAACGCAGGGATAACTACTATTAACATGCTGGCGTCTTGATTTGTGGGTTTGTGGGGTTTTTAATCCATGTAAGAAGAACAGAAGACACATCCAACAAACAGGACAAGCGCCACCCTGGTCTTGTATCTATTTTCTCACCGTGCGCATTTTAACCACGGCGTCGGCGAAGGCAGTTATTCAAAAACGTACTCTGACCTGGCGCCGGGACCTTCTCTTTTACCCGCCCTTTACCGGACAGATAACTGTACCTTGAGGTTTTAAACTTTTCTTTATAATGAACATAGTTGCTCACGAATGTATCCAACTTTAAAGATTAACTTTGAAAAATTCTGTAACAGAGGATCTGCTGTGTCTCACACACCCTTCCCCCACTCTGCATGTCACACAAATGTCACTACCTGGTAACACTTGCTATCTGCTCCTGATTTTTTAGGGAAGAGAGATAAACCACACGATCCCTCTGCTTCCCCTCTTGGTGTCATTTCTGGTCCCCTGACATGGCTCTCCCACCGTGAGCCCCATGATCTGAGTGGTCTGCCTCCGATGCCTGGCCCTGCTCAGTGGCCGTGAGTCTGAAACGCCGGTGGGTCGGATGGTCACGCTGTTAAACTAACTCGGTCTGTCTTTCCTCCATGCTTCTGTGTCGCCCTATTTTAGGTTCTGATATCTCTTTAGAACAGAGCCCTTGAGGTAAAGATACTTGATCAAAACGTATGAACATCGTACAGTCATACGTTGACGGCACTGTAACCTGCACGGTGAGGCTGCCTTTGTGTCCTGACAAAGACTCTTGAGTCTGTCTAAGGCCTGAAGTCTGGGGAGACTCTGTCAGCGATCCAGGACTTCAGTTCAGTCCTGGACAGTGTCTCCTCCAACCGCAGCCCGGAAATTCACAAGTCTGCCTGGCCGCTGACCGTGAAAGGGCATACAGACAGAAGTTTACCACCCACTAGACACTCTAATTGTTTAATATCATCTACAACGTCGAATACATCACATCTTTACAGCTACCTGTCCATTTATCCTCACATTTTGAAAATCTGGACGTAAGGCTGGTATATACTTACGCTCTAAGTATACCTAATGGTGAAATTTAAATAAGGACAGGGACTTCGCTGGTGGTGCAGTGGTTAAGAATCCGCCTGCCAATGCAGGGGACACGGGTTCAAGCCCTGGTCCAGGAAGATCCCACATGCCACAGAGCAACTAAGCCCGTGCACCACAACTACTGAGCCCGCACGCCACAACCACTGAAGCCCACGTGCCTAGAGCCCGTGCTCCACAACAAGAGAAGCCACCACACCGCAACAAAAAATAGTGCCCGCTTGCTGCAACTAGAGAAAGCCCACGCACAGCAACAAAGACCCAACACAGTCAAAGAAAAAAGAAAATCCTTTCTCTTATATAAATAAATAAATGTAAGGACGATAAAATGCGAAAACTGTACCCGTGGTTAAAAAAAGATGAACATTTTTATGGCCAAAGTGCCTCCCAGAAACGCTGGTGGATAAACAGCATGTGTCCGGCAGTGTGAGAGCAGCCCCTGCACTGCTCCCCCCGATTCACTGAGGAGGTGAACGTAAACACTTATGAAGGACAAGTAGAATCCCGCCTGGTCCAGAAAAGGCACTGTGTCTCTGTTTAAAATGTTTGGATCAAGATGGGCCTGGGGCTGTCGTTATACATGGTCACACTCGCTGCGCTGAGAACACAGCCGCTCTGAGCTGCCGCCCGAGCTTCTCACGGCAGGACAGCCCTGCCCACACCCACAGTCTGGACTTCTGGATAGGGACCGGGTTTCAGTTCCCGCCTAACTTTTCCCACAGCCGCCTTACAAGTAACAGCTGCTCGCTCCTGCCCTGGGATGGGGGACGGCCCTTCCCCGCCCAGTGCCCACCTCCGGCCCTACTCGTGGGATTGGTAAGTAAACCATCTTGTGTCTACTCCCTTTCTGGGTGTGCTGCACGCCTTCGACCAGAGCACCCTGGGGTTTTCCCTCCACACGCTCCCCGCTGCCCCGTGTGGGTATGTGTGCCCTCGTTCGGCACCGTCTGATTCCTCTCCACACACCCGCCTGGGTGTCCAGCACAGCCCACCCGACCCTTGGGTGCTCTGGGTGCTGAGAGATCAGCAAAGTCCAACCTCATGGCTGAGGCCCCGAGGTCTGTACGCTTCTCAGGATGGCACTGCAGCCACTTACTCTTCTGTTTCTTACGTGATAATACATTTCAGAGGCTTAGTGTACAGAGCTCCTAAAATCCCTTTAGGTAAAAAACCACGGTCCCCGTGAACCTAGGTGACCCCGATCGTGTGGGGTGAGGCCGCGGCTCCACTTGGCTCTGACTTCGAGCCGGTCCGTTTACCTTCCCCCTCCTGCAGGGCTTTCTGATCCCCGACGGCCTCGGGCACCAGCTTCCCGTAGCAGTGTCCCTCACTGTTGGCAAACTTCACCGTGTCGAAGTAGACGGACCCGTTTGAAACGTAGCTGGAAAGCAAAGCCATTGGGGGAGGTGTGACGAGGTGCTCACGGGCCGGCCTGGACACCCGCAGGCCGTCGGGGCATCTGCTCCAGCCGCGAGCCTCCCCTGGTTTGGCCACGCTGCAGGGCGGCCAGGAGGCTGTTCAAACAGAGCTGCTGTGTGGGCTGAGAGGGGCCGGGACAGGGACTCCACACTCCCCGACAGCCTGTCCCTCCGCCCTGCCCCTAACCTGGGTGTCACCACCCCGAGTGCCGCCCTTGCCTCTGTCTACACGCCACCACCTGCCCGGCCCGCCAGGCCCTGACTCCTGGGAGCGTGGGGATTACTCCAGGCCGGGATGCCCTGTCTCCTCTCGCCGTGGCCCTGCCCATGTCGCTCAGCTGGGCAGTCTGGAGTTGCCCTGCGGCGACCGTGTGACGTTCCGGGGGCGGAGGGGGTGCAAGGAGCTGCTGTCCTTCACTAGAACCCACGGCCTAGTCCCTGTGCCGGGCGCTTCCTGCTGCTCCAAGGCCCCCGCCCGCCTCACCTCGCGTGAGGCGGGTGGCAGCTCTCCTGGGTGGGGGCCTGGCATCAGCACACAGACGCCTGGACCCCGTCCACACGTCCACTTGCTGCCTGTTTCTGAAAACGCTGACTCAGAGACATGAAAAGCATTCCACGCAGGCAGATGGTGAGGACGGTAACCTGGGGCCAAATCCCGGCCCGGCAAGGATAAAGCCCACCTGCCTTGGGACCCGACACGAGGAAAGACTCTGAGTGCCCACACCATGTGGCCTGCATCTCCAAAGACTTGGAGGTGCCCAAGGGCAACAGTGTGCTGCTTTGGGGACCTGGTGACGCGTGGCCTTAACTGGGAGCTCCCCAGTGGACCAGGGGCCAGGTGGTACCTACAGCATCTCTCACTGTGGTCCCCAGGGCAGGCCACGGGCCCGGGCAGAGGTGCTGGCCAGCCCCTTGGGCGGGGTGGCCCCAGGTCCTGGACTAGGCCCCAAGCTGTATGACCAAATCTGCCGGGGGCTTCGGGGACAGGCTGGGTGTAGCCAGCACCACCCTCTTGCTTCCCCTTCCTGCCTGGAACAAAGACATGGCCTCCGTACAGCTAAATAGTTGTTTGAACGGCCGCCACTACCAAGGAAAACCCAGAGGGTTCTCTTACAGAGCAACTGGGAAGCTGAGAACCCAGTGGCACAGAGGAAAGCGGCCGCCGATCAGGTGAGGTTACGGCTCAACCGTGTCCTCCAAAGCCACATGCTGGAGTCCCGACCCCCAGCACCTCGCAGTCTGACTGTATTTGGAAAGAGGGTCTTTACAGAGGGAATCAAGTTAAAATGAGGCCATTAGTGTGGGGTCCTAATCCAGTACGACCAGTGTCCTTATAAGAAGAGATGGGGACACAAGGGAGGGACAAGCGGCACGTGTGCACACACACAGGGACCCCTGGAGCTGTGCGCTGACACTTCTGTGGCTTGAGCTGCCCGCCGCGTGGTGCTTTGTAACGGGAGCCCCAGGGCACCACCACCCTGAGCAGCAAAACCGTGCGCTTCCCTGATCCGGGTCTGGAGCCGGAGGAGAGCCGCTCTCCCTGGAAAACCTTCCTGGAATGCTGCGCAGCCCTGAGCAGGGCCTCAAGCTCACCCGTAACCGTTGTCCACGATCTTCTGGACGAAGTCCACGATCTCCGGCACATACTCACTAACGCGGGTTAGGACATCTGGAGGGAGGACCTGGGGACGATGACAGTCCTGGTTCAAGAAGAGCAGCAGCGCTGCTGGCGCCCAGAAACCCCCCCCCCCACCCTGTCTCATCTTTAACCGAATTTACTTGCAAAATGAAATGGTCTGGATCCCACAAGGCCTTTTGGTCATGGGGGATCCTCAGCCCAAGACAGCAAGGTCAAGACAGTTGGCGACACTTACGTTCAGGGCTTCCATGTCTTTGTGGAACTCCGCTTCCCAGAACTTGGGCAGTTTGGAGAAAATAGAGTTGTCGCTCACTTCACTGCCATGCATGGAATCCAGCCAGTCGGAAAGCAGATCCTTTGCTTCTTCCAACAACACCTGAAGGAAAAAGAAATAGAATATCCGCACACACGTGCAAGTTTCACGGGCTCACAGCTGGTGCAGTCAATCTGTGTCAGTCAAGGCCTCGGATGCACAGACGCGGACCCAGACCCAGGAGACCACGGTGCTCCCATGGATGGCCTGGCGGTTAAGAGGCCGGAGTGTTCAGAGCTCTGACCATGTCGCCGGAGGGTCAGGGTGGGCTCGGGGAGGCCCAGCAGTGCAGTGGGGCTGCCTGGGGCACGGTGGGAGGGCACGTGGTGTGGTCACCCACAGCCTGGACACTTGAGTGCTCGAGGGGAGGGTCACAACGGGAGGCGGAGCCACGGTCCCGTTGGGAAGTCTCCAAGGCCACGCCGCCCTGCCGGCCACGTGCCATCGACCAAGGGCCCCGTGTCACGACCACAATGGTGCAGCATGGGTACGAGTCGTGTCCTGTCACCGCAGCGCTCACGCCACGCGTAGAAACGTCCACCTGAGACGTGCAATGACAGCGTGAGGGCTGCAGCCCGAGCCCCGAAGGCCCGGGGGACCTGGAGCCCTGCCCTGGAGGCAGCTAGTGTTTCTGCTCATTAACCGGAGCCGACAGAGACGTGGGCACAGGCAGGCGGTTCGCGGTCCCCTGGCAGGGCTGGAGGCAAAGACCAAAGGGTGGAGGGAGAGGGCGCAGGGAACCTGGGCGTGGAAGTGGTGGCAAGGGCACTCCTGTGGCAGCTCCCAGACAGGACAGAGCCGCTCACGTGCTGCTGCGCTGGGGGGCGGCAGGGGCAACCTCCCAGGACCAGGCTGGTGCCCAGGGGCAGGGCCTGCCCCAAGCGGAGGGGCAGAAAGCCCACCCCTGCCCTCGGGATGACACAGATCATGACCAAGCAGAAGAATGAGATTCCAATCAAACAAACTTCTAGATGATTCTTGGGTTTCAAAACAAGAAATCAAAATGGAAATAAAAAACCATTCAGAAGCAGGTAATGTCAAAATACGTGGAAGTAGCAAAAATGATACTTAGAGGAAAATTTATGGCCTCAAATGCTTAAACCAGAAAATGAGCTGAACTCCTAAGCTGCCACTCTGTCCCGACAATGAGTGAAAGGCTGTGCAACTACTCCTCTTAGATCTGTAAGGGAAAGAGGCCCAGGGCAAACTGCCGCCCCGAGAACTGGAGAGAGACGGGCAGGTACAGAGAACTGCCACTTACCGGGGCAGAAAGTGCCTGGGACCCAGTGACGGGCAGGGAGGCCAGAATTGAAACTGACCACCCGGGGCTTCCCTGGTGGCGCAGTGGTTGCGAGTCTGCCTGCCGATGCAGGGGACGCGGGTTCGTGCCCCGGTCCGGGAAGATCCCACGTGCCGCAGAGCGGCTGGGCCCGTGAGCCGTGGCCGCTGAGCCTGCGCGTCCGGAGCCTGTGCTCCGCAACGGGAGAGGCCACAACAGCGAGAGGCCCGCGCAGCGCAAAAAAAAAAAAAAAAAGAAAAAAAAAAAGAAACTGACCACCCGCTGGAGGCTCAGTGTGGACGAGTTCGAGATCAAAACTCCAGGGCGACCCAGCCTTTGGGGCCCCACAAATTTGTGAGATTTACCTCTAGGAGCCCTGACGGTTACTCACAGTAAATATTGGAGAAAAATCCCCTCATGCTTCCGGCCGGGGGAGAGGAAAAGGAACTGCTCTGAAATATGACAAAGCATTCTGCTCCTAACAAGGCTGCCCTCAGGAGGAACCAGCTAACCAGAACCTAAGCTGCTGGGGTTCCAGCAGAGCCTCACTGACCTGGGGGAGGAAAACGTCCACCTCCAGGCCCCTCCACACGTCCTGTCCCATCTAAGGGGGAGGGGAGGAAAAACCGAGAAACACCTGTAATGTTCACAGTCCACGGGCACAGGCCACTGAAGGACTGAGACCCATCACAGGACCACAGAGGGCATCCTCCCCACACCTCGCCACACGACTACTGACGGCAGCTCCTTCTACCCAGTACATCACGTACTAACTATCATGAAAAAAAATCACAAGGCGTACCGAAAGCCGAAACGCCACTTTTCTGAAAAGACAGAGAGAGCATCAGGACCAGACATGGCAGGGATCCTGGGATTATCAGACCAGGGATTTAAAACAACCATGACTGATATGCTAAGGGCCCTAGTGGACAAAGCAGGCAGCCCGCGAAAGCAGGTAGGGAACATAAGCAGAGAGAAGGAAATCCCAAGATAGGACCAAATAGAGATGCTAGAGGTGAAAGCGCCTAAATGGAAATGGAGAACGTCTCTGATGGGCCTGACTGGACATGACTGAGGGAGGAGTCTCTGAGCTTGAGGAGATCTCAGTAGCAGCCTCCAAAACTGAAAACCAAAAAGCCTTTGTTCTCAGAGGCTGACAAAGAAAAACAGAACAGAGATCTCACTTGTCACGACTAAGACTCGGCGCAGCCAAAATAAATACATAAATAAATAAGTAAATAAATATTTAAAAAAAAAGAACTGTAAGACAATATATTTTTTTAAAAAACCAGAACAGAGTATCCAGGGACTGTGGGACAACTACAAAAGGTGTAACATATGCACAACAGGAATACCTGGAAGAGGAGAGAAAGAAACAGAAGACATATTTGGAACAATGACTGAGAATTTCCCCAATTAACGGCAGACACCAAACCACAAATCCAGGAAGTGCAGAAAACTCCAAGCAAGATAAATGCCAAAAATATACCTTGGCATATCATTCTCAAAATGCAGAAAATAAAAGATAGAATAAAAATAACATACGTCAGAAACTCAGATCTACACAAAGAAGAGCGGCGAAAAAGAAATTAGTGAACCTTACATTTACTTATTTTTTTTAATTTTTTATAAATTTATTTATTGATTTATTTTTGGCTGCTTTGGGTCTTTGTTGCTACACGCAGGCTTTCTCTAGCTGCAGTGAGTGGGGGTTACTCTGTTGCGGTGTGCGGGCTTCTCATTGTGGTGGCTTCTCTTGTTGCGGGGCATGGGCTCTAGGCGTGTGGGCTTCAGTAGTTGTGGCACGCAGGCTCAATAGTTGTGGCGCACGGGCTTAGTTGCTCCATGGCATGTGGGATCTTCCCAGACCAGGGCTTGAACCCGTGTCCCCTGCATTGGCAGGCGCATTCTTAACCACTGCGCCACCAGGGAAGTCCTACCAGGTTCGATCCCTGGTCCAAGAAGATCCCACATGCTGCGGAGCAACTAAGCCCGTGTGCCACAACTACTGAGTCTGCACTCTAGAGCCTGCGAGCCACAACTACTGAGCCCACGTGCCACAAATACTGAAGCCCGCGCACTCTAGGGCCCACGAGCCACAACTACTGAGCCTGTGCACCTAGAGGCAGTGCTCCGCAACAAGAGGAGCCACCGCAGTGAGAAGCCCATGCACCACAGCCAGGAGTAGCCCCTACTTGCCGCAACTAGAGAAAGCCTGCGCGCAGCAACGAAGACCCAACACAGCCAAGTAAATAGTGATAATAAAAATAAAGATAAAGTTAGCTTGTTGCCAATTAAAAAAAAATTCAAAGTAAGCAGAAGAAAGGATATAATAAAAAATTAAAGCAGAGGGACTTCCCTGGTGGTCAAGTGGTTAAGACTCCACGCTCCCAATGCAGGGCGCCCGTGTTCGATCCCTGGTCAGGGAACTAGATCTCACGTGCGAGTCGCAACCAAAAGTTTGCATGCACAACTAAGGAGCCCATGTGCTGCAACGAAGGAGCCAGTGAGCTGCAACCAAGGAGCCCTCGAACTGTAACTAAGGAGACTGCCTGCCGCAACTAAGACCCAGCACAACCACACAAATAAATAAATGTTTTTTTAAAAAAATTAAAGCAGAAACCAGGAAATTAATAGAGAAAATCAACAAAACCAAATGCTGGTTCTTTGAAAAGATCAATAAAGTTGATAAGCCAAGCTAACCAAGAAAAAAAGAGGACACAAATACTAATATCAGAAATGAAAGAGGGGACATCAGGGGGCTTCCCTGGTGGCACAGTGCTTGAGAGTCCACCTGCTGATGCAGGGGACACGGGTTCGAGCCCTGGTCTGGGAAAATCCCACATGCCGCGGAGCAACTGGGCCCGTGTGCCACAACTACTGAGCCTGCGCATCCGCAGCCTGTGCTCCGTAACGCGAGAGGCCGCAGCAGTGAGAGGCCCGCGCGCCGTGATGAAGAGTGGCCCCCACTCGCCACAACTAGAGAAAGCCTTCACACAGAAACGAAGACCCAATGCAGCCAAAAATAAATTAATTAATTTAAAAAATTAAAAAAAAAAAAAAGAAAGAGGGGACATCACTACAGATCCCATGCAAGTTAAAAGAAGAATAAAGGAATATTATAAACAACTCTGTGCCCCTAAATTTGATAACCTGGATGAAGGAACCAATTCTTTGAAAGACATAATCTGCCAAAACTCACACAACATGATACAGAGAATCTGAATTAAGCCTGTATCTATTAAAGAGATTAAATCAATAATTAATAACCTTCCAAAACAGAAAGCACCAGGGCCAGATGGATTCACTGCTGAGTTCTGCCAACACTTAAGGAAGAAATTATACCAATTTTCTACAGTCTCTTTCAGAGGACAGAAGCAAAGAGAATACTCCCCAGTTCCTTCTATGAGGACAGCATTACCCTAATACCTAAACCAGACAAAGACATTCCAAGAAAACCACAGATCAACATCTCTCATGGGGGCTTCCCTGGTGGCGCAGTGGTTGAGAGTCCGCCTGCCGATGCAGGGGACACGGGTTCGTGCCCCGGTCCGGGAAGATCCCACATGCCGCGGAGCGGCTGGGCCCGTGAGCCATGGCTGCTGAGCCTGTGCGTATGGAGCCTGTGCTCCGCAACGAGAGAGGCCACAACAGTGAGAGGCCCGTGTACCGCAAAAAAAAAAAAAAAAAAAAAAAAAAAACCTCTCATGAATACAGATGCAAAATCCTTAACAAAATATTACCACGTTGAATCCACAAAAGTATAAAAAGAATTATATACCACAACCAAGTGAAATTTATCACAAGTGTGTAAGGCTGGTTCTACTTTATAAAATTAATTAATGTAAATCATCACATCAACAGACTAAACAAGAAAAACCACAAGGTCATACCAACAGGTGCAGAAAAAGCATCTGACAAAATGCAACACCCGTTCATGATAAAAACTCTCAGTAAATGAACAGAGGAGAACTTGACCTCAACTTAATAAACAAACAAACAAAAAACAGCTACAAAAAGCCTACAGCCGGGCTTCCCTGGTGGCGCAGTGGTTGAGAGTCCGCCTGCCGATGCAGGGGAAACGGGTTCGTGCCCCGGTGCGGGAGGATCCCACATGCCGCGGAGCGGCTGGGCCCGTGAGCCATGGCCGCTGGGCCTGTGCGTCCGGAGCCTGTGCTCCGCAATGGGAGAGGCCACAACAGTGAGAGGCCCACATACCGAAAAAAAAAAAAAAAAAAAAAAAAAAAAGCCTACAGCTAACATCAGACTTAATGGTGAGAAATCGGAAGCTTTTCCACTAAGATGAGGTATAATGCAAGAATGTCCCCTCACCAGTCCTTTCCAACATCATAGTGGAAGCCCTTGCTAATGCAATAAGGCAATAAAAGGGCAAAAAAAGAGGATTATACAGGATTATAAGCCCATCATAAGTTGAAAATATCATTAAGCTGAAAGTGCATTTAATACACCTAATCTACCCAACATCATAGCTTAGCCTAGCCTACCTTAAATGCGCTCGGAATACATTAGCCTACAGTTGCGAAAAATCATCTAACACCAATCCTATCTTATAATTAAGTGTTGAAATATCTCATGTAATGTATTGAATACTGTTCTGAAAGTGAAAAACAAAATGGTTATCTGGGCACACTGTAATTGTTAAGTGTGTCATGTCAGTTGTTTACCCTGGCTACCTGAGGCTCACTGCTGGTGCCCCGCATCCCAAGAGAGTACTGGACTGCATATCGCTAGCCCAGGAGAAGATCAAAATTCAAAGTATGGTTTCTACTGAATGTTTATTGCTTTTGCACCATCGTAAAGCCAAAAAATCCTAAGTCAAATTGTCAGAGGTCAGGGACTGTCTGTATATTGACTGGGAAAGAAGACAAAACGATAGGCCAGGAAATAAGAAGTGGAATTTGAAATTAAAACCACAATACCATTTACATAAGCATCCGAAATGAAATACTCACATATATGTCTTACAAAATACGTACAAGATTTACATGAAAAAAACTACAAACCTCTGATGAAAGAAAGGGAGAGACATTTCATGTTTGGGGATAGGAAGGTTTAATACTGTCAAGGTGTCAGTTCCTCCCAACTTGATTTGTAGATTCGATTCGATCCTAATCAAAATCCTATCGAGTTATTTTATGGATATTGACAAACTGATTCTAAAGTGTACATGGAGGGACTTCCCTGGTGGTCCAGTGGCTGAGACTCCACGCTCTCAACGCAGGGGGCCCGGGTTTGATTCCTGGCTGGGGAACTAGACCCCACATGCATGCCACAACTAAAAGATCATACATGCCGCATCCAAGACCCAGCACAGCTAAATAAATAAATAAATAGATAGATAAATATTAAAAAAAAAAGTGTATATGCAGAGGAGGCAAAAGACCCAGAATAGTCAACACAATATTGAAGGAGAAGAGCAAAGGTGGAGGACTGACACTCCCTGACTTCAAGACTTACTGTAAAGCTACCGTAATCAAGACAGTGTGGTGCTGGTGAAAGAACAGACAAACAGAGCAATGGAACAGAACAGAGCCCAGAAACAGACTCATATAAATATAGCCAACTGTTCTTTGACAAAGGAGCAAAGGAGCAAAAACAGTTTCCAACAAACTGTGCTTAACAACTGGGCATCACACGCAAAAACCATGAATCTAGACCAAGACTGTATGCACTTCAAAGATGACCCTGGCTTTGGCAATGACTTCTTCCACACAATACCAAATGCATGATCTATGAAAGAAAAGAATTGATAAGCTGGACTTTATCACCATTAAAAATTTCTGCTCTGGGAAAGACACTGTCAAGAGAATGAAAAGACAAGCCACATACCAGAAGAAAATATTTGCAGACACATCTGATAAAGGACTGTTATCCAAAATATACAAAGAACTCTCAAAACTCAACAATAAGAAAACAACCTGATTAAAAAAAGGTCCAAAGACATTAACAGACACCTCACCAAAGAAGACATAAAGATGGCAAATAAATATCAAGAGATGCTCCACATCGTGTGTCATCAGGGAAATGCAAATTAAAACAACGAGATATTCCATACATTATTTCAATGGCCAAAATCTGGAACACTGACAACACCAAAGGCTAGTGAGGATCTGGAGCAACAGGAACTCTCATCCACCACTGGTGGGAATGGAAAAGGGTGCAGCCACTTTGGGGGACAGTTTGGCGGTTTCTTCAAAAATTAGGGGCTTCCCTGGTGGCGCAGCGGTTGAGGGTCCGCCCGCCAATGCAGGGGACACGGGTTCGTGCCCCGGTCCAGGAAGATCCCACATGCCGCGGAGCGGCTGGGCCCGTGAGCCATGGCCGCTGAGCCTGCGCGTCCGGAGCCTGTGCTCCGCAACGGGAGAGGCCACAACAGTGAGAGGCCCGCGTACCGCAAAAAAAAAAAAAAACTAAACCTACTCTCACCACATGATCCAGCAGTTATGCTCCTTGGTATTTACCCAAAAGAGGTGAAAACTTATGTCCACACAAAAACCTGCACATGGATGTTTACAGAAGCTTTATGCCTAATTGCTAAAACTTGGAAGCAGCCAAGATGCCCTTCAGTGGGTGAGTGCGTAAATACGCTGTGGTCCGTCCAATGAACTAACCTTCAGTGCTACAGAGAAATGAGCTATCAGGCCATGAAAAGACACGGAGGAACCTTAAATTCACATTACTAAGTGAAAGAAGCCAATCTGAGCAGGGCACATACTGCATGATTCCAACTCTGTGATATTCAGAAAAGGCAAAACTATGAAGACAGTAAAAGGATCAGTGGTTACCAGGTGCTGGGGTGAAGGAGGGATGAACGGGTGAAGCACAGAGGACTTTTAGGGCAGGGAAACTACTGTGTGTAAGACTCTAAGGGCAGATACGTATCACTATACATTTGTCCAAACCCACAGAATGTACAACACCAAGACAGAACCCTAATGTAAACCGTTGTGTGGGTGATGACAATGTGTCAGTGTAGGTTCACCAGTTGTAACAAACATACTGCTCTGGGGGGGATGCTGACAGTGGGCGTGGCTCTGTGTGTATGGGGGTGGGGTGGGGGGTACACAGGAAACCTCTGTTTTGCTGTGAACCTGAAACTGCTCTAAAATAATAAACTCTTTAAAACAATTTTTTTTTAAATAGAAAGAGAGAATAGAGAGGATCAACACATTCAAAGGTGGAGCTCTGAAGTGATCCTTCAACATATAACATTTAAGGGCTTCCCTGGTGGCGCAGTGGTGAAGAATCCGCCTGCTGATGCAGGGGACACGGGTTCGTGCCCCGGTCCGGGAAGATCCCACATGCCGCGGAGCAGCTAAGCCCGTGCGCCACAACTACTGAGCCTGTGCTCTAGAGCCCACGAGCCACAACTACTTTGCCCATGCGCCACAACTACGAAGCCTGCGTGCCTAGAGCCCGTGCCCTGCAAGAAGAAAAGCCACCGCAATGAGAAGCTTGCGCACCGCGATGAAGAGCAGCCCCCTCTCACCGCAATTAGAGAAAGCCCGCGTGCAGCAACGAAGACCCAACGCAGCCATAAATAAATGAATAAATAAATAAACCCCATCAGTGTCTTGTATGGGACTCGACAAGCAAGGAACATTCAAAACGTACCTGGACGGACTTCCCTGGCGGTCCAGCGGTAAAGAATCCGCCTTACAATGTAGGGGATGTGGGTTCAATCCCTGGTCAGGGAAGTAAGATCCCACATGCCACAGGGCAACTAAGCCCGTGAGCCACAACTACTGACCGCACACACCCTGGAGCCAGCACCACAACTAGAGAGAGAAAACCAGCATGCCACAGCTAGAGAAGCCCACGTGCGGCAACGAAAGATCCCGCGTGCTGCAACTAAGACCCGACACAGCCAAAAATAAATTAAATAAATAAATAACTCTTAAAAAAAAAAAAAAAAAGAAAACCATATCTGGAGAACAAAAACAAGTTGAGGCTTCCTACCTCTCCAGGCATCGGTGACAGACGCAGTGAGACTCACCCAGGGTGGATAACCTGACCTATGGAACAGAACTGAGACACGACACACGACAGAAAGGGGCTGAGGAAAGGGGGGCCATATCTGTGCGGGGGAGAGGGGATTGGATCTCTACTCACACGACTTACAAAAACTAATTCTGGGGGATCAAAGACTTAAATGTGAACCGTACAACTTTAAAATCCTCCGAAGAAAATACTGGGGAATATATTCACGTTTCAGGGCAAGAAAGATTTCTTAAGACACAAAAATGCCAAGTATAAAAGGGAAAACTGATAAAGTTGAATACATTAAAACTAAGACCCTCTGTTATTAAAAGGAAGTGAAAAGAAGAGCCACAAATGAGGAGAAGGTGCTTGCAACACATTTAAATGAGAAAGGATTAGTGTCTGGGGAAAACCTAAGGATGCTTACAAACCAGTAAGAAGACAAACAGCCCAGTGGAAAACGGGGCAGAAGATGCATGTGCAGAATTACAGCCAGCAAGTGAACATGTGAAAAGATACTCAGTCTCAGGAGAGGTTGGAGAAATGCAAATTCAAACCACAGTAATTACCACTTTACAGTATACATTCCATTGATAAAAAGGAATGAATCCAGCAACACAAAGTGCTGGTGTTGAGGCAAATTAACAGGACACTGGAAGCATGTTAGTAGGAGGATACATTTACATGTAAGACATCTGGTCCATAAGACGTTTGGTCCACACCAAAAAGTCTTTGAAGTGTGGTCCTATCTAAAACCATTTGGCATGGACCAGATATAACCATGGACGTTTTGGATGGGACCAAATTTCAAGGACCTCTTGGCATGGACCAAATGTCCTGCAAAGTCAGGAAAACAGAAAAGCACAGGGGTTGACAAGGATGTGCAGACACTGGAACCCCTGTGCTCTATGGAAAACAGCACGGCAGTGCCCCTCAGCATATTAAAAGTTGAGTTGGTGTACAACCTGCTTTTGGGGGTATACTCACAAAAGAATTAAAAGCAGGGACTCGAACAGATACTTGCACACCCATGTTTATAGCACCATGATTCACAACAGACAACGCAAACGTTCATCAAAGGATGACAGGACACACAAAACGTGGTCCACCCACATCACGGAGCAGTACTCAGTCTTAAGAAGAGAGGACATTCTGACACAGGCTACAACATGGATGAACCTCGAGGACAGTTTGCTGAGTGAAATAAGCCAGTCACAAAAGGACAAACACTGTGTGATCCCACTTGTACGAGGTCCACGGAGGAGCCCGATTCATGGGGGCGGAAAGCAGACCGTGGGGCCCGGGCTGGGGGAGGGGAGGGGAGGGAGTGTTACATGGGGACAGAGCGTCCCTTTCGGAAGACGAAAAACCTTCTGGGGATGGATGGTGGTGATGTTTACACAACAATGTGAACACACGTACTTAAAAATGGTTAAAGTGGTAAACTGTATGTTATGCATATTTTACCACAATTTTAATAAAAAGGACCTTACTGGAATCGTTGGGAAGAGAATTCCCAGCATCACTGCTGGTAACACGGAAACGTAACCAGCTTCCCAGGAGAAGAAACAAACGGCTGGGCCCGAGGCGTCCACTGCAGGGCGGGTGGTACCTCATGTGGCCTGTCCCAGAAGCGCGCCCGCAGGAAAGCCCTCGTCCCCAAGACCCCGTGCGCCTGACTCCTCACGAAGCTCAGGACAAGCACACCAAGCATCCTGCCCGGCGAGGCCCCAGAAGAGGGGGGCCCTGCCGGCTGGCACCCCCTTACACGTCCGCGCCCTCGGCCGCAGCCTACCTGGCTGCGTCCTTCCCGCGGTTCTGCAGGCGGCCAGCAGGGGGCGCCGGCGCAGAGGAGAAGGGCCATCGGGACGGGACCGGAGGAAGGCCGGGCACCCGGGCACCCCGAGCCCGCCCTCAGGGGCAGAAGGCCGCCGCGGGGAAGGCTCAAGCCCAGCGGGTCCCCGCGGGCCCGGAGCGCAGGTCCAGCGGCATCTCTCGCTCCGCCTGCCCCAGGTGCTGCCAGTGCCCACGCTGGACAGAGTCCCCGGCAAGTGTGGGAAACACCTCGAGAAGCCCGCTCCGCCCCAAGAGCACCTGCTGGTTCCCGGAAGGCAGTGGGGCAAAGGCGAGGGGCCGGCGGGACCCACCTCAGCCTCACCTGCACGCGGCCTTCCAGCTCCGCCCCCGCCAGGCCGCGCCGCGCCGGCTCCTCCAGCGGCTCCGCCGCCAGCCTCACCGCGCGCTCCAGGCGCTCCAGCATCTGCCTCTTGTCGGGATCCGAGGTCTCGCGTAACTTCGCTGAAAACGGCTGCGGGCGTGAGGAGAGGCCACAGCTGTTATGCCCGCTCAGCAGAACCCCGTGTCCAGAGGTGACTCCACGCACGAGGCCAGTTCTGCCCACTGCCCGTGGCGACCCAGAGGTCTGTGTCCGTGGAGTGTCACCCCAGAGGGACCCTGGCCCGCGGCCCAGGCTGTCCTGTGCTGCCTCGTCTGAGTGAGCCGGGCGTGGCAGCGTCCTAAGGCCGTGCCCAGGACAAACGGCTGTCACCTGCCACCACGAAGGCGCCATCGCCCAGTGGGCCGCCCCCCGTCTGCCTAGAGGATTGCTAAGCCCTAATTTTATTCCTACTTTTTTCTTCCAGAGATAAAACATCAAAAGCACAACAGCAATTGTTACTGCAATTACTAAAGATAACAATTATGGAAAAGAAGAAAATGCCTTTTCCTGACCTCACTGTATGACACCATCATTTGTAATACTGTTTATTCAAAACAAAAATACTAAATTGGAAAGAACTAATTTCTTAAAATAATTCCAGAAATTTCCAGCACCACCCACTGGAGAAGCTTAGCACAGCTTCTGCATCTTGGTCACACGCGTGTCATTTGCTCGTGAGCTCCACGTGGAAGATTCATAAGTCGGTGCAGATCGCCGTGACCAGTTTTTAGGTTCTCCCGTAAGCGGCAGCAACGGTCACCCACGCCCCCGCCCCGCCCGTGTGCGTCTGTCCTGGCGGCTTTCCCCGTGGGCCAGGGGAGCACCGCGACCGAGACGTCATGACCCTACACTTTGTGAAGCGCGGCAAGGACAGCCCCTGCGCTTGGGACGGGGACGTGGGGATGCAGGGACCCAGGAGCGGCAGGGGGCCCACCTGCAGGGCGGCGCGCACGTCCTCCAGGAGCTGCACTGCCTGGGGCTGCTTCTCCCGGTACTGCTCGAACAGGTAGTTCTGCCGGGCCCTCTTGATGATCTGGGAGCAGAGGAGGGAAATGGGGGTCAGCTCGGCACCTGCCGGGTCCCTGTGCAGAGTGCCGGGCGGTGCCTCAGCTCACACCCACACACACCGCCCCGCCACCGACGCCGGGACTGTCCGAACATGTTGAGCCAGGCCCGGCCTCCCCGCAGTGCCAGACACTATAGCACGCGCCTTCCCTGGAGCACCGGGTGTTATTAACATTTCCCCAGGTTTCCCGACAGCATCCAAACAGCTGAATACAGGACAACATCATCTGCATAAACCGTGATACAAGTCCCGGAGGGGATTCAAACAGCATGTGTTGGGCTGAGGGCACTCAAGCCAACGTTACTTTATTAACTTACCCGAAGTCATTTCTTCCCTTGTATCGTCCACTGTATTTAAAATTTAACCTTGAAAACTCCCTTTACCTTATCATCAATGTCTGTGATGTTCATGCAATAAAAGACGTCAAATTTGAAGTAATCTCTCAGCACTCTTCTCAAGATATCGAAGGAGATATAGGACCTAGAGCAATAAAAAGACAAACCTTTCCACACGGCACATCACGCACATTAAAACAGGTACAAGGAAAAAGATCCCCCGCATTTCCCCCCAAAGGCGCTACTCTCATGCCCACCCCACTCGTGACTGCGGGGCGGGGGGCACTGCACACTGGCCATGGGTCTGGGTGTCAGGGATCCCAGCACCGGGCACCCCCCACCCCCCACCTCCAGAGCCTCAGATGAGGAGGAACTGCCAGGCACACGGAGGAAAGTATCTGGTCAGAGTCCAGGAGAGGAACACTGGGGCTGTGGGCTTTTTCTTTTTGGTTATCTGGTCTCTCTAATTTTTCTACAGTGAATATGTAGTACTGACGGAATGAAAATTTTTCTTCTTAAAAATAAGAGGAAAGGCTGGGCGTTGAGCTTCCTCTCAGAGCTTGGGTTCCTGTAGCGGCGCCCAGGTGCAGCCCTACCTGGCGTGTCCCATGTGGGAGGCGTCGTAGACGGTGGGCCCGCAGCAGTACCACGTCACCCTCCGCCCGTCTTGAGGTACAAACACGTCCTTGGTTGGAAATGAAGGAATGACCGTCACAAAGGATGCAGGAGGCACCGGACAGGACCACAGCCGCCAGAGACAAATGGTTCATACACATTCCACGAGGACTGCTTAGCTTTACGGGAAAGTCACAGTCATCTGGGATGGGGGCAGGCCTCTTCCTCCCTGGGATCCCACTCGTGGACGCAAGCTGGGGGTCAAGGAGACAGATGCTCCTGCTTTTGCTGCTCTAACAAGAGCAGCTTCCGTTCATCAAGCACCTGCTGCGAGCCAGGCCCCGTGCTGAGCGCAGGGACTGCCCTGCCTTTGCCCCCAGGAACGACATGAGCGGGGAGGTTTCCTTTCACAGATGCCCAGGGGTCCGCACTCCCAGAGGAGCTGGCCTAGAGAGCGAGGCCTCCCGCCGACGGCCCGATGGTCTCAGACCAGTTCAGGGGCCGCTGTCACCAATTAAGTCCATGAGGGGGACCCCGTCTCCCATCTGCTCAGGGTGCTTGCTGACGGCAATCCAATGAGCCCTCGGCCGGAGTCCTTTTCAAAATCTCTGGAGCCAATGGCCCTGCTGAGCAACCCTGGCCAATACTGCCCTCGTCCCCACACCTGCTGGGCCCCCGACAGCAACAGGCCCTGCTTGGCTGGCACTGGGACACCAGCTGCCACCACAGGTCCCCTGCAAGAGCACGCTGGCTCCTGGCCTGGCTCGGAGCAGCCACGAGCATCTACACTCGGGCCTGGCCCCGAGCACAGCCAGAGCCAGAGCGCCGACGGGCAGGCCCCTTGAGGTGTGCCAGGTGTGCTTCTGAGGACAGCCTTGTTCCGGCCACACAGAGGACGCTCGCCAACTAGCTTAGAGCCGCTGCCCCTGCTCCCCGGGCCCCCCTACCTTCCTCCGGGTCAGGCTGTTGTACAGGCGGAGCTGGCACGGCTCAGACCCGGCTGGAGGAGACCACGGGGGCTGCGTGCGCCGGCCTCTGCCTGCCAGGGAGAGAGCACAGCTGGGTCATCCACGGGACAAGGGGAAAGTGGACCCCGAGAGCATCGCCCGCGTCCAGTGCTCGTGCCCCCTCTCTGCCTGCTCACGTCTGAGCTGCGGCGCATCCCACAATCCCAACCCCACGGGGCGGGAGAAGGCCCATTACACCCAGCCTCCCCTCCGCCGGCTCCGAGCACAAGGCGCCCGACCCGGCCGGAGGGCGCACGGGAGGCGCGGGCCCTGCACACGGGCCGGCCGCACGCCTGGACCGCAATGCAGCTGGCCACCCCCCCAGGAGGACGGCCTCTGTGGAGGCTTCACAGGATGTGGGCCGCCTCCGGGCGCAGAAGCCAGGTCAGGACGGAAACAGCTGCGGGCCATTGGCCGGCTCCCCGCGCAGTTCCTGTCCCCCGCCCGGGCGACACGTAGGCTCCCGGACTCGGTGCTGATGCCGGCACTCATGGCTCCACATGGACCCCGGAGGCCTCTGGGAGCAGCTCCGGGTCCTCCCCACGCTGAGGTCGGGGGCTCACGGAGCCGAGCCTCGTCTGATCAGAGTCCCCCGGCAGCCCCACCTCCTCCTCCTCCAGCCCTGCCCCCTGCCCCTGCTGCTTATGCGCCCACGCCTCCCGCTGGGCGAAGGGCAGCCTGCACCCTGAGAGCCTGGCGGGGTGCAGCTCCGTCCCTGGGCCAGGAAGAGCTACCAAGCTGAGTCTTCACACGCCCTGGGCATCTGGTGACCTTCCAGCTACCCACAAGGCGCTGCTCCTGCACCCAGAACCCAGCTGTGCTCCGCAGCCCTCTCCCGGAGCCAGCGCGGGCTGCACACCGCCTGCACACCTGAGGGCACAGATGCCCACTCTCGGTACCACCCCCAACCCCGACCCCTGCCACTGTGTCTGCAAAGCGATTCTCCCTCCTCCTGGCACAGAATCCACGTCCAGTGTGGCCACCAGGCGACCACCCGCTGCTCCCTACTGCGGGTCACGGAGCACTCAGCCCTGGGCCTGGCCACGTGCCACCCAGAGGATGCACGTAACTGACCGGTGAAGGGGGTGGGAGGTGGCTGTGTGTGTGTGTGTACATGTGTGCAGGCGGGCGGACAGCGGCAGACGGGGAGGGGGACAGATAGCGCTATCCAGCAGCTCCTGACCCCAGGGAGCGCCAGCAAACTCTCAGGTGGCCAAGCCCCAGTCCCCCTGACACTTCGAATGCCTCCTGAGGTCAGGCGTGGTCTAAGGGTTCACTGTAAACGCAGTAAACGATGTGATGATGCTCCACCTGCCCCCTCAAGACTCCATCAACCCCTCCCCTTGCTTAGATGCTGCGGCTCCTGACACAAAGACAGAGCTGCCACCTGGGACAACAGGGGACGCCGGCGAGAACTGCCCACACACTGATGTGAGCCTGACGACCACCATGCTCGCCCTGAGCCAGGGGCCGGGGTGGGGGCTCGGGGTCCGTGAGACCGAAGGCTCATCCGAAAAGACGGCAGTGACAGGACACAGCTGAGGGTGCAGCCAGGGAGCCCGGCCAGTGGGACACTGTCCAGGACACCGGGTCACACCTGGGCTTTCTTGCTCCCCAAAGCGTGGCTACAGCCACACAGCCGGTGACAGTTCAAGGAAACCGGCACACACAATCCCCATCTGCCAAAGGGGAAAATCGGGAGGTGTTACCTCGGTTTAACAAGAAGGAAGCTTCACCAGAGTCCCTTCAGGATCCCCTGCCCCGACACCCGGCACTGACAGTACCCTCCCCCACCCCGACACAGACCTCCTGAGGCGTCAGCCCTTCCTCTGGTTTGTCTGAAACACTGCGCATGCCTTTGCTCGCTAGCACCCCCAGTCCTGCCCGGCTCTGCCCCAGGCACGTGGCTGCTGTGGGGAAACAAACCCCTGACCTTTGACAACATAACCTGCACGTGCCGCTCAGGGACGCCCTGAGAACAAGGCTCTAGGCAGGGAGGGTGCTGAGGGGAGATGGAGGGAGATGTGCCAGCCAGGTCCCCGGTCCCCTGGGCACCGCATGCACCTCAGCCTTGGAGGAGAGGCGGCAGAGAGGTTCACATCCCTGAAGACCCCACCCAGCCGCAGACAGACCCAGCCCCCGGGGGACTTAACACGCCTTCTTCAGTGAAAGGCAGGCCCTGAAGATCCTTCCCAGGAGGGCGGGTAGGGGGGTGAGGGGGACGGGGGTGAGGGGGGCCCAGTGGCAGAGGGAGCCTCTGGAAGGAGGAGCCGTCTGGACTGTGCCCCGCTCTGGGCGAGGGGCGGGCGCTCCAGACAGAGCACAGCAGGGCTGAAACCCTGAGCACAGTGGACCCTCCCTGCTGGGGCTGCAGAGAGGAGGTGACAAGATGGGGAGGGGGTGAGAGAAGGAACAGAGAGGTGGGGAAGGGGCTTAGGCAGAGCTCTGGTCCACCTCCTGTGTCTGAGTGGCTCCCCGGGGCTGCTGAGGCCTGTGGCCACGGCAAGAGGCACAGGGACCTAGGCTGGGCCAGCACAGAGGACGGTGACAAGCCAGTTGTGGGCGTGTCGGTGCTGAGATGTCCAGCTGGGGGTCTCGAGCAGGAGTGGGACATGGAGGGAAGGCCGGCGGGGCGCTGGGGATCGAGGGGCTGGGAGAGGGGGCACTCCCGCCCAGGACAGGCTGGAGAGATGTCTGAGACAGGCCAGAGATGCGGGGAGGCGGACGCTCGGCCACTGGCATCCAGGATGCGGCCTAGGACACCGACTCTGGGGGTTCTGGGCGCCAGGCCACCCGCCGTCCCCGGCCACTCGGGGTCCCTGCCGGCCCACGGGAGGCACTGGTGACGGGGGACTTGGAAATGGAAGGAGGTGAATAGTCCTGTCAGCGCCATCCAGGTGCCTCCCTCACCGCCCTGGTGAACCTGCAGGCCCCCCGACTGGCAGGGCAGAGACCCGCCTTTCCCTCACATGTGTCTGCATCACTCTCTCCACAAGTTCCCCGGACGGAACACCAGACAGGCCGTGCCCCCAACCCACCCTGACTTCCACCCCTGGAGGCCGTGCCTTGGGAGGGGGGACCTGGGGGACACGCTGGCAGCTGAGCCCTGGGAGAGAAGCACCTGCCACCACAGACACCCCTGGGTCACCACCTGGAGGCACGGGGAGGAGGCGGTCTACACAGCAAGGCTCCCACCTAGGCTGGGGAAGGGGTGTCTGCTGCAGGATCACCGAGAAAACCAAAACACACCCCACGCTTGGAGAAACGACACCCCACCTCTACCCCGTTACAGAGGGGGACCCAGCAGAGACCAGGCAGAGGTGCAGGAGTTGGGAAACGGTCCAAACGTCCCAGCCGAAGGGATCTGGAAAAGGCCCCCACGGGCTGCCCAGCCCAGCAGGGACCACTCAGACGGCACTGGACCCCTCGCTGCTCGGGTGTGTGCTCGAAGCCCCCCCCCAGGGAGGCCGAGCCTCTTGAGGGCACCAGCGATTATGGGAGAAGCACCTCGATTCACCAGAGGAAAGAGACCACCCAGGAACCATGCGTCCCAGAGACTTTCCAGAAGCACCCCCGAAATGACGGGGTCCAGACACATCACACCGACAGGTGGGGGCCAGAGCTGCAAGACTGGTCTTATCTCAAAGCCCAGAAACGCCTTCTCTCTGGTTTCCAAAGAGTTCATGTCCATGAATACTTCCTTAAGATCCAATAATTCTAAATCTGGTGGACACACACCCTGCAATCTTAGGGAAAGAATAAAGGAAAAGAAGCCAATCAAATCCGAGCCAGGTCAGGAGGGAGCTGACGGCCAAGGCCGGCCCTGAGACGGGCACAGGCCTTCCCCCCTCCCAGAGGCTCTGCTACAGCAGCCGCCGGGGTCGTGATCCTCGGGGGCTGACCTCTCAGCGTTCTGTCCTCATCTCCCCTCGGGGGGCGCTGGCAGGCCCCCCAGGCTGCTTGCTCGAGTGCGGGGACAAGCGCCAGCCCCGTGGGCTCCCCCGCGGGCGCCTCGCACCCTCAGGGCCCTGACCTCAGAGGGAGGTCACCCTCGTGGGCTCCCCTAGCCCACGAGTGTGAACAGAACTTCAAGGGGAGGTTCTCACAGCCGGGGAGCCGCTCTGCTACTCACTTGCTTGGAGCCCACGGGGCGGGGCTGGGGCGCGGGGGCTGCCCAGGATCGCGGCCACGTGCCTGAACCACCGAGCCACGTGGAAGAGCTGCGCGTCAGCAGGAGGGCCTGAGAGCTGCCTGAACGCGTCCACGTCCGCCTGGGACAGGGAGAAGCCCTGGACATAGCTACGCGTGCTCAGGTGCTCGTTCAGGGCCCGCACCCTGGCTGCCTCGTCACTAATGCTCAGGACGGACCTGTAGTCGGGAGCTGCAAAGACAGAGGCACACGCGTCAGGGGGGCTGGAGGCCTGGGTGAGTCCAGAGAATGGGGTCCCAGGGTCACCCTTCCGGCTGGGAAATGTCCAGAACGGGCGGGTGCCCAGGGCTGGGGGACGGAGCGGGGAGTGACTGCCAGTGGGTTCCCATCTGGGGATGAAAATGTTTTAGAACTAGACAGAGGGGGTGGTCGCACAACATTGTGAATGTTCTAAATGCACTGAACTGTACACTTGAAAATGGTTCGTTTCGTTGTTGGTGATTTTCACCTCAATTAAAGAGAAACACACACGCACACACCCTTTTGTGCACTGGGTGCTGAGAGGGCTGGTGCTGACCAGTCCCTGGGTGGGCGATGGGTGGCGCGTGAGAACTGCAGAGCTCTCCAAACCCGGCACCGGTGAGGCTTCTAGTGGCCAAGGCCCAGCTCCTGGGAGGACCACGGCCCCGCCCCCGGAAATGCCTGCCAGAGGGGGCCAACCGTCCAGCCAGCACCTGGCACAGGCCTGCCCCCCTTCAGGGACCTGAGGCCACTCCTCTGCCTTGGAATCCTCAGGAAGGATGTGGGAGGACAGAAGCCCAGCCTGAGCGGGGACCAGGCAGCAGGCACAGCCGGCAGACGGCACTGACTCCACTGAGCCCCTCCTCCCCCCTGCTGCCCCTGAGACCCTCACCTCCTCCCTACATCACCAATCACTGCTCCAACTACCCTGCGGATGCGTTCATCACCTGCTGGCTAGGGTGGGGCGCAGCAGGAGATCAGGGGGAGGGGCGCAGACCAGCCCCTGAAGCTCCTGGTCCCCTAGTCCACCAGTGTGAACAGGGCCCAGCGCCTGTTCCCTTCCACACAGACACACCCTGAGCCCCGGAGTCGGCTCTGAGTGGGACAGCACGAGCCTGGCTTCTCACTCTCCCTGGGAACGGGGCAGACACCCTGACACCGCAGCCCTTCGCAGCCAGCTGCCTGACACCACGAGGTCCCTGGGTCACCGTGCTGGACCCAGAGAGGGACGGCTCTGAGCGGGGAGGAGATGTGGGCCGACAGCGGCCAGGCCTGGCACAGAAACAGGAACCTCGCCCTGACCAAGCCCACAGGATGCCTGCAAACAGACAGCAGAGCACACGTGTGGGGAAGCAGCTGTGCACACGAGACCCTCCTGCACGGTCTCCACCACGGGAAACCCTTCCGTCAGGGCCTACCCGGAGCTGCCTTCCTGGGCACGGGGGTGAGACGGAAGGAGCCAACAGTAGGACCAAAGCCGGCAGCATCTCCGACGTCCTCAGGTGCCCCAGGAAGGGGCTGCGACTGTCCAGGGCCCAGCCTCCCAGAGGCTGGCTTCTCAGGGACCTCCTGAACCCCGACCTCTTCATCCCCAGGAAAGGCGTGGGCACCAGGGAAATGTCTACCCTGGGCTCTCAAGCCCAGGCTTTCCAGGAAGACCGGCTTGCTTGCCTGCCCACCGCACTGCGGGGGCGCCAGCCCAGGGTGGCCCTGAGGCGCACGGCTTGGAATACCCTTCTGCCCGTTACAAAGCACCCTCAGAACACCCAGGGCCACGCCCTGGGATAGTGCAGGCCTCCACCTTTAAACGTACCCGGAACCCAGCCCTCTCACCCCAACTGCCATGGCAGGTCCAGCCCTTCTCTCGCCTGGACCCCGGGATGCAGGCGCCCCCGCTGGTACCCGGGCTTCGCAGGGCGCCGTGGCCAGAGTGGCCCACGCTCCTTCTCTAGACCCCCCCGTCCCACCAAGAGTGGTCCTCGCGCCAGCCAGGAGGGCCGCCACACCCTTCTGACCTCAGCTCCTGCCCCCGCCCCTCATGCCCCCTGCCCTGCCTGCCTGGAAGCCTCCCCCAGACACAGCCAGCCTCCCTCCCTTTCTCGGGGCTCCACGGGTGTCCCCTTTTCCATTGGGTCCCCCTGGGCACTGTTCCAAGTGGCCCCCAGCCCCCGACCCCTCCTGCTTTACTTCTCCGTAGCGCTTATTTCTAACACACACACTTCCCTGCTTTCTCTCCTTTATTGTCTGCCCCAACCCCGGGATTTTATCCGATTCATTCACTCAGCATATGCTCAGCCTCTAGAACCCAGCCTGGAACGTTCTGAAGACACTCAGTGAATTTGCTGAACGAATGGGTGGGCGGCAGATATATCTCGAAGCGCAGGCCTGCCTGCGGGAGGCCGGCTTCGCCTGTCATTCCGGGGCCTCGTAAGCCCTCTCCCGGGAAGTGCCCGGTACACAGGAACCAGGGTGGGGACCCGGGTGAGTCTAAGAAGGCTTCTAACCCCTGTGGCGGGCTGAGCCGGAGCCCTGCTGCCCGAGGGCGCACACCTACAGGGGGCTCTGCTTTTGTTCCACGCTTGACCTACAAGGAGAAGCAGCTCCCACTCCAGTTCTTGGAAGTGTTGGAGGAAGCAGAGAGAGACACAGAGGCGGCCCCTCGCGCCCAAGGTGCCGGTGGGAACCCTGGGGAACCCACGAGGGCCCTGGAGCAGCGCCAGCCAGCTCGCCTTCCTTCCCGGGAGCAGGTGGCTGGCTCTAAGGACCCAGCCCGAGGGCTCAGATCCCCTCTGAGACAGTGAAGGAAGGCCACGCGGGTCTGTGCCCCCCACCCCTCTCTGACAGGACAGCTCTCTCCCACCCAGGGAGAAGGAAGCAGCGCCTGCCAGGGCGGCCCTGGGCACCGGGAAACCTAACTCTACATGAAGTCCTTGGCACGGAGTCTTCCTTCCAGGGAACTTTACTGCACCTGGCACGGTTCCCCAGCAGCCCTGCCAGCCTGTCAGGAGTTGGGAAGCATGCTCCTTTCTCGTGATGGAGAAAATTCAGTTCACGAAAGCTAAGTCAGAGGACCTGCCAGAGCCGGGGCGGCTGGGGGGGGGACGCATCCCGGAGTGGGCCAGGCTGTCCTTCGGCAGCTGGTCACCCGACACCGACCCTCCAAGCTCCCTCTCCCCGTCTCCAAGCAACTCTCTGGTGCAGCCATCTATGCCAGAACACAGGAGGGAGGGGAAGGAAGCAGAGGTGACAACCCCGCTGAGAAGCTGTGTGGTCTCCCAGCTCCCCCTGCCCCTTTACCCCCAGGACAGCACTGGACAGACAGACTTCCCTCACTCTGGAACTACTCCAGGGAACAGAGACCCCCGGGAACTTGCCTGACCTTGACCTTGGCTACCCTGCAGGAGTTCGCTCACAGGGCATTTGATTTCCCTCTTTTTTCTTCGCTGCGCACATTTTCTACAATAAGCATATGTTATTTTTACAACGAGAAAAACATGTCAAACATTCTACCAACACGATGGCTTTAAAGCACTAATGAAGCAGTTCAGGGGACAAGGGCTCAGCGGGGTCTGCACCCCTCCCTCACCCAGCGGGATCCTCTCAAGGGTAAATCAGGCTCACACAACACACGCCTGGTAAAGCTGTTGAGCATTAGTGAAATTACTCTTGTAAACTGTTTGAAATACTGCCGGGCACACAGCCAGCGCCCAGCAGTTGCCATTACTACTATTTTAATCGCTCCTGTATTACTACTATTGAAATTGCCCTGGAGGAGTTTACCCAGGGTTCACACACGCATTTAAAAAGCCCCGTCTGGAGCAGGGAGCCCACAGGGCAGAGGGGGACAGTCATGGGGTCACTGTGGCAGCTGCGTCTAAGCGTAACTTGAGGAAACAAATTTAAAAATTGGTCAGCTTTCAAGTGGCCCTGGGTTTGGGCCAGACTGCGGTCTGGCTATCAGCCCGTGACGCCAAGATGAGAGGAGATGGTTCCCGAGCAGGGCGCCCACTGGCCACGCTGGCCCTCCCCAGGGAGCCCCACACACGCGCCACGCCCACCGCCAGGTCCACCGCAGGTCCATCCAGAAACGCATCACAGGACACACACCTTCTGACTGTGGGAAGGCCCTAAATGTGGACCGTGGTCTTCACAGTTTAGAAAACGCTTACTGAACTCGCACAAATGCAAGAACCAGGTTAAGGAACCAAATTCACACCAAGCCGTCACCTCCTCCCGCCCCTTCCCATCAGCATTCACACCTGCTGGACAACAGCCCGTGGCCTGCTTTCTCCCACCCCCTCCTCCGCTCCAGCCAGGCTCCCGCTCAGTGAGGCTCCAGCGCAGTGGCAGCAGGGCCAGCTCCTGGAAGCACCCGTTCCAGGCCCACCTGAGACCTTTGGAATGGGAACCTGGGTGGGGCAGGTGCAGAGCTCAGCTGCTAAGAACCCCCGGGTGGCTTGCTGAAGCGCAGGCCCCTTCACCGCAGGTCTGCCTTCCTCCGAAGCTCCCAGGCCCGGCGCAACGGGGGTCTGCACCCCTCCCGCACTTGCTGAAGGCCTCTCGGGTCCACACCTTGCGAGGCCCCGGCAGCACCCAGCCCTGTGGATCAGGCGCTTTCTGCAAAGGCTCCTCCAGCTCCCCTGGCCCGCCTCTGCAGCGACCCCTCCCCCTGGGTCCCTCTTCAGGCCCACTTTTCTTTCCTGTGGGGCTTCCCAGCCTGCCCAGGTGGCTCTCAGAAAGGGGACTGGAAAAGCCTTCTCGAATGAACGCACCCCCTCCCCACAAGAATCTCATAAAGGAGAGAGGTGCATGCACCTGGCGGCAATGCCACCCACTCCCAGAACCCAGGGCCTCCTCCCACAGGCCCTCTCTAGCGCCCCCCGCTGTCCTGAGCACCAGCCCCGGAGGCCCAGATGTCCCTTGTCCATAGGGTGCTCCCAAGCATCATGTCTCGCCCTCCACCTGGGTGCAAGTCCGGGAATGGTACAGCCACCTTCCCCGCTGGGTCTGAAGCTGGGTGGCTGTTTCTTCCTTCCCACGGCAAACCCAGCACCTGCCCCGGTCCTCCCCAGACTGTCCACTTCTCACACCCACCACTGCCACTGGCCCAGGCCACCGGTCACCACCGTCTTGCGTTCTTCCTGCTCTCCCTGCCTTGGTACACGAGGGGGAGGGGGTGGGGGCAGATATCTTGCCAGAACACAAAGACAAGACCCAAATTCCGTAAATGTGCTCAAGGCCCTTGCAGACCTGGTCCCGTGGCCCATCTCCAGCCCTCCTCCACCCTCTGGCCTCAGGAACTTGCTGGAAAGCAATGCTGCTGGTCCTCAGGTCTCAGTGCACGAGGTGCTCTCTGCCAGGGCTCCCGCTCCACTTTTTTCTCTAGGATCAGCTTCCAGCCTCTCTCGGGAGGCTCCCTACCTGCCCTGCAGCCAGGCCCTCCCTCAGGAGCAGAGCACAGGGGGCTCCCCAGACCCAGGCCCTCTGGCTCGGGGCTCCGGGACTCGGCTTGGCCAGTAGGCTAATGCCCACAGCAGCGTCCAGACCCGGCCCGGCAGGGCCTCCGGCGTGATTCCCTGCACTCCACCCTGCTCACGGGGCAGCTGGCAGAGGAGGACTCGGCCAAGTTTCTGGCAGATCGTGGAGCCTTAGAGGGAAGGGGCCTGGGCCCTGAACCACCTCCGTAGACTCAGGCCACCCAGCAGCACACGCACTGGGAAGTGACCAAGAGAGGAATGGCCCATGCAACCTGGGGAGGCATTGGGCTTCTGGGCTCCGGCCACCCCGCCCGGCTGGACGGAAGGCCCAGGAAGGCCGAGATGCTCCTCCAGGCATGCTGCATCTCCACGCCCAGCAGCGTCCGGCAGAGCCAGTGCCTGAAGCACATCTACTGAATAAATAAAGTGACAGATCTATTTAAGGAAATTATTTTGAACCACTTAGGGGCAATTTTCCACTGAAATAGCAGATGTGAATCTTTCACATGGGATTTTTGGGTCATGAGGAGCATCATGATCTGATGCCCTGAGGTCACACAGGTGATCAGATGGCACCACTGCCCGGGGACAGCAGTGTGGACACTGGGAGCGGTTTAATCTCCCCCCAAGGGCACTATCTCTCACAACTCTTAAAATGTAAATACCAGGAGACTGTGGGTTCAGGGATGAGCAAATGTCTGTAGTCTATAAATACGTACATTTCATTTTTTCTCTGGGAAACACAGGAAAGCGTATCAACTCCCTCCTCTTGTCTGCCCTGACGCACTCTGGAATTGGGGAGCTTGGTGTTCATCTGAATAGAGTCATCAAAGGCAGCAAGGCAGAGTAGTCAACATCCCTGCTGCAGTCACACAGGCCCTGGCTAGTTGTGTGACCTTGGACAAATCACTTCTCTGAACCTCAGGATTCTTGCCTGCACAGGAGGATAAGGGCAGTATCGACCACAAAGGGTTGCTCTGAGGATTACAGGCCCCCCGCATATCTATTTAGCGCAGACTCATGCTAAGAAAAAAAGCTAGCTGTATTGTTCTTACAAAGAACCTTTGAATTAAACTGCATAAAAAATTAAACTGCAAATCTGACCTAACACACAGCCACCGAAGAGGCCCGATCTGCAGGGCAAGGCCTCTGAGACGCGCTCCATCCACCTCGGGGTCCTCAGGGATGAGACTTGTCTTTCTGAAAAAACTGGGCCCTGGAACAGGCTGCACGTTCAAGCTACAAAGGAAAAGCTTTAACCCCAGTGGCAGGGAACCAAATGGACATTCTGAGCCAACTTAAGGAAGGTGATCAGAAATGGGAAGAATATTCTAAATGAACGTCTCCTTAAAAAGTCTGGAAAGATGGTCACTTTCGATAAAATCCAACCTTGAGAATAAACAGCATTCAGAACCCGGAAACCAAGAATATCTAGAACTCTGGTATCAGTCTCCAGAAACAGGCCAATTCTTACGAAGGCTCTGAAAACCTCAAGTTCTAAAGCAATTAAAAAAACCAAAACCCCAAAATCGAATACGTCATTTGTGTTCACAAATGAAGAAGGAAGGAAGAAAGAGAGAAAAGAAACAAGCTCAGGCTTTCAACCCGGACACAGCGCCCGTTTCATGCCAAGTGTTCTTCTAAACCCTTAACCTCTACCTGCCCCTTTAATGCCCACTACATCCTCTGAGCGGGGACGTGTTACCCTGCTGCACGTGAGGAAGGGGCAGCGGTGGGTCCCCAGCTCGGCTTGCTCATGCGGTGTCAACCACGCTGCTATTTTACAGGAGTCTGGGTGCACTTCCGAGGGCCGAGGGCCGAGGCTCCAGGTGGGTAGAGATGGTGCTGGAATCCAGGCACACCTGTCGGGTGGAATGCGGGGCGCCCGGAAGGTGGGTACCACAGCAGCCCTGTCATCAGGGGCCTCCCACGTCACTGGGTTACCCAGATGGTCAGAGCTCCCCTCCTGGAACCCCAGGAGCAAGAGGGATCACAGGGCTCCAGGAAGCCTGCACAGCCTAAACCCGGCAGCCCGGGGAATAAAAACTACACACTGAGAGTTCTTCCTGAAGAAAGTCTGCTCCAGACTCGGGAATCCAGGGACAACCTCCGGTCTGTCTGGCACCTACAATCTTGACTGAGGGAGGGGAGCAAGGGCCCAGCGCTCCTTGGAGTCTGCCTGTGGGCGGCGTGTCTACCAGCTGGCGACACGAGTGACTCTGGTGGGCAGAGCCAGAGCTGCTCACGGAACCGCGGAGGCGGCGATGAAGTGGGGCAATAACGCTGTGACCACGCAGGTCCCAATGGCCACTGTTTGCAGCCGCAGGTGAAAGCCTTCGTAAAACCCCAAGCCCTTTCCTGTATGTCCGCGCACCCTGCTTCCTCGGCCCCATTTCCCTAAGTGCCAACCCGGGTGCTGCGCGGGCTGGGCGGAAACGAAAACAACCCTAGGGCTGTGCCTGTTCCCCAAAGTCCAGGGGACAGGAGGGGCGAGGTCCGGTCCAGGGACCGGCGGGGGAAACGCAGGGCCACGTCCTGGGGTCGAGGCGCAATGGAACCTGGAGGACCCAAGGAGGGGACCGGGGCTGGGGACGGGGTGGCCTCGGCAGTTCCGGGGCCGAAGCCGGGTCCCCGCGAGGTTGGAGGAGCGGAGCCTGCCGGGGGGGGCCCGGGGGTCGCGCCCCGCCCTCTGCGCGCCCTCAGACCCGCCCCTCAGGGACCCGGCGCCCCCTCAGATCCCCGGTGGCCCCTCCGCCCCTCGGTCCGGGGTCGCCCCGGCTGGCCCGGCCGCCGCGCGCACTCACCATGCTCCTCGGAGGAACCTGCCATCGTTGGAACGCCGCACTTGTGCCCGCGCCGACAGCTTCCCAGAATCTGACGCAACCACCGCCCCGGAAGTCCCGCCGGAGCCGGCGCGCCTTCCGGGACACGCCCGGTCGCTAGGCAACCACCGCGAGCTCGAGACGCCGCATTCCGGGGCATGCTGGGAGTTGTAGTTCCTACTGCGCCGTGGCCAGTGCCCTTGAGCCGGGGTCCCCAGCTCCCGGGTTGCGGACCGGTAGCGGTCCGCGGCCTACGCACAGCAGGAGGTGAGCGGCGGGAGGGCGAAGCTTCATCTGCCGCTCCCCATCGCTCGCATTACCGCCTGAACCATCCGCCCACCCACCCACTTCCGTGGAACAATTGTCTCCCAGGGTCCGGGGAGGGAGGACCAGTTGGAAGGAGGCTTAGAGGAGGGATTGGGAATGGGTGGGAAGTGCATTTCATGCAGAGAGTACTGTCCTGCAAGTGACACCAACAGAGAGCAAGCCACTGAGAAATTCAGCCTGACCGCAGGGCAGGCTGGAGCAGCCCTGGCGAGAGATGGGGCTTGGGGCAAAGGCTAGGGCTGGCGCTTCTTGAAGCATCCTGTAAGCAAAGTCAAGAATGGCAGAGACCCAGCAGTCTTGACTGGATTTGTGCTGTAGACCTCTCATTCCAGCTGCTGTGTGGCCGTGGAGTGGATTAGGGAAAGCCAGGAGGAAAGCAAGACTTGACAGGAAGCCTTTTCCATAGTCTGTAGGAGAGGAGATGGTGCCCTGGACCAGCAGGGTGAGCAGGCAGATCTGGGAGAGCCATGGGGGGCAGCAGATGCTGGGATGGGGGGGGTGAGGGAGGTGAGGGCCAGGGATGACACCCACGTTTCCGTCCTGAGAGAGACTGGTGGTTATGGCATTTCCTTTAATAATGAACTTGAAGTTGAAGATACTTGGTGCTGGGTGGAAGAAAGCAGCTGGTTTGTGAGCATTTCCAAGGACTGATGATGTTTGGGGTGAGTGAGAAAGGGGGGCAGGGTGGAGCACACACTCTGGATGGACAGGGTTGTCATTCCCAGAGACAGAGGCCCCGGGGGGAATAACACAAACCAGGAGACGAGGCTTCTCTGGTGTTTAATCCCCATTCTAGAGTCCCTCAGCCCACAGATCACATCCTCAGGGCCTGTGCCTTCCTCTGTGTAAGATACCATCTCCCAAGGACATCACACTCAAGCTTCTGCACACGCAGGGAATGAAAAGAAACACTTTGGATGGAAATTTTATTAGGTAAAGAAAAAGTATAAAAGTAAGTATTGCTAAATTGTACAACTTTTTGGCAAAAGCGTATCTTTGGTGTTAAAACTTTAACAGTTTAAGCTACTTTTCTAAAGAAATATGCTAAATGCAAAGAAAAAAATCTCATAACATTACATACTGTGTGATTCTAGTTATTTAACATTTTGAAATGGCAAAATCATAGAAATAAAAATAAGTGAATACCAGAAGTTAATGCGGGAAGAAGGTGGATGTGGCTACCAACACCTGAAACAAACACAACATTGTTAATCAACTGTACTCCAATATAAAATAAAAAGTTACAAAAAAAGATGAAACATTTAAAAAAAAAAGGGGGCAACATGAGTGGTCCTTGTGATGATGGAAATGTTGGGTATATTCACTGTGTCAGTGTCGTTATCCTGGCTTTGATATTGTACCATAATTGTGCAAAATGTTAGCATTTTAGGAAACTGGGCAAAGGGTGAGGAGATCTCTCCATATTATTTCTTACAGCTGCATGTAAATCTATGATTATCTCAAAAAGTTTATAATGATATCCATTCCTTAAAAAAATAGTTTCAGGTACTTAAAAAAGGTCTCTGTGACTGTCACCATGCCCCACCCTGGCTAGTCCTGGTTTAGGAAGCTGGGGCCTTGTCACATTCCAATCTTATCCTCAGATACAAGAGCAGAGGGATAGTCTTAAGTTTTTTTTTTTTGGGGGGCGTTGTTTTAATTGAAGTATAGTTGATTTACAATTTTGTGTTTCAGGTGTACAGAAAAGTGATTCAATTATACATACATATATATATTCTTTTTCAGATCCTTTTCCATTATAGGGTATTACAGGATATTGAATATAGCTCCCTGTGCTATAGAGTAGGTCCTTGCTGTTCATCTATTTTATATATAGTGGTGTGTATCTGTTAATCCCATACTCCTAATTTATCCCTCCCCTCTTTCCCCTTTGCCAACCACAAGTTTGTTCTCTGTGTCTGTGGGTCTGTTTCCGTCTTGTAAATAAGTTCATTTCTATTATATTTTAGATAGCACATATAAGCGATATCGTATGATATTTCTCTTTCTCTGTCTTACTTCTCTCAGTATGACAATCTCTAGGTCCATCCACGTAGCTGCAAATGGCATTATTTCATTCTTCTTTATGGCTGAGTTAATATTCCATTGTATGTATACCACATCTTCTTTATTCATTCCTCTGTTGATGGACACTTACGTTGCTTCCATGTCTTGGCTATTGTCAGTAGTGCTGCTGTGAACATTGGAGTGCATGTATCTTTTGGAATTAGAGTTTTCTCCAGATGTATGCCCAGGAGTGGGATTGCTGGATCATATGGTAACTCTATTTTTAGTTTCTTAAGGAACCTCCATACTATGCTCCATAGTGGCTGCATCAATTTACATTCTCACCAACAGTGTAAGGGGGTTTCCTTTTACCTACACCCTCTCAAGCATTTGTTATTTGTAGACTTCTTGATGATGGCCATTCTGACCGGTGGGAGGTGATACGTCGTTGTAGTTCTGATTTGCATTTCTCTGGTAATTAGTGATGTTGAGCATCTTTCCCTGTGCCCATTGGCCATCTGTTTGTATTCTTTGGAGAAATGTCTATTTAGGTCTTCTGCCCATTTTTTGTTTTGTTTTGTTTTTTCTTCTGCCCATTTTTTAAATTTTAATTTATTTTTTTATATTGGAGTATAGTTGATATACAATGCTGTGTTCGTTTCAGGTACACAGCTAAGTGATGCAGTTATACATATACATATAAGCATTCTTTTTCAGATTCTTTTCCCATATAGGTTATCACAGATTACTGAGCAGAGCCTTCTGCCCGTTTTTGATAGGGATAGTCTGGTCCCAGTGCCAGGTATGGACTAGCGTCTCTGACTACTCAGAGCGGCCTGCGGGTTGCCTGTCATCGACTTCCTTGTACCTATTCATGGAGCACCTGCTCGATGCCACGCCCTGTCCCAGGTCATGCAGACATCACAGTGACTCTGAGATCAAGGAGTTGGTGGGGGCAGAAAGACAACCACCAAACTCTCCTGGCCGCAGAGCCTAGGGAGAGGCTCCGAGGAATGTGAGCGCACCCAGTGCAATCAGCAGTCCCCTGGGATCCCATCTCTGCCACACTGGCCACAGGCGGTGCCCCTGACAGAGAAGCACCTTTGCTTGCGGGCAGAGCTGATGTCCCCATTGGAAGTTTATACAGAATCCATTTGGATAAGGACTGCAGTTCCATCCGGGATTCACGAAGTTTCTGATGGGACCAGAACTGGAAAAGAAGCTCAGATCCTACCCATCCAGGACACTGCGTAAAGTAACAGCCCTGTGTCAAAAAAGAGTTTATTGGGAGCTCTCTGCATGCCTACCTAAGATATCTTCTGCAACCGATTTGTTTATAATTTGCAAACATATATGTAGCTCCATGTTATGGAGGGCAGCCATGAGTTTAAATACAGAAATGTCCCTCCCTAGCCCATTCCTCCGCCTGAGGAGCTCTTCCAAATTTCCTGGATGTTGGGGTTCCCATATCTCGTCATTTTCTTCAAGTCCAGTAAACCCCATAACATCTTCCAGTTACTTTCTGGAACCTCATGTCTGAATTCACAATAGATCTTATTGATGGCTGAAAAAAATAAAAGCAAAAAGGGAGAGTTTGTTTACATTCCTGGAAGGCCCGTGGAGCATCCTCTGTAACTCTGCTCCCAGGAGTGTGGCCCTAGAGGTGTTTCCACCTGCCCTGAGGGCTGGGCGCCGGGCAGCATGCCATGGCCCACGACCTGGGAAGCCCTGTGCCAGCCCAGATGATCCCACAGAAGGGATCAGGCCCAGGGGCCAGTAGGCCAAGGTCTGGCCATGACCTGCTGTGTCTCTTGACACATCTGTTGCTCATTCATTACTGGTGCCAGTGAACCTGGGAGGAGGAACCAAGGGACCCCAGGCAAGTCAGAAGCCCTGTGGATAAAGCATCTGCTGACATCCACCCTGCCCTTCCCCTCTCACACGCCACGCAGCCACGGGCTGTGAGGTGCTCAGGATGGGTAGGCCTCCTGGTGTCAGCAGGAGGACCAGGTTAGGCCTTGAGACCTGGGCAAGTTTTGTAGCCTCTCTGAGCTTCAGATTGTCATGTTTTAAATCTGTAAAATGGGGCAGTCTCCCAGAGCTGTTAGAATAAGATTATAAAAAGCACCTGGCACGCAGCACGTGCTCGATAAATCTTGACTTTTTTGCCCCTAAACCCGTAGCATCCCAGCCGTGGAGACCCACTGATCTAGGGCTAGATAAGTACTCCTATCACCCACTCATACTTTTTCTTAAAAACAGGAATGTATAATAAAATAAAACAACATCCAATCCTTCTTTATGAACCCCACAAAACTTATATCTGACAAATATCTGTTCCTCTACTGTCATTGGTGAACGTGAAAAAGTGGACCTCAAGTCCACAGGAAAGTTCCCTAAGCTTCGGGTAGGCAGGTGGTCCCCCGTCTCGAAAATAAAGACATTAGGCCTTAGCATTCATGTCAAAGAAGGAAGACTTTTTTTTTTTTTTTTTTTTTTTTTTTTAGAAGGAAGACTTTTTAAAAATATATATTTATTTATTTGGCCGCACCAGGTCTTAGTTGCGGCACATGGGGTCTTTGTTGCAGCATGCGAGATCTTTAGTTGTGGCATGTGGGATCTATTTCCCCAGTAAGGGATCGAACCCAGGCCCCCTGCATTGGGAGCATGGAGTCTTAGCCACAGGACTATCAGGGAAGTCCCAACAAGGAAGATTTAGGCTAAACAAATAAATGAGAAAATTTGTTAACAAAAAGAAAAAAAATGTTAACAAGTAAAAAAAGAAAATGAAGAATTTAGACTACTTACCATCATAGGAAACGTCCTTCAAAAAATACTTTTGTTCATATTCCTGCAGAGAGAAGAGAATAAAATGGTTCCAGGAGCAGAAACCTGTGCGGCCTCTTAGAATTCTACTGAAATAGAACCAGAACCTGGTTTCTTGTGGGAGCAGTGGGTGGGGGCCGGTGGGCCTCTATGAACATGAGAAGACCCCTGAGTCAGCCCGTGGGGAGTCCCCCATCCATCCCCCCACGGGTAGCAGAGGGCTCACAGCCCAGCGTGTCCTCTGGGTCACGCTCCCCCAGGACACGGCCTGGGTGTGCGGGCGACACCGTGCCGTCACGGCTGCCCCTGCTTGGGCGGGCGGGGGTCCCTGCTGCTCTGCATGTGCTCCTGACTCTTCCCAGACCCAGGCCCTGCTCCTTCCCCCCTGGGGGGTGCGGGTAACAGCTGAACGATGTCACCTGGCGGTGACCTGCTCTCTAGGTAAGACAATGGAGAGGACACAGGTCTACACACATGCACTGTGGACAAATATTAGTGACTTATCCACACAGCCTCCTAGTTCAGGGAAATCTGAGCGTGGACAGGACACCAGACAGATGAAAGCTGACCGCCCGTCTGAAGGAGCTGCCACGAGCACGGGGTTCTCCCTGGACCAGGCCAGGCGTTCCTCGAGATGCCGGGGCCTGAGGCCAGGAGCCTGACCACGTGGTTCAAATCTCAGCTCTGCCTCTGCCCACGGCCGGCAAGGACTCACCGCTCTGTCCCACGGCTGGTAAAAAGGGTAAAAACAGCTGCCCTGTTACAGCACAGCCCCAGAGGGACACCCAGGGACCAGCAGGTCACCCTGACCTGACCCTCCGCAGGGGCCCCAACTTCTGCATTTTATTCGCCTCAGGAGCCCTGGAGAATCCGACAAAATCACAGGCCGGCTCCCTGAAATGATGCATAAGGGCGCATGACCCATGGAACCTACAGTCTCCAGACTTCTCAAGCCCCGTGGCTGGGCAAGGGTGGCCCAGGGGTCCACGATCTGTTCCCAGTCTCCCCTTTCTTCAACCCCTGACCTTGCCCTGCCTTAGGGTTCCTCATCACTCGGCAACCCTGGCCCTCCCCCACAGGGCCACTTAGTGGGTGTCTGATCATTTGTCAAATCCCATTCAGGTGTCACCCACTCGGGAAAGCCCCCAGCAGCCCCACAGTGGAGGATGGGAACCGTCGCTTCCTGCTGTGCACGGCTGGACACAGCCCACCAGGGACAATCCCACCCATCTCGGGATCCATCCCACACCCTGCCCCTGCAGCCCCGTGTTCTCCAGATGCCAAGCCCGGCACCCAGGAGGTGCTTGGCCCAGTTCTGCTGACAGCGCAGGAGGCTTCAGGGTCCAGCACCAGCAGGCTGTGCCTCCTCGGTCCTGCTGTTTCCCAGCCCTGGGGCCCAGCGAGGACACACGCTGAGCCTCTGCCCCCACTTGGTGCCATGGTCCCCTTGTTACCGACTCCAAGCTCGCGCTGCTCACCGCACACAGGCCAATAAGTCAGACATGAGGTGTTGAGACAAGAAATACGACTTTATTTGGAAAGCCGGCAGACCAAGAAGATGGCAGACTTGTGTCTCAAAATAACCACCTTATCGGGGTCTGGATGCCAGTTTCTTCTATAGAATCAGACAGGGAAGTAAAGTTAAAAGGCAGAATAGGGCTTCCCTGGTGGCGCAGTGGTTGAGAGTCCGCCTGCCGATGCAGGGGACACGGGTTCGTACCCTGGTCCGGGAAGATCCCACATGCCGCGGAGTGGCTGGGCCCGTGAGCCTTGGCCGCTGAGCCTGCGCGTCCGGAGCCTGCGCTCCGCAACGGGAGAGGCCACAACAGTGAGAGGCCCGCGTACCGCAAAAAAAAAAAAAAAAAAAAAAAAAAAGTCAGAATAGAGAGGGAGAGGCGGTGGGGAAGTAAAGTAAAGAGGACCATCAGTCTTGCAAATCATCTCCTGGAATGACCATCCCTGAGGAGGGGATGCATTAATTTCTTCTTTCTTGCAGCCATTCACGTGTGGGCAGGGTCAGACTGTCTTCCTGTGAGCTGAACAGAGGCACTTTAGTTTAATATTCAGGCAGAGGGGCAGGGTTCCCTGAGGCAGGCCATTATGTATGATTATAGTAACAAAAGCAATGAAAAGCAAAGGCTAAAATCAAAGAAACAGATAAAACATGGAGTCAGAATTGGCTCTTCCCTGTTACACCCTCAGACAGCAGGTAGGGTTGGGGGAGGTTATGGGTTGAACTGTGTCCCGGCAAAGGTTCTGAAGTCCTCCCAGTACCTGTACCTGTGACTGTGACCGTATTTGGAAACAGCATTGTTGCTCACGATAAAGTTAAGATGAGGTCACTAGGGTGGCCTCTAATCCAGTATGACTGGGGTCCTTATAAAAAGGGGAAATTCGGGCTTCCCTGGTGGCGCAGTGGTTGAGAGTCCGCCTGCCGATGCAGGGGACGCGGGTTCGTGTCCCGGTCCGGGAAGATCCCACATGCCATGGAGCGGCTGGGCCCGTGAGCCATGGCCGCTGAGCCTGCACGTCCGGAGCCTGTGCTCCGCAACGGGAGAGGCCACAACAGTGAGAGGCCCGCGAACCGCAAAAAACAAAAAAAAAGAAGGGGGGGGAAATTTGGAGAGGGACTCACACACAGGGAGAAGGCCACGTGAAGATGAAGGCAGAGATGAGGGGATGCTTCTCCAAGCCAAGGAATCTCAGATTGCCGGAAACCACTAGAAGCTGGGAGACGCCTGGACCAGATTCTCCCTCACAGCCCTCGCGGGAAGTGACCCTGCCGACACCTTGATCTCCAACTTCCAGCCTCCAGAACCATGAGACAATAAAAGTCTGATGTTTAAACACCCCCCTCCCTGCCCCTGGGCTGTGGGACTTTGTTATATCAGCCCCAGGAAACTCAGACAAGACCTCTGCAAGAGCGCCACACACAGCCCCGCATGTAGCAGGCGCTCAGCGAGCAGGGCCTTGGTCATCTTTCAGACCCTCCCAATGGTCCACTTACCTGCTCCAGGCTGTGGAGGGAAGGGGACACCTCTGCTTGGCCTGGGGGCCTGGGGGCCTCTGGAGCTTGAGTCTGTTGTAGTGTCTGCTCTGGGGCTGCTGGACTTCCTTCGGCCCCCAGCTCCTGTAGCTCAAAGGTTTCCCCAGCGTCCTTGGAGGGCCCCGGGCGGGTCCTGGCCTCGGGCGCCAGGGCTGAGTCCTCCACCTCCGACAGCGGCCTGGTCTCCACACCAGGGGCTGGTTGGCCCCTCTCAAGGTCCATGGGCATCTGCATCTCCTTGGGCTGGATGCTTCTGGGTGACTAAAGAACAAAGTCATTTCTTCTGGTGACAGGAGCCTGCAGGACAGGCCCTTCCCAAGCCACTTTTAGGGAAAGAAATGCCAACTGTCTGATAGGTAAGCAAGGCCTGTGCACTTTTAGAGAGGAACACTGCACGGGGTCAGGTCCCTGCTCTGCCACCGACTCCTTGGGGGATCCCAAGAGAAGCCTGTGGTGTGTTGAATGGTGGGCACCCAAGGATATATCCACATCCTAATCCCTAGTACTTGTGAATGGGACCTATTTAGAAATAGGGTCTCTTCAGCCAAGGTCATACTGGATAAGAGTGGGACCGGTATCCTATGACTAGTGCCCTTAAAAGGAGAGAGATTCAGAGACACACGGGGAGAGGCTGTCTGAAGACAGCAGAAATTGGACTGACATGCCCATAAGCCAAGGAGCGCCAAGCAAGTCCAGCCCCAACCAGGGTAAGCAAGGAAGGACCCGCCCCTAGAGCCCCGAGGGGACCAAACCCGCCAACCCCTTGATTTCGGATCTCTGGCCTCCAGAACTGTGGGACAGTAAGCTCCTAATGTTTTAAGCCCCCCGTCTATGGGGATCTGTCTCAGCAGCCCTGGGATACCAAAGAAAGCCTTTTGTCCCCTGTGCCTCAGCAGAATTTAAATCTTCCAGCACAGATGTTCCAGGGCTCTGCTAAGGTGGGCGCAGACACCACTGCACAGGCTAAGTGTGGACGCAGCGGGGAAGGCCTGGGGCTGTCCCCCACCCCTCCACCTCCTGGGGCTTCACTGGACAAATCCCAGGGTGATACTTACAGGGCTGCCTGGCTCCTTTGGATTTTCTGCAAATCAAGAAGAAGAGAGAGAGCTGAAAACAACTGATATTAACTATTACAGCGACTTCTGTGAGGAGAGGAAATGCCTTGAATTCACAGTCAAGAAAGTGGACTTAGTTTCCCAAAACCGACAACCGACTGGAAAAACCACACAGCTGGGAAAACACAGGAGGGGCACTTACTTGGTAAGCTTCCCCAGCACCCAGGGACCGCCTCCTCCAAGACCCCCTGGCTGGAGCTGCACCCGTCTCTCCTGGCTTCCCGGCCCCCGGCCCCCTGGACACCTGTCCCCAGCAGCTGCCCTGCGATTTTGGTCTCAAGCCCTGCACGTCGGGGAGCATGCCACAGGTGGCTCCGAGCCCAGACACGTGCAGGGCCCCCGAGATGGAAAGTGAGCAGAGCTGTGTTCAAACGAGAGGCTCCCGTCAGGAACCACTGACCCCAAGCCCCCATTTCTGAGCTCCTGATGCTCTTGCTGACCTGGTTTCCTCAAGGATCAGCGTGACTCTGATTTACCTCTTCTTCTGTAGTAGAGAGTGATGGTGGTGATGATGGCCGTGGTGATGGAAAGGACCGCGGTCGCAGCAAGGAGGATCCACGACCACTTTAGGTTTCCTGCAAGGAGGCAAAACAGAGAATGCTGTCGCAGTGTCAGGCACGCTCACCTCATCCAAGTGACGTGCTGCTCTTGGGCGTGGTGGCAGCACCGCCATTCTCCAGGCCCCGAAGTGCTCTCTTGATGACTGTCGCCACGAACCTCCCCGGCAGGAGGCACGACAGGCTCATCCTTCCTGCTCAGACAGGACCTGGGCTCAGAGGCCCTGGGCTGTTGCTCACATCCTTGGAAGCAGCAGGAGGTCTCACCTGCCAGCAGAGCAGCAAGAGGCCCTGGCATCCCGGGATGGGGCTCAGGTGTGAGTGGTCGCAGCTGCAGGATTTACTCCTGGGCCAGCAGCACGCAGAGCCCGGAGGAGGCTGGGAGGAGGGAGTGGATGGCCAGTCCTCATGGCAGTTGGGCCGGGCCACGCTGGCCCAAGGGACAGGGCAGGGTCCACCCTGGGGAGACCTCTGGTGTGACCACTGGGGTGTCTCCGTCTCACCCTGCTGAGCTCCCAGCGCTGACAGGAGCTGTGGTCGCACAGACACGGGGGGCGGGGCGGGCCCATCAGAGCCATGGACGCTCGGCCACCCTGATGCAATCTGTCACCAAGGACAGAGGAGGAAGGAGCGAGTCTTTCATGTGGTGCCACTATTCTGCTTAAAGGCTCTTCTTTATTCTCTGATCAGGCCCTTCCTCATTCTGCCTTCTGTTTTGGTGTTATAATAGCCTTTAAAAGTGTTTGCGGGTTATAGAGGGAACCTACCTCAACATAATAAAGACCATATACGAGAAACCCACAGCAAACATCATACTCAACGCTGAAAAGCTGAAAGCACTTCCTCTAAGATCAGGACGACGACAAGGATGCCCACTCTCGCCACTATTATTCAACATAGTCTTGGAAGTCCTCACCACGGCAATCAGAGAAGAAAAAGAAATAAAAGGAATAAAAATTGGAAAAGAAGAAATAAAACTGTCACTGTTTGCAGATGACATGATACTATACATAGAAAACCCTAAAGATGCTACCAGAAAACTACTAGAGCTCATCAATGAATTTGGTAAAGTTGTAGGATACAAAATAAATATACCGAAATCTCTTGCATTCCTATACACCAACAATGAAAGATCAGAAAGAGAAATCAAGGAAACAATCCCATTTACCACCACATCTAAAAGAATAAAGTACCTAGGAATAAGGAGGCAAAAGACGTGTATTCAGAAAACTGTAAGATGCTGATGAAAGAAATCAAAGACGACACAAGCAGATGGACAGATATACCGTGTTCCTGGATTGGAAGAATCAATATTGTGAAAATGATTATACTACCCAAAGCAATCTACAGATTCAATGCAATCCCTATCAAATTACCAGTGGCATTTTTCACAGAACTAGAAGAAAAAATTTTACAATGTATATGGAAACACGAAAGACCCCGAATAGCCAAAGTAATCTTGAGAAAGAAAAATGGAGCTGGAGGGATCAGGCTTCCTGACTTCAGACTATACCACAAAGCTACAGTAATCAAGACAGTATGGCACTGGCACAAAAACAGAATTATAGATCAATGGGACAGGATTGAAAGTGCAGAGAAAAACCCACGCACCTATGGTCGCCTAATCTATGGCAAAGGAGTCAAGAATATACAATGGAGAAAAGGCAGACTCTTCAATAAGTGGTGCTGGGAAAACGGGAGAGCTACACGTAAAAGAATGAAAGTAGAAAACTCTCTAACACCATACACAAAAATAAACTCAAAATGGATTAAAGACTTAAATGTAAGGCCAGATACTATAAAACCCTTAGAGGAAAACACAGGCAGAACACTCTTTGACGTACATCACAGTAAGATCTTTTTTGAGCCACCTCCTACAGTAATGAAAATAAAAACAAAAATAAACAAATGGGACCTACTTAAACTGAAAAGCTTTTGCCCAGCAAAGGAAACCATAAACATAACAAGAAGACAACCCTCAGAATGGGAGAAAATATTTGCATATGAATCATCGGACAAAGGATTAATCTCCAAAATATACAAACAGCTCATGCAGCTCAATATTAAAAAAACAAACAACCCAGTCGAAAAATGGGTGGAAGATCTAAACAGACATTTCTCCAAAGAAGACATACAGGTGGCTAAAAAGCATATGAAAAGATGCTCAACATCACTAATTATTAGAGTAATGCAAATCAGAACTACAATGAGGTATCACCTCATACTGGTCAGAATGGCCATCATCAAAAAAATCTACAAACAATAAGTGCTGGAGAGGGTGTGGAGAAAAGGGAACCCTCCTACACTGTTGGTGGGAACGTAAACTGGTACAGCCATATTGGAGAACAGTATGGAGGTTCCTTAAAAAACTAAAAATAGAACTACCATACGATCCAGCAAACTCATTCCTGGGCATATATCTGAAGAAAACCATAATTCAAAAGATACACGCACCCCAGTGTTCACTGCAGCACTATTTACAATAGCCAGGACATGGAAGCAACCTAAATGTCCATCAACAGATGAATGGATAAAGAAGATGTGGTATATATACAATGGAATATTATTCAGCCATAAAAGAGAACGAAATAACGCCACTTGCAGCAACATGGATGGATTTAGAGATTGTCATACTGAGTGAAGTAAGTCAGACAGAGAAAGACAAATATCATATAATATCAATCATATGTGGAATCTAAAAAAAGGGTACAAATGAACTTATGTACAAAACAGAAACAGAGTTACAGATGCAGAAATCAAACTTATGGTTACCAGGGGTAAGGTGGGGGAGAGATAAACTGGAAGATTGGGATTGACACATACACACTACTCTATATAAAATCGATAACTAATAAGGACCTACTGTATAGCACAGGGAACTCTACTCAATACTCTGTAATGCCCTATATGGGAAAAGAATCTAAAAAAGAGTGGATATATGTATACGTATAACTGATTCACTCTGCTGTACACCTGAAACTAACACACTGTAAACCAACTGTACTCCAGTAAAAATTTAAAGAAAAAAGGTCCTTGCATGTTATTTAAAACAGAAGGAGATTGACAAGCTGATTTTTAAATCTCAGCGGATGTGCTGAGTCCAAGGGTGGCCTGACGACCTTGTGGAAGGAGGCAAGGGGGACTTCAGCTCCAACGTCAAGGCTGGCAGGAAAGTGGCACTGGCCCCAGAACAGACAGAGAGGAAGCCCAGATGGACACGGCGCTCAGTTATGACCAAGTAACACTGAGGGCGGGGAAGGGATCGTCTTCAAAACACAAAACGGGGTAGTCGATATGTGCAGTGGGAAAACATACACCAAACCTAGACCCCTACCTCACACCTCGCAAAACACCAATTCCAGGTTCGTGTAGAGTGAAAAAGAGAAAGGTAAGACCACGAAGCTGCTGGCAGGCCACAGAGCAGAATACTTTCTCCGGGTGAGCAAAGATTTCTCACCCGGGACAGGAAGAGCACCAACCATAGCGGAAAACAGCCACAAACTTGACCTCATTAACATGAAGGACCTCTGTCCACAAGAGACCCCATAAAGCGAGTAAAAAGTCACCCTCTGGGGCAGAAGTGGGTGCAGATATCTGATACAAAGGGTTTGTATCCCAAGCTTATAAATAATGACCAATGTTTATAAATAATCATCAAAAATAAGAAAATGAAAACCCCAGACAACTGAATATAAAAATGGGCAAGACATCTTCAGCGATCTGGATGGACCTAGAGATGATCACATGAAGTGAAGTAAGTCAGACAGAGAACGACAAATACTGCATGAAATCACTTATCTGTGGAATCTAAAAATACGACACAAATGAACATGTTTAGTAAACCGAGGCAGACTCACAGATGTAGAAAACAAGCTTACGGTTACCAAAGGGTAAGGGGGGATGAGGGGGGATAAATTAGGAGTTTGGGATTAACAGGTACACACTGCTATATATAAAATAGACCAACAAAAAGGTCCTACTGTATAGCACAGGGAACTATGTTCAGTATCCTGGGATAAACCATAGTGGAAAAGAATCTGAAAAGGAATACGTGTATGTATATATAAAACTGAATCACTTTGCTGTACACCAGAAACTAACACAATATTGTAAATCAACTGTACTTCAATAATAAAAAAAAGAATAGTGCCTGAGCCGACACGGCCCCAACATGGGGACAAGGATGGCAGAGCCACAGCTTGTCCCCAAGGATTCTATTTATTTACACAAGACAGGAGTGTATGAACGGCGACCCATGGGCCAAATCTCGCCCACTGCCCGCTGCTATAAATAAAGTTTTATTCACACACAGCCAAGCAACAGCAGCAGAGTTGAATTGTGACAACAGGGACCTTAGGGCCCACAGAGCCTCAACTTTTTACTTTTATGGATTTAAGAGACAGAATCAGATCCTTACCAGCCTCTGGATGAATTTCTATGGCACAAACTGTATCCCTTGTGGCGTTGCAGGGTTGAAGGATGGTGCTGCCTTCACACCTGAGAGGAAGCATAAAGAAACCCTGAGCATTACTCCTCCCCACCCAGGCCCAGCCCAAAGCATCCTTCTTAAAACCCACCGGTCAGGGGTTAGAGGGACCAGCCCTGGGTCCTGTGCTGCCCCACCAGGCTTCAGGCCATCAGTGTCTGGCACTTCCCGGGCTATCTGGCCCAAATTGGCTCAATGAGAACAAAGCTTGGGGATTCTCTGATATATAGGGGAGGGGCCTCCCTCTGTCTCTGTTCCCAGATAGAGATGTGCGTGGCTATGAGGACTGGACCTGCTGTAGCCGTATCTCTACCAAGAGGGAAGTCAGCCTAAAGATGAAGCTCATGGAGAAGGGACAGGCAAGCAAGTCCAGAGAAGCCAGAGCCCTGATCAAACCAGACCTGAGGGCAGTCCTTACTTTGGACTTGTCCGGTTCCCAAGCCAACAATTCGACATGGTCTGAGTTGTATTTAAGAGTCTACAAATGTGAGCGATTTTACAAGTGGCTTTACCACTGTAAATGTCTTCCCCAAAGTCCCCCCAAAAATCTATGCCCACCCAAAACCACAGAATGGGACCTGATTTGGAAATGGGGTCTCTGCAGATGTAATCGTGTTAAGGTGAGGTCATACTGGATCAGGGTGGGCCTGAATCAATGACCAGCGTCCTTACAAGAAGGAAATTGTATGCAGGCAGAGAGAAGTCCACGTGAAGATGCAGACACACAAACACACAGGGAGAAGACCACTTGGAGGCGGAAGCAGAGACTGAAGCAATGCGTCTACAAGCCAAGGAGCGCCAAAGACGGCCGGCAACATGGAAAGCTGAGGAAGCGAGGGAAATTCCTCCCTGAGAGCCTTCGGAGGGTGCACGGCTGCTGACACCTTGATTTCGGACTTCTGGTCTCCAGAACCATGAAAGAATACATTTCTGTTGTTTATTAAAAGCCACCCACTTGTGGTGCTTTGTTACAGCAGCCCCAGGAAACTCTTACCGTGACAGTGGGCATCCCACCCTGCCTCAGGGCGTGGTACTGCCGTCCTCTCTGCCTGTGGTTTTCTTTGCCTGGAGCTTCCTCCCTCCCTCCCTCACGGGGCCTCTGCTCTAGAGACCTGTCTCTAGCATCCCCTCTGTCCCTCATGGGATGGTCTCCACCATGGCTGGGGGCGCCAGGCCTGCCATAAGACCTGCAGGCCACAGCGGGGCTCATGATCACACCTGAAGGAAGGAAGGAAGGAAGGAAGGAAGGAAGGAAGGAATGAGCACTGACTCCAGTCCGTCACCAGGTGGCAACATCCCGGTGACTTGTCTGACTTTTCAGGACACCTCTGTGGGGCAGGTGCTACCATTAGCCCCATTTTACACATGGGAAAACGGAGGCTCCGGGAAGGGGGCGGGAGAATAAGTGACCCAAAGCCAAACAGGCAGTGAATGGAGGAGGGGAACCCATGCCCAGGCCTGTTTATTCAGCTCACACACCCCAGGCCAACACCTTTTGCACCGGAAGCAGCTCTCTGTGCAGTCCATGGAGTCGCAGTAGAAGCTGCCCTGCTGGCACTGGCATAGCCGGTCGCTAGTTGGGAAGCATTCAGTCACCACCTCCTGATCTGCCGGAGGGAAGGCCGAGGGTCAGTCACAGGGGCCTGGACTCTGTCCTGCCCACGCCGGCCACGTCCAGGTTCGTAGTCAAAGCCTCAGAATCTTCACCCCCCCTCCTTCCCCAGCAGGGATGGAGACGGGGACCAGCCAGACCTCATCCCCTGCATCTGGAGTGTCTGTGGAGGGGCCCGTGGGTGCCCCTGCCATCTGGGCTGGGGCACAGGGCCAACTGCTCAGGAACACCCCCAAATCCTTCTGTCCATCTCGTTTGCCCCACAAAGAACAGAAGAGCACTACTCAGCACGGACAGTGAACGGTCTCTCCCAGCATCACTGGGGAATTCCGCCCTTTCGCCTGTGACGGGCTCGGTCATTGGGCCACACCCCACATTTCACATCTACGGGCCGATTTCCACGCGGCCCACTGTCCACCCCCACGTGAACATCACACTGCTGAACTGTCTCTCTGTACAGAGTCCTAGTACTTGGGGGAGCCAGTGTGCCATCTTGTTTTCCTCCTGTAGGAAAGAAGGAAGTTGTTTTGGCAACTGTCAGCACAGCCAGTTTTATAAAATCTCCTATTGGGATAGTTTCCTTTCTACAATTAAAAATTGTATCTACTTAAGGTGTATGGCCTAAGTTGATACATTCATGATAAGTTGATAAGTTGATTTTCATTGGGAATGCACTGCATCTAAGAACCATTCCTGGGAAAACTGATACTTTTAAAACACTGAGGGAGTTCCCTATCTGTCCAGTGGTTAGGACGCGGCACTGGCACTGCTGTGGCCCAGGCTCAGTTCCTGGTCAGGAACTAAGATTCTGCAAATTACACCGTGCGGCCCAAAAAACCCCCCAACAAAATATTGAGCCTTCTTGCTTACTATCTTGTGGTATTCCTCTCCATAATTAGATTTCCTTAAATGTTGTTTGTTCACTTATACATTTATACATGCTTTGCTAGATTTATTCCAAAGAATCTTGTTTGTTTGGGGTTTTTTGCTAATGCAAGTGGTATTTTTCAATTAGATTTTAAAAAACAATGTCACTGATATACAGAGATTTAGAAGAACTTCTGTATATCATCCTTATACATAGCAACTCTGAAATCCTAATGACCTGTAGGTTGATTCTTTAGCCAATACACACAGCATCATGATAAAAACAAGCACTTTGTGATGTCTGCTCTAGCAGCCTCATCCCCGTGTTCCTCTGTGATAATTTCCTTTGGGGAGGTTCCCACAGGGCCCGTCGACGGGGGCACATAGCCTGGACGGCAGCCCACTCACCCTCCCGGCACTGGGAACACGGCATGCAGCTGCTCTCCTCACTGGGGTGGGCCTGGAAGGTTCCAGACTCGCATTCCCTGCATTCTCCGACGCTGTGGTCCTGGTCTATATATTTGCTGACGTAGTAGCCTGTGGCAGGTGGTACATGGAGGGGAGGTGGGTGTCCAGGGCTCTCCTGCTCTGCTGCAGACTCCGCCTGGTCTCTGAGGCCTCTGCATGAGGAGGTCCCAAGGCACCTGGAGGCCAGACCCCCTGCACAGTACCCACCCCTCTCCTCCCATCTCCTTGGAACATTCTGGACTGATCCGAGGCCACAGGTGTCCCAGAAACCGGGGACCTGAATTGCCCCTTGGCTTTTACTGGTGCCATGCAGTATGTGGATGCTGGGCAGAGGTCACAGGATTTCATGTTGGACCAACTGTGTCCCTTTCTTTCCTACATGTGGCTCATGTAGGTGTGCGTGTGAATGCATGGATGTGTGTGTATAAATGTATGTAGTGTGTGTATTGGTGGGTGTGCACGGGTGTGTGTGGGGAGGATACGGGGCTGAGTGTCCAGGTTTTTGGCGTTTGGTCTCTGAACCAGGAGCCCCGGAAGGCACACTTTCCCGGATAAAATGAGGCACGTGTGCAGGTGTGTGTGAGTGGACGATGCCCATAGTGATGGTACAGGTGTGTGGCTGGACCCTCACAAGAGGAGGTCGTGAAGGGACTTTCATTGATCATGTGGGCACACCTGTCTGAGTGTGGATGGGGTGTGGGTGGGAAGGTGGGCGTGTCCAGCCTGGGCACAGGCCCCCACTTCTGTCCTCAAGCCCTGCTGAACTCACCTCACCCATCTCAAAATAAGCACACACCACTCTGTTCACACGAGAGCCCCCAAGGTGGGTGCAGAGGTGGGGCACTGGGCAGCTGCCCAGGAGAGGCCCTCCCACCCACAGACAGCCAGGTACTCCCCACAGGCAGCCCCCAGCTCTGCTCAAAGGGACTGCGGCCTCCCTCCTCCCAGGCAGGGTCTGCCCCGGAAGGCTCTGTAAGCAGTCCCAGACTCACCAGCCGGGCAGAGTTTGCTGCAGCGGCGAAGGCTGGTAACCTCATACTCGCCCGGGTTACACCGGGTCTCCCCAGTTGCCATGGTCACCTTCAATCAGAAAGAGGAGATTGGCGTTATCAAAAGATGCCTCTGCTCCTGATGGAAGCAGACACCGAGACGCCTGAGCAAGGAGTGGCAGTCACCCCCCAGCCCGGAGCACTGCCTCCCTCGTGGGAGTGGGCTTCCTCGGGGCAGCATCTCCGTGCTGTTCAACTCGCGATACAGAGCAGTATTATTTGGGGAGAATATGTTCTTTAGTTCCCAAATGCATGTGGATTTGTTGGCTACTTCGATGGTGGACGCCTATTTTATTTGCATGGCCAGAACTAGACGCTTTGTGGTAGTAATCCTTTGGAATTTAGTATTTGATTGTTTCTAGTCTATAGTTAATTTTTTCACCTGTTGCATATAGACTGTGTTAAGAAAGGATATTGTCTATGGGTTGGGAACGGGGATCTGAGTATGTATGTGTATCTGAATGTGTACATCTTTGTAATATATTTGAATGTGCACACACACACACACACACACACACACACTCAGCCCCCCGCAGCCCCGGCCCCCCGCAGCCCCGGCCCTCCGCAGTCCCGTCCCTCCGCATGCTCCTCCCCTCCTTCCACTGGGGCTCCCCGCGCTCAGTCACCAAGGATGTGCAGCGGGCTCGGCCCCGCCTGGGCCTTTGGGTGCTGGAAACTTCCCGTTGCGACCTGCTCGGGATGGGAATCCGGATGCGGGATGTCCCGCCGCCCGCGTCATCCTCGCTCTGGACGCGCGCCCAGGCCACAGCCCCCTTCCCGTTCTCAGAGTCCTCCCTCCCCCAGGCCCCTCCGCCGCCGTCCCACCTGAGCCGCGAGCAGCAGCAGCACCGCCAGGACAGCGCGCGCCCGGAGCACCATCGCGACGCCTCTGCGGACGAGCTGACAACCGCGGTCACACTTCCAAGCCTGGCTACCCGTCGACCCCCGGGCCCCATTCACTAAGAAGTTTCTGACTTCACAGCCAATCGGAGGGGAGCTTCTGACCAAAGTACCCAATCGGAGCGGACGGCCTTCCCCTCGCCCCACCCACGGGCTCCTCCTCCCAGTTGCCACGCCTCCCTTCTGGAACCGGTACTCTCCGCTTCCCCGAATTCCCGTAGGTCGGCCTCGCGGAGGAGACGCCTAGGACCGGTGGTCCTAGACTGGCGTTTCGGCCCTGCCCGTCCCTGGCCCCCGCGTCTCCCGCCTCAGATGCCAAGGTCTTCAGCCCAGGCCGTCGCCGCGCCGGGGCCACCGATGGGCTTCGGGCCTCGGCGCCCCCGGGATGGCCATTCCCGGCCCTCCCCCCCAAGTTTAACTTGTTGCCCAGTCGCTTCCGAGGGGGCGGGGGAGGGCAGGGTGTCTGCACAGACCCCGCTGCAAAGGAAAGGACGGAGCGCCTCGCTTGCCGCGCCCCCCTCCCCAGCCCCTCCTGGGCGAGCGCGCTGCCGACCGCCGGTCCCCCCCCCCACCTGCCCCTCCTGCGCCCTCGGCCCCAGATGCCCCAGGGGCTCCGACCTGGGCTCGGGTGGCCGCCGCACACCGAGCGTCTGCCTCTCCCTTCCCGCCTCAACCCACAGCATCTTTTGAGCTGCCCGCGGGAGCGACGTTGATGAGGGAGGCGCGTGAGGTGGATGAGAGGGATTCAAGGGGAGGAGACCCTTCCTTCGTGGGGAGAGCAGGATGCAGCCCAGGCACATCCACAGGGAGCTTCGCGCCCCTTCATCTCCTAAACCTCCTCCAACGTCCCCCGCCCCCACGCGGAATCCCATACTCCAGGGGGCCCGCTCAGCTGCTTGAGTCTCTCAGCCCTGCCTGGGACCCAGGTCGCTTCTGCTAGAAGTTCTTCCTACTAGAGGTTGCTGGCTGTTCACCCAAGGAGGTGACAAGGTGAGGTGACTGTCACCGTGTCCCCAAGGAAGTGCATCTCCTCGGCCTCTCTCTTTGCTGCTCTGGGTCTCCTAGAGGGTGAGGTGGGGACCCCACACAGGCCCTCCTGAGCTTCCACTCTCCTAGTCCAGCTGCAACATCCTCTTCCCGCCCAGATGCCCTGGGAGCCAAGCCAGGCACACTGTCAGCGGAGTGGGGAAATGGGTGCTGAGTGGACGTGAGGGTGGGAGGCCCAGCTCTGGACCCTGCATCATTCTAGATTTAACCACCAGCATCTGGACACCCAAGAGGTGGCTGATGGACCCTGAAACCACGTCCAGGTTTTTACTGCACGGAGGGGCTGCGTGATGCCCTTGCAGCCACCCCTCTGGGCATTGGCCACCTGTTCCCCTGGGACGATGCCCACCCAGCTTTCTTTTCCTTGTTAGAGTAGTTATTGGCCTACCAAGGACATAAAGAGAATTCTGGAGGAGATTCTGAGGCTGCAGGGACCAGGGGTTGGAGGGGCTGGTGGATCAGGCTTCAGCAAGGTGGCCCCGTCTGGCTCTGAAGGGGCCAGGGGTGCAAGACAGGTGGCCCAGGGCTTTGGGTCCAGAGCAGCCTGCCTCAGTAACAAGGTGCAGAATACTTCCACCTGGAAAGCACCCACCCTCAGCAGGGAGTGACAACCACATGGGGATCCAGAGCCACTCTAGAAGGACTGCCCTCGATGCGGGATCCTGGGAGTCCCGTCTGCCTAGTGCAGGCGTGAGGGCTGGGATGGCAGTGCCCACCTGCCCCTTCCTCGGCCCCAGTCCAAGTCCATCCTGTCCTGCGGCCTCTCCCTCTGTGTCTTTCATCCTTCATGTACTGTCAGGGCTGGGCTGCAGTCTCCCTGTACTGTGATGCGTGGGGTCTGCAGTCAGCTGTCCCCACCCTCCCCTTCAGGGGCATCCTGGGCTGTCCCAGAAAAGGGAGGCCCACTCACCTGGCCCTGGTGTTTGTGAGTACTGGGAATGGTGGCCACAGTGGAACTGAAGGGCTGGGCTGGGGGCAGCAGGGCAGGGAGGGGGCTGTTATTGTGGAGAAGGGACCAGGCCAAATGGGCTTGAGGGCCACCCTGGAGGCCCCGGTGGGCAGTGCCCCTCCCGTGTCCTCAGCTGGTTCAGCAGCTGTTTGACAGGACCCCAGCTTCCTGGCACTGGCTCAGCAGGGTGGGCTGCTTCTAACGGCTCCCTGCAAACTAACTGCACCCCCATCCTCCACGGACCTCCTCCCTCCATCCTCAGGGCCTCGGACCCTTCCCTGGGCCCCTCCAGCCCCAGACAGCTTCTGCTGGCATTGAGTTTCTCCCCTGAAAGACATCCCACCCCCGCCAGTTTCCAGAAGTTCCCCAAGAAGACAACACACACAATATGTGTGTCTGTTTATTTCAACGGATGGAGCAAAGACATGTCCCGAAACTGGGGGAGGGTAAGAACATGGGTACATAAACTGGACAATCAGCTCAGATGACACCGCCACAACATAGTTTAAGGCTCCGTGTGTATCTATATGTGCAGATGCTCACACACACACACACACACACACCCTGGCATTTGACACAGGAATGGAGGCCAGACGCCAGGCGCTGTTCGCAGCCTGCCTAAAATATTGCGATTGCGTTTATTAAAAACGTGTGGGAGAAGAAGACCGTGCATCAATCTGAGCAAAGTGTCCAACTCAGGCTCCGGGCCGGGGATGCTGTCCCCAGGCACACCGTGCTCACATGTGCCCGCCCCAGCTTGGCACGTCCTGGCTGAGGGAGGTGGGGCGGGTCCTGTAGGTATACGAACTGGGCTCGGTCCAAACAGCACAAAGGCAGAATAAAGCCCCAAGCGCCTTCTCCAAAGCAGCCCAGCTGGCGCCCCCAGCCCACCTGTGGCCCCTCCAGGGCAATGTGGGCAGGGTCTCAGGAAGGGATGACCTGTGTGCTAGGCCCAAGGAGGACCTGGGGTCCCGGCTTGCTCCTCAAAGCCCCCTACTCACCCCTGCTGGGGAACAACATCCAGAGCCCTGCAGGCCCTCCTGCCTCTCCGCCATCAATCCCCTGAAGCTGACCGGGGATGATGGGACGAGGTCACCAGGGAGTGCAGTGCACGACGAATGTGGCATTTGGCTTCAGCATTAAGGCCAGCGCCTCCCCGGGAGGACCCCGTGTGGCCCCGCAGGTCCCTCCTCCTGCTGTGCCACCGTAGGCCCCTCTGTCCACAGCGGCCGTGCTCGCTGAGTCTCTGCCTCCACAGGGCTGGCTTAAAGTGCGAGGTGCCTGGGAGGGAGGCTGGGGCTGTCCGAGTTCTGCAGGCGATGCCCACACCGTCCCCAAAGGGCTCTTATTTGAGGATGTAGTTAATGAGCAGCTGACACGCCAGGAACATGCAGAGCAGGAACCAAGAGCGGGGACTGTGCAAGAGGCCCGGGGCCGGTGCCTGCCTGGCCTGTGCCGTGGAGCTCAGCACGGCCGAGAGATGCCTGGAATGACAGGGTGCCGCATTTCAGCCAGGGCCAGCCCAGGCAGGATGGCACATCCCTGCCCCGGGGTGCACATGGGGGTGGAGGGCTCGTTTATGGGAGGGACCCAGGGCACAGTGGCTGCACTGCGCTTCCTGGGCACACATTCCAGGGAGGGGGTGGGGGTCAAGGCTGGGGGAGCTGGGCCTCTTACATCCTCCCTCCCACCTCCATTGTTATGGGCTGAACTGTGTCCCCCAAAGTCCTCTGTTGGAATCCTGACCCCCAGCGCCCCAGAATGCAACTGTATTTGGAGATGTGACCTTTAAAGAGGTGAATAAAGTAAAATGCGGCCACTAGGATGGGCCCTAATCCCGTAGGACTGGTGTCCTTATAAGAAGAGGAGGTCAGGACACAGACACACACAGAGTGGACAACCCTGTGAGGACACAGGGAGGAGACGGCCGTCTACACGCCGAGGAGAGAGGCCTCAGGAGGGACCAGCCCTGCACTGATCTTAGACTTCCAGCCTCCAGGACTGGGAGAGGTAAATGTCTGTGGTTGAAGCTGCTTCCCTGTGGTACTCTGTATGGCAGCCCAGGAAACCCACAGCCCCGCCCTGGACTTTTGACGTCATTGTGTGTCTGGACCTCAGCAGAAGCTTCCGGCCACCCGCCTTGCAGCTAGTCTCCTTCAGTGGTGCTAGACGGCCACCCCGACCGTCCCGGCTCCCACGGCCTCTGGGCTCAGCTCCACCATCTCCGCCCCCTCCCCTGACTCGCCCTTCTCCCGGCAGCGGCCCACCTGTGGTGCCCTCTGCTCTCAGTGCTGGCCTCTGCTCTCCCCCTTTGCAGCTCCTCCCTGCCCACCTGCATCCTCCTCCAGGAAGCCCTCCCTGACCACGGAGACAGCATTCCTCTCCCTCTCTCGGCCCCACACAGCCTGCAGTGGAGTGGGGTGCTAAAAAGGTGTGAAACGCCTCTATGCCACGTATGGGTGGGTCACAGGCATGAAATTCTAGGCTTCTGAGGGCAGCTCCGATGCTAACAGCTGGTTAAGCGCTCGCTGGGTGCCAGGCACAGAGCTCAGCCCTGTGCTCCATCCTCCTCCCACCCCAGGGCCACTGCTGTCACCCCAGTTCACAGATGGGAAGACTGAGGCAGGGACAGCCCGAGGTCCCACAGGCCGGGAGTCCTGCAGCCCTGCTGGAGCCTGGAGCCTGGCTCTGGGGCAGAGCTGGCAAGCAGTGTCTGCCTCCTGGTGCTGGCCAAACAGAGTGTGTTCCCAGTCTTCCCCGAGATGACTCACCCAGCTGTTCCTGAGGACCCACTATCCTTGCAGCTGGGGCCACCGCGGGGCGGTAGGAGACATCCTCGGGGGGCCGGTGCTGGCAGCACCTGCTTCCAGCTTCTGTCTGCTCCACCCGCCACAAGCACGGGCAGCCCTGCCCTGGTTCACCTGGACTCCATCAAGCCCCCGCCAGACCCAGCATCCTCCTTGCCAGCTCAGCCTGTTCACACGCCGCTTTCTGCCCTGCCCGCCCCTTGCAGAGGGCAGAACCCAGGAGGTCCCCTGTCCTCGCCCCGTAGCCAGACCGTCTGAAGTCCTGAGGGTTCTAGCCCAAGTAACAGTGCAGGTGAACGCCTGCCCTCACCCCCCGCCGGCTCTGGCTCTCCTGCTCTCTGACCCAGAGCCCCGGCTGGACCCCCGAGCATGGCCCACCTATGTAGCTCCTGCTGGGCCTCCCGGATGGACAGGATCCCCTCGTGCAGCAACTGCAGCCGCCACGCCTCCTTCCCACACCGAGGGCACGGGCTCTTGCAGCCTGGGATGCAGGACCGGGGGGACAAGGGAACATGGGGTGGTGGGGGGGAGAAGTGAGGATGAGCGGGGATGTCTGGGGAGCCAGCAGGTGGGGTCCTGGGGCCGTGTCCCACCTCACAGAAGCCTTCAGGTGAAGCTAGTAATACAGGGAGGTGGTGCCGAGGGATGTTTCCAGAGGGAACCCCGGGCTCAGCTGGCCTCTGATTCGCCCAGAGGTGGGGACCAAGCTGGGGAGACAGGCACCCCCTTGAGGGCAGGGGGCAGAGAGGCAGGAGCCAACCCGGGGAGTCACAGACAGATGGACAGGGCACAGCCTCGCCCCTCGCACGGGCCCCGCCCCCTGAGTGCAGACTCGGGAGCCCTGCCCCCTCCCACACCCCCATCTGCCCTTCGGCTTCTCTGTCCTCCCGCCCTGAAGACGGCCTGGCCCAGGAGGGCTCACCGGGAGCGAAGTCACGGTCCTCCTCCTCGTCAGAGAGCTCTGGACAGGACTCGGGCGTGGAGCCGCTGCTCTCGGTGGCCTGGCTGTGGCCAGACGGCTGGTCGCTGGCCTTGCGGAGCCGCCGGTCGGGGCCAGACCCCTGGAGGAAGATGGAGCGGCTGTGGCCGGGAGCTCACCCACACCCACCGCACCCTCGTGCGCCCACTGTGCCCTCGGGGACCTGCTGGGGTGTCGCTGGCCTTGGGGACGTGGTGGTGGGCTTATGCCAGGGCAGCTCCAGAGGAGGCGGCCGGCAGAGGAGGGAACTGCTGGCTCTGGGTGCACAGAGGAGGTCTGGCCCTGGCCTGCCTGGACTGGAGCCTCACTCCCCCGGGCCTCAGTGTCCTCAGGGGTAATGCAGACTGCTGGCCCCTCTGTGGTGGCCTGGGGACCGTCACGAGGTCCTGCCCAGTACATGCGGAGATGATGGGGGTGGGGCCAGGGACCCGCTCAGTGTGTGAGCTGAGGGCTCCCCCATCGTGGAGGGACCCCCAGGCTGGCTGGCCTCAAACAAGCCCCCTGAGTACAGGAGTGGCCAGGTGACAGCCGGCCTGTGTCCAACAGACGGGCCCAGGATGGTGCCTGGACGCTCTGCATTAGGGCCCTGTGGCTCTGATGTGTATCAGCGATAGGGGGTGGGGTCAGCGATGGGGGGTGGGGTCACCAGTGGGGGTGGGGTCAGTGCTGGGGGGTGTGGTCACCAATGGGGGTGGGGTCAGTGCTGGGGGTGGGGTCAGCGATGGGAGGTACAGACAGAGATGGAGGGTGGGGCAGTCCACCCAGGTGGACTTTGCCGTATGGACAGGTTTTGGGGTTGGTGGGGCCTGAGCCGACTGGAAAGGCTTAAGTGAAGGAGGAGGCTGCAGAGGGGCGTCAAGTGGACACGTGTGCAAGGGGCTGGGGCCATCTGGTCGAAGCCGAGGGGCCGCGGGATGTGGCGGAAGGGTGGGTGGGACACACGTGGCTGGTGAGATACTGTGGCCCCTGTTTGCTGGGAAAATTGGGGCCCCTGGGCAAGATGGAGAGTCCGCCCCTCCCTGCCCCGGGTGGGCCATGCCCCCCGGTCGTGTGCACAGTGGGTGCCCAGCTGGTGTAGCGTGTGCTGTTCCACAAGTGGAACCTGCCCACGTGGTGGGGGCCACTCCAGGCTTCCCTCAAAAGGCACCTCTGTCTGGAGCTCTCCTTCCTTGTGTCTCCTGGAACCTCCCACCTGCACTCCCACCTGCCCTCCCAGGCACCTCCCACCCTCTCTCCCACACTTTTGAGGCCCAGGCATTTGGGTAAATGCGCCGCCTCCTCCTACTTGGGCGAGTCCCTGGGCTGCCCTGAGCCTCCGTTTTTTCATCTGTGGAATGGGATAGCATGCTGCCCGCACTGCAGAGGGCAGCTCTGGGGGGTGATGGGCCAGGACCATACACCCCGGCACAGTGCCCTGAACACCGGGGTGCCCTGGGAACTGAGCATCCTGCAAATCCAGGCGTCCAGACCCCATGCTGGGCAGGGAAGGGCAGGGCAGGGACGCAGGGGGATGCCAGAGGAGACCCTGCTAGGACGTGGGTCAGAGTGTGCCCGGGTGGGGGACCCAGGGGAGGGGGCCAGGCAGGTGGGTGTGAGGGTGGGCATGGGGCCACAGCTGGAGGGACCCAGCAGGGGCCCTGGGGGTGGTGCTGACCTGGTGCCTGGGCCCCGGGCTGCCCAGGAAGGTGGTCTGGCGGGCCATGGTCTCCCGCTGCAGGGTGTGCAGGACCCCGTCTTGCTCAAACTGGGCAATGTCCTTCAGGGGGTCCCAGGGGCTGTGGCTGGAGGGTCCAGAGAGTGTCTGTTGGCAGGGGCGGTGGCCCTCGGAGTGAGGGGGCCCCATCCCAGCCCAGCCCTCAGCCTCCCAGCAGGACTGGAGACCCCCAGGGGAGTGACCGTTGCCTGCACCTGTGTGCAGCCCCTGTGTGACCCTCCCTCCCCATCAGCCAGGGCCAGGACGGTGGGGGTCTGCCACCCAGCCCGCCGAGGGGCCCAGGCTGCGTCTGCCAGCACTCACTTCTCGTATCGGTAGCGCCACTCCTGGGTGGCAGGGTCCAGGTGGAACAGCTGCGGCGTCCAGGGCACCAGGTTCTGCTGGCGCTCTCGGGCCTGCTGCCGCTGTGCCTCCTCCAGGGCAAACTTCTCCTGTGTGGCTTTGTGCTGGTCACCCTCGCTGATGGCCCTGGTGACGTGCTGCCAGAGCCTGCGAGCGGAGCACATGCTCTGAGCTGGGGGACCTGGGCAGTCCCGTCCCCTCACACTAGAGGGGAGCCTCAGAGCAACCTCCACTTGATTGCCTCCAGTGACAGGGAGCTCACTGCCTCTCAAGGTGCCCGGGTCTCCTGGGCACTGTTGATTTACCCTGAGATGGTTCTTTCTTATGCTGGATGCACACCTGCCACCAGCAGGGCCCTCCCTGTGGACTGCAGGTCATCTGCCCCGGAGGCTGCTCTTCCCCAGGCCTCCCCTGCTCTCCCTCCAGCTGCCCACAGCTGGACGTGTCCTCTGCCAAGAAAGGTCCGCTCAGGTCCATCCTCCCTGCCACGGACATCCAGGGGACGTGCATCCAGGAGACAGCAGCTGCCGGCCCGGCCACCCCAGCCAGGGTCAGGGGTCCTGCGGCACCCGGGCCTCACCTCTCCGACTCCAGCTCTGTCTGCTCCTCCAAAGGCACCGTGTGCCGCTTCAGCCGCTGCCTGCGGACCTGCTCGCTCGGGTTCCAGAAGAGCTCGGCGCCTCCTCTGCCCTCCTCCTTGATGAACACTTCCCTGTCCTGCCCCAGACGGCCGGGCAGGTCAGAGGTACCGGCCGTGGCCTCTGCTGCCCCCGGGCCCACCCACACCTGCCCAGAGGCGGCCTCTCACCCAGTGTCCCGTGAGCCGCGCCAGGACCTCCTCGCCCGATGTGATCTTCCCAGAGATCTGGTTGATGCTCGTGCTGCCCCCGAAGAAGGGCTGTGGGGACATACCCGAGACGATGCCCTTACGACACTGGTGAGGGCGGCAGCCACGCCCCCCTCGTGGAGCTGGGGAGGAGGGGCCCCTTCCTCACGGGTGGAGGGGAGGTGAGCTCCCAGCCCCAGTGCATGGGGGGACGGCTGGGACGGGACTGAAGCTGGAGGTGGCCACACTTGCCCACGGCCCAGCCTGAGCTCAAGGGTGATGGGTCCCCGCCAGGCCTTTGTGCCCCGTGGTGGGGAAGGGGCCTGGGCCTGTCCTAGCTCTGCTGTGTGGCCTGTGGGCAGCCCCTTCCCCTCTCCGAGCCCCGCTGTGCTACAGGGAAGCCAGGAGCTGCTCGTCCATGTGCACCTGCTCAGGAAACCATCCCTGGGGCACTGAGAGGGCAAGAGGGGGCCCCCCAAGGCCTCGCCTCTCCCCGGCCCAAGCCCCACACCCCACAAGGCCCCGGGTGGCCGAGGTGCTGTGGCCAGTGCTACCTTGAGCTTGAATTCCAGCTCGGCCTGGAAGTTGTTTTTCTCACACTGAACGGTCACTCTGCCGCCCAGCTCCATGGTCATGGTGCCGTAGAGAATGCCTGCAACACAGCCGCACTGGGGGGTCAGGGCCACCCCCCGGCCAGCCGAGTCCCGAGACCTCTGCCGAGTCCTGGCCCAGCAACACTGAGCCGGGGAGGCCCCTGTCAGGGCCTGGAGGGCGAGATGGGAGCAGGGAGGGGGCAGGCGCTCTGGGGGCAGTGCTGCCAGGAGGGGGAGAATCTCGTTAGGTGAGCAGAGCCCGTGACCGGGCCTGATTCCGCAGTGACCAGCTCCCCGCAGCAAACGGGGTCTCTGGCCCCAGGGCCTTTGCTCATGCGAGTTGCTAAGTCTAGGAGACACCCCCACCCTTTACTAGGTCACCTCCTCCAGCAGCCCCTGTTCCAGGCTCCCAGGAGCCCCACTGCCCCCAGGAGACCCTCGTCAAGGTCTGTCACTCCGCTCTGCAGTTCCTGCCCCGATGTGGGTGCCTGCATCTTCCCTGCTCACTGCTGCGCCCAGGACAGGCCCATGTGGTTTTATTTTATTTTTTTTAACTTAATACATATATTTTTTAATTACTGAAGGAAAGCATGAGTCTTCTATTTCTGGTCTTACGGAGGGTTTTCTCTAAAAGAAAAAAAGAACTGAGGGAAGGAAGGAAGGAGAAGGAAGAAAGAAAGGATCATTCTCCCTCGGAAACACCTAGAGATGTGGGATAAAATAAGTCTTTCAAAAATTAAAAAAATGGACTTCCCTGGTGGCTCAGTGGTTAAGCATCCGCCTGCCAATGCAGGGGACATGGGTTCGAGCCCTGGTCCGGGAAGATCCCACATGCTGCGGAGCAACTAAGCCTGTGCGCCACAACTACTGAGCCTGCGCTCTAGAGCCCGCGAGCCACAACTACTGAAGCCCGTGTGCCTAGAGCCTGTGTTCCACAACAAGAGAAGCCCCCGCAGTGAGAAGCCCGTGCACCGCAACCAAGAGTAGCCCCTGCTCACCGCAACTAGAGAAAGCCAGCACACAGCAACGAAGACCCAACGCAGCCAAAAATAAATAAATAAATAACTTTATTAAAAAAAAAAAAGATTTAGCACTAATTAAAAAAAATTTAAAAAGACAAGCTAATTGAAATCGCAAAAAGGCTGGAATCACTCCCAAATCCCCCTGTGCACAGGGTGGAAAAGCTACATGGAAGGGAGTCGGGCCTCTGAGCTGCTCTGGTGTCTCTCCAGGAGACGCCAACGCAGAGTCAGAGAAGCAGCTGCAGGGCCGGGTGTGCAGGGCCCGATTCTCTACTGTGGGGGGTGGGGGAGGAGGTCTGAGAGACCCTAGAACTGTCTATACCTTGTTACGTAGTTTTGACTTTGGAACCAGGTACATATTTCATTTACAAAATTATTTTAAAAACGAAGTTAAGAAAACAATTCGTAAAAATCCAGAGTGAAATGAAACAAAAGACCAGAGTGGGTGTGATCCCAGAGGGGTATATCTGATGACCTTACAGATCCCAGAGGGATCTACTCAGGACAAGAAGCACAGACATCACAGCCCACGCTGCCTTCAGCCATCGCCCTGCTGGTGGTGGGGCTGAGTGTCACTCTGAGTGCCGTGTGTGGTGCTAGGACAAAGAGCGAGCGTGGTGAGGTCACGGAAAGTGGCTTTCCAGCATGGGGGGAGACATTTCACATGTGAGGTGAATGGGGCGTAAAAAGACCCGCCGTCTTGAATCTGGATTGGAAATGTCAGTGTGAACTCACCTGTTTTAATCTTAAAAAAAAAAAAAAGATTCTATCTTCAGCTCACTGGACGAAAGCCCTAGAAACGATGATCAAACCACTCGTAGGAAGCAGATCTCGCCTCCAGACAATGGTGTCTAAACACCATTTCCTACTGGAAGGAACCTGGGTCTCCCAGGAGAAATGCCCGATTCAAGGTCTAGAGCAGGAAACGTCAGGGTCTCCCGGGGTCACAGCAAAAGGAGGCAGGCCACTTGGGCTGGGTACAGAGGACACAAGGGCCAATCTGAGGGCCCCCGCTGGCCAACATGGCACAAGGAGCAGCAGTAGCAGTTCTAGCTGGAATGTTCTGTGTCGATCATGCATGTTCTGATCGAATAATACTCAAAGCAACAACGACCTCACCAAGGACCCCCTTTGGAGGAGACAGGGGCAGGGGAAGGAAAGCTCATGAGTATTTTGAAGAACTCTGGCATTTATCCTACAGGTACTGGCCTAGTGGGTAAGCACATGGTACGCGAGGGCGACTTTCTCTTCGCAGGAGGCTGCCTGCTGGCTGGATGAAGGAGCGATGGACCGTCACCAGGTCAGAGGGACCAGGAGCTGAGAATCCACGTCACTTAAGATCACAGACGTGGAGCCAACCCGACGTCACGAACCTCACGGCAGGGAGACGGGAAGCCACCTACTGTCGTCTTGGAAAAACTGTGCCTGAAGAGTGATCAGACCTCCAGGGATGAGGTCAGCTTCCAGTTTACAGAGAATACGTTCAACTACACCACAGACACAGCCAGTAAATCCAGACTAGAGGAAACCCCACAAGAAAATGACTTTATTCCCTCCACAAATACAGTGCAAGGGAAAAAAAGGTAAAGGTGGGCTTCCCTGGTGGCGCAGGGGTTGAGAGTCCGCCTGCCGATGCAGGGGACACCGGTTCGTGCCCCGGTCCGGGAAGATCCCACGTGCCGCGGGGCGGCTGGGCCCGTGGGCCATGGCCGCTGAGCCTGCGCGTCTGGAACCTGTGCTCCGCAACGGGAGAGGCCACAGCAGTGAGAGGCCCGCGTACCACAAAAAACAAAACAAAACAAAAAGAACAGGCAGGTTTGAAGTGGAATCAAGTAGAACTTCTAGGGGGAAAAAAATCCAAAACTTCAAAATTGAACTCAGTGGATGAGTTAAATACTAGGTTAATCATAGTTAAAGGTAGATCTAAAGAACTTATCTAGAATGCAAAGACATAAAAGATGTCAGATGCAGGGCACAGAATGTCTGAAGTTCTAGAAAAAAATTGAGAAATTGGAGTGAGGCAGTATTAAAAAATAATGGCTTAAAAACTTCCACACTTGATCAAAACCATGAAATTGCTGCTTAAAAAGTTCAAACAAACAAAAGCCCTTACAAATAGAAGAAATAAAGAAATCCAGAGCTGTCAAGCCACCGAAAGGCATGGAGGAATCTTAAATGCATATTGCTTAGTCAAAGACGCAGGTTTGAAAAAGCTACATACCCTGTGATTCCAACTCTATGACATTCCAAAAAAAGCAAAACTATGGAGACAGTTAAAAGATCAGCGGTTACCAGGGGTTGAGGGGAGGGGGGAGGGATGAATAGCTGAATTCATCTATTCACGTCTAACCATGAGAGATTTTTTAGGGTGGTGAAACTATTGTGATGCTGTAACGGTAGAAACATGCATTTGTCCAAATCCATATAATTATACAACACAAAGTGTGAACCCTAATGTAAACTATGGACTTAAGTTAATAATAATGTGTCAATATCAGCTAACCAATTGTAGCAAAGGTAGCATACCAATGCAAGATGTTAACAGTAGGGGATCCGTGTGTGTGTGTGGTTGTGTGTGTGTGTGTCTGTGTGTGTGTGTGTTGGGATGGGGGGGTATATGGAACTCTCTGCACTTTCTACTAAAATTTTTGTAAACCTAAAACCACTGTAAAAAAGAAAGTCTGTTCATTAAAAAATAAAAAAGAAATCCTATAACTGAATCACTTTGCTGTATACCAGAAATTAACACAACATTGTAGAGGGGAAAAAAAAGAAATCCAAACCTTGAACTACTACAGTGAAACTGCAGAAGACCAAAGACAAGAGAAGATCTTAAAAGCAGCTACAGAGAAAAGCAGAACATGTCACAAACAGGCCAACAGCTGATTGATCGCCAACCACAATGGAAATTAGAAGGTGGTAACAAGCTTCCAAAGAGGATAGAAGGACAATCTGCCTGGAGTTCCATACCCAGCTAAAAAGTCATGGAAGAGTGAGGGTCAAATAAGATACCATCAAATAGACAAGAACCAGGGTGCTCTCCCGGAGGGAGCCGGCCTGGGCTCTGCCCTCCAGGGTGGGGGTACCAGGGCCTCTCACCTTTGCAGTGGGCGTAGGGCATGGTAAGGGTGTAATCCTCCACCCGGTTCAGGAAGGTGAGGGTGGCCTTGCCGTCCAGCAGAGCTGACAGTGAGTTCCCTGCAGAGACGGGGCAGTGGGACCAGTGAGATGAGACTGATCCTCGGGACCTGGGCCCCCACCTCCACCCCAAGTCACAGGACCTGAGCTCCCTTCCAAAAGGTGGAAAGAGTCCCAGGCACCTCCAGCTGTGTGACTGTGGAAGGGTCGCTTAACCTCTCTGAGCCTCAGATTCTGTAAAGGCCCCCGTCCAGGTCGTACAAGTCTTTCATCCTGAGGAGTTACCTAAGTTGCCACGTGTTCATGTTTATTTCACTTATTAAAGCAGGGATTCTTAGGGTGGAGGCTTCGAACCTTTTCAAACTGGGGCCTCTGCTCTGATTTTAAACACCAGCGGAGAGGGGGTACGGCCCGCTCAGGGCTGAGAGTCACAGCCACAGTCAGTGACGGGAGCACAGGGGTGGGAAAGGTGGGCCGAGCCTGTATGCCCTCTGCAGCCTGCTGGGCACACAGAGCCACTCAGAGCACCTGCCCACCAGTGAGAACAATACGAAGGTCGACAGGACGGAAAAATGCAGACGGACCCACGGTGCCAGGCTCTGGAGGGGTGCTGCCCGATAGAGTGTCCTGTGATGATAAAACTGCTCTATCCCATGCAGCATGTGGCTACGTGCACGGTGGCCAGAGCAACTGCGGAGCTGCCTTTTAAGTTTTATTTCATTTGAATCAATTAAAATAGCCACATGTGGCCAGTGGTGCTGAACTGGACAGCCAGCTCTAGACGGCACCTTCATATGGTTCTTTCTCGTAATCTCCCAGCATCAGTGCAAACTCTACGGCTGAGGGATGAGAGGCCGGGGGGAGGGGGCTTTGGAGGGCTCTGCCTGACCCCAGGTTCTGAGCACTTTACCCCTCGTGGTCCCTGGCTAGGAGAGGCAGAGAGGGACACGAACATGGCCACCGTGGGAGGTCTTGGTGACCACCGAGTCCGGCAGGTCAGTCCTCCCCCCATTTCCTCGAGGCCCAGGGGAGCCCCCCTCACCGTAGAACCGGGACTTGGCTGTGATGCTTCCACTGATGCAGAAACCGTCCTTTCGGTTGCTGACGTGGAAGGCGGACACGGGTGGGTGGTGGGACACCTGTGGGTGGAGAGGTGGCTCCTGCGCCAGCCCCGGTAGCAGGCAGGCCCGGTCCCCCACCACATCCCTCCCAGTGCTGGGAGCAGGCGTGAGGGCAGTCCCCATCTCTCATCCCCAACGTCCAGCGAAGCCAGGCCTGTGTCCTGGGGCCCGGGGGGAGCTGACTGCAATCCCCGCATCCCCCCAGGGTGCCCCCCAGGAAAGTGGGATGCGCTGTCCCCCTCCCTAAGGAAACACTTTCTGCTGCCACAGCCGAGATGGTGCCTGCGCCTCCTGGGAGAATCCCCGCCGCAGCAGTGAGGCCAGAGCTCTTCCAGTGGTCGAAGGTGGAGCCACCCAGAAATGTGCCTGGGGGTCAGACACCCCCTGCCCCCTGCCAGGGCCCCGTCCGCTGCAGAGCCCAGCAGCCAGCCCAGGGTGGCCGGGCCCTTGCCTGCTCAGCTATGTAGAAGGTGTGGCTGTGGTTCTGGGGGTGGAACCAGCAGCAGCGGAAGGTCTCCCCCAGAATGGGGTTGTAGGGCTTCTTGATCCCCTGCAGGCAGTGAACAAAGAGGCTTGTGTGAGAAGCTGGGGGTGGGGCACAGATGCCAGTTGGGACGGGGTGTGGACCGAGGGACAACAAGAGCGGCTGCCTGCTGCCCACAGCCCCGGGCACCTGCAGGGAGGAGGTCTCTAGAAGGGATGTCTAGTTTCCCACCAGCATCTGGGAACAGCGCCCCACTCCTGCTCTGGGGAGACTATGCTTTACCCTTGGTTTACACTCCGGGGGGACGGCCTACGAGGTGCCCTGTCCACTTCTTGGCTCTGAGGGGCACATGAGACCCTAACCACATCAAGCTCTCCCCGGACCTCAGGGGAAGCCAGTGCACAGCCCACTTAAAACCCCCTGTGGCTTCTAATGACCTTTCAAGTTAAAGCCCAAATTCTCCAGCCCTGCTCTTTCAGTCACTTCCCTGGGTGGGAAGTCAGGGCTTGGTCTCCCATCTCTGAGGACCTGGGACCACTGTGGGGATGATCAGGATCCTTCAGGGTCACGCGGGGTAGGGGATGGCCTTGGACTCTGGGTGGCGTTGGGTGCCAGGGCGCAGGGCTGGGCTGTAGTTGCGCCCTCCCCGGTCAGTGCTTCTCACCTTGGGCTTCTTGTAGAAGCCGGACAAGTACCATTGCAGCACAAGCTTGATCCGGCTGTAGGCGTCCTCCTCCAGTGCAGCCCTGCAACGGGGTGGGGGATGCCCTCACTCCAGATCCGGGGACCTGGGCCGCCCTCTGCCCTTTCCCGGCTCCCTCTCTCCCTCCGTTTCAACCTCCATCCACTTGCTGAAAACCCAGGCCCCTCCCCAGCTGCCCAGCCCCCCAAAAGGAGGAGTTTCCCACCCTCCCCCACCACTCCGGGAAATCAGGTTTTCCACGGAACTGGAAAATGTCAGGGTGGCTCCAGTGCTGGGGCAGAGAGGGTGCTGCTGGCTTGAGGCCGGAAGGGTGCCGCCTCCAGGAAGCCCCCGGGATGCTCTCGCCCTCACCCGGCTCCTTCTGCGTGGGCTGCTGAGCCTGCAGCCCCCCTTCCAACCTCGGCCTTCTTCAGCCTGAGGGCGCCAATGCCAAGGCTCAGGTGCACAGAAGGTGCTGGGCTCAGCTGGGATGCTGGCCCTGACCGGACGTGGGGCTGCCCCGTCCTCCTTGTCCACCAGCTCCTCCCATGGAAGCCGGGCCCCTTGGAGGCAGGGGCTTCAGGGACAGTTTCCTGGGGACCCTTAGGACTCTCTGTGGGGCAGGCAGGGGCGGAGGGCGCCTGGGGGGTGTCTCTGGGCACCTCCCCGTCGCTCACCTGGAGAGCAGGTCGGCGTGGTAGTAGTAGTCGGAGAGCTTGTTGAGGAAGGAGCGGGGCTCCAGGATGAAGGTAGGCAGCACCACGCGGGACAGGTCCATGCCCGGCCGCAACTGCTTCAGCAGGACCCACATCAGACTCTTGTGCTCATCAGACACCGTCTCTACCTGCGATGCCTCGCCCAGCTGCCGGCAGAGGGACCGCGGTCAGGCTGCAGCCAGAGCCGGGTGGGGAGCCTGGAGGGGGCGGGATGGGGGGTAGGGCGGCCACGCGTACCCCCTGGCCAGGCCGCCACACCCAGCGGGCCTGTCCCAGCCCCACCTGAGCCCTGCATTTTCCAGCAGGCCCAGGGGGCAGCTGCTGGCCCAGGCCGGCTCCCGTCTGCCTCTGCCCCTGGTCAGCCTGGGCCCTCCCCGCGGTTGGTGCACATCCACCGTGGCTGCTGACACCTGTCTGTGGACTTTGCATGGTCTGTGCCGCGGCAGCAGGTGCCACGTGCTCGAGGAGACCTCCTCCTACCCCCCGCCCATCTTGTCTTCATGGGGTGACACAGGTGCTTCAGGCCTGCACCCCCTTCAGAAGGGGGTCTTCACTTGTCCAGGATCGCACGGCTAGAGGGGGCCGCCCTGGACCCCTCTTCTCTTCCCTGAGACGTCTAACCCTCACCGAGGCTCCAAACACGTGCCATAGAGAGACTGAGCCCCGGAGCTTTGGGCTTTGTCTGGGCAGGGGCCGAGGGGGCAGGGTAGGGGGCGCGGGGGGCTCCATCTCCCAGGCCACACCAACCAGCAGACCCTCAGGTGGGCAGAATGATCCCAGAAAGGAATCTAGCTGTCTGAAGACAGCTGGCTGGCGGGGCAGGTGCTCCCAGGCAGGGCTGTGCATCGGGGACCCTCCACTCTCGGGAAGTGCCATCAAGCCACAGCCCGGGCCAACGCCAAGCCCCTCTCCCCTCCCCACGGACCCCCATCCCCACCCCCCGGTCTATGGCTCCAGGGCCTCGGACCTGGGGTGTGGCTAGACTTGGCTGTGGATCCCCATCCCCTGACCCCCCAGGGAGGCAGCAGAATGGGGTGCCAGCAACCAGCCCTGCATCAGGGCCCATCACCACCCTGATGGGCCACCTTAGGCAGTCACTCTGCCTCTCTGTGTCTGCACAGCTGTGGCAGAGGCCTAGTGGCACTCGCTTGGACAGCTCGCCTGCCCCCAGAGGCAGAGGTCATATCTGACCCCCTTTAGGCTGTAGCTCCCTGGCTTTGATGTCCAGGCCAGCTTTGGGGCGCGCATGGCAGCTGCCACAGCTGGGAATCCCCTGCCCCCCCATCCCACCCGCACTCCCTCTAACCCTCTCCTTCTGGCTCCTGCCCCTGCTCTCCAGCAAAAGTGCCCCGGTGAAGGCCACCCCCCCACCCCGGTGTCACCCTGTCTCTCCTCCAGCTCCCAGCACAGCTGCCTCTGAGACCACCCCTCCCCTCCCTGCCACGCCTCCCAGGGTTCCTCTGCGGAGCCCTGTCTGTGCTCAGTCTCTGAAGGCTGGGGTGCCTGGGCCCCTGGGCCCCTTGCGCTACCCACCCAAGCCCTATGTCTAGATGCTCCCCTGAGCCCCAGACCCTCCCGTGCAGCAGCGTCTCCCCTGCACATCCAAGCCTGGGACACAGCCAAGTCCCACCCCCAGCCACCAGCTCTTTCTTCCAGAGCGCCCGTCTCACGGGTGGCATCGCCGTCAGGCTGGGTCCTGCCCGTCTGCCTCTGGACACGCCCTGAACCCCTTCTCCCTTCCCCACCCCGACCCGGGTCCAGGGCGCCGTCAGCTTTGTCCAGACAACAGCTCCTCCTTAGGTCCCAGGCTCCACCTCTGCCCCTTGACCTCCTGAAGGTCTCACCTGGACCCCGGCAGGCCACCACCTGAACTTCCCCTGTGGCCCTCCCTACACCCTCACCAGAGCCCCGCGGCCCTCCCGGCTCTCCCTGAGTCCCGGCCATCCTGGCCTTCCCGTGCCCCTGGCCCTCTGGGTGTAGCAGGCCCTGCGGGCTCTCCCTGAGGGGACGGCCAGGCGTCGCCTCCATCGCTTCAGGGATGCGGGGTGGGTGCTGGGGGGCGCCCGAGCTCCAGGCAGGGCGGGCTCTCACCTCCCCCAGGTCCTCGTGTTCCTGTACCACGTACGTGGTCCCTCTGCGCGCGGGGCGCCCCGGGGCCTCCGGCTGCTCGCTCCCGCTCTCGGCCTTCCGCCTGCCTTCCTGGGTCTCCTTATCCGAGTCCTCGGCGTTCTCTCTCTCTGACTTGTCTGAGAAAGCATCGTTCTCCAGGGAGGACCCGTTCAGTCTGGAAGGTGGACAGCGCCCGTGGGTCACTGGTCACAGGTGAGGCCCAGGCACGCCCACCTCTGGGCACACCCCCCAGTACCCTCACCCGGGGCACCCCTCGCTGCCGGGCGCCTCAGCCCCATCCCTGTGTTGAAAAGCCTCAGCGATGGGCATTTGACACTATAAGTCCCAGTTCACAGGTGAACACCCTGAGGCTCCCCGGTCCACTTTGAGGGGTGGAGGCCTGCCTCCTGGCCTGGGGTTTGGGCAGCCAGACCTCGGCGGCATTTGCCCCCCATCTCCTCCCCACGTACGAGGAGACCCCGTGCGGTGGTGCCAAGGAGAGCCTGGGCCCAGGAGTCCCCAGCAGGCTCCCGGGAGGGGCTGGTCCCTGCCCGCCACGCCCCTGCTCACGGGAACAGGTCCTGGTCGTGGACGGTGGCCGAGGGGGGCAGCCCGCAGAGCGAGGAGGGTGATGCGTCTGGCGAGGACCCGGGCTCCCCGTCGCGGCCCTGCCTACATGTGCTGAGTCGCAGGAGGCTGGAGCAGCGCAGTGCCAGCTCCAGGGCGTCCAGCCAGCAGCGGCCTGTAGTGGTGGTGGTGGGGGGTCAGGGGCGATGAGCAGCCCCCAGCTGGGGAGGCACCCACTGCACACTGGGGAGCCCCCTTCTCCTCTGCCAGGGAGCCTGCCCGCCCCCATCCCTCCGTTCCTCAACAAGGAGCCCCCCACCGGACCCCCCACTCCCAGCACACTGTCAGTCACCTACGTCACAGACAAGGGCTAAGGCCAGGATGGGTAAGTGACCCCCTCAAGGTCATACGCGTAGCAAGCTCAGGCCACTCTGCACCCAGAGGCCTTGCGAGCTCCCACCTATGGCGTCAGGGCGAGGGCCCTCCCTGATGGAAACTGGCCCCCACAGGTCAGGGCAGGAGGGGGTCTCTGCGTTGAGGGCTTTCCTGGCCCGGAGCACAGGGCAGGAGGGCGGCTGGCAGGCTGGGAAAGGGGCTGCTGAGCCAAGGCCGCAGAGAGGCAGTCCCTGGTGCTGGAACAGCTCCGAGAGGAGGGGAGGGCCAGGCGGGCGGGGAGTCAGGGTGGGGTGGACAGAGGCAGCCGCCTCCAGCCCCCAGCCCTTGTCCTCAGCCCCCTGCAGCCCTTCTGGTAGAGGCTGCCCGCGGGCTGGACCTGGGATCAAAGGACCTTGAACTCGGTTCTTTCCTTCTCCAAGCCTTCAAAGTGTCATCCTCTTGGAGACAGAGAGTTTCCTTCCCTAACTCTCTGTGGTGCATCCCTGGGGCCTGGCGTTGGGAGGGGCGCGCTGGGGACCGCGGAGGAGGGGCTTGCAGGGATGGTGGCTCCTGGTTCTCAGGAGGACACCCGGCTTCCTGGGGGGGTTTCACTGCAGGCTTGGTTGGATACCAACCTTCCAACTTTCAGCCAGGGCTGAAAGGTCATGGCGGTGGAAGGTGGGGAGCTCATGGGAGCAGAACCCGCAGGCGAGAGCTGGGAAACCCACGCCTGCTGAGTGGGGCCTGGGCCCTGACGTGCGATTTTTGTGGTTGCCACAAGGGACTAGACATCCTGAATAGCATGCATCCTTCGAGCCCATTCCTCCTCCTCCTCCAGGAAGCCCACCCTGATACCCACAGGGGCTGACCATGGCCCCCGACCCCATCAGGGACTCAGCTCCTGCTTCAGCCCAGTCGGCCTTGTCTGCTGGTTTGCTGGTGTTCTCCCGCACTAGATTGCAGGCTCCATGGGAGCACTAGCTGCCCAGCCCATCCCAGGGCCCACGAAGAGCCTGGCACCGAGTGGGGGGCTGGGGAAATGAGGGTGGCATTCAAGGGACTCAGGACGGCCGCCTGGAGCGTGGATGCGGCGTCTGGCCACCAGGGGGTGGTGTAGCACCGTAGGGACGGCCGCCTGCCCCAGACTCCCGGCCAGGAGGGCCGGAGCCCAGTGGTCAGGCCAGGCTGCTTCGGGCAGGGCCTTGCCTGCCCTGGACCGCTGGTGGGGTGGGAGTCTTACACCAGATCCCTGGGAGGCGCCGGCCCTCAGGGCTCGGCGATGGGGCGGTGGGTGTGTGTGGGCAGCCGCGTTTACTCGGGGAAGCCACTAGAGGGCGCTCCAAACACGTGCGCTGATTTGGGAACCTGGCTTCGTCCCCGGCTCCAGCACTTTCTCACCTGCAGTTCACCCAACCTGTCTCCGCATGTGTCAGACGTGGACGGTAACAGTAGCATCTGCTGATTCAGTGGTGCCTGGCACGTGGTTGGCACCCAGTAACTGTTATCTGGTTGCTTTTAAATAAGGTCATCAGATTCGCATAGCAACTGGGGAGATAGTGCTACTGTTCATCTTTTGCCCACGGGGAAGACTGAGGCTCCAGAGAGGGGGCTGGTGAATGGCGGGCTCGTCCCCTGACACCAGGCTGACTCCTTGGATGGCGGTGGAGGGGTCCGAACCGGGGTCCCATACACCCAGCCTAAATCCCGCCCAAGGGGAGGGGTGCTTCAGGTGGGGTCACCGTGGAGACCAGCAGGGCAGGCAGGTACTCACCGTCTGACTCGGAGGCGGCCCTGAAGATCAGGTAGCTGCTGGGGAGGGGCTGTGTGATGGAGCCCACGCTCTCACCTTTGGGGCCCTGGAGAGGCAGAGAGCCGGCGTCACCCGAGGGATGGGCCGGGGATGGGTGGAAACACAGGTCGTGCGGTCATGTGGACCCACACTCAGACAGGCGTGGACGCTTCCGGGGCCTCAGGACCCCTAGGCAGGGTCAGGCACCTGGCCACGCAGACGTGGCAGGCAGCAAGAGAGATGAACGGGTGGGGTGCTCGGTCCCCCTTCTTAGCTGGTGGTCCCACCCTTGGCTTTCCAGCTCTGAGCCCCCCACTTTAGGGTGGCCAGAATCAGCACATGCAGATCCAGGACACCCAGTTAAATCTGAATCTCAGAAAAATTACATATATAGTATAAGTACACCCCATGAAATACTGGGGACATAGTTTTTTTTTTTTTCTTAGATTCCATATATATGTGTTAGCATACAGTATTTGTTTTTCTCTTTCTGACTTACTTCACTCTGTATGATAGTCTCTAGGTCCATCCACCTCACTACAAATAACTCAATTTCGTTCCTTTTTGGGACATACTTATCCTAAATAAACTTTTTTTTAAAAAAGATTTATTTATTATTTATTTATTTTAATTTATTTTTGGTTGCGTCGGGTCTTAGTTGTGGCATGCAGGATCTTCGTTGAGTTGTGCGGGATCTTTCATTGCAGCGCGCGGGCTTCTCTCTAGCTGTGGCATGTGGGTTTTCTCTTCTCTAGTTGTGGCGCACAGGCTCCAGAGCGTGTGGGCTCTGTAGTTGTGGCGTGCAGGCTCCAGGGTGCATGGGCTCTGTAGTTTGCGGCATGGGGGCTCTCTAGTTGAGGCACGTGAGCTCAGTAGTTGTGGCGCGCGGGCTTGGTTGCCCTGCGGCATGGGGGATCTTAGTTCCCCGACCAGGGATTCAACCCGTGTCCCCTGCATTGGAAGGCGGATTCTTTACCACTGGACCACCAGGAAAGTCCCTAAAAAAACTTTTTGATCTTCCTCTGAAATCCAAATTTAACTGGATATTCAGGATTTCACTTGGCAACCTGACCCCCTTTGGTCCTGGGCTGGGCGGCCCCCAGGTTATGAGGGTGAGGTCTGGGTTCAGAGCAGCTGCCCTCACATGGCCGTGTCCCTCAGCCTCTGGACACGGCTCGAGGTGTGATCTCATCCCATGGGGCCCCCAGGCCCTGAGCGCCCCCAACCTCCGCATGTGTTCCACATAGAAGGCCAGTGACCATATCTGATCCCCTGGCCACTGAGTGACTTAACCCTTGGAACTGTCAGCCCATTTCTGGACTCCGTGCCGCTGGGGCCCCAGGATAAGCCTCCTGACTGCCCGTCTGTGCTCTTCTCCCACACAGCCACCTGCCCCCGGGGGCTCTCTCCTTGCCTGGCCCTCCCGAGCCCCAGGGCTCGCACTGCGGTACCTTCACGGCCCAGACAGACTGGTCCAGTGGGTGGAAGAGCTTGAAGCAGAAGCCGTCCTTCTTCGAGGGCCTCTCAATGAGCTCGCAGCAGTGCAGCAGGACCGTGCCCACCCACTGGCCCACCTTGGGCGTCTTGTAGATGAGCAGCACTCCCGGCTTCAGCACGCACCACAGTTTGGTCCAACTCTTCAGGGTTCCGCGGATCTGGGGGGAGAGGCACTGCCGTCCATGCCTGCCCGGGACCCAGGGGCATCTGGACGGCTGGGGGAGGGGCAGATACACAGGGCTTTGGGCTCTGGGCAGAGTTCTCTTTTAGGATTTAACGGGAACTCTGAATGATGGTGAATCCAAAGGAAGATGCCGTAGCCAGATTTACTGGTGAAGGCCACGGAGCTCAAGTTCAAGGCCCTGCCAGGGCCCTGGGGGGAACTGGCAATCGGATGTGACTATTGCAATTGTCAACTTTGTGATTTTGAAACCTGTGATCATTTCTTTTCTCATTCTAAATATTCACTTTTGTACTTAATTTTTTATTCATAATTTTGTGGAGCAGAAAAAAGGAGCCACACGGGCCCAGGGCTCTGTAGACGCCCAGGCTCCCTGGTCCCCTTGTCTCCTCTGCCCCTCGTGGCAGCCCCGGGATTCGGCAGCTTTACCCTCTCTGTACAGAGGGACAAACCGAAGCTTGGGAGCTGAGGGAATCTCTCACTGCCTCAGTGAGGTCTGAACACAGGCCTCTGACCCCAACCCTGGTCCTTTCTTCCAAAGCCCAAGTTTCACCTCCCTCCTATATCCCAGCAGGGGGCTCTATGGGCACTCTGGGACCCCCGGCAGCAGGTCAGGGCCCCCCACCTTAATTAGAAATAGGGTTTCTGCAGATGTGACCAAGTGAAGATGAGGCTGCACTGGAGCAGGGTGGGCCCTGGTCCAATGACCGTGTCCTTATAAGAGGAGGAGAGGACACACAGACACAGGAAGAGGCCAGGTGACCACAGAGGCAGAGGCTGGGGGGACGCGGCCACAAGTCCAGGGATGTCCGGGTTCCCCAGAAGCTGGGAGAGGCAGGAAGAACCCTCCTTTAGAGCCTTGAGAAGGAGCCTGGCCTTGCCAGGACCTTGATTTTGGACTTTGGCCTCTGGACCTGGGAATCATCTTTGGTTGTTATGAGCCACCAGCTTGTGGTCATTTGTCAGGGCAGCCCCAGGACACATACAATTTGCAGCAGCCAGCATGCCTAACTGTCTCCCGAGTGTCTGGTGACCCTGCACTGTCCCTGGGGGAGGCCTCCCGAGGGAGCCTGGCCAATGCTGGAACGCACACGTGCTCACCTTCAGGCTGTCGGCCATGATGACTACGCTGGGGTCTGTCAGGGCGCTGAGCAGCTGCTTGGTGGCGCGCTTCTTCTCCTGGCGGTAGCTCTCCTTCTGTGCCTGGGCCCAGGGCACCCGCAGGTGGGTCAGGGGAGAAGGCCCTGGGCTGGCCCTCCCCGGGGGGCCTTCTACTCGCGAGGGCCTCCACCGTCTAGCCAGGGGACGAAGAGGGGGGCAGGGAGAGGACAGGAAGAGGGGGTGTGGAGGTGGCCAGGGTGCAGTCTGTCCCCCTCCCTTTGGCAGGCTGGGGTGGAGGTGTGGCCTCACTGGCTGGGGTGCCCATTCATCCAACAAACGACGACACACCGTGCCCCCTCCCCAGGCCTGGGCCCACCTTGAGAGCTTCCTTCTTGGTGACCTTGGCTGTCGGGGACACACATTCCCTGTCGGACCCATTGCACAGCCTGTATTCTGCCTGCAAGAGAGACTCAAGTTGCTGGAGGGAGGGGAGAAGAGGGCAGGTGTTCGGCGGTGAAGGGTGGTGCTGGGGCGCAGGAAGCAGGAGGTGGGAGAAAGGCATCCCTCCCCCTCCCTGCCCCAGGGGGGATGAACAGGTCTCAGGGGGTGGGCACGTGAACACGAGCTGGGGTGGGTCACCGGGGGCGTGTCTGCGGCGGACCCCCTCCCTGGGGGCCTGCACTGGGCACATGGCAATGACCCTCCCCGTGGCGCCCAGGAGGCATTCATCTTAGCCACCACCTGGCACCCATCCTCTGGTCAGGGAGGGCGCACGTGTGCAGTGGGGACCCCCCATCCCAAGTGCCCTGACAGCAGCTGCTGGGTGGGTAACGCCCAGGCCCTCTCCCGAGCCCCTGACGCTTGCAGGGAGGAGGCGCAGCCGGCCAGGCCCACCGGGCAGCTGCATCCAGGGATCTGGGAGCGGATGGGGCCTCGGTCCTTTAACAGACGGGGAAATGGCAGCCGGGGTTGGGGAGTGGGGAGAAAAAGCCAGGACTAAAGGCTACGGGCCTGCTTCTGTGGAGCTTGTGAGCCCAGAATAGGGTTTACAGTTGGTTTGTTTGTTTTGGCCATGCTGCGCGGCTTGTGGGATCTTAGTTCCCGGACCAGGGATTGAACCCATGCCCCCTGCAGTGGAAGCCCAGAGTCCTAACCACTGGACCACCAAGGAAGTCCCGGGTTTTACATTTTTAAGGGGATGGGGGAAAAAAAATCAACGTGAGATGTGAAAATGATGAAATTCAGATTTCCGCATCCACCGATCAGGTTATCGTGGCCACCGGACGCGCCCATTGTTGGCCTGCTGTCGTGGCTGCATTGGCTCTAACGGCCGCGGCAAGCTCTTGCGACAGAGCTCGTGTGGCCGCCGAGCTTAAAACGTTCCCTTTCTGGTCCTTTGCAGAAATTTGCCTACCCTGCTCGTCCTGTGGGCTGAGTGCCTCCACCCCGGGCCTCCAGGCAAGGGAGGGAGGCCCAGAGGACCAGAGGCCAATGGCCCTCGGCTCCCTCCCTGACGAGGTGAGCAGCCCTGGCAACGCTCTTGACCGCTCCGCCACTGCTAGGTCCTCTCAGGTCTTTACTGCCTTTGCTCACCTACTTCTCACGACCACCCAGGAGGCGGGCCCAGTGACTACCCCCATCCGATGGATGAGTAAACTGAGGCACAGAGCGGTGCAGTGACCCCTGAGGCTGCAGAGCCAGGGGCAGGGCCACGGCTGGAACCCTCCCGGGGACCGGCTGTCCCCACGGCACTACATGCCAGGCATGGCCTCGGGTGCTGGGGTTAGAACAGAGCGACAGGCCACCCCCAGGGAACAGGGGGTGGGAGAGGGGGTTGGAGAGCACGTGTGTGCACGGGAACCACCGCAGCTTCGGTCATTCTTACTACCCACGCCCTGCAGGTGAGGAGGCTGTGGCCCAGAGAGGCTCAGAACCTGCCAGAGGTCACACAGCTCGCGAGGGGTCGAGCTGGGGCTGCACTCGGGCAGTCTCACTCTGAGTGCACTCTCTGAGACACGTGAGGACATTCGGGATGCCAGGAAGACAGGGACGTGGGACGAGGCGCCTGGGGGACTCTGCTCTAGAAGCACCCTCTGTGTTGAAGCAGGAGTGGTGAGACAGAGCCGAGTGACAGGCCTGTGGGGGCTGGGCTGACCCTCCAGCTCCTGGGGAGCTGGGAGTCTCGTGCCTGGTGCCCCAGCTTCCTTAGCACGTGCTGTTCCCCCAGCCTGAATGCTCTTCCCAGCTGCTGAGCAACCGCTGCTCCTTCCTCAGGCCCCGCCGAGCTGCTTCCCTGGGGGGAAGACGGCTCTGCCCACCCTGCTGGCATCAGACCCTGATGACACCAGCCACCCCTGGCTGGCTGAGCATCTCCTGCAATTACAGCCACACAGACGTTTCTGCTTACTGTCAAGAGCTCCACTGGGCTTGGCTTCATCCCAGCATCCCCTTGGCACCAGCAGCTGGGAGCTCGGTAAGCATCTTGGATGAATGGATGAATGAAGGAATGAGTGAGTGAACCCTCTGCCAATTCCCTGCCGCCCAGCTTTCCACCAGATGCGGCTGAAAGGAGCTTGTTTGGGGCAACAGAGGAAGAGAGAGGTGCGATTGGGGACAGCGGGGCGGGGGGGTGGACGGGATGGGGCGTCTGTGCCCTGCGACCCTCTGCTCCTGGGCCCCCCAAGGCCCACTGGGCCGGGTCACTGCAGACACTGCCCCTACTCCTCCATCCTAGAGCCATGCTAGGGACCCCACCCAGGCCCACCAGACCCTCCTGCTCGTTCCCGAGGGCCACTGAACCTCAAGGCACAGCAGGGCGATAATGCAGTACCCCCAGGAGTGAGACACACTGCTCAGAACCATGAACGCGGGAGTCTGACCAAAAACGTAAAAATTCCTTTAAAAAAGTGATTTAGGGGGCTTCCCTGGTGGCGCAGTGGTTGAGGGTCCGCCTGCCGATGCAGGGGACACGGGTTCGTGCCCCGGTCCAGGAAGATCCCACATGCCGTGGAGCAGCTGGGCCCGTGAGCCATGGCCGCTGAGCCTGCGCGTCCGGAGCCTGTGCTCCGCAACGGGAGGGGCCACAACAGTGAGAGGCCCGCGTACCGCAAAAAAAAAAAAAAAAAAAAAAAAAAAACCACAGTGAGACATCACTTCACACCTACTGGGTTTAAAAAAGAACAGAAACAAGTGTTGTTGAGGATGTGAGAAACGGGAACCCTTACTCTTTGCCAGTGGGGCTGTAAAGTAAAACGGGCAGCCACTGTGGAAAACAGTTCAGCACTTCCCCCAAAAGTTAACTATAGAATTTTCTAGAATTCCATCTTGCCACAGAGTTACCACGATGGCCCAGCAATTCCACTCTGAGATATAAACCCAAACAACTGAAAACAGGGACTCAGATACTTGTACACGCATGTTCGTAGCAGCTCTGTTCCCAACAGCGGAAAAGTGGAAACGGCCCAAATGCCCCCCCACTGATGAGTGGACAAGCCGACTGTGGTCCATCCATCCAGGGGCACTGACACCTGCCACAGCCTGGATGGGGCTCAGGGAGAGAAGCCCGGCACAAAACCCCACACATGCATGGCTCCATTGATATGAAATCTCCAGAATAGGCAAATCCGTAGAGAGGGAAAGCACAGTGCTGGCTGCAGGGATGACTGCTAAGAGGGCGTCTGCTTGGGGTCATGGAAACCAGACAGAGGTGGTGGCTGCACAATATTGTGAATGCACTCAATGTCACTGAATTGTTCATCAAAAATGGTTAATTTTGTGTTATTTGAATTTTATCTCATGGAAAAACTATATAATATGTATACACATATGTGTGTGTATATACATAAAGAACTGCTTGTATATTACATATCTGATATGTTACTATACGTGATATTACACTGTATTATGCTATATTATATTGTCTATGATATCTAATATTAATATATTAAACACTTTATATTTATCATATATATATTAGAGTTTGTATCTTTCCCCAAGCTGTGCCTTTTAGAACAGTCTCAAGTCGCTCTTAACAGTCTGGGGGGTGGGTTTCCCTGGTGGCACAGTGGTTAAGAAACCGCCTGCCAGTGTAGAGGACACGGGTTCGAGCCCTGGTCTGGGAAGATCCCACATGCCGCGGAGCAACTAAGCCCGTGCGCCGCAACTACTGAAGCCCGCGCACCTAGAGCCCGTGCTCCACGACAAGAGAAGCCACTGCAGTGAGAAGCCCACGCACCTCAATGAAAAGTAGCCCCTGCTCGCCACAACCAGAGAAAGCCCACTTGCTGCAACAAAGACCCAACGCAGCCAAAAATAAATACATTTAAAAAAATTGTTAAAAAAAAAAAAGAACCTGGGGTGTCCAGAGCTGTCCTTTCTTTCCTCCCTCAGCCTCTGACATGTTCTAGACTTTACTTGTTTTGTCTGGTGCCTGTCTTCCCTCTAGAGCATAAGCTCCAGGAGAGAGGGACTTTGTTTTATCCAACGACTCCATCCCCAGCACCTACAGCGGTGTGGGCCTTGCCCAGAGAGGATGCCCAGACATCATTTCTGAATGGGTGAAATCTGAAATTTGAACCGAGTGTTCCTGATAACATTTGATGTGGTTTTATTGGGTTTAATGTTTTATTGGGTTGTAGAAGGAAGAACCATGTTTTCATGAAATAAATCTGTCTAAAAAAAATAAATGTGTCCGTAGACAGATGACTGGATAAACAAAGTATGGTCCAGCCACACAATGGAATATTATTCAGCCTTAAAAAGGAAGAAAATTCTGACCCAGCTACAACCTGGATGAACATGAGGACATTATAGTAAGTGAAACAAGCCAGACACAGAAGGACAAATAATATGTGATTCCACTCATAGGAGGTCCCTAGAGTCATCCCATTGATAGAGACAGAAAGTAGGACGGTGGGGCCCAGAGCTGGGGAAGGGGTGGGAAGTGAGCGTTTAATGGGGACAGATTGTCAGTTTTATAAGATGAAAAAGTTCTCGGGATGGATGGTGGTGATGGTGACATAATAATGTGAATGTACTCAAACTGTAGACTTAAAAATGGTTAGGATGGTAAATTTTGTTATGTGTATTTTACTGTAATCTAAAAAAAAATTTTAATTGAAAAAATTCCACACACACAAATGCAGGCGCTCCAACTGCACTCCCAGCAGCCGGAAGCCCTGGGGACCGAGGGGGGGAAACGCTGGCTGAGGGGGGACCCACGAAAGGGCTGGTTTCTTCCTGGCCGGAAGTGGACACAGGGAAGACCATGAGGACCACCACACACTCCTTGTTTGACAGAGGAGGGCGTGGGGTCCCAGAGGAGCCAGGCAGTTGTCACTCTGGGTCTCACGGGGCAGCCAGGGTGAGGAGAACTAGCCTCTGTGTGCCCCCAGCCCCCAAGTCGCACCGCCAGAACAGGGGCCTCCAATCTGGGCCTGTGGCTTCCCTGGCCTGAGGCCCTCAGGGGAAGGAAGGGCGTGTCTACAACCCAGCACCTGTGCCTGGGGCCCCACACCCTCCCTGGACCAGAGCTTCTGCTTGGAGGTGCACGGCTGGGCCCCAGCTGAGAGGCGCTGGGCTGGGGAGCACGTGGGATGTGTGTGTGTGTGTATCTGTGTGTGCATCTGTGTGTGTATCTGTGTGTATATGTGTGCATCTGTGTGTATGTGTATCTGTGTATGTGTATATGTGTGTGCATCTGTGTGTATGTGCATCTCTCTGTGTTATGCGTGTGTCCATGTATGTGTGTGCATCTGTGTGTACATGTATGTTGTGCATCTGTGTGTGTATCTGTGTATGTGTGCATGTGCATCTCTGTGTGTTATGCATGTGTCCATGTATGTGTGTGCATGTATGTTGTGCATCTGTGTATCTGTATGTGCATTTGTGTGTATCTGTGTGTGTATAGCTGTGTGCATCTGTGTGCATCTGTGCGTATATGTGTGCATCTGTGTGTATGTGTATCTGTGTATGTGTATCTGTGTGTGCATGTGCATCTCTGTGTGTTATGCGTGTGTCCATGTATGTGTGTGCATCTGTGTGTGCATGTATGTTGTGCATCTGTGTGTATCTGTGTATCTGTATATCTGTATGTGCATTTGTGTGTGTATAGCTGTGTGCATCTGTGTGTGTGTATCTGTGTGTATCTGTGTATCTGTATGTGTATTTGTGTGTGTGTACAGCTGTGTGCATCTGTGTGTGTAACTGTGTATGTATGTGTGCCTCTGTGTGTATCTGTATGTGCATTTATGTGTGTGTGTATCTGTATCTCTGTGTATGTGCATTTGTGTGTATCTATGTGTGTATGTGTATCTGAGTATGTGTATCTGTGTGTGTCTGTATGTGCATTTGTGTGTGTCTGTGCATTTGTGTTGTGTATCTATGGGTGTATGTGTATCTGTGTATGTGTACCTGTGTGTGTCTGTATGTGCATTTGTGTGTGTGTACATCTGTGTGTGTCTGTGCATTTGTGTTGTGTATCTATGTGTGTATGTGTATCTGTGTATGTGTACCTGTGTGTGTGTCTGTACGTGCATTTGTGTGTGTGTGTACATCTGTGTGTATGTATATCTGTGTGTGTATCTGTATGTGCATTTGTGTGTCTGCATGTGCATTTGTGTGTGTATCTATGTGTGTATGTGTATCTGTGTATGTGTATCTGTCTGTGCATTTGTGTGTATCTGTGTGTGTCTGTATGTGCATTTGAATCTGTGTATGTGTATCTGTGTGTGTATGTATATCTGTGTATCTGTATGTGCATTTGTGTGTGTATCTATGTGTATGTGTATCTGTGTGTGTGTCTGTGTGTGCATTTGTGTGTATCTGTGTATGTGTATCTGTGTGTGTATGTATATCTGTGTATCTGTATGTGCATTTGTATGTGTATCTGTGTGTGCGCGTGCCCTTTCCCCGAACTCAGCGTTGCCCTGGAGAGGGTGCACGGATGGAGGGCACAGCACAGACAAAGGCAGAGGGAGGATGCGCTCATACCTGGGTGGGTTCCCTACGACAGAAGAGCCCAGGGCCTCCTTTTACCATGATTTTCTGTCCCTGAGGCCCCCTGGCAGCCCCAGCCTTCTCCGGGCCCTGCATCCCCGACCTGTGTTACTCAAGAAGGTGGCTTTGATAAACAACTCACAAGCTCTGTGACTCCGTCCCTGGCTCCAGCAGCCTCCCTGATTCAGAGCCAAGGGCTGGGAATGGTGGGTTCGGCCGGCGGGCCTGCTGTCCCCTCCCTCCAGCCACTTCCCATCGTCCCCAGGGCAGGCTCCCTGCCTTGGGTCCTCCCACAGCCGGGCTCCTACCGGTGGCACCTTCGTGGCAGAGCCTGGGGTCGGGGGCCCTTCATCCCTGGGCGGCGATGGGCTGTTGGGCTCCATGTCCTTCCCTGCAAGAGAGTGGCCGGCATGAGGACCGGGGCATGGCTGCCGGGCAGCCCCTCCGCCGCTGCCCAGTGTGTGGCAGGCGAGGCAGGGCACCGGCACGGGTGGCCTGGGTGGGGCAGGAAGCCAGCCCAGGCGGTGGCTGCGGGACCAGAGAGCTAACCAGCACCAGCCAGTGTCATGAGGGGGTGTCACCGCTGGGAGAAGCCCGGGTGCCCTGGGCGCGGCTGTGGCACACCCTCTGGGGTCTGTAGGACAGGCCCCCTGTTTTCAGTTCAGGGTACCCAGACCTCGCCTGGCCTCCCCCCACGCCCCAAATCCGCTGGCTGGAATTCTATTGCTCCCCAGTGCTGGGCTCTCGGAGGGAGGTGGCCGGACACTCTCCCCACGCCCCTCCCGGCAGGCTTCCTCTCCAGCTTGCTTGAGGGGAGGGAGGGGGGCGTGAGGTGTCTGGATTCGATCCTGTGGGGAGCGGCTGCCCGGGCCCAGCTCCATTTTTTTTTTTTTTTTACATCTTTATTGGAGTATAATTGCTTTACAATGGTGTGTTAGTTTCTGCTTTATAACAAAGTGAATCAGTTATACATATACACATGTTCCCATATCTCTTCCCTCTTGCGTCTCCCTCCCACCCTCCCTATCCCACCCCTCTAGGTGGTCACAAAGCACCGAGCTGATCTCCCTGTGATCTCCCTGTGCTATGCGGCTGCTTCCCACTAGCTATCTGTTTTACAGTTGGTAGTGTATATATGTCCATGCCACTCTCTCACTTTGTCCCAGCTTACCCTTCCCCCTCCCCGTGTTCTCAAGTCCATTCTCTATGTCTGTGTCTTTATTCCTGTCCTGCCCCTAGGTTCTTCAGAACCTTTTTTTTTTTTTTTTTAGATTCCATATAGCTCCATTTGTTTTGAAGCGGGTTTCTAAAGCTCAGGTTCACGGGCAGGAAGAAGAGGGAAATGGTCTCAGAGAAGGCCTGAGGCCGCCTGACGGCCACTCCCGCCCGCTCCCTGGGGCTGGTGGTTTATTGCCAGGTCCCTGCAGGAAGTGGAGAAGCAATGACTAGGGGTGAACCATCCTGACCGGGAGGCACCAGGGGCTGGGGTGTGAGCACAGCAAGGCCAACGCCCTCCCTCCCCAACCCGGACAGCACAGAGAGGGAAAGGGACCTGCCCGAGGCCACACAGCTGGGCTTCGCAGCCGAGGAGGGCCCAGGCTCGGCAGCTGTCCCCACCCATGGCCCACGTGCCAGGTGACTGGGTTCCCGTGTGGATGCTGACCTGGACCCAGAGGGTCGAGCTCATTCTCTCCACCCAAGAGCAGGTTGCGGCTGAGTTTCCGGGGGTCGACTTTCTGAGGGGTGGAGGAGGGCGGACACAGTGAGAAGCGTCGTCGCAGAAAGGCCTCCTCCTTCATGGCGTGGGCGCTGGGGGGCTTCTGGAAGGAAGGAGGGGAGAGCACTGGTCACGCCTCACGCTGAGGCTGGGGCAGCCTGGGGCCTGGAGGTGGGCATCCTCCACCCGCCCCAGCAAGGGGACCAGAGACCCGCCAGAGAGCCAGGGCCGAGTGGCTGGGGCCACTGTGTCTTACAGTCAGGTCCCCACTCAGGGGACATCTCAGAAATGGGATGAGGGCCCGAGGGGCCTGCGGGTCACCCAGGGAAGGCTGCACGGCCAAGCTCAGGCTTTCCAGGGCCCATGTCAGAAGCCAGGCCCGGACCAGCCCCGCTGGAAGTTTGGCTGTCACAGCTGTGGCAGGACCCCCTGCCCCCCAGGCCCGGCACTAAGTCGGCTCTGTAGGACCCTGGACGCGGTGAAGTGGAGCTGAGGCGGGCCCCTGACCCATGCCGGGCCACCAGACTTCCCCCGCTAGGGGATGGAGCTCCGTGGTGGGAAGACAGTGACTGGTGCACGCAGGGGAGGGGGCCAAGAGCTGCCCAGAGAGGGGGACGCAGGTAGGCCAGACAGGCGGCCACAGAGCCCTCGGGGGAGCTGGCATGAGGCTGGGGCCGTCCCTGAACCTGGCCTGCCCATCCCACCTAAGGACTCCTCGAGACCCTGCCTCCTGCCCTCCCCTGCTTCAGCTCCTCGGCTGGGTTTCTTTTTTTTTTTTTTTTTTTTTTTTAGTTTCTGCTTTATAACAAAGTGAATCAGTCATACATATACATCTGTTCCCACATCCCTTGATACCTGCACCCAAAGCGCCTTAACTCGGAAAGGAAGTGCAGGCGTGCTTACGGTGAGGTGCACCCGAATCCACGCTCCGCCCAAGACGTCACCTTCCTGCTTCACAGCACTGCCCAAACCAGCGTCCGGTCCCAACAGAAGCAGCGGCCCCGGGGGAGCCCCACGGCCCGTCCTTCAGGTGCCTGCCGTGCCCTCCCAAGCCCTGCCACTGCCCTGGTCTGCCCAGGTCAGGAAAGAGGCAGCTCCCTCTGTCTCCTGTCCCCGTGCAGCCCCACCCCGAGTGGGGCCGGGGCAAGCAGTTCCCAGTGGACGGCACCCCGCCACCGACGTCAGCCCATTTTATGGATGAGAAAATCATGGCTCCAAGAGCTGATGGCCTAGCCTTGTGGTCACGGCCTGGCAGATGCTGGCAGAGCAGGAACTCCGGCTCTGAATCCTGGGCTCTTTTCACTCCCCAAGGACGTGTTGCATAAAGGCCCAGTGACCGATTTCTAAAGGCCCAGGGGTGCCTCCCGGGTGGGCCGGCGGCCTCCTGCCAAGGCCAGGACAAAGTCCCCGCTTTCTCCCCTGGCCCCGGACCTTCCTGGGCGGGGCAGCAGGCACACAGAGCCTTTCCTACTGTGACAGGTGGGCGAGTGCACCCCGGTGGGGCTTCAGGAGTGGGCAGCGCGGCCCAGGGTTCCGTCCACAGCCCCAGAAACTCCTCTGTGCTCCCTGCCCAGGGGTCAGAGTAGGGGGGCTCCAAGGCTGCAGTGGGCCCAGGGGCCCCTCCCTTCCTAATTACTACCGTGTCACCGGCTGAGCTTGTTACCCCTGCCATTTCACAGAGGGGGAAACTGGTTTCAGAGAGGTTGGGATTTTGGGCCCCAGGTCGCACAACTATTAATCGGCGACGGCTGTGCTTGAGTCAAGTAGGCTGATTCTCAATCCTGGCCCGAGTCCCTCCTCTCACCAGTTCAGCTTAGCTTCTAGCAAACCCACTGCGGGGGAGGAGAGGGCGGGAGTCTGGAAGCCCAGGCCCTGCTTGCAGGGTCCCCGTGGTCACTCACTGACTCCCCAGGTGTGTGTCTCAGGCCAGGGAGCCAGCACCTGAGAGGAGGTCTGCCGCCTTCTTACTCATGTAGCTGAGATCTTCCAAGCACCCGGCTGGCAGTCAAGGTGAGTCAGACCTGCTCCTGCCCTGGAGGCCCCAGGATGTGTGATGAGGGATGACACAGGTAGGCCTTCCTCACCTGGAGCTGCATGTCTCTTAGGGGTTGAGTCTTGCAAACTTGGGGCAGGGAGAGGGGCTCCTACCCACACATCTCAGCTCCCCCATCTGGCCATGCGCCCCGGCTCTACCAGGGCAGGGTGGGGAGGGCACAGAGGTCACTGGCTGCCTGTCTTCTCCCCCAGAACAGCTAACAACCAGCGACCAGTGGAACTCATTAGTCTGTGATCCCCACCATCTGCTCATACACACCATCCTCCCTCCCGCCTTTCCATCCATCCAGCCAGCCAGCCAGCCACCCATCTTCCCACCTGCCTATCTGTCCATCCATCCATCCATCCAAACATCCAATCATTGAACCATCCATCGATCCATCGATCCATCGATGGATCGATCCATCGATCCATCCGTCCGTCCGTCCAAACTCTCTTCCTTCCCTCCTCCGTGAATCTCTCTTGTCAGCAGAGCAGCCTGATTTCCCTTCCCCACTTCCTTCCTATTTGCCCAATAATCAGATACATCAGAGGTGACATCCAAATGGCTGAACAGCTGGTCCAGAACAGACACCCACAAATCCGAGTGCACTGCCGGCGTGCACCCGTGGATACCCCCTCTGTGTCCTGAGACCCCAGACCAGGCGCGGGCCCCCAAAGGCCTCCCTCTGACCCACTTGGACAGCGAGGTGGCCCCTCTCCTTCGGCAAGGCCCCAGGGTGTACACGCAGCCCCTCAGCCTTCCCAATGCCCACCCCTGGCTGCTGTCTATGATCTCATTTGGGGTCAAGGACGGGGGAGATGCTGCTTCGTTCATTTCAGAGCTAAATCCATGGCCCCTCTCGCCAGAGGCTCCACACTGCATTTAGAACACAGTCCGGCCTCTGTCTCCTTGTCCCTGTTTTCCAGGCCATCAGGACCCCTGCCCGCTCCTCCCACCTCATTCCCTGCCTGGCTCTGTCACCCACTTGCCCCAGACACACTGGCCCCCGTTATGTTCCTTGAACATGCTAGGCCCGTGCCCACTGGCGCCTCTGCTCTGACGTCCCCCCGCCCCCGAATGCCCTCGCCCACATCTCTGTCCGTCCGTCCGTGGGGCTGGGTCCTTCTCAAATTCCACGCTCCGCTCAAATGCCACTTCCCAGAAAGTTGCCACCCCTCGGTCTCACACACAATGCCACATCCCCGTGGAACAGCCCAAGCTGCTGGACTGTTGCTCCTGCATTCCTTCTTCTGTGTCAACTTTCTTCCACCCCAGGATGCAAGTTCCAGGAAAGGGGACAGCACCGTCCCTCCCGTTCGCTGCATCTCCCCAGGGCCGGGAGCAGGGGCTTGCAGCGGGCGTGAGCACCACTCCGCTCCAGGGCTCGGGGACCCCAGAGCCTGAGGTGAATGAAGGCAGCCAACGCCCCTGGGCTCCGTCCCTCCTTCTCTGCGGGTTCGGGGAGGGACCTCTGGCCAGCGTCAGCTTGGGGGTCGATCTTCACGGTAACCCTGGTGAGGTTCCTGTGCCAGGCCTCCTGCCATGCCTGGTGCAGCCGAGGACTGAGGCCCTGCCCTCCAGGCACTGGCAGGAGGCAGAAGGAATCCGGCACCTGGCGGGTCTGCGGACCCTTGGAGGCTCCAAGCTGGGAGGACCGCCCACCGATGCTGGGCTGACCATGCCCTGGCTGCTGCTCCGCACGTCACAGGGAAAGCTGAAGGCTCGTAGCCCAGGGAGCACAGACCCGTGAGGATGGGAGCCAGTCCATGAGGATGGAGGGAGGATGGAGGGAGGGAAAGAAGGACAGGTGGATGAGGAAACAGACCCCCAGGCTGAGCCAGCAACCAGGGACCACACCCACGGTGGGCAGCTCTCTCCCTCTGTCCCGGCCTGGGCTCCAGCTGCCCAAGGGCTCAGGGCACGCTCTCACTGGGCCCATCCCTGGGCCCTTGGAGCCTGGATTCTGCCCGCCTGAGCCATCTCGGGCCAGCATGTGCCTTGCCCTCACTGGCCTCCCCAACCTCTGATGGCTGGCCTGTGCCTCGACAACAGTAACACCCCTCCGTTACCCTTGGTTACTGGGGTGATGCTTGTCTGGACACAGCTCGCCCTCGGCCTACAGTGGCCCAAATTCTTCCCCCGCTGCCATAAATGAGGCTGATTTGACATTCGGCTGTGGCTTCACCTGGTCTGTATTATCATGAAGTCCAGGTGTCTGAGGGGACACTGCAGGGCCTGGAGGAAGGAGCCCAAGGGCACCCCGACACGGTGAGACGGCCCCCGACACAGCACGTGAGGGGGCCTGAGCGTGAGGGGCCCTGACATCCCTGTGCGGGAGCCTCAGGTGTTTCAGCAAGAGGGGGCCCCAGCCCAGAGGCCCCCGGGCCCCCTAAGGGGAGCTCATAGTGGAATGAGGAGGGGCGGCGGCTCGGGAGAAGGTCGCTGGGTGTCTGTGGCCTGGGGCTGCCCAGCCCTGGCCGAGCCTTGGGGGAGGGCTTTGCAGGCCTGGAGCTCAGCAGGGAAGCCGCTGCAGCCCCTGCTCAGACCCAAGACCAAGCCAGCCTCGGGGCTTGCGAAGGTGTGGCAGCGTTTCCCACGCTGACCTGCAGAGTTGAGGGCACAGGTGTGGCCAGCTTCCTGTAGGCCCTGGCAGTGGTGGCACCTCTGGGGTACGGTGGGCTGTGGTTTGCTGCCGGAGCCCTCGCGGCCCACCCAGCAAGCAGGAATCCCAGCCCTGGAGGCACACGTGCCCCTGGGGACAAGCCCCCTGCCGCTGGGACCACCAGGTTTGTCCGTCTGAGCGAGCGGCCGGGGAGCACTCCTCCCCATCGAGGCAGGCGGCCAGGCGGGCCCAGCCCTTGGCCTGCGAAGCTCCCGGTGAGGCAGGGCTGGCCTCCGACCCCTCCTCCTCCCAGCTGGTCCCCGCAGCGGGAAGGAGCCCTGACGCTGGCTCACCCTGTGTGGCTGCCCTCCTCGGCCGCTGCTCTGTACAAAGTCAGACCCCGAAGGGCCTTTCGGGAAGGCGGGGGGCAGGCACCAAACCTTTGGGAAAGGAAACACTTAGAACTTGGGCCTGGGCTGGAGACTCACTGCCCGACGCCAGGCATGGCTCTGAGCGGAGATGGCGGTCCCAGAGCCCTCGCGGGGGCAGCACGTCTGCCCGTCTTGGGGCCCGAGGCACACACCCCTCGTGTCTTAGTTCGGTCCATGCGGTAACTCCCTGCCGGGCTGGGCTTCAGCTGTGGGGCACATCCCAGCTGATTCCTCGACTGCCTGAACCCCTGGGTACCCACTCAGGCCGGGCACCCGTAGGGCCAATGCAGCATTTCCAGAATGAATTGGCTCACGTTGGCAAAGGGGGCTTGAGAAGGGCCAGGGCTGTCGCGGGTCAGGGAGTAGCCCTGGGGGCCCAGAGCAAGTAGGGCAGGGGCCCCTCCTGCAGCCCTGCTCTGGGCAAGGTGGTGGCTGTCCAGGCATCCAGGGGCGGACCCGCCTCCCCGGTGTCCTCTGAGTCCCAGCAGCCTCCTTGCGGCCTGCTCCAGACTCCTATGCCCCGCCTGCACCCCGAGGATGCAGAATGCCCGGGCTGATGGGCACCACGGGGGCCTCAAGTGAAACATCACTGCCAGTAGCCGTCAGGGTCCTGCAGCCACAGCCGGGACGTATCCACGGGTGGTGTCTGGGTGCATCCCTGCCTGGCAGCAGGGGGCTGGACAAGCTGACCTTCAAGTTCTACCCTGGCTCAGGAGCCTTCCTGTCAACCGCAGGCGCCTCCTGGTCCCCTTCCTTAGGGCTCCCCACTTCCTCCTGCCCCGTTGCCACTGCCGGGCCACCTGGGAGATGAGGGGGACAGATAGGGGAGCACAAGACGGGAGGCAGCTCTGACTTCCGGCTTGGCCGCCCTCACCCTGCACGGCCTGAGCAGGCTCCTCGGCTTCCGTTTCCCTTCTGGGGCATGAAGGCCCCCCAGCGTCGGGGGCAGCCACGTGGAGCTGGCCCAGAGTAGACGGGGTATAGGTCAGGCTCGGCCCTGCCCGGGCCAGCCCCGTGTCCCTGAGTTCCAGCACTTGCTCGGGCACCTGGTAGGTGACAAGCTCTCTGTCCCTGAACAAGGCCGCCTGGCCAACATCAAGGCCTGGAGAGCTGCACAGAGCCCACCCTGCCCCACCTGGGTGCCTGCACCCTGCCCCTCCCCTCCCCCACTGGAAGCTGCCTTCCAAGCGGTTATTTGCCTCTAAACGCTGTCCCCTCCGCCCACGACCAGAGGCCCACCTTCGGGCCAGAACAGTGTGATCTTTGTAAAGAAAGGTCATTGGTGCCTTATCGGGCAGCACAGACAGGATGCCCAGCCCGCTTATCTGGGGCCAGAATCCGCTGAGCGCTTGCAGCTCTCGGTGGGAAGGGCTGAGGCTCTGAGAAGGGATCCAACAGAATCCCGGACTCACTTCACATCCCACCTGCAGGCGCGGAGGCGGGGGGGACAATTCTGAGCCTGGGAAAAGGTCCAGTCCTGCCTGTAATGGCTGTGTGGCCTCAGCTGGCCATGCTCGTCTCTGAGCCCCTATTTGTAAAGGGGGGGTTCCTCTGAATGAGGGTGGCAAGGTCCCCTGCAGAGGCCGAGACGGTGAACGCAGTGTGAGTTCCTGGCTGCCTGGTTAGCTTTCTCACCAGTGGCTGAGTGTCACAACTGGCCCAGCTGTGCTAGAGGGTAGGAGGGCAAGGGTTCCTGGGCAGGGGAGATGCGGCTCGGGCCACGGGGGGCTCTCTGTTAATTGGTGGGTGCAGGAGAAGCACTTGCAGCCCGGCCACCACCAATGTGCCTGCACTCACAGCGCACTCACTTCTGCTTGAACAAAACGGATTGTAAAAGGCGAGGGGAAAAATGCTCTGAAATCACAGATAAGCTCAGGGATGAAGCAATGTGAACCCACCTGCTTGGCTCTCTGTCTGCACACCCAATGGAGAGGTCAGCAGAGCCCAGGGAAGGACAGCAGCCATCAGTTAAAGTACAGTAGCCATCAGTTAAAGGACAGCAACCATAACGTCAACACCACACATTTGCATTCCAGAAACTTGCTAAGGTCCCAAGGCTAGTGACCATGAAGTCCCTGCCAAGAGGACCCTCATGAGGGTCCAGAAACATGTCCTAGCTACTGTCCCCCCGCTGGACCTAGCATCTGGGGCTCAAACTGGGCAGCCTGAGCAGCCCCCATGGGAGCAGCAGCCCCTTCAGCGCACCGTGGCATGTGGGCGCATCCCTGACGGGTCCAGACCGGTGTTCAGAACTACGGACCTGTGCTGATGGACCCCTGACGCGTCCCAGGCCCTTTCATATGTATTATTCCGCCTGATGGGATTCTTATGATATCGGAGAGGTGAGGATAGCAGAATTTTAAAGATGCAGATCTCATTGTAAAGAGGCCCCAAGAGCAGAAAAGACCAGCCTGAGGTCCAGTGGGTTGAACCGTGCCCGGGTCCCCGCGAGGTGGCACAGCTTTACGCCCCCAGTCCCCATGCACCTTGAAGATGGCTGAGGGCAGGGGCAGCAAGGAAGTGGGGCACAGGATCCTGGGGGAGGTGGTGGGAGCCGGGTCTCCCCCAGAGAGACAGTTCCCAGACAGGCCACCTCGGAGTGCCTGAGCCCTGCGGAGAGGGGCAGGAAGTGGCCTGCCCTGCTCAAGGCCTTGCCTGGGTGTTCTCAGCTGACTCAGCCAGATCACATGGCCGTGGGTAGGGTCGGGCCCTGGCACCCGCCCACCTGGCTTCCTGACCGACATGGGGCCAACTGGCACACTCAGTACCACGATCGGCTGGCCTGGGCCCCGCCCACTTGCCACTTCCTCTGCAGCAGGCCCCTCCCGCCCAGTTCTAGGAAGCCCGAGCCACTGTGGCCTGATCGGATGTGGTCCCCGCTGCAGGCCTGACCCCACCCTGTCCTACCCAGACCCTGCCCGCCCACCTGTCCCAATGAGAGTTTGAGTTTCTGATGCAAACTGCATCCTGGTCACAGTGCTCTGGGACGGGGAGGGGGCGGGGAGAGGGCGGGTGCTGTGCAACCAGGCGGGAGTGCAGGGCAGTGGGGAGAACGACGTGGAGGGGGACGCAGGAGCCCCCCAGGAGATGGGCCTGATGAGGATCAAGGGTCGGGGCTGCCCACCCTCAGGTCCAGCATCTGAACCAGGCAGCTGGATCTGGGCCCCGGAGCGACCTCACGCCCGAGTCACTGCCCGTGCTGTGGGGCTGGCTGCTGACGTGAAGTCCTCTGCACACTGGGGGGCTCTCTCGGGGGTGCTGATGTCTCCCGGACATCCCCCGTGGCCTGGCTCTCCCAGCGGGGTTTCTGCCCTGAGTGCCCCCTCCCCCAGGAGACACCCCACAGGCCGCTGCCTGCCTGGGTGGTGGCGGCTGACAGATGGCAGTTAGGCGGCTGCCCTGGGGGGCACTCAGCCACAGATGGGCACCTGCCATCTGGACCCCACGGTTGCCCATCTTCCCTCATTGCAGGGTCGAGCCTGGGCGGGAAATTCCAATAAGAAAAGGAGAACAAAGTGGGCCAGGGGCTGCTGTGGCCCAAACTCCCTCCCAGCAGGCAGGGAGGGGTGTGGAGGGGGTTGGGAGAAGAGGGGAAGTGGTGGGGCATCGCCGACCCTGAGGGGATCCTGGGGGCTCAAGTGAGCCTGCACTCCCCTCCCGACCCCTCCAGCCTCAGCCTCTCCCCCTGCCCTCCCTGCTCCCCCCATGGGACCTTCCGCAGCTGCTCCTGCCCTGGTGGCCCTGGGTGGGCGCTGAGCAGGCCTGAAAACTAGGTAGGTAAGAGCGGCGGCCCCTGGAGGCGCAGTCGTCCAGTTAACAGAAGGAGCCGAGGCCAGGAGGGCTGCCAGCGGATGGGTGGGGCCAAGCCTGCTGGGGGTCCCTGGAGGGGGGCACTGGCCCTCAGTGGTGCAGGGCGGGAATGGGCACAGCCAGGGGTCTACCTCAGGGCATCTCTGTCAAGGATCTCCCTCCGCAGGGGAGAATCTGGTCCAAGCTCCCTGAGCAGCAGCCCCCATCTTGGACTGTATTAACAGAGAGTGAGGCCCCAGAAAAAGGGAGGGGATGATTCCAGTGGGCCCTCCTTGGTCAGACTGCTGGGTTCTGCCCTGTGCGTCTCAGCAAGGGGTGGCCCAGAGGAATGCTCTGTGAAGGGCCAGGGTGGTGCCGCCTGGGAGTGGTGCCACCTGGGAAGGGCACACATGGCCCAGCTCTCCTCTGTGTCCCTCGGGTGATTGATGGTGTGAGCTCCAGGCAGGGCCGGGCTCACGTGGGGCTCAGACAACCGCCATCTGGGGAAGGGGAGGTGTGGCGCTCACAGCCCAGGAAAAGGCAGAGCGTGTGCTGAGACGGGTGGGCTCCGGACAGCACCTAGAAGCTCCCTAAGAGACTCAGCAATGTGGCCCCCCAACTGGGGTGGGGGACCCCCGCTCCCGAAAAGGCTCATGTCTCCCACAGAGGTCATGGTGGTGGGATCCAGAGGTGTGGGTGCAGCAAAGTCTTCCTCTTCCCCAGCCCCTGCCCGTGCCCCAGCCCTGCAGCGTCCCTGGAATTGGGTCGGGCACCCCTCATCCAGCACCTTGGCCACACCTGAGCAGGCATCACTGTAGCTCCTGCAGGGAGGTGGCTGCCCCGTCTGCTGGCTGAGAACACTGAAGCACGGCGCGGCAGGGTGCCCCCAAACCTGCTCAGGATCCCACACGAACACCAGGAACTCAGCCTCATCGGGGGGGATGCAGCCTCCGTCTCCTCCCTCCTACCCCAGCCCGGCTGACCCGGGCCGGTTCTGAGTGCGGAGAAACCTTGCCTCTCGCCAAGAAGAGGCACCCTCACTCACGTGCCACCTTCACAGGCTCGCTGGTGGGTCAGCTTAAATGCCAGCCAGCCTGGCCCCTGGCCGTTCGGTGCTGGGTCTGGGGCGCACGCTGGCTCGCTCAGGGGAGATGAGGGCCTGATCTCGCAGGACCCACTCTCAACAGCCCATGGCACTGTGTTCTTGGGTGCATGAGGTCCACGGAAATCCAATGCCCGGTTTTCCCACAAGTCGCGCAAAGTATACCCCAGCTGGACAGTGCCCAAGGCTGGTTCTGGGACATAAACGGAGCATAATCCCCGCACGGTGTCCACCAGCTCGGCCTGGCCTCGGGGCCCTCCCCAACCAGAGAGAGGGGCACCGAGGACCCAGCAAGCCTGGACCCCCGGGGACGGGCAATGTCTCCCCACCCACCATGCTATATGGCATCGAGCCGGAGACTGGGGGCCTGGCTGGGGCGTCCCGGCTCCCTGATCCCCCAGGCTTGTGGCAGCCCAGGGTTGGCATCGAGCCAGAGACTGGGGGCCTGGCTGGGGCATCCTGGCTCCCTGATACCCCAGGCTTGCGGCAGCCCAGGGTTGGCTATGGGCACCTCGTTTCTGAGACCACGAGGTCAACAAGAAGGGCACCTGGTTAATTTTATGCATCCACTTGACTGGGCCACATGGGGGCTGACATTTGGTCAAACACGATACTGGGTGTGTCTGGGAAGGTGTTTCTGGATGAGACTGACATCTAAATCAGTCGACTCAGTAAAGCAGATGGTCCTCCTCAGTGTGGGCGGGCCTTGTCCAATCAGTTGAAGGCTTAAATAGCACAGAAGGCTAAGCCTCCCCGACTAAGAGGGAATTTCTCCTGCCTGATGCCTTCGGACTGGGGTGTTGGATTTTTTCGGTCTTCAGACCTGAACTGAAGCATCCACTCGTCTCCACGGTCTCGAGCCCGCTGGCTTTTGGAGTGGAACTAAACTATCAGTGCCCCTGGGTCTCCAGCTTGCCAACCACCCGTGGATCTTCAGACTGCTCAGCCTCCGTGATGGTACGAGCCAATTCCTTATCATAAGTCTCTCCCTCTCTCTCTCTCTATCTCTCTCTCTCTCTCTCTCTATATATATATATATATATACATGTTTATTACGTATAGCTTATACGTCTACAGGTACACACACCAGAGAACCCTGAGCGACACAGCCCGACGTCAGGCTGCCCTCTCCTCCTGCTATGATCACTGACACACGGCACAGGGGCCCGTGATAAGAGCACAGGTGTAGCCGGCGGTGGAGCAGCACCACGGGGCGGGGAGACCAGCCACGCATCTGCTCAGGGACTCGGTTTCCTCGTCTGTGACAGGCTGACGGCAGCAGCCCTCGTAGGGTTATTGTGGAGTCAAGGCTCGCAGAGGGTTTAGAAGAGCAGCACCGACAAACATGAACTACTACCATTTGCAGCACCGAGCCCTGAAGAGATAAGCCTGACCTCAGGAGCGCAGCGATGGCCGGGGCCGGGGAAGGCTTGGCGCGGGGCCGGCCACAGACAGCGCAGTCCCCTTTCCGGGGAGCCGTCCATGAGGAAACCAAAGCCCTCTGGGGGACTGAGGCTGAGAGGTGGGCTCCCGACAGAGCTGGGAAGACCAGTGTGACTGCGAACACCGCCACGGGGCCACGGAACAGAAATGTGAGAGGCGTGCACGCGTGGGCCCGTGGCCGGCTCCTCAGCTGGTTTGCTTGACGGCCCTGGGGATCCGGGCGGGCAGACGCCGTGCAGTAATTATCCTCCAGTTTTGTCCCAAACCAGCCTCGGCCACGCTGCAGGCGGAAACACTTTGCACAACGTGTGGGAAAACTGAGCATGTGATCTCAGGGAAGCGGATCCGCCTCCCTGCTTCCCACGCTCCGGAGGACGTGCAGCCCGGCACGCGGCTGCCACCCCTTTATTTGGTGTCGACGTTGTAGCCCCCGGAGGGCTGAGACAGAGAAGCATGATCACACTCTGGGTTAAAATAACTGAACTTATGCCAAGAACCAACTATTTACAATACACACTATAACTCACAGAGAGAAAACAAACTTATGGTTACCAAAGGGGAAAGGGGGTGGGGAGGGATAAATTAGGAGTTTGGGATTAACAGATACACACTACTATATATAAAACAGATAACCAACAAGGACCTAATGAATAGCACAGGAAACTCTACTCAATATCTTGCAATAACCTATAGCACAAAAGAGTCTGAAAAAGAATATATATGTGTATAACTGAATCACTTTGCTGTACACCGGAAACTAACACAACATTGTAAATCAACTATACTTCAATTTTTAAAAAAAGTCTGAAATTAAAAAAAAAACAAACAACACTTACTATAGAAGCCACGCCACCTGGCTTAACATACAATTCTATTGCTTCCCCTTTAATGCCCAACTGGCTTCGGACTCCACAAAGCCCCTCCCTGGCCTCGTCTGGGTGGAGGGTGAAACCTCCTTTCCTAACTGTCGCCCCCGAATCTCTCCTCTGAAGGAAACGAGCTCCAGACCCAGGGCCGGGGACCCCTCTCTGCCCCAGATGCAGCCGAGCATCCTTGGGCCGCTCCCTCTGCTCCTCGAGGCTGGAGGGGGAAACAGAGCCTCACTGGGAATGACCTGTCTCTCGGGACCCTTAAGAGCCTCGGTCCCATTCCTGTGCGCCCAGCCTGCTCGCTTAGGGGAAACTGCTTCCCCTTGAGCCTTCAGACGAGTAGGTTCCCCGCCCACGGGGGACTCACTGAGTGGGAGGACACCGCCCCTGGCATGACTGCTCCTGGAGAGGATGGGACGTGGCTCTCAGGACCCAAGTACCAGAGGACGAAGACCCCGGGCTTCCTGCTCACCTGGGAATGGCTGGCACCCGGCTTCCTCCAGGAGAATCTGCACTGGGGGAGGACATGGACCCCCGACACCCTCCCACCCAGCACTGGGCCAGTGGGGTTTCCAGTAGGGCTGGAGCTCATTCTTACATAGCCCTGGGGTGCAGGGCTCACCGAGGTTTCCAGGAGTCGGGTTTTGGGGGGTTTCGTCACAACGTGAGTGCATGGAGAGCGCAGGAGGGGGCCCGGCTTCTCTGAGGTCCAGGGCGAATCCTTGCATAAACTGAAAACTCCCTCTTGCTGGACGGTCCCAGTCCTCACACAGCGGCCGCTCCCCCCAGGGCGCACGCCCCCCTGCATCGCATCCTGCAGGGCACTAAAGGAGTCAGCAGGTGGGCGGCAGGCACCATGCCCCTCCTCCCCTCCTGCCGGCCTCCCACCCTGTCCAGGGGCTGGGAGGATCCTAGGTCTTGGAAGCAAAAAAGACCGCAAGCGTTGCAGTGCTGTTTTCCTGCCTTCTCTGCATTTTACAGATGCAGTAACTGAGGCCCCAAGGGCGAGCTGACTCACCCAGGGACATGTGGCCGGGTGGCACCGCCCCTTCTACTCCCAGCTCACCTGGGGCAGGCGTGCTTGCCCCCCGACCCCCCGCCCGGTGTCAGCCCCAGGGGAAGGGCTGCCCACATCTGCTGGGACTGCCCTGAGAGCCAGAACAGGAACTCCAGAGAGAGAACGTTTATTGGGCTGCAGGTCCGTACAGCAGGGAAGCCCACTGCCTCCTTGCCATGTCCCCAGCTTTCCGGGCCCCGCCGCCTGCAAGAGCCCAGGACCCCTCTGGGTGGATGGGCCGCCTTCTCTCCCCCACGTCCCGTGCTCCTCCAGCCACTTCCCCTGCAGCCCGATCCGTGAGCACCTACTGCGTGCTGTTCCGCCGCCCTGGCCCTCCTGCAGCCCAGCCCGCAGGTTTTAACTCGGGGAGGGGCTGTCTGCACTTCTGGCTGGAGCTCACGGGGTCTTCCTGCATGGCTCCTGGCGCCCCTTCAGCCTCCAGCTCAAGGCCTTGTTCAGCACTGACCCGCTGGGCGGGCAGCTGCTGGGGCGGGAATGGAAGCCCTGCCTTCCAGGCCCTTCTGGGATAACCAGTAGAGGCAGCCCCCCACCCAGTGACCCCCAAGTCAGGCTGTGGGCGCCCGGTCACAGCCTCCCCCTGCCACTCCCTGGTGGTTTCTGGGGAAACCCGCTCTGTCAGCTGTCATGCGCCTGGCGGAGAAAGTGGCCCTGCCAGTCAGGCAGGACCAAGCTGGCACTGGGCCAAGGGCCCCCTCCTTGTCCTGCCACGGTAGGGACAGTCCAGGAAGGTGACCTGTCATCTCAGGGATGTGGTCACCAAGCTTGCGGACCCCCAGCCCTGCCTCCAGACCCTTTTGCTCACTGGACCATCCAGCCCACTGTCAGGGCCCAAGCAAACCCCACTTGAGGGCGTCTGGCTTCCTGGTGCCAAAGTGTCAGTGTGACATCGGCCTGAACCACGAGACATTGTTGGGGGCGGGGGGGGACATGGCAAGGGCTCACAAAGAGACCAAAAGAGAAACAAGCAAGAAATGAAAACCTATATCCACAAGCAGCGTGCACACACATGTCCAAAAAGCAGAAGCAGCCCAGACTTCCATCAGCTGATCAACGGCTAACCAAACTGTGGTCCATCCATACCACGGAATATTATTCAACACGAAAAGGAATTCATGCTGAATTCATTAACAGGAAACATCTAGAAGGCGGAAGTGATGATGGACGCTGTTTCTTTAAAAAAAAAAAGTCAAAATTTCAGAACTTATCACATTTCCATTAATCATAATCACAGTGGCCAGCGGCCCTGCCAGCCCCCAGCTAATCTTGAGCTCCGTGGAGTGGACCCACGGCCCTCTCACCAGGTGTGTAGTCAGCACGCCTGACCCGTTCTCCACAGACACTGAAGCAGCGGCTGCTCAGCCCAAGTCCCGCCACCGTGCCTTGTCCAGTGGAGACGCTGAGGTTTGGAGAAGGGTCCAGAGACCCCCGACGACCCCCGAGGTCAGGGCTCCCTGAGGCCACTGGGGCTGAGAAATGGTCCTGTGGGAGAGGTGAGAAGGCAGGGCTTATCCTCCAAGTTCTGAGACCTAAATCTGGGTCTGTCCCCTGACACATTGGTCACGCCATGAAATGACAAGTTCTAAAGCGTGAAGCTGCACCGGGCGCCTCGTGAGCAGAAAGTGACAGCTAAAAATAAGACCGAGAGTGACGGGGGACACAGCGACCGCTCGGAGGCCGGCTCCCGTGTCCCTCTGGGTCAGGATGAGCTTTACAGATACCTGTCCAGACAGGCTGCTGCCCTTTCGTCTATGCCTGCCTTCGGGGACGCCCCAGGGAACCCGGCCTGCCAGTCGGCGCTCCCTCCGGGCCCCATCATTCGCCCTAAAACACCTTCCCTTGGTTTCGAGAGACAGCCCCATCCCAGCCCCCGTGGGCGGCGCCCTCCCTGGTCCCATGAGAGGTCAGGCTCCTGGATTATGTGATGTGTGGGAGGGGCCCACGTGCTGAGACCACAGGGCCACCCCCTCCAGGCTGTCCTCTCTGACTGGGGAGGAGGTTTGACATCCCCGCTCTGCCCCCCAGCCGGTGAAGGCCAGTCCAAGGAGACAGAGGGACTGGTGGCTTTACCCATCAGGGCCTGACCCAGAAGGGCCTTCTTCCTTCTGGAGGTTAGAGGTCACAGCAGCCAGTGTCCCCTGTCACCTGCTGACTGTAGAGGTGGCCGGTGACAGTGGCAGCTTCACTGGGTCCTGAGGCTTTTTGGAGAGAATTAACAGGTTTCCACAGAGAGGGGCTGTATCAGTGTCCTGGGGCGGCCGGAACAGAGGACCACACGCTGGGCAGTCTATAAACAACAGAAATGGACTCTCTCCCAGTTCTGGAGGTCAGAGTCTGAAATCAAGGTGTCGGCAGGGCCACACCCTCAGAGGCTCCCTCCTGCCTCCTCCAGCTTCTGGGGGCCCCAAGAACTCTGTGACTTACAGAAACATCCCTCAGTCTCTGCCTCTGTCTTCCCGTGGCCTCCTCTGCGTGTCCACGTCTCAAACCTCCCTCTCCTTCCCTTTCTCCTAAATCACTGGATTTAAGGTCCACGAGATAATCCAGGATGACCTTGGTCAAGACCTTTCCCTTAACTACCCCTGCAAATTCCTAAATCCAAGTAAGGATGCATTCACGGCTTTTGGGGTTAGGACTTCAACATATCTTTTGGGGGTCACCATTCAACTCACTGCAGGGAGTTTCAGGGGCACCCAGCCCAGCAGAGACCTGGGGTGGGGATGAGGCGTATCAGCACCTTGCAGCCACCCACGGGAAGGTACGCAGTGCTCCCCTTGGCCTGCAGGAGTCCCAGTGGCCCTCGTCCCCTTGTCCCCTCCGCTTGCACCTGTCCCTCCCACTCACCTGGGTCAGGTCGACACCCATCAGCTCCTCCCACTGTCCCATCACCCTCAGCAGAGCCACCTTTTACCCTGTCACCCCCTTGACTAACCTCCTAGGGCTCCATCTCCGGCTGAAGCCTCAGACCCTCCAGCCCCCGCTCCTCCACCATGGAGCCCCCAGCGAGCTCCTGGGAGGTGGCAGCTCTCCTGCCATGCAGGAGGCCCTGGTACCAGGTCTCAAATGCCAGGCAGCTTCACGCATCCCTGCCTTTGGTCTCCCGGGTCCCTGGGCCAGCGGTGCCTCCCCGCTGCCCGACACCCCCCTCCAGACCTGGCACCGGCCCCAGCACTCAGCTTGGTGTCACCCCCGACCCTGAGCCTTCCAGCAAGCTGGTCCTGCCCCCAGCTGCTGCTTCCTTTTTTCTATTTTTTTTTTTTTTTAGTATTTATTTATTTCGCTGCGCCGGGTCTTAGTTACGGCATGTGGGATCTAGTTCCCTGACCAGGGATCGAACACGGGCCCCCTGCATTGGAAGCGCAGAATCCCAACCACTGGACCACCAGGGTTCTCGAGGGTTGAGAAGATCTGTTCTGGCTCCGGCCCAGCACCGGCTGGGGACCCCGAGGCTGGGAAGGGCTGTGTCCCCTGGAGCCCCAGCATCCCAGGGGGTGTGTTCTCGGGGGCCGACTTCTCAAGGCGCTATCACAGACTCGAGCCCCCTACCCCGACCCAGCAAGAATCGAGGGTCATTTTACAGGTGAGGCCTGGGCAGGGAGGGGGCCCGAGGCTGACGGGGTCTGAATGGAACCCAGGCCTGTGGCCCTTCTGGAACGAGCGGTGGTCCATCACATGCTTTCTTTGTGTCATCACTGGAGGAAAGTCACACTGCCCAGCGGTGCTCCCCGATGATTCGGGTGGGCTGAGGGCTGTCTGGGGAGTCCCCGTTAGAGAACAGTGGAGGGGGCTGCCCGCTGCCCCCCTGGGTCATGCCAGCCCCCGCAGCATCGGCCCCAGAGCCCAGAGCGACCGATGACCATTTCTAACTGACGCTTACATCGGGGAAACCCGGACGGACGTCTGCAGCTAGTGGAGGCCCGGGAGGCGAGCAGTGTGCTCTGTGGGAGGGTGGAAGGGGGTCTCTAAAGATCTGGGGGCCCTTGCAAGGGAGGGGGAGAGAAGATATAAGTGGAGACCCCAGCCTGAGAGGGGGCTGGGCTGCAGCAACATGGTGGCCGGGGTCCCCGACGGGCATGGCTGCTGGACCCGGGGACAGGGCGTCTGGCTGGTTCCCACCGTCCGGCTGGTTGGGGCCCTGGGTTTCCACTGCACTTCGGGTTGTGTGTCTTCGGCAGCACCGCTGAGCCGCCAGTACGTGGTGATGGGGAGCAGGTAGGTTTCTCCTCGGGAAGGGGGCCGACTCGGGGTCCGTCCAAGGCCCGGGAGAGGATGGCGTCGGCCTTCGCAGGGCCTGGCACAGAAAAGCACGGACCGCGAGAGTATCAGGGGCGTGGAGCCCATAAACCGAGGGGGCCTGGTGCCTCTACTGCTCATGTGTCTCCTGCGCCCCGGTTTTGCGAGGGGAGCTGAGAGTTTAGACGTGGCTCGGCTGAGGACAGAGGGGTCTTGTTGCCCCAGTGCCCCCCAAAGCCCAGTGATGAGTAAGGACCGTGCTCCTCAGAGAGGGGACGGGCATGCATGGCGGGCCGGGGCGTTGGGGGAGGCCAGGTGGTGGGGCGGGTCCAGGCCCCAGCTCTGCCCCCGGGCATCCTGCCCAGGCTTCAGTTTTCAGGGAGGAGGACTCCACGGGCTCAGCCCTCCCCCCAGCTCCAAAGGGAGAATAATGAGCCGCGGTCACAGGAGAGGTGGCTTCCGCACAGATGCTGGGCGTGTGTGACCAGGTGTTCGACTCGCTGGGTCCCCAGGGCATGGGGGGGCGGGTGTCGTCCTGCAGCCGAGCCTCGGGCAGCCTGCCCTCGGTGTAGCTCCAGTGAGCCCTTCCTTCTCCAGTGGCAAAGGCCTGGCCAGCCTGGTCAGGCCCGCTCCAGGGGCTGGGCTGGACAGGGGTCTGGAGGGGCCCAGGTGATCCTGGCAGAGGCCCAGGAGGAGGGGGCGCTCGGCTGCAGCCCTCGGGGTGGGATGTGTTTTACACTCTGTGTCCCCAAGGGCTGAGCACAGCACCTGGCCCTGCTGGTCAACCTGACTTGACCTTGAGCGCTCAGGCAGGGCCAGTCACAGACCGAGGCCGGCCCAGGGTGACAGACTATGGCCTGCTGGTCAGCGGGAAGCACCCTGCTTTCAGGCTGCTCCTCTGTGCCCTATGGGTCACCCCAGCGGACACCCCATGAGCACACAACCCTGAGGATGCACGGAGGGAGGGAGGGAGGGAGGGCAAGGCGCACAGCCTCTTTGGAGGGTTGTTTGTGAGCGTGAATCCAAGCGTCAAGCACAAGCGTCCCTTGAGCCAATGATCCGACTTCCAGAAATTTACTATGGGGCGTAAAATCCATATAATCAATATCTGTGCCAAGAGACACATGTAGGAGGATTTGCTCTGCAGGGCTGTTTTCAGGAGTGAAAAGACCCGTCAACAGGTAGGTGGCAAGTAAACGAAGGCATGTGGGTGCGGCGGATGCTAAACGTGGCCACGGAGACCACGCTGAGGACTCGAAAGGGATGCCAAGGAGTGGGCTGTGCCTCGGCGGCGACTCCAGGGTGCGGTGACGGAAGCCATCAACCCGAGAGGGTGTAAATCAGTGCACGCGACTTTCTCCACCCCGTCTGCTCTCCACGAACAGGGCGCGCCGCTTTTCCTGCGGAGCACGCCCCCAGCGGAGCTGTCAGCATCCCGAAAATAAACAAGCAGCAGCAAGAGATGCTGGGCCTCCAGGGGCACAGGAGGAGCTCTTGCCCCGGACTCGGGGAACTCGGGGGAACGTGGTCTTGCAAGGGCAGGTGGCCCGAGGGCCTTGGAGGAGCGTGGGGAAGCCTGGGTCCCTCTTGCCCAGCTGGACCCCCTCTCTCGGAGCCAACAATCCCATACTCCCCCCACTTGCACGGCCGCTCCACCTCCAGGCCAGAGTGGACCGGAGCCTGCTCTCCAGACGCCCATGGCCACCCCAGTCTCACCGAGAGGCCCTCAGCTCCTAGCACCTGGCGGGGCCGGTGTCTGGCCCGGGGCCACTCCCCTGGGCTGTTGCCCCCATCCTAGCTCTTCGTCTCCTGTTCGTCACACAACCCCCCACCCCCACCCCCACACCAGGTCTCAGAACCTCTGCTGCAGCATCTCCTCCATTCCTGGGGGCAGTATCCCAGGTGGGGCACCCGGCTTGTCCCTGCAGCCCCAGTGCCCAGGGAACATTCGGCAAGTGGCAGGTACTAACGGTGATGCTCCGGGGGGGCGGGGGGGGGATGGAGGTGGGGGTGATCTGACCGAGTGGGATGTGTATACATTAGGCGCTCAGGAGCCAGACTCGGCTGAGTAAGGAAGTGACCTCTCCACCTTCAGAGCTGCTCCAAGGGGCCGTGAACAGACAGGGGGCAGGGGGGACGCGGGGGAACACAGCAGAGGCAGAGTCTGGGGACGCACGGCCCAGAGGCCCATCCCGGGACTCCGCCAGGCAGGGAGGAAACAGCGCCTGGAGTCTCTCCTGAGGGTCTTCGGGGAGGGTGGGCTTGACCCCTCCAGGAGCTCCTCGAGGTCACGGGGGGTGTCCGGGGTGTGACCTTCCAGAACCTTCCCCACTGCCTTCTGCTCCCCAGCGCTGTGTGTGGATGGCCACGGGGCCCTGCCCTGGAAACCCCACAGAGACAGACCTGGAGGGGAACCTGGGGACGCCTCCACCCTGAACACGCACTCTGACAGCGGTTATGAAGGCAGGCGACAAAAGAAGGAGAAAGCAGGGAGTGAAGGTCAGGAGGTGAGCACGAAGCTCTATTTTAAACCCGAGTTCAGGGAGATGAGGTGCAGCTGCGTGCGTCCGGGGTCGGCTCTGGGGACAGCGGGGCATCGAGGCAGCCTCTGTTACACCGTCCTCTCCGCCTTCGTATTTCACATTTTCCGTGATACAGAGTCAAAAAGGAGAGGCTCAAAGCTCTCTCTTGAAAGCTTAAAGGGAGAACTTAATAAAAGCCTTGAAGCGAGAGAAGAAATTCACATAACATTAGAGTCCCATCCTCACCCCCCCCACCCCAAGCAAGGCTCAGAGTTTAAAAGACTAAAAACAAGCCAGGTCCCTCTGAGGACGTTGAAAAGGTGACAGTCAGCCGATCAGAGGCTGCACCCCGGGGAAAAGCCAGAGCTCCCTCCCCGAAATGGGGAAGGTTAGAGCCACGAGGTGATCCAGATTCAGAGTCAGCCAGGTAACGAGCGGGAAGAAGGGCGGAGGGTCCCCAGTGGCCGCCGCTCGGTGGGCTGCAGCGTCCCAAGAGCGCGGACCCCCAGCGGCTGGGCCCCCAGCCTGGCCCTCTGCAGAGCAGCCTGGGGCCCTCCAGCCCCGCCCTCGGCCTTTCACAGGCTCCGGCCCGATGATGCGGGTCTCCCGGCTGTCCAGGGCGTATCCCGTGATTCACAACAGCCCCCTAAGATCAGCAACACCACACCAGAGGCCCCGAGCCGGGAACCTGGCAGAGGCTGGGAGCGGGGGCCCGGGTGCTGCCCTCAGCTGCCGCCGGCCTGGGCTGGGGGCACTCACCCCTCGGAGGCCACTTCTCCAGCAGGCTGCCCTGCCGGGCGGCCTGGACGGCACTGCGACACGTGCTGGGGCAGGGGACTCTGGCAGCAAGCCCCTCATCACTCCCCTCTCCACCACCACCGCCGCCAGGACCCCGCGCATCCCGTACGGATGGTTCACGGCCAAACAGCACGCTTGTGCCCACTTTGGTCGGTCACACACTGCAGCCTCTCCCAGGCTCCTGGGTTTACATCCTCTGGGACCTCCTAGGAGGCAACCCCACCACCAAGAGGTGAGGCCAGGCGCTGACCAGAGCTGACGGCCAGCGGGCCGGGTGGCTCGAGCCCTCGGCCCCCGCGCCAGCACACGCCCGTGTGCCCCCAAGGTGAGGGTAGCCCCCAACCCTGCTCCCTTTCTTCCTCTTTGATCATCAAAACGACCCGGCTCTCGCCGACGTGTCAACGGGCAGTCGCTGCCCTGGCCAGGCACCAGGCAGCTTGGGGTACCGCCAGCCTGGTCACTGGGCCCTGCCGAGTGTGCCCTAAGTGCCAGGTGCTGGCACAGAACTGTGCGAGGTCCTTGTCTCCCTTTTCCACCCTGAGTGCTCACCCCCCACCCCCCTACACGATGACGTAGGCCTCTGAACCCCATCAGCTGCCGTTTCCCCCGCTCGTGTCACCCCAGCCTCCTGAGTGGTCCCTGCTGCCCGGGGTGCCAGCGCCCCAGGTCTGGGCAGAAAGGGCTGCAGGACCAGGGAGAGGCGTGCCCAGGGCAGCTCCTACCGCAGCCAGGCAGCCAGGAGTTGCCCTCAGGAACCAGAGTTCCAGGGCCCCAGGGAAGGAGCTGGCACTTTTTTTGCCTTCCAAGAGGCTCTTTTGAAAGAGTGTTTTTCGGCTCCCAGGTAAACACAGGTGACACAAGCACAGGTGCTCTCCCTGGGCTCACTCCCCAGGGCCTGGGACCTGCTGAGAGCCTCGCAGGAGGGGAGGAACCAGGGGCCCTTGAGCGCGAAGCGAGGACCTGGCCCGGGGGTGGGCATGCCTGGTGCACCCAGGCCTGGCCGATCGCTTTAGCAGGACACAGGGAATTGTGGGCCTGGAGGGCTTCATGTCTCAGGGGCAGGTCAGCGGCTAGGAGGCCAAGGACCACGATGTCCCACCTCCAGATGCCGGGGCCAGCGACCTGTGCCCCGCGGGTGTGGGTGCTGTGAGAGCTCACTGGACAAAACGCCGGTCCAGGGGAAGCAGGACACATCCCATCCCTTGGCGGGGAGGTCTCCCCGGCAGTCACACCCAGCTCAGCCAGGCACCCGAGCGGTCCTTGCCTCTCCGGAGGCCCAAACGATCTCATCCGTATAATAAGGCAGCCCCCTGACCCCGCATCCAGGATCGCTGGGAGGACAACGTGGCCACATCCGTGATGTCACCCGTCTCCAGAGTGCCATCCCCTCTCCTTCCCACCGTTTGGTCAGAGCCCAGCTCTTAACCACCACGTCTCCAGGAGTCTCAGCAAGCTCCTGGCCACTGCCCACTGTGGCCACCCACTCCTGGGTGCGGCGGGTGGGATGAGGCCCCCCCCCCAAAAGGTATGTCGACATCCCAACCCCCGGGACCTGTGAAGGTGACCTTCTTTGGAAATAGGGTCTCTGCAGGTGTGACCGAGTGAAGATGAGGCTGCACTGGAGCAGGGTGGGCCCTGGTCCAATGACCGTGTCCTTATAAGAGGAGGAGAGGACACACAGACACAGGAAGAGGCCAGGTGACCACAGAGGCAGAGGCTGAGGGGACGCGGCCACAAGTCCAGGGATGCCCGGGCCCCTCAGAAGCTGGGAGAGGCAGCAAGTTTCCTCCCCCAGAGTCTTCAGAAGGAGCAGGCCCTGCCCACACCTTGATTTCAGAATTTGGCTTCCAGAACCGGGAGAGAACAAGTTTCTGTGGTTTTAAAGCCGCCCCGCGTGCGGGACCTTCACGCGGCAACGAAGATCCTGCGTGCCGCAACTAGAGACCCGAGGCAGCCAAATAAATAAATAAATATTTTTTAAAAAAGCTGCCCCGCGAGTGGTCCTTTGTTACAGCCGCCCCGGACACTCACATTAGGGGGTCAAGACTGGCCCGAACCAAAGGTGAGTGTGGACACTGAAAGGACGCCGCTGAGGGACACTGTGCCCCTGGGCACTGCTGAGACTGCAGGAGAGTGACTGCTCCATGCAGCAGATGTGCAGACCTCGAGTGAAGCTGACCTGGGCGCCTCTTCCCTGTTCCGCATCTGAGGCACGTCCACGCCAGCCCCTGCCTTGTCTGTCCCCCACGAGAAGCGAGGCTGAGGGGGAGCACACCATCCCGGCCCGAACCCAACAGAGGAAGCCGGTGTTCCCTGGAGAAGGGCCCACGACTCAGCAGATGCCAGCCCATCCCTGGGGAGGGGTCTCCAGGCAACGCGGCGACACTGCGCTGGGCACCCTGGCGGCCCCGTCGCTGAGGTCACCTCCTAGTCTCTGAGCAGCAGGGTCTCCGTCCCACCCTGTCTACTCCTAGGGAAAAGCCAGCTCTCAAAGCCCCTCGAATTGGCCACTGAAGCCCCCTCTGCGTCCTGAGCCAGACCTGAAATAAGCATGTCACACGTTTCTAAAACGTGGGCAGACACCAGATGCAGCCAGGTGATGCAGGGGTGCATTAGTCATCACTGGTCTCAGTGGAAAAGCGTCTCTTTTTTCAATTCTCTTTCCAGCCTCCTGAGGGTGTCAAGGGAGAGAAGTCTGGGTCTTTATTGCAGCTCCATCATCGCGAATCTCTCCACTTAACAGAGGCAGGGCAGCCTCGGGCACAAAGCTACCGCAGACAAAACGAGGAGAGCGACCGAGGGTACAGTTTGGTGTTTTGCGCTCGCTTGTGCCTTTTTATATTACCTGCTATTTATTACATGTGAGGAAGACTTTCTAACTGCAGCAACAGTTTAAAGTTTCTCTCAGATACACATTTATTTAAGTAAAAATAAGTGGGTGGACTTAACCATGTTCTAAAATAACAGGTGGTTTTGGACCACAGAGGTGGAACCCGGGAAGCTGTTCCAGAAATGCTGGAAGCTGCTCCAAGTGGGCCCATCCTGGTCAGGGGGCCCCTGTGGTCCCTTCACCCAGAGCAGGGACCCAGCCTGGGTTGTCACGGGTCCCGTTCCCAGGCTTCCACCCAGAGCAGCTTCTTTTATAAGCTTCATTTATTATAAAATAAAATGTAAATACAGAAAACCACACAGACGTTCGGCTTCATGGGCTTCTCTAGACAAACACTCTGCAACCATCACCTAGGTCAGAAGTCAGCACTGCCCAGTCACCCCAGGAGCCCATCCGGCACGAGTCCTGGCCACAGCCCCCGCCCCCGGTCCTCCCAGACCCTCACCTTCATCTTTACGATTTCATCATCCAGAGTGCATCCCGAGGGTCCAACTGGGAGGCCCCCTTCTAAGCCTCTTAATCTGCGGTCCCCCTCATTCCCTTCCTTTGCCTTTCAATTGATCTGGGGCACCCGGTGTCCGACCTGCGAGGGGCTTCTGGACTCACCAGCTGGCGGAGCAGGCAAGGCATGGACCGTCTCTGAGCCCTGGTTTCACACCCGAAGACGGCACTGCCAGGCACCTCACAGCTGGTCCTGAGTTTGAACAGAGGGGGTGCCTGTACTATACCCCGAAATTCTGGGTTCCAGTGGGCACTTGATACCTATCGGTTATTGCTAACAACCCGGAAGAGCCCTACTGGGTTTTGAACGAGATGCAGAACACACACAAAAGCAAGCCTCTCAGCAGCAGCGAAGGGAAGGATCACAGAACACCTCGGCTACAGTTTTGCTCACGACTCCCTGACACACCTCGGCCCTCCTTCATCGCCTACTCACTCTTGGTTTGCACACACTTCTAACAATCTTCTTCATCGAGTCCACCCTAGGTAAGGGTGGACCAGAAGCAGAAACAAGTTTTTTTTTAAGAAAGGAAAGAACGGACAACCCCTCCAACAAGAAGTTTAAGAAAAGGTGTCTGGGGCCTTTTAGCACAGGGACAACAGCCCTGCACAAGGCAGCATCCCTCCAGGGCTTCGGTGTCACAGCAGCGTCATCAGGTGAGCTGGCTCCAATCCCGGCCTGTCATGTACCACGGTGAGGGTGGGGGGGGGTGACTTTGGCAGGCTTCCTCACCTCTCTGAGCCTCAGCGTTCCCACCTGTGAACTGGGGGTGGTAACAGAACTTACCACATACGGTGGTTTTAAAGATTAAAGGAGCTAGATCATTTCAAGAGCCTTCAACAAAATGTTAAGCATTATAAAAAATTAATCGTTGTAATGACCCAAGTCACCAGGAAAAGGGTTAAATTATTTCTCATTTATACCTTAAGCCTGCAAGGCATCATGTGGGTAAAGCATTGTAGAAAGATTTCCCCTGAACACGATAAGTTTTTGTTTTGTTTTGTTTTGTTTTGTTTTGCGGTACATGGGCCTCTCACTGCTGTGGCCTCTCCTATTGCGGAGCACAGGCTCCGGACGCGCAGGCTCAGCGGCCATGGCTCACGGGCCCAGCCGCTCCGCGGCATGTGGGATCTTCCCGGACCGGGGCACGAACCTGTGTCCCCTGCATCAGCAGGCGGACTCTCAACCACTGCGCCACCAGGGGAGCCCACGATAAGGTTTTTAAAGGTCAGGTGCTGAGCCGGGTAAGCTGCCCTGGTCAGGGATAGGCCCCCATGGCCTGAAGGAGCGGGTGTCCGGGGTCCATGGGTTCCACGGGGTTATTCCTGCCCAGCAGGCCAACTGGGGCCCAGCCAGAGTCGGGATGCTCCAGACTTGGCCGGGAAGTGATGAATGGTCACGTCGGAGAGAACAGGCTTGCCGGAGATAAACAGCATGTTCCTTGTGCTTTTGAGATTCAAAAATAAACTGAAAAGCAGACACAGTTTAAAAATAATGAACAGGCAGGAGGGGAGTCATTTGCCTGTGTGTCTTCCTCCCATTATTTGTTAAACCGCAGTTTAAAGACTGACCACCAGCCCAGCCTGCAGCTCCGGTGGACGGGGGGGGGGGGGCACGAGCTGGCAGGGCGCTCAGCAGGGCTGGTGGTGGCCGCACGCGGGGGAAGCCCCTCACGACCCACTTGGCGTGGAAGAAGTCTTTTTTCCCTTTTCTGCTGCATTTGGAGCTTCAGCAGGAAGCCCATAAGGTCAGGCCTAGTAGGCACCCCTGGGACCACCTCCTGAAACAGCATCTGCTACCAACAGCTGAGTACCTGCTCCACCTCCTGAGTTCTGGGTAGAGGTCTCCATGGGCCCTACACGGTGCCCAGAGGGCACCCATCAGGTCTGGTAACAGGGAGGGGCAGGGGACCCCTGGGGACCCCCGTCAGCACTGTAGAGAACAGGGCAGGAGGGCACACTCGGCCAGCTCTCAGGACTCTGCACACAGCTGCTGGCACAGGAAGGTCTGTGAGCGCCAGAACGAATGGCCCACTGCTGCAGCGTCCCTTTGTCCACCCAGCCTGAAGGAAAGGCCACATTTGGTTTCCAAAGGGCCACTGCAGAGGGCATCTGCTGAACTGGACAGCGGGTAATGGTGATGGGGAAGCTGATCCGGGCCTGGGATGCTGTGGCTGGGAGAGGATGGCCTGGCAGGTGGGAAGGCCAGAGGGCAGCAGGACCTGATGGCCACAGGCGTGCTGACCCTACAAACGCCCACGACTCGCCTGATTGGACTTCCTGCCCACAGGTGGAGCTCAGACCCAGGGAAGCGCAACTGGGTCTGTGTGTGTGTGAAGCTCGTACCGTGTGGTGTGGGCCTCTGGCTCCATCCCCGGTGCACGCGCTGAAAATGCTGGCCAAGGGCGCCCGGGCAGATATAAAACAGTCAAGATCCAAGGGAGTGAAACCTGAAAACATTTCTGCACGTTTATGGGTGTTAAAAGTTCTGATGGCCTCAGAATCCTACTCCCTGCAAACATGTGGGTCTCACAGGAAATAAAAATAGAATTGCAGCCCAGGAATCTGTTGATGAGCCCTCCCACTGTGCTGGGCGCCCAAGGTTATGGCCACCCCATTACCCACTGTCAGGGCCGAATTGTGTCCCCCAAATTCATTTGCTGGAGTCCTAACCCTCAGTCTCTCAGGTGTGACTGTTTCTGGAAATGGGTCTTTAAAGAGGTGATTAAGGTAAAACGAGGTCACTAGGGTGGGTCCTAATCCCACAGGACTGGGTTCCTTATAAGAAGAGGAGGTCAGGGGACTTCCCTGGTGGCGCAGTGGATAAGACTCCGTGCTCCTAACGCAGGGGGCCCGGGTTCGATCCCTGGTCAGGGGACTAGATCCCACACGCGTGCTGCAACTAAGGAGCCCGCCTGCCGCAACTCAGGAGCCAGTGAGCCGCAACTAAGACCCGGCGCAACCAAATAAATAAATAAATAAATGAAAAGAGGAGATCAGGACACAGACACACAGAGAAGGACAACCTTGTAAGGACACAGGGAGGAGACAGCCATCTATATGCCGAGGAGAGAGGCCTCAGGAGGACTCAGCCCTGCCCACGCCTGGATCTGGGATTCCAGCCTCCAGGAGTGGAGACAATGAATGTTTGTTGTTTAAGCCACCCCGGCTATGGTGTTTATTATAGCAGCCCTGGCTGACCCATACACACACACAAGCAGGCTTCCCCGAGATGGATGGGTCAGCACCCAGCACCCTTGGGAAAAGGGGCATCTCCCTGGCCATACCTGGGGGATGGAGGAGATGAAGCTTCTCTCCCGGGATGGATGCCGGGCAGAAGGGCCCAAATCCTGCCTGGGCCACTTTCCAGCTGGTGGCTGTGGAGCAGAGTGGCCCCAAGCACCCAAAGGGCTGGTGCCCTCAGCATCACCAGTGGTCTCTGCACCCAGGCCCCAGGCAGCAGCCCTCCCGCCAGTGATCTGCTTCTGCGTCACAGCCACGTGGAGATACCGTGGTCTGGGACTTGGCCGCCATCTGTGCCCCATCTTTGGCATGGCGGGGTGGGGCTGTGTTTCAAGCTGGGCACCTCTGTGCTCTAACCAGCTCCAGGCGGGAGCTGCAGATCCTCAGCCAGACCCACCCTCCCCGGACCCTTGCCGTCTCAGGTTCAGCCTCTTTTTTCCCAGCTTCGTTGAGGCATAATCAGCAAATAACATGGTAACAGATTGGACGTGTACGTCACACGGATGGATACGCGTTCCACTCCCTCCCACCTAGTGCATTGGCACATCTATCAGCTCAGGCCAGTTACCTGGTCTCGGTGAGAAGATGTCAATTCTACTCTCCTGGTGAATGTCAATTGTACAATAGAGTCATCAACTACGGGCATCAGCTTACATATAGCTCTTGTTTTCAATGAACAGAACCTGCTGCGACCCCTTGGGAGACCCTGGCAAACATCTTTGTTCCGCGGGCCCCTGGGAGTCGATGTTCAGCCTGCAGCCCAGGCAGAGGTGGGCAGATAGAGCTCCGTCCAGTGGGATTCAGGAGGACTGACACAGCAGGTGGGTCCCCAAGGCCAGGAGAGTCAACGGGAGACGCAGCCCCTGCCCACCCACCCGGGCCAGGTCCTGGGAAGAGCCCCCCCACCCCACGCCGGTGCTCGGAGCTTTGCTACTTCTCGCTCACCGGCTGTCCTCCTTCTCCATCTGCTGCAGGGGAAAGGCCGGCTCCCCCGATGTGTGCTGGGGCATCAGTGGCAGCCACTTGGCCACACCCAGTGGGCCGCTCACGTGCTCACCCTGGGACCCCGAGACGCCACCGCAGGCCAGTATCCCAGAGAAGCACCCGTCTACGTGGCCCAGGAGACCCAACGCAGTACATGCTCCAGGGATAAGACGGAAACAACCCAACGTCCTTCGACAGAAGAGTGGAAGTAAGTCCTGACTTATATATAGAAAATAAGGGTGGTGAACGAGGCATGGGCACTCATAACTGCACGGCTCAAAAGAAGTTGCAAAGGCTGCGTATACGGGTTTTTGCAACTTCTCCGTGACTCTGAAGTTATGGGAAATAAGCAGGGGCGTGAAGGGAGAGCGGCAGTCATGCGACATCTGCCAAGGAGCCAAAGGGTCCTGTAGTTGTTTGTGGATTCATCCATATATAGCAAAAGCACAAAAACACGCTGGGATGGCAGCCTGGCAACCCCTGGGGGGAGGGCGGTCAGGGGCCTGTCCTGTGCTGGAACTTTGGGCTCCCAGCCTGAAGCAAGCAGAGCCAGAGGTCAGGACCTTGATGAGGCGGGATCAGTTTTATTCTTTTCTGTGGTTTCTACGTGTAAATCTTTCCCACTCATTAATCATTAATCAAAGCTTTAATCAGTGATAAGGAGATGGTTCCTCCCTGCTGGCAGAGCCTCAGCCAGATGAGGGCCGGTGGCTGCAGCATCTCTGGGGGCCGGCTCTGGGCTTGAAACATATCCTCCTCTTGCCTCGGAGGCCGGCGCTGCCATGCCCATTTCACAGATGGGAAAACTGAGGCCTGGAGCTTAAGGGACTTGTCCAGGGCTCCCTGGCTAGTGACGTGTCCGAGTGGGGGGGGACTCCCACTGAGCCCACGCTCTAGCCACCACGCCACTCGGCGTCCATGTGGTCAGACGGGTGGCTCCAGAGCCCCCACGGCAGGTCAGGAGCACTTTTCCAGGGGCGCTGTTTACAGAGCCGGGCATCTGGCTTAACGCGCTCCCGCGACCCGCCTGCCTGCCTCTGCCTAAAAACGAAACACCCAAACCAAACCAACAGAAGCAGCAGCTCACTCACTTGCCAGGAAAACAAGTGACATTTTCCCAGCAAGTGGAAGGAGGCGAAGGCTTGGCCTGGGGCTCCGGCTGGAGACCCAACCCCAGCCCGTGAGAGGAAGGCTGAGAGGACAAGGAAGTGGTGTGTCCACCACGGAATGCTACTCAGCCACGAGAAAAGACGAAATGCCGCCATTGGAGACAACACGGATGGACCTGAAACAAGTCAGACAGATAAAGACAAACACTGTAGGATCGCGTTCATGTGGAATCCAACAAACAAACAAACCAACAAACAAAAAACCCAACATGAACGAACAAAGCAAAGCAAACCCAAACAAACAAGTAGATACAGAGAGCAGAGCAGTGGCTGGTAGGGGGGGAGGGGCACGGGGGTGCAAAATGGGGAAAGGGGATCAACAGTATGGGACCGGATGGAGACCATTTTTGGTGGTGAGCATGTGGTAGTGTATACAGAGCTCGAAATACAATGTACACGTTATATATACACATGAAACGTACATGGTGTTTTAAACTAATGTTACCTCAATTTAAAAAAATCTTTAAAATATTAAATATAGTATTTTCTAGCAAAAAAAAGAAGGGCAGATAAGGGGTGAGGTGGACCCACGCAGGGCCCACAGACAAAGTGCTGGCCAGGGCTGCGCTGGCCAGGCACCTGGTGTTCCCTGCACAACAGCTTGGTGCCGACCCCACTGTGCCCGAGACGGAGCCGAGGGAGGGCTTTCCAGGCAAGGGATCAGCATACGCTAAGGCACAGAGGTGCTGAGTCACATCAGAGTGAGTGCCCGGCAATCTGGGAGAACAGAGCAGAGGGAGGGGCCCTGCCCCGAGACTGAGAAACTCTCCCCTCTGATCAGGCGAAGGAAACCCGGCCCAGCCTGGCCAGCGCTGGGCAGCTGGAAGGTTCTCCTGCAGGATGGGCCTTGGCTGTTGCTGATGGTGGATGCCCACTGCCAGGGAGAGAAAGCTGCACGGCTGCATGCAGGGCATGGAGGGGGTCCCAATGGTCAGGCCCAGCACTGAGACTGCCCCTCGGAGGGGAACGCCTCTACCCCCCTCCCTGGGAGCCTCCAGAGCCAGCCTGCTGACCAGTAAGGATGACCCACAGTGGCCACTGGAATGGATCAGCAACCAGGCCCTGTCCCCCGGCGGCCTCACTCTCAGGATTGCACAGTGGGGCTGAAGTCTTACATTCTGAGTCAAGGTGTCATCTTCTTGCAAACCCAAACTAACCCAGCCTCCTGGGACCAAGGGCTGGGTCTCTTCCTGGCAGCCTTTGGGGTCCTACCCTTTGGGTTCTGCCCTTCCAGGGGTCCTGCCCTTCAGGGGCGGCTGCAGTCCAGAGGCAGCATGGAGGCCTCAGAGCAGGGGCCACCTGTGCTCTGTCGCAGGAGCCCAAAGCAGAAACTGTGTGGGTGGGCTGGAGTGGGGAGGGCTCCTTCAAAGTGGGCTGCTCTCTCTCTGCTCCAGGAGAAGGGGGTGGAGGGTGTCAGAAGTGGCCCCAGGATCTACAAAGGGCTCACGCCGGGTGGCCCATGTGGGCGGACTGCAGGGAGGCAGGGGTGAGGGACCAGCAGCAGGCAGCCGCTTCGGTGACAGGAAGTCATGTGTGGTGCCTGAGGGAGAGGGGGAGAGTTTTCCAACCATCATCAGTCTGTGGCTTTCACCCTTTTTTTTTTTTTTTTTTCTGGCTGCGCTGCGTGGCTTGCAGGATCTTTGTTCCCCGAAAAGGGATTGAACTGTGGCCCCAGCAGTGAGAGCGTGGAGTCCTAACCATTGGACCGCCAGAGAATTCCTGTGGCTTTCACACTTTTAAAAATTGGTGGAAACTTTTTTCGGTATAAAACTTGCTGTGAGACGTGGATGGAGCTAGAGACTGTCACACAGAGTGAGGTAAGTTAGAAAGAGAAAAATATCGTAAATAAACGCATATATGTGGAACCTAGAAAAATGGTACAGATGAACCGGTTTGCAGGGCAGAAATAGACACACAGATGTAGAGAACAAACGTATGGACACCCAGGGGCGAAAGTGGTGGGGTGGGATGAATTGGGAGATCGGGATTGACGTGCATACACTGATGTGTATAAAATAGATAACTAATAAGAACCTGCTGTATAAAAAATAAATAAAAGAAAATTCAAAAAAAAAAAAAAAAACCCACCAAAAACTTGCTGTGTCGCTTCAGGCTGTAAAACAGCTGGAAGGGCAGGGGCTGGGGACCTGAGCCCTCCAGAGAACCTGGGCCTCGGGCAATGATCTGGGGCTCTGGACGCCCCTTCCCTCCCAGCTCCTGCCCCATCACCACCTGTCTGGGGGGCACAGGAATGTGGAACACAGGACGTCAGGGGTCGGGGAGCCTTGCGGACGGGGAAACGGAGGCCCCGTGAGGACAGCACGGTGATCCTGCCATGTTCTGGGCTGCGGTCTCCTTGCCTCTCTAATGGAAGCTGGGTGGACCCTGTGAGCCCCTGGACCTCAACCTCAGCTTTGTTTGGGGAGGAGAGACGAGAGGGCTCAGGTGAGAGTTCTGCACTCACTCTGAAGCCAGAGAACAAAGCATCAGGACCGAGGCCCCTTTCTGTGGGTCAGTTTCCGCCCAGGAGATGGGCACATGCTAAAGGTCAGCTGGGGGCTGGAGCTCTCAGTCCTGGGGGTGGGGTTCTCACTCCACCTGAGCTCATCTTTGGGCGTTAATGTGAAGCCCCAGCTCCCCCTCCCCTCCCCAGCACCCCCAGGCCCTACCGTGCGCCTGGCCTCGGGCTTACAAGGAGGTCTCGTTCCTAACCCACAAGGAGCTAACCCAGAGCACCAACATGGGCCGATGGTCACCCGTCTCGTGACTTCTCATGGGACTACTGTGGGCCCGGATTACAGATAGGGAAACAGAGCTTTAGGGGGTAGAGAAACTGCTGGCCCCAGGACTTGGGGTTAAGAATCCCTGAGCCGCTTCCTTGGCCTGGCCTCCAAATCCACCGTGATCCCTGACACCATCAGCCCCTGAGACCCTGGCCAGCCTCTGCGCCATCCTCCAGCCCCAGGACTGTACCAGGGCACCAGGGGCCTGCTCAGTTCAGCCCAGGCCGGGCCGGCAGAGGGGGCGGCGGGCATCCAGGCTCCCCTCGGGAACAGGGTGACACAGGAGAGCCTGTCCTGTCGCTCTGGGTGGCTGAGTGCTGACCCAGAGAGGGCCTCGGTCAGGGCCACTGCAGAGGTGGACGCAGAGGCGTCCTGAACGGGCAGGGGCTCCGTCCATGGCCACCCCTGACCACGTTCTCAGAGCCCTGCACCAGATGCCACACTGGCCTTTAGGTTCCAACTGGGAGGCGTGGGGTTCCCCCCATCCCCTGTCTCCTGGGGCTGGGGTGAGAAACCCACAAGCCCAGGGCCCATGGGAGGACCTGCAAAGGCCCCCGGCCCCTGGGTTGACCCAAGGGCGGCTGAGGACTGACCATGAAGCCCGCCCCACCCCCGGTCCAGAGAACCTTCTTGTCTCCGAAAGCAGCAAAGTGATAAAAACACATTCGGTAAACGTGCCGGTAAATAACAAAAAGCCTGTCCCTGGTCTCTCTGACCCAGAACGTTTGGTCCTCAAGTCTGCAGACCTCAGACACAGTGCGCACTCCCCCGCTCCACCCCCACCCCCCCCACCCCGGCTGGATTTGGGTGACTCCTGAGTGGGGTGGGTGGAGAGGAGGTTCATCCTACAGGGCAGGCAGTCGGCCTTCCCGTCCCAGCTGCTCACCCTCCGGCCCCTCCCTCTGGCCTCCTGGGGAAGCGGGAGAGGACACAGCCACCTGGAGCCGCCCTAGCAGCCTCGACGCAGCCCCGGTGACAGACCCCGGGGAGACCCCCAGCCCTTTAATGGACTCTGCCGTATTCACCCCAATAGGCGGGCACCGGATCCCCCACCGCCCCAACCTCCCCACTCCTGCGCCGCCGCGCAGGCCTGGCCCTTTAAGCCACCTCCCCTGCGCCACATTCACCCCAATAGGCGGGCACATCAATACGGCCGCGTGATCCCTCCCCTTGGCGGACTGCTTTTCCTCGAGTGGAAGCCACTGAAAACGGGTTCATGGTGGCTGCGGCCAAGCCAGCCACCGCCCCTGCCCACTGTTGGCCGAGGATCGGGCAGCCTCCCTCCCTCCTGGTTCAGAAGCCTGGCCCGTCCCTGCTGGGCCACCCCCTCCCTCTGCCTTCCTGGGGATTTGCCTACTCCCGGTCTCCGCCCCTCCTTGGCCTTGGACAAGAGAAAGTGACCCTCAGCTGGTCACAAGGGTCAGCAGCCTGTGGGACAGGGCGGCCCCAAATCCCCTCCTGATGTGCTCATTAAGCCTGTAAAATATCCCTCTCATTGGGATAGGGGCAGCACTGCTCCGCGTGAGACCTGGACACCCCCCTGCAGCCCTTCATCCCAGCCAAGGCCAGAGAGGCCCGGACAGTACAGGCCACCTCCATTCGCCCAGTGAACTCTGCACACGATACTTCTAATCCAGGAATGGCAGGACCCCTGGGAAGGCGGGCAAGCTGGGTCCATCTATCCTAGGACAGAGGGCACGGGCTGGTCAGGTGTCCTGCCTGTCAATGCTGGTGAGGTCCACAGACCCGAGGGAGATGCAGGATGGGGCATCCCAGGCGAAGACAATTCTACAGCTTCACATGAGCATCCACTGTGTGCCAGGCCCGGGGGACAGAGCCCTGAGCAGACATCCAGGCAATGAGTGAAGGATGACCCATGTGCCAACAGCGCCCGCCCGCTCGACTGAACAGATACAGGATGGAGATGGTTCCAGAAATGCATGGATCACGGTGCTAAGAAAATGCAACCCAGCACCTTCGAATGGAGGCTTCAGTGAGGAGCAGAGGCCAGTCTGGAGAGAAGAGTGGGTGTGAGGTGGGCTTGGGAGTTCAGCAAAGTACTGGCTCTGAGGTTTTCGACAAAGGCCCTGTGAGTCCCTTGGTGAGGGCCAACCAGGCTCATATCCTGAGTGGTGGGGACGGTCTCTCACTGGCTGGATGACCCAGATAACCTTGGCAATTCTCTGATGGCCCTGCACCTCCCCAGGGGCCTGGCCCGGTGGTTCCGAGGCCCCTCCCAATGGTCCTCGAGCCTCCCTCTCTGAATCCCAAGGGTGTGTGATGCTGGCGTAGGGAGGGATTCCCTTCTTGGGTATTCCTGGGGCACTTCCAGGCAGCCCCACATCTCGGTCCTGCAGCATTTCTTAACCTTGACGGCTCATTCCCCAGCTACCTCACTGGACAGAGAACTCTAAGCTAGAGACCTCGTGTCCCAGATACAGTCCCATCCAAGCCTGGCCTTCAATGGGGCAGGTCCTGACCACACAGCGGGTGCCCACTGCCCTCAGCATAGATGCCAATATATGCCAACTTCACACGTACGGGCACACAGGAGCCCTGCCTGGAGCAACTGTGATGCTAAGAGGACACATAATCCAAAATCCAAGTCCTTTGTCCTCATCCACCACTACCATCCCCTGGAGAAGTTTATCTGCTCACACGGCTGGGGAGCTGGTGAAGGTTACCGAGCCACCAAGGCCAGCCACAAACCCACAGAGAGCTCATCCCCCATTATAAGTTCTGTTTCCTCGACCTGCAGGCAGCTGGCAGTTCAGGGGCATCAAGGCTTCAAGCTCCAGATCCGTAATCCCATTGTCTGCTTGCATGCGTGTGGGGCAGGGCCCAGGGTGCCAGGAGGGTAGGCACTGAGTGTGTCTGTCTGGTCTGTCTTGCCAGCTGTGTTTAGAGAAGGTGACAAAGCAGATGGGCCAGGCAAAGGCCCTCGAGTCCGGGCCTCGTCCTGGGGAGGAGGTTTGCCCCTCGTCATGGGGCAAATCCGGCACGGACAGCAATACTCTGTTCCTTGGTGACAGCCACGAGCGGCACGCCTGGTGACCGTCCTTCTGCGCCTCCCAAGCCCTGGCCCCCGACCCCTCACAGTGCCCACCGGGGCTTCTGCCTCCTGAGAGCCGCCAGGCGGTTCCACCCAACCCGTGGACCCCCCGGTGGGACCTGCACTTGACACCTCCCTTCAAGTTCAGACGACGGGGATCCTTTTGACGCACACCGTGCACCCCTGAACAGCCCCCAGTCCTGGGGTTCAGGTCTCACCCATGTAACCGTGAGCTACACCGCTTCCCAGCTGTGGCTGCACACCTGTCCCCTGAATGAATGGGAAGGGGGCAAGCACGCTTCCATCACCTTGGGTGAGTTCTCGTCCACCTGTGCATTGTGTGTGTGTGTATGCATGCATGCGCGCCCACACTGGCTTAAGCACAGAATCAGCAGAAAGTGCAAGTCCCCCAAACAAAGCTGCTAAAAACACACCACAATCTTCAAACCACTGGCCTGTCACGCAGTCTTTCTTCCCACCCCCAAGTGCAGTTTGTCAGATGACTACCACAGCTCAGGGAGCTTCCAGGAAGAAAGATTTCAGGAGAGAAACTGATCCCGGAACTTCTGAGCACAGTAAGGACCATTCTAGGGGAGAGGCTGCAGTCGGCATTCTGGAAAGAGCCGGGAGCAAACCTCTGGAGACTTAGCTGATCCCTGGCCCAACTCAGGCCAGCCTGATCCCCGGGCCCAGGAAGGAGGGGCTTTCATCTGACGTCCAGGAAGCACCGCCCATGGGTCCACATCTGCACAGCAGCCTCCCCAGGACGAGGCCCGGACTCGAGGGCCTTTGCCTGGCCCATCTGCTTTGTCACCATCTCTAAACACAGCTGGCAAGACAGACCAGACAGACACACTCAGTGCCTACCCTCCTGGCACCCCGGGCCCTGCCCCACACGCATGCAAGCAGACAGTGGGATTGCGGATCTGGAGCTTGAAGCCTGACGCCCCTGAACTGCCAGCTGCCTGCAAAGCCTGTCAAGTTCAAGGAGCGGCAAGGCCTCACACAGCCAAGAAAGTGCGTAAAAGCCACCCGACAAACCACTCGGCCTGCCATTGTTGAGGGGAGGGTTTCTTCCGTCTGGGGCCCCGATCCACCTGGCGCACACATATCCAAGGGCGTACACATCCAACCCAAAGGCTGTGCCCACGGCCTGCCTCTGGACCTGGCCTGGGGGAACATCACAGGGGTCGGCCTGTGAAAGGTACCTTGAAGGCCCAGGCAGACGGGCAGACACACATATAAAAGATCTCTGGTGTAGACAGACCCCCAAATGGCAAAAGAGCAGAAATCCAACCAGCTGCTTGAGCTGGGCCTGGCTCAGACCCAGGATGAGCGGGGGCAGAGAAGCCCACCTCCCCATGGTGGGACCTGTCCACACCCCCAGGAGCCATTCAGAATCCCAATTCCAGGGTCTTCCGACAGCACACAGCCCAACTTGGGGGCTCCAAGTGGCAGCGGCTGGCCCCCAGGGCTGCTGACAGCCCCCTACCCCCACGTCCCACCCTCCCTTGGCCCGCAGGAATCCTCAAGTGCACAGTACCCTCAAGTAGACTCATGTCCCCTGAACAATTTCCAAGGCTCCCTGTCTTAGGGGCTCAGTGGCCTAGAGATGGAGGGTCCGGGGGGTGGGTGACAGCAGAGGTCCTCCCCCTCAGCTCACGCAGCGCCTCACTCTGTGGACACAGACCAAGCCCCAAGCTGGAAGGCCAGACGCTAATCCCAGACCCCATCCAGAGCAGCAGGTCCCCTTCCCGCAGACCCTGCCCCTTCAAGATCCCCTGGGGCTGGGCTGAGCTGGGGACACAGACCCGGCTACTCCGCGCAGATGGACCCAGCCACCCTCCCTCTCCTCCCTGCTCCTTCAAGCCCCGAAACTGGGGAGCCCGGTTGCCCGCCGCTTCCCACACTCCGGCCCCACCCGCGCTCCAACCCGCCCGCCCGCCCGTGTCTGGGATCGTAGTCGCATCACTCCGGGCTCCCCGAGTGACGGGCCGGGTCGGGGCTCCCCAGCTCCGGCCACTGTTGGGGTCGGCCGGGCTACGCCCCAGTCCCCGGGGTCTGCGGACTCCGGCGCGGGGCTCCCCCAGCCCCCTCAGCAGCCCCCCAGAGGCCCGCTGGACGCTACCGGCCCTCTGGGCCGCGGCCTCCTCCCCGCCCCCTCCCCGGTCCCTCCCCACCCCCTCCTCATCCCCCGCCGCGCTCCTACCGTGAGAAGCTGGGCCGGGCCGGGCCGGGCCGGGCCGGGCCGGGCGCGCGGGGGCTCAGCTGGCGGCGCGGCCCGGCTGCAGGAAATGCCAGAAGACTGATCCAACCGCGGGCGCAGAGGGAGGGAGCGGAGGAGGGAGGAGAGGAGGCGGGGAGGAGGGACGGAGGGCGCGGCGGCCGCAAAACCCGGGCGGGATCGGCGAGCGGAGCGGGCGCGCCGGGACCCCGGTCCCTGCCTGGCGCGGCCTTGCCTCGCCGCCCTCTGCCTGGCGCGCTCTGGGGCTCCCGCGCACCGCGGCGCGCCCAGCGCTCGGACGTCCCTCCGGAAACGGGGTGAGCAAGCGGTGGTGAGTGGGGTCAGCCTCCATGGGTTAGGGGTGCGGGAGGGCACATGATCACAGATTCTTGCAGGCCTCCAGCCCACCCTAGCCAGAGTGAGGGGGACCCCTCTCTTTCCGAGCCCAGGAAACTGTCACCATTTCTCCCCCAGGCGGAAGCCACCAGAACACAAGAGGAAACCCAGAAACCTGAGCCCTTTGTCCTTGTCCCACGTGTGGACCCCTGCCTCACACCCATGTTTCTCACTGCACCTCTTTCTGAGGATTATTTTTTTTGGCCAGGAGCCCACCTTCTTGTGGATTTCCTCCTGTGTGTTCCCCTCACCCTTTCTGCCTCCAGGGAGCTTTTTAGACCCCTGAAGCCTTCCTGTATAGATGAGACACTCTAATGCCGCTAAACAACCGCGGGTAGGAGGCGAGGAGGTCAGGGGTCTCCCCCAGCGCCCCCACCTGTAGGCAGGTGCCCTGGGACTCGGTTTGCAGAGCCTGCGGGGGCTTCCTCCAGCCACTGTTCCCCATGGGCAGACCAGCTGGAGCTGGGCCCACCCACTGCTAGGCATCCCAGACCAGGTAGGGCGCGGGGACTTTTCCAGACGGAATCTGTCAGTTGCTCCCTTCCAAGGGACAGGACTAACCCTCAGCAGAACCCCAGCACCCTATGTTAGGTGGAGAGCACCTTAAGGGCAGCCCTTGAGACTGGTGGTCAGCGGGGTGCAGCTTGACCACCAGGCGGCGCATGGGGCCACCCAGGGAGGCCCCTTCCAGCCCCTCGAGCTGGAGCCGGCTCTCAGGGGAGCGGCTGCAGGAAGTCCCACCTATGCTCTGCCCCAGCCAGCCGAGTGGTGGCCCCGGACCAAACTGCCCGCAGCCTCAGCATCGTGCCCACCCCGTTGGGCCAGGTGGTGGTTCCCCCAGGGCATCAAAGCACCCCGGGTTAAGGGGTGGGGTGTGCTGCCTCGGCAGCTCTGGGCTCACCCCCAGGACCGGCCCCACCCCACAGTCACCTTGCAAGGCCTTTGGATGCAGAAGTGCTCGGACAAGACGCTCAGGGCCAGGGTGGGACCCCTCTGCTTCTTCAGGGGAGGGTCTGTGCAGCGCGGGGCCAATGAGACCTGGCTGGATGCTCTTTGAAGCCTCTGCATGGAGCTGGATGCGGCTGCTGGCAGCCTGGCCAATGGCTGGTTGTCAGGGCCAATCCACAGGGAATTTGAGGAAGAAAACAAAGCCTCTGTCCCCTGGGGTGGAGGTTTTAGGGCTAAAGTAGGGAAAGTTTCCAGTCGTTGTTGATGCTGGCTGTTTGACGCGAGCTTGAGTTTATGAAATGACACTGCTGAGGTCAAATGGACACGTGGCCAAGTGCAGGGATGGGACAGAAAAGGCACAGAGATGGGCAGAGCCGGGGGCTGTCGGTGATGGCTCTGGGGACGCACTGGGTGGGCTCCACCGTCTAGGAGCTGCCGGGGCTTGGGCAAGTTCGTGAAGCTCTATGCTTAGGTTTCCTCACCTGTCAAGGGGGGCGGGGCACAAGAGCATCTCACCCTGCAGGCTGCTGTGAGTCCTCGGGATGAGAGGACTGGCTCCCCAAGTGAACCCAGGGGAAGAAGTGGCTGGTACCGTCTCTGAAGTATAGCCACTGGCTTCTCACTCGGTTCTGAATTTATGATAATTCATACGATCTGTCTGTGAGAGGTAAGATTTTTTTTAAAGTGCCTTTGCAAATACAGAGAACTTTACTCTTTCTCAGGTGGAATACAATTAAAGTTAAGACTGTTTCCATCCAAGTCTGGAGAATGGTGGTTCTCAGCTGGGCGAGTTTTGCCTCCCCTCTGGAGGTGACATCATGTGCTATCTGGAGACATCCTTGGATGTCACAGCTGGGGGTCCTACTGGCATCTAGTGGGTGGAGGCCAGGGAGGCCACTAAACACCCATCCACACCCAGCACGGTGGCCCACAGGGGGAAGGATCAGGCCCCAAATGTCAGTAGTGCCAAGGTCGAGAAACCCTGCTCTAGAGTGAGTGCACTTGTCACCATTAGGGTCGCTCCTTACTTCTGGGTGGTCTGTCTGTGGGGATTGCGGGAGACCCACAGCCTCCTGTTGATGGATCCCCCACCCTGTCCCCGATTCCATGACAAGGGGCTCTAGACATATGGACTCAAATCCTCCCCACAGTCCCAGAGGGCAGGTCCTGACAGGCTCCATTTTACAGGCGGGGAAACAGAGGCACAGAGCCGGAAGTAAGTCGTCCCCCAGCAGCCTGCTACAGAGCTGTGCTCCGAGCCTCCGTGCTCTGCCACCCCGTTAATGAAGACCCACAGGCTCAGAGGGGAACCCCTGGGGGGCCCTGCCCCTTCTGCTGCACCGGCTGCCTCACTGGGAAGGGTGGGTAGCCAGAACACGCTGGAACACACACGCCCGTCTCAGAGAGGGCGCCTCCCGGGTGGGCTGTGGGGGCTCGGACCCCTGCAGGGCCAGCGCTGGCTGGGCCGGTCCACTGGGGCCCGAGCCAGGCAGGTGCCAGGTGCTTTCACACCTGCTGAGCCAACGGAAGCAGCAGTGACTATTTCTCCCGTTTCTCAGATGAGGAAACTGAGCCCCAAGTAGTAAGGGGTGCAGCCGGATCCCTGACTCCTAGTTGGGCCCAGGGTGGCTGCAGGGCGGCCCAGGGGTTCAACCAGGGCAGGTGAGCCTGGGCCTGCGGTCCCCTGCTCGTCCTGTGCTGGGCACCATGTCCCCACTTTCCGCGCCTGCGGGATTGCATCCCCTCCTCCGCCTGGTGGCGGGGTCACCATTCCCCGCCCCATGGAGGTTAAGTGACCGGCTCCAGGCCAGGCCGCTGGGGAGTGGCCAAGGCGGGACTAAACTCCTGGAGTTGTAACCTCCCCACGCTTGGGGCTGGGCACATGGGGAAGAGCCGTCCTCCAGCCTTGGGCTTCAGCTCCCACAGGGAGGCATTGCATCCCCAGACCTGTCCCTCTGCCTCTGGCTGGGGAGACGCTGTCTGGTGATGTCTTCCCAGGCTGAGTCACCAAGCCAGGTGTGGGGACTGAGCAGTGGCTGTTTTCTGTTCTTTCTCAGAGGAACCTGTGAAACTCAGCTGGAGAGTTTCCCTTTGGAATTCTGAGTCACGTGGGCACCGGGCTGGTGAGCAGTCCGGCTGCCTGGATGGCTCCATCTCTCTGTCTCTGTCTCTGTCTCTTTGCTTCTCTGTCTCTGTGTCACACACACCCATGCACGCACACACACACCTGTCCTCCAGAAGGTCACATCCAAACCCCTGATTCAGGCAAACCCCTGATAGTAAATAAAGATAAAGGCATGGCATTTCCCTCTCTCTTGGTCCCAGTACTTGTTCTCCTACCTAGAGGGACAGGAAGGTGTTCTTTTCAGGGCAAGTCCTCCAGGGACTTTACAGGAAGCACTGAAGTGGCTGTGGGGAACGCATGGTGCCGGCTGCCATCGGACATGCCACTGTGCCCGCACCCAGACCTCCCCGTGCTCACGGAGGTGAAATCTGGGCCATCAGCCTCTGCTTCTAGCCCTCCTGCGTGGGCCGTGGTGGGCACTGCCGTGAGTGGGGGTGACGTGCCTCGGGTGCCCTGAGGTCCAATGAGGTGGACATTCCCCGGAGAGCAGGTGCGGCTCGCCCCCGTGGTGTGGACAAAGAAAGTCGCTTGCCATATCAGCAAACAAAGGGTGTCGCAGCCACCAAGCTGTCAGCCACTGCAGCCGCCCGACTGTGCACCCTGAGGGGACTCAGGATGGAGAAAAGCAGGATGCTGGCCCCAGATAGCTGAGGTGCTCATCAGGGGAGTGATTCCAATGAGTCCAGACTCCCACATCTTCCCATACGTAGAAAAGCGCTACATTCATTAACTTGAGATGCCTGGTCTTTCTTTCATTAACAGCAATCTTTTGATGTTCCTGCCACCTGGTTTTTGTTGCAAAAACCCCTGTATTTCCTAGTTCCTCCCTTGCCTCTTCAGAGCCGTTCCTCAGAGCGATCTGAGCGGCTGCCTTCTGGGCTTAAGTCCTCAGCAAGTTGGCCAAATAAAACACAATTCTCTACTTTAAGGTTGTGCATTTTTTTTCAGTTGACACCGGCCCCTCTTCACCCAACCCCCTTCTTTGGCTCATTGACACAGTCCTCTACTTCTGTGTGTCCCTGTCTCGAATTTTCCTTTCCTTTCTCTTAAAAGGATACAGTCACTGGATTTAGGGCCCACCAGGATAATCCAGGATTTCGTATGGAAGTCCTTAACTTAATTGCATCTGCAAAGACCGTATGTCCAAATAAGGTCACACGCACAGTTACTGGGTTTGGCCACTGATGTATCTTTGGGGGACACGACTCGCCCACTGCAACAGGGCCGCTCGGGCATCCTGCACCTGCTTTCCCCCTGAAGACCTGCGGTCTGCTTTGCTGAGCCACACCAAAGTTTGTTGAACTTCTTCCCTGTTCTAAGTGCTTTTGTTCCGGGTCTTCATTAGAGGACACAGCCTCGGGGTCCTGAAAGCTGTGGACTAGAGCTGATCCAGGCTATGCCCCCTCCTGTCTCTGAGCCCCAAGCCAGAAGCCTGTCCTCTGCCCTTGGTTACAGAGGATGGAAGGGCGGTGAGGGCTTTCCCCCGGCGCCGAAGGCCTGAGCCTTGGCTGGGGGCTGCCTTCCCAGCCAGCCTGGAGCATCCCGAAGCGCAGGGTTTTGGCAAACCCACACTGGGGCTGAGGGCTGGCTTTCTCCAGCCTAACTTTGGGAGGACCCTGAGGACTCTGGCACATTCTCCCTTCCGGTATCTGGGGGAGGGCCTGGGGCTGCTGCCTGATGCCACGGAAACAAAGGAAAAGGAAAAGATTCCACGGCCGGATCTGCTTTTGGGGAACTGCATGTGGAGTGGCCACGCTGCCCTTTCTTCTCAAGACGTGGAAACTCGTCCTGGAGGGATGCTCTGCAGATTCGCAGGGCTGGGTCTGCGGTGGTCTCAGACCCTGCTCCCACTCACCGGCCACCACCAACAGGTCCCTCTTTTGTGGGCTGGGTTTGGTTAGCAGGCAGAACTCTGAGAAGCCCAGCAATATTATGCAACGGTGACCAAGAGCTCGAGGTGGGAAGGTCATCACCCAGGTCACATGGCAAGTCTGCACTGGAGCGTGCATGGGCTCCGGGGCGCTTCTGTTGCCCTGCAGAACACCGGGACACCTGAAGCTGAGAACGCCTCCACTTGATTTGGAGGGTCTTAGAGCAGCACTTCTCAAAGTGGGAGTTTAAAACCCTGTTAGGGTCCAAGACGTGAAAGCTCCTGTTACCAAAATACTAGGATGCTATTTTCCTTTTCTACCTTTATTTTTTCACAACTTAACAGTGGAGCTTTCTGGAGGCTACATATGTGTGATATGGCAATAGATGGAATACAGAAGCAGATGTGAGAATCCAACTGGCTTCTGTGAAGCCAGACGTTAAAAAGACTCAAAAAATGTAAAACAACGCTACTCTGTTCACTAAATATTTTTACTTTGGAATAGAGGGTTGGTTTTCGTAAATAACGTGTTATTTGTGTTAACAACATAATGGGCTTCTCATTGCTCTTTTTAAAGGAATAAGTAAATAAATATTTTTTAAAACTTGGAGTAAATATTGATAGACTAAGCAACAGAAACAAATAATCTTTGTGGTCCCCAATAATTTTTGTTTTTAATGGAAAGGATCCTGAGATGAAAAGTTTTGGAAACCACTGATGTAGAGGATGCCAGAAGGTGGAGTAAAGAGATTCCAGAAAAAGCTGGAACAGGAGTGGAGTCCGAACAGGGTGTGAATCTAGGCTTTGCCATCCTCACCTATTCGTCTACCACTGTCACACATTTATCACCACGGCCACCATCACCACCACCTCCACTGTCACCACCACCATCACCATCACCACCAGCATTACCACCACCGCACCACAAACGCCACCATTGTCACCACCACCATCACCATCATTATCATCACGATCACATCTACCCTTGGCTGAGCATCTGCTGTGTGTCAGACCCTGTAGTAAGTGATCTATGGTCGTTATCTGCACTTGCCAGAGACCTCTGTGAAGTCGGTGTCATTATCCATATTTACAAGTGAGGAAACTGAGGTTTATACAAGTTAAACAAAATCACCTGACGGAGCGGGCTCCGAACTCCAATCTATTTGGCTCCAAGGACACCCTGGGAAGTCGCTCAAGCTTGCTTAGCCCCCATTTGTTAGTTGCTAGTTGGGAATATTTGTAATGATGCTAGTTACGATTACTGACCACCCACTAAGCCCCAGGCACAGGGATAGGTGCCTGTCCACACTATCTTAATCCTCTCAATCATGTAGAGCAAGCGTTGACATAAAGCCCACCTTGGTGCAGGTGAGTTGCACATGAAAACATTGCCCCAGTGCCTGCAAGAGGGCAACCAGATGAATGCTTGCCCCCATCAGCATGGCCCCCTTCCTCCGTGTGGGACCGAGGCTGCTGGGACTGAGACTTCGGGGTGGGGGTGGGGATGAGCCAGGCCTGTGCAGGAGATGGCAGAGATGGGCATGGCCTCTACCACCGCTCACCTCTGTCTCTTGGACTTGGGATGCTCCCAGTGGGCCCCTCCATCCTTCCTCTCCCTCACTGAATATTGACGGCACATCTCTTAAGTGCTAAATAGTGTTCCAGGCACAGGGGAGTCCACTGTGAATGGGAAAGCAAGGCACCTGCCTGCATGTTGCTCACAAACAAAGATGGAAAACAAGTGCATGAAGGCAGCCCCTGCTCTTACCCATGCTCTGAAGGACAGGTAGTTGTGTAAGGGGCTGGTAGGAGGCATGGGATGTTGGGGGCTCTCTGGAGAGGGCGGCTAGGGAGGACTTTCTGAGAACAGGACCTTTGAGCAGGAGACCTGTGTGGAGTGAAGGACTGAACCCTGGCACCTCGGGGCTGAGCATCTTCCAGACAGGAATAGCAGGTGCCCAGACAAGAGCTTGGTGTGTTCACGTAATGGCCAGAGGTCAGTGTGCCAGGGGGTAGAGTGATAGAGAAGGGGTTCCAGGTGAGGCCATGGAGACTGGCGGGGCCCCTCATGCATGGCTTTCTGTGCCATGTGTGGAGTTTTATTTTAGTCTGATTGTGATGGAGGCGACATTGCAGGGGGGTTCTGAGAAGGGAATGTTATGATCTGATTAAAAAAAGATATGTCTCTGGATATAGAGGTTCAAGAATGGAGGCAGGGTATCTTTTAGAAAGATTTTGAGTCATCCAGTCTTACTTTAGGATGGTAGAAGGGGAGGTTGGGAGAGGTGGGTAGATTCAGGTATATTTTGAAAGTAAGAAAAACAGATATCCACCCAAGCCTATGGCCTTAGGGATGGGGAGGGAAGGTGTCTTAGCCAACTCAGTGTGCTATAACAATATACCACAGAGGAGGTGGCTTCTAAACAAATGTACGTATTATAGTCTGGAGGCTGGAAGAATGAGATCAGGGTACCAGCATGGTCAGGGTCAAGTGAGGGCTCTCTTCCTGGGTTGCAGACTGCCACCTTCTCCTTGTTTCCTCACACAGCCGAGAGAGAGAGCTCTCTGAGGTCATTTTTATAAGGACGCTAATCTCACTCATATGGGCTCCAGCCTCATGACCTCTTTTCCTCCTAAAACCATCACATGGGGGGTAAGATTTCAACATAGGAACTTGGGAGGACATAAACATTTCGTTCACAGCAGAGATTTCCAGTCAAAGGCAGTTAAGTCAGCAGGGGCTGGGATAGGAGTCGGGGTTCTCACTGGCTCCACCCCCAGCTAGATGTCTTTGATCTTTTGGTGCCTCAGTCCCCCCCACCCCCACCTTGTCCTTAGATGATAATGTACCTCCCAGCTCTCAAGGGAGTACTGAGACTCCAGAGAGATAGCCGATGGGAAGCACGTTCTCCTTTTTGAACCACATCATCTTCTGCAATGAGGTCAGACAATCCATGTGACCTTGGGGGTCAGACATGAGCTCTTTGAGGTCAGAGTTGACCTCCTCCCCAGTGGGTCTCCCCACGCCTTGCTCAAGTTAGGTGCTTCACAGGTGAGTGAAACTATGAACTCTCATGCATATAGATGCAACAGTCCTCAACAAACTATTAGCAAATCCAATCCAGCAACATATAAAAAGGAAAACATAGCACCGCCAACTGGAGCTCATCACAGGAATGAAAGGCTGCTTCAGCATTTGAAAATCAATCAGTGTACTTTGCCACAGCAACAGACCAAAGAAGCAAGACCAAATGATCATCTCAGTGGATGCAGGAAAAGCATTTGACAAAATTCAACATCCATTCATGATAAAAACTCTAAGAAAATTAGTATTAGAAACTTCCTCAACTTGATAAAGGGCATCTGTGAAAAACCCACAGCTACCATCATACTTAATGGTGACAGACTTGATGCTTCCCCCCCTCAGATTGGGAACAAAGTAAAGATCTCCACTCTATCCACTCCTATTCAACAGCATACTGAAGTCCTAGCCAGTGCAATAAGACAATAAAAGGAAATACAAGGTATACAGGTTGGGAAGGAAGAAATAAAAGTGTTTGTGTTCACAAATGACACATTTGTCTGTGTAGGAAATTCTAAAGGACAGATAAAAAACCTGCAAGTGAGTCGTACAAGATGTCAGGATACAAGGTCAATACACAAAGATGAACTGTATTTCTATGTATTAGCAATGAATACTTGGAAGTAAAATAAAATAAATAATTAATCAGTACTATAATACCATTAAAATAACACTAAAATACATGAAATACTTAAATTTAATGTAATAAAATATGCAAAAAGTCTGCTGAAAGCACAAAACACTGATGAGAGAAATAAAATAAGACCTAAATAAATGGATAGACATACTATGTCACCAAACGTGGGGTCTGACTGCTCGCCACTCAAAAGCCAATAAAGAGGCGAGATTGGTGGAAAGGAAAGTTTGCTTTATTTTGGAGGCTGGCAACCGGGGGGCAGGGGAGGCAAGGGTGGACTCCTGTCCAAAGGCCAACTCCCCCTGCAGACAATCAGTGGGCAAGAGCTTTTATAGGCAGAGGGAGGGGGCTACATGCAGAAACAGCATGGTCAACTCTGACAGTCATCCTGAAACTAATCTTGAGGTGCTCTGACCAGCGTCATCTTGATGGTTTTAAGTACAGTTAGTCTTCAGTTCCAGGGTCAGTTAGTTCCCATTTCCTTGAGGCCAAATCTCGGAATTGTGGCAGCTTATGTCCTGGCTACAGCTTGGTCATCATGCAGTTAACTTCTTCCACCTTGTGGGCATTTCAGATCTACAAGTCAGCTCACAGGCTACAGGCTCAGAATATTATCTCCAGCCCCTGAGGAGGAACTAAAGGTCCATGACTTTGCTTAATGACTAAATTATTATTATTTGGTCTCCTTTGACTGTTTTCCTTTGTTTCTTCATTTTCTCACCTCTCTGATTAAACTTATTCTTTGGCTAAAGTTTTTCCATAGACAAGAGACAGGCTGAGGACATGGGGTGCGGGGCGGGCAAGGACCATAGGGTTCTGCTCCGTTTCATGTTCACGAGTTTGAACACTCAGTATTGTTAAGATGTTTGTTTGCCCCAAACGGATCAATAGATTCAATGCAATCTCAATCAAAATCCCAGCAGGATTTTTTGGTGTAGAAATTGACAAGCTGATTCTAAAATTTATATGGAAAGGCAAAGTAACTAGAATAACCAAAACAAGTTTGAAAAAGAATAAAATTGGAGGATTCATACTACTTGATTTCAAGTAAAGAAAGGCAACCTGTACATTAAAGGGACGTGTGTGTGAATGGGCTTGGTGCGCACAGAGGTGGGCGGTGGCTGAGTGTGTGCAGGGTTAGACCTGGCCCTGTCAAGAGACGCTTCTGTTCCTGGTGTGCCTGGGGTCTCGTTGCCAGGGTGGGGCTGGGAATCCAAGCCCTCGAAGATATGGCTCCCAGGACTTGGGGGTGGGGCCCAGAGCTGTTGGTTAGCAGCCGAGGCTGGTGCGACCTGTTGTCGGGCCAGCTCAGGACAAGGGTGCCTGCCGATGCCAGCAGGCCTGGGGGGCTGCCAGTGGCCTCTAGAGGGCAGGGCGGGAGCTGGATGAGCACGGATGCTGGGTGTCTTCAGGGTCCCTGGAAATTGGAGAGAGGGTGCCTGGCAGGGAAATGACCATGGCCTCGTGCTGGGCTGGGAGGGGAGCTGCCCCTGTCACCACAGGCCCGAGGGACCCCCTGTCTGACCCTCTCCAGAGGACTCTGGCCCTGTGTGTGCATGGGGCTGTCCTCCCAGAGGCTCCTGGCTCGGGCTCTGGCTCCGTTCCCAGGGGCAGGTGTAAGCAGCCAAGGCCGGGTGGCCAGGCCCTGCCCAGGCCCTGCCCAGGCATTGTTCTCTGGAGCTGCGGTGCCAGGGGTGAGGGTAGGGGGGCTCCTGGGACAGGCCAGCTCCGTCAACACCTCCTGTTGCTGGCCAGGAGGAGAGGGTGTGTGGTGGCCTGGGGGGGTCACAGGAGGAAAGGGGGGCTCCTCACCAATTCATTTGCTGAAGAAAAGGGTGGGGCCTTCGAGGACAGTGTTTACTCGGGTGGGGGGCGGGCAGGGCCTGGGCCTCCTGACCTGGCTGCCCAAGGGGCTGGGCTGGGCCTGCAGCTGCTGTCTTGGCCTTGATGGCCTCGGGGTGTGAGGGGGGCTGGGGAGGAGGCCCTGCCCTGACACCACCGCCCCCATCACACCCTCTCCTTTCCACTCCCTAACATGTTTCCAGCAGTCCACTCCCATCCAGCACTGTGGCTCTGCTTTCCCACAATGGTCTTGGTTTCTATTTGTGGCCCTATTTTGTGGGAACAATCTCAGCCCATTCAGATTTGGGGTTTTTACATTTCTGCTTTGGGCCTCTTGCCACTTAAAAACATCTAGGATGGCACCGTTCAACCGAATTTTCTGAAATGAGGGAAATGTTGATACGTTATGTGACCCAGGTGGTAGCCACTGGCTGTATGGGCTGCCGGGTGCTTAGAGTGGCTTGTGCCTCTGAATATCTGAATTTTACCTCATGAAGGTGTCAGTTTACACAGCCCTGTGTGGTCAGTGGCTGCTCTGATGGATAGTGCAGGTCTGGACTCTGAACAGCACTTTATCTGCTTTTCCATGGTGACCTGTCTGCCTTCAGACTCTGTGCCTGGTTAGCAGGTGGAAGGGGTCCCGGGCAGAAAGGAATTACCCACTAAGATGTGAATGCTACCTAAAGCAGTCTACAGATTCAACACAATGCTATCAAAATGCTTTTTTCAGAAATAGAGAAATCCATCCAAAAATTCATATGAAATCTCAAGGGACCCAGAATAACCAAAGCAATGTTGAAAAGGAACAAAATGGAGGTCTCACACTTCTTGATTTCAAAACTCACTACTGAGCTACAGTCATCAAAATACTGTGGTACTGACAGACACATAGACCAACATACTAGAATAGAGAGCCCAGAAATAAACCCTCACGTTTATGGTCCAAAAACTTTCACCAAGAGTGCCAAGACTGTTCAAGGGGGAAAGGACAGTCTTTTCCATAGAAAACAAACTTATGATTACCAAAAGGGAAAGGGGGTGGGGAAGGGATAAATTAGGGGTTTGGGATTAGCAGATAAAAACTACTATATATAAAGCAGATAAGCAACAAGTTCCTACTGTAGAGCACAGGGAACTATATTCAATTTCCTATAATAAACCATAATGGAAAAGAATATGAAAAGGAATATATATATGTATGTGTGTATAACTGAATCACTTTGCTGTACACCTAAAACTAATACAATATTGTAAGTCAACTAGACTTCAATAAAAATTTTTAAAAGAAATAAATAAAAGGCAAAACGGCAGTCTTTTCAACAAAGGGTGCTGGAAAACTGGATCTCCACATGTGAAAGAGTGAAGTTGGACCCTTACCTCACACCATATACAAAATTAACACAAAATGGATTAAAGACTTAAGTGTAAAAGCTAAAGCTATAATACTCTTGGAGGAAAACAGGAGAAAAACTTCATGACATTGGATTTGGCAATGATTTCTTGGATATGACACCAAAGGCACAGGCATGAAAGGAAAAAATAAACTGGACTTCAACAAATTAAAAACTTTTGTGCATCAAAGGACACTGCCAACAGAGTGAAAAGGCAATCCATAGAATGGGAGAAAATATTTGCAAATTAGATAAGGAATTAATATCCAGAATAGATTAAAAAAGCAAAAAAAAAAAAAATCTCTTACAACTCTGCAGGAAAAACCTGATTGAAAAATGGGCAAAGGGGACTTCCCTGGTGGCTCAGTGGTTAAGAATCCTCCTGCCAATGCAGGGGACACAGGTTCGATCCCTGGTCTGGGAAGATCCCACATGCTGCGGAGCAACTAAGCCCGTGCACCACAACGACTGAGCCTGCGCTCTAGAGCCTGCGAGCCACAACTACTGAGCCCTCATGCCACAACTACTGAAGCCTGTGCGCCTAGAGCCCATGCTCTGCAACAAGAGAAGCCACTGCAATGAGAAGCCCACGCAACTCAACAAAGAGTAGCCTCCGCTCGCTGCAACTAGAGAAAGCCTGTGCACAGCAACGAAGACCCAACGCAGCCAAATAGTAAATAAATAAAATAAATACATTTATTTTTAAAAAGTGGGCAAAGGATTTGAATAGATATTGCTCCAAAAAAGATATACAAATGGCGAATGAGCACATGAAAAGATGCTCAACACCACTAGTCATCAGGGAAATGCAAATCGAGACCATACACGACGCGTGGAATGCGTGATGCGTTTAACATCGTGGCCACGTCTTCACGCACTCACGTGTTCATTCGTTCCTTTGTTCATGAGCTCTTTGTTCTATACACACTTAGGAGCGAGACACAGCTGCGTCCTCAAGGTGCTCTTAGGCTGGGGGAGGTGGGGAAGAAACGATGTCACAAATGCCCACCCTGATGGCTGATTTTATGTGTCAGCTTGACTGGGCTAAGGACTGCTCAGATAGCTCGATGCAGCGGTTCCCAACCATTTTGGCACCAGGGACCTGTTTCGTGGAAGACAGTTTTTCCACGGTGGGTGGGAGGGGCGGGGGAGGGACGGTTCAGGTGGTGATGCGAGCGGTGGGGAGACACAAATGAAGCTTTGCTCGCTCACCTCCTGCTGTGTGGCCCAGTTCCTAGCAGGCCACGGACTGCTACCGCGGGGTTGGGGACCCCTGGCTGGAAGAATGTATGTACGTATGTGATGTAAGACATGACTTCTAGGTGTGTCTGGGAGGTGTTTCTGGAAGAGATTAGTATTTGATTCTGTACCCTGAGGGAAGATCACCCTGACCGATGTGGGCGGGCATCATTCAATCCATCGGGGCCTAATGAACCAAAAAGGCGGAGGACGGGCGGAGTCACCCTATTCTAGAGCTGGGATGTCCATCTTCTGCCCTCGGACCCTGGACCTCCTGGTTTGCGGGCTTTCAGGCTCGGGCTGAATTACATCACTGCAATGGGTGATGCAAGACCTGGCCTCCCTAACCGCGTGAGCAGATTCCTACACTCCGTGTCCTCTTACGCGGACCTACACACATCCCACTGCTTCTGTTTCTCTGGAGAACCCGCAACACAGTGAGCGTGCAGGTGAGCCTGGAGGGGGACCATCAGGGCCTTCCTGCGGGGTGAGAGGGAAAAGCTCCCTGGGAGGCGGTCACCCGGAGCCATGTGCCTCCGGGTGTGGATCACAGGTCTGGGTAGGGGTGGCGGGTCTAGCAGGGTGGTCCTCGGCAAGGTCCTTTGAGGGCACACGGAGGAGACTGGGAACCTGGCTGGGCCCCGTCGCCGCCTCCCTGCAGCTGTGTCTGATGATGACACCCTGTGCGTCTGCTGTGGCCTCCTTTGCTGTCGTCCTGCCTGGTCAATCGCTTTTAGCTCCGGGGGTAAGCGGTTCTGCCCGGTCACTGGGCAAGGACTGCTGGCCCAGGCAGTGCCACGCATCTTGGTGGCAGTGCAGTGGGCTTCAAAATTCAGTTAAAGTGCTAGCTACCTCTGGCCCAGGCGAGCATGATGGCACAGCCTGAAATCCCCAGTTAGATCAGCTGCTGGCGGCACCATGACCCCAGCATCCATGCCTAGCTGCCCGGGGTCTCTCTCTTGAATCCCCTTCCCCACAGAGGAGTGGGTGACAGCTGCCTTGGGCTGCTGGGTCATCCTTGGCAACCGCTGCTGCCAAGAGGTGATGAGTGGTCAAGTCTACGGGAGTGACACTGCCTGGGAGACAGGAAGGACAGGCCACTTACAGACAGCATCCTGTGCGGTGCAATGCAATTTTTGGAGTAGATGGCAATTTTATAATATAATGGGCAAATCATACAGAAAAATTAGCTCGTCTGCTACGTTAGTGTCTGAAGACTGTGGATGTGCTCATAAAAGAATAAAGAGAGGGCTGGGCTGGGCCAGGTGGGCCAATTTAGGGTCTGCTCCCTTGCTTTAACCATAAGAACTCCAGTTTTATTCACTGTAAGTAATGGAAATTTTCCGTACCTTGGGAAAGTGTGTTGAGGCCCTAGGCTCTATTACAAGCATCTGTGATCAGCGGTGGGGGCAGTATTGGGGGTCTTTGCATACCCACCTTGGTAAATATTTGCACATGGGCAGAGGTCTGGTGGGGCAACTGTGTCCACCCACCTGTCTGGCTTCCTCAGAAGGGCTGATGCCCGTTGGTTACCAGACATACTCCCACGTGGGGCTGCAGAGATGCGGCCTCGGTTATAAGGATCTGGGGACCCACCAGCACAGAGCCACCGAATGCAGATTCCAGGGTCCCTGGGGAGACCCACTGGTTTCTGGAAGGGACCAGGGTGTCAGTATCCTATGCTTAGTCAACCTAAGATCCAGGGCTCCAGAAGGCAGCTGACCAGAAAGGGAAGGTTCTGGAAGGAAGCGCCGTGCGGGGCTCTGAGAGAGGAAGGCAATGGGCAGAGCTGTTTGGGAACCTGCCGCTCCTAGAATGAAGCCAAGGGGTGTGAGCGTGGAGCTTAAACGCCAGGGCCGGTTTGCACGTGAGCCAAGAGCACTCAGGGAAAATGAATTATACAACTGGAAGGGCACGCCCCGCAGCCCTGCTGGCACATGGTGCCCCCCTCCACAGGGCCACACAATTCCCAGCCTGCACCGCTTCTACTAGTAAGCCCACTCCTCCTTCAGCCCACTTGGCTCCAGCCTCGCCTCCTCCTGGAAGCCCTCCTGGACATCCCCCAGCTCAGTCACCTCCCCCGAGCCTCCTGGAGCTGAGTGGATGTGGCCGTGAGCCCCAGGGAGGCAGCTGCCTGTCTGTCTGGGTCTGTCTGTCAGGGTCCGAAGGGCTCAGTGTCCAGCAGGCATGGGGAAGAGCAGAGGGACCCCAGTGTCCTTGGGAGTTTTTACCCTCCTGCTCTGGTTGGGGAGGTTTTGTTCCATTTGTCCACGCCTGTTGTGTAAATATGAATCTGCCCTCCATGGGTGGGCAGGCACCAGCATCCACATGCACAGGATCACGTGGGGCGGGGAGGGGGACCTCTGCACGTCTTAGCTGTGCAGCATCGCCCCAGCACCTGCCTCCCCACTGGGTCTCCCCTTCTCCCTCAGGGACCTGGCTCAGTACGTAGCTTGGCAACCAGCAGGGTCTTTGGATCTTGAGCAAGGGGGCGAGAGGAGGTGGGATGTGGCAGGGTGGTGGCCTGTGTGGGGACTGACCGGCTCTTCCCTAGAGCCCCCCAACCCCCATGGTTGCTTTTGCCCCCTCCTCCTTATTTTCAGCCTGTTTTCCAAGTCAGGTCATCGGCCTCCCGTGCTCTGGGAGCCACTGCCTCCTTCCATAAAGCCCCTCCCCTCAACAGCCTCAGCCCCTTCTACAGGCGCGGCCCAGACCACCCCCCCCCAGCCCCTCCCCGAGCTGCAGAGGGAGAGGGCCTCCCTCCCATCCCTGGGGATTCCTGTTTAATTGGGGCAGGTAGGGTCCAGGCCTCAGGAGTTTTACAAGCGCCCCAGGTGAGGCCAATGCACAATGGGGTGGAGAAATTGCGAGGATGAATTGGGTCCCTTGGGGCAGCCCCCAACCCCCAGACGTGGCGGGCAGGACCCCAGTGACTCAGCTCACATGGTGGGCTCCTCTGCTGAGCCGGGGCCGCAGCCCAGGGGACCGAGCACTGGACACTCAGGTTCTGGGCTGAGAAGTCTCCCCGACCCCCAGAGGGTCGGGTCCCGGAATGGAAGGAGCAGGGGAGGGGGGGTGGCCCAGTGGCTCTTCTGCCACAGAAGCAGGAAGTCCAGTGGGTGAGGGCACATGGCCCCTGTCCCTAACACACATGACAATGCCTGCCTCTCTACCAGATAAACAGGTCACATGGAGCAAAGCACTTGAGTAGTGACCTCTCCCGCCCCTGGAGGCCACTGGGATTTCAGCTCCAGACCCGAGGCGGGGAGGGAATCATGGAGGAGTCAGGGGACCCATCGGGGGTCTGTTGCCGCAAAAAGTCACTGCCCTGGAATCTCCGGGGGCCACATGGCCCCAGTGCCGTGTGGACAAGGGGGCATGGCCGGGGCCCCCCGACCAGGCAACTGGAAGGGAGGCCCCCAGTCCTGCGGCCAGCTCCACCCTTTCCCACCCGCCCATGTGGTGTCTCCAGCACTTTCCGACCAGGGTAGAGCTGTAGGGACCCTCGGTGAGATCCTTTCTGACAAACAGGAGGCTGAAGGAAAGGTGGGCAGAGGTCTTCTTGGAACTGTTAGCCCTGCCCACCCCCCACCGGAGGTTAGGCCTCTGCATTTCTGGTGAGCGGGAGGGGCTGCAGGAAGGGGGCCCTCCCGCAGGCCACCTGCACCCCAGCCCTGGTGCAGGGCCTTGGGGGATGGAGGTGGCCTCCTTTGAGGGCATGTGTGTCTTTGAGGACCAGGGTGGCCCAGGCCCCTTGGAGACAGGAGCGTAGGGGATGCTTAGGGCAGCACCAGGGGTCCAGCTCGGCGGCCATGCCAGGTACTCGTCGTCCCATGGTGGGCAGCGTTGAGGGTGGATTTTCCTCTTTCTGCTGGGCCAGCCAGCTGGGCTTTTGCTGCTTTCCGGGGCTCTCTTGCAGGGTGTACCCTTTACCTAGAGAGCCCCCTCTGAAATCCAGGATGGGGTTCCCTGTTTATGCTTAAGGGCCTCTGGATAGCCACTGCTCTGATTCCTATTCTGCTGTAAACTGGTCCTAACAGCACGTCCTCCTAATTCATGCTAGGGTGTGAGTGATTGCTAGTGACTTATCTCAAATCTTTCATTAAGAAGCTTTGCATTCTTACTGGGGAACAAAAGCTGAATCATTTTGATCCAAAAGGAATGTATGATCACCATCTCCTCCCACAAAGAATAGCTGTGGAGAGAGGGGGTGGAGAAATGCAGGAATGATTCATCAGAGCCTCCGCCTGAGCCTTCAGTCTAGCAGACAAAGCAGCAGCGTGTTCAGGCTTTCGGAGCCTCAGTCTCCCCCATCTGTAGAGATTTTCATCACACCTTCTTGTCCAGGTCTTTAGGAGGGGGAAGTGAGGGAATGCCGGGGACCGGCGGGCTCCTGTGCCTGGCGTGCAGGAGGTACTCCACTGACATTCCGTTAATCCTAGCGGTCAGGATTGGGGAGAGTCCCAGTGCTGGCCCTTCACGGCGATCCTCATTAACTCACTAACTCACAGAAGTGCCCCAGCTCCCATCCATGGGCGGTCACATCGTGGACATGGTAGCCTCTGGCTCCAGCGGGACAGCTCGGGTCTCAGCTCGCCCCACACCTGTCCTCCCATCCTTCCGTCTGTCCACCTCTCCCTGTGCTGGCACCCAAAACGTGGAGATGCGACAAAACCCTTGCTCCATGGTGACCCCTGCTGGGAAGAAAGGAAGATGCTCCGGGGAGAGACGGGGAAGCAGGAAAAACTTGTGGCATATCCCCTGGGCCAAGAACAAGGAAGGCTGGGCCTGCCTGGGTGTCCAGGGCTACGGTGGCCTGAGCCTGGACCACCCAGAGACTTCTCAAAGGGCTCGAGTCTTTCGGTTTTGTTACAACTGGCCGGAAGTCTCCCTGTGGGTGTATGGGTCTGGCAGAGGGGAGCCCCACTGAAAGACCAGGAGGCAAATAACACCTGCCGGCTCAGCTCACCTGCAGGAAGCAGCCAGTCTGGGAACCAGGTGGAGATCAGGTGATCCCTCTACAAACCACCAAACCACAGAGATCACCAGCAGACCACCGGGAGCTGGGGGAGGGGCCTGGACCAGAGGACCCAACCCTGCAGATGCCTTGATCTTGGACTTCCAGCCCTCAGACAGCAAGAGGATAGGTGTCTATCGTTTAAGCTTCCATCTGTGGTGCTCAGCTACGGTAGCCCCTGGAAACTAATACATACCCATCATGCAGGTGGGAAGATCGAGGCATCCTGGGGCTCTGACAGGGGTCTCAGGTGGTGAGCAGGTGTCCCAAGGGCACTGATGCTCATGGCACAGGAGTGACTCTGGCCTTTGACCCCGTGGCCTGAGATTGGCCAAACAGAAAGAGCCCCTTTTCCATCTTGGAGGAAAGCGGAATCATCTCAGGTGCAGGAGAAAAGGGGTGGGGGCTTATTGGGATCTGCTGCCTTGGGCTGCCTGCCTCCTCCAGGGAGGCCTCCTGGCAGCCTCTTGTTTGGCCTGCCTTCCAACCCCCCCCAGCTCTCTTTGGTGGTTTTGCTGGTTTTCTGTCTTGACTGGGGGTGCCGCTCCAGGCTGGCGTGGTGTCCGTGCGGTTCTGCAGTCCTCCTCCCACTGTCTTATAGTGTGGCTGCAAAGGCCGGTCAACCACACGTTCAGTGTGGCATGTGTGGGAAGCCCTGGGCCGGGGGCCTGGCACGCTCATGACTTCCACCAGTTGATGCGCTGACCTCCACCTGGTGGGTGTTCCCCTCACGCACCCCTGCTCGAGAAGGGGAGGGGGCTGGCTTCCAAGGAGTGGGGAATGGTCCACACCTTGTGTCCCATGCCCTCTGGACATTGCAGGGAACCCCGTCACGGCAGAGAAGAATGAGTGAGAGTCTGCAGGAAGGGAAGGAGGGGACAGGTCTCGCGGGCTGGGTGAGGTGAGCTGTAATTTAAGGCAGCTGACAGGCCCCATCTGGGCCAGGAGGCGGCCCGACCTACTTTCCCCTTCACACACCTGCCAAGGACGGCTAAGAGCAGGCCTGTGGCTGCAGAGGGCTGCAGGGCGCCGAAGCCAGCGGTGGGGACAGCCCCCAGGCCCGGGCAGGAGGCGCTGAGTTCTGTGACTGTGGCCTCTGCTGTCCCAGGGTGTGCGGGCCGTCAGACCCGCGGGGAATGGCCAGGCTGCTGGCTTTCCTTTGCCTTGGAAGGGCCCCTGGGAGCCCCGCCCGCTCTGCAGGTGGGCTGCGGGGCGGTGGCCTGGCAGTCGGTCAGTCCACCAGGCTGTGGCATTGCAGGGCAGTGGCATTACCAGGCTGCCCTGGTGGACCTTGGGAATCCTGCTCGCTCCCAAACTTCAGGGGCAGCAGCAGCTGCAGCTGTGCTCTTTCTGACCACCGTAGACCCCCGGGGATTCGGCCCAGGATGGGGGCCTCTCCCCGCCTCAGCCCCCGGGGGTGTCTGGCCGGCCCCTCACTGTACAGCCTCCTGTTGGGTCTGAGATGGGGGAGAGGGGAAGGCCCTGAATGCCCCCGTCCTGTAGCAGGGATGATGCACTCCCCGCAGGGCCTGGCCCCCTCCCCTGCTCCGATGCTGGCCCCCGGGGTTCTGTCACACATGTGCCAACAGCCCTAGTTCAGGTGCCCTCTTACCAGGGAAGAAGCCCTCCCCTCCCTGACGGGATGATTCCTTGGAGCCAGACCCCCTGGGGGCGACCTCAGCTCCGCCACTTACTAGCTGTTTGACCTTGAACGTTACTGAACCCCTGGGATGGGCAGAATGGCAGGACGACCCATCGCCCCCTCCCATAATAACCTGCCCTGGAGTGTGGGTGGCACCTGTGATTACAAGCGAGCGGGATTGCACCGTGATGACGTCACGTGACCTAGCAATGGGGATCTTGGTGGACACCACTGAGGCCCCCGGTCCGTCCACTTCGGTTAGTCAAACGATGAGTGGGGTAGGTCTGGCTACTGGGTCCAGAGGTCAGGGAGTGGGGAGGCTGGGGCAGGAGGCAGGCTTCCGTGGCCGGATCGAAGATGGAGGAGGCCACGTGGTAGGAAACTTGGGTGGCCCTGCTGATGGCCAGCTAGGAAACAGGGACCTTAGTCCTACAGCTACAAGGAACCGAGTTTGGTCAACGGCCTGAACGAGCGTGGATACGAGCTCTGCCCCAGGGCTGCAGAAGGAACCGGCTGGCAGGTGCCCTGATTTCTGTCTGTGAGGCCCTGAACAGAGGCCCCAGCTGAGCGTGGACTGCTGGCTCCAGGACATAATAGCGGTGGCAGGGGACACTTGAAGCGGCTAGGTTGGTGGCAATTTGTTATGCAGCATTAGCTGCAGAACCTCCCGTGCCTCAGTTTCCCCGGCTATGACAGGGTCGTCACGGTCCTTACAGGGGGGTGTAGGGATTAACAGGGTGAGAACAGGAAGTCCCTAGGACAGCGGCACGCAGGAGGTGGAGATCAGGGCTCTACTCTGATGATCCCGGCCCCCTGCGCTCAGCTCACGACGCCTTTCCCACCCCGGATCTGGCTTCAGCCTTTGATCCTGCTCACTTCATCACTCCATTAATGACTGGCTTTGAGTCTTTGTCCTCCAGGCCTACGGCTGGGGGGGTCCAGCTCTTCCTGTATCTCCTGGGCCCCCAAGGAGGTTTAACACAGAGTGAAGCCTGTAAATGTTTGGTGAAAATATTCATGGCTGGACAAATGAGCTTTGGTCAGAGCAGGGGTTCGGGTCCCTCGTGGGGTCTGGTGCGTCCTGTGCATTAATGCTTGGCCCCAGCCTGAGGAGGACAGTGCAGATCTGCGATGGTTCTCTCACTGAGGTGGGGCCTCCTTCCCTGGCACGTGAGCTGCCCTCCCGCTGAGCTGGTCCTCAGGGCCCCTCCAGGCCCGTGGGCTCCCGGGCTGGACAGGGGTCTGGAGGACGACAAGTCTGTGACAAGGACAAATTACGGGCTAGCCAAGGACTGCTAGCCAGGGAACACTGGCTCCTGACTCAGCCAGACAGCTGACAGCTGGAGATGAAGGCCCAGAAGGGCTCCAGGACACACCTGGGTCACCCTGGCCCTGGGCACTGGCTGGCAGGGTCTGGCGCATCCTTGTCTCTGGCCTGGCCTCCCCCAGGGCAGCGTGAGGAGGGGAGACCCTGCCTGACCCTTGGTGTGTCACAGGGCTGGAGAGCAGGAGGCGGGGAGGGTCTGGTCTCGGGGAGGAGGGAACCCCCAGGGCTGGTGAAGTCAAGTGATTCGGGACATTGCACTCAGACTGTCCGGGCCCAGGGACCGGTGTGGGACCTGGGGGCCCATGGGGGCTCCTTGGGAAGGAAGGCAGGAGGGGCTTGGTTTGGGGCTGCCCAGCCCCCCTCACTGTCCCATCCCCCAGTAGCCCTGCTCCTCCCCCCACCCCCCCACACAAGCCCATCTGCACCCCCAAAGTATCAGGTACGCGGTCACCACCCTCTCCCCGCTCCTGGGAGCTCCCAGGCCCCCCACCCCTGCTCATCACCTCGGGTTTCCCTTTAGGAAAAGAGGGTCTTTCACCAAAAATCACCAGCCAGTGACTTCAGCCAAAGCTCTGGAAGGGCATCTCTTGTGGTTCTGGGATCCCTCCTTGCAGCGAGAGGCCCAGCATGTGGGGGGCCCCTGGGGAAGCCTGGAGGGACCCGCCACCTGCAGCCCCTGCCTCGGGGCCCCCGGGCTGTGTGCTCAGCCTCCCCCCTCCCTTCCTTGGCTTCGGGAGGAGAGCCTGAGTAACGAATGTTTTAATATTTCTCTCGGCCCAATCAGTATTCCTCTCCTTACTTCCTCTGCCGCCCACTAGGAGTCAGCCGGAGGCAGTGGGAACGTCCAGGACCTGGTTGCCCAGGCCCCCGAGGGGCAGCGGGCAGCATCCAGCCTCCGGGACCAGCAGACAGCACCTCTTGGGAGGGCGCTGTCCAGCCCAGGGCTCCTTGGGGGGGCAGGGGTGCGGAGCAGAGATGCCGTCCCCCGGCTGCAAGGGGTGGGGGCGCTGGTCCGTGGGAGGTCTGGGTGCCTCCCCTGCTGGCCTTGGTTGGGGGGTGTCCTAATTGCCCGGGTGGGAGGCTCAGATCCAGGGCTGGCTGCTGCAAGCCCTGGTTGCTCCCACCCTGTGGCAGAGCCCAGCGGGACAGACGCCAGAGCAGCTCTGTGCTTACTGAGCTCTGCTGGGGGCCCCCTTATGCCCCGAGCCAGGGGGCTTTTTGCTGCCTGGCCTGTGGGCACAGCCTTTCAAGAGGCACCTACTTATCTGAGACTTCAAGTACATCTGTTGGCTCTCAAAGATGAGTAGAAAAATGTAACATCAAAATTAATGTGTTCCATTAATTTCTGGTGGCGACCAACACACCTACAGCATCACGTTACGCTGTGCCAGCCACCCCACGCCTGGGAGCTCATTTAATTCTCATAAACGCGGCGGTGAGGCGGGCTTTATTAATATCACAGACAGAGAAGGTGAGGCAGAGGAAGAACACAGGCCCTTGCCCAGGGACATGCAGCTGGGGAGAACCAGGGACTCGAACCCAGGCACCGTGAACATCCCCTTCAGCCCACCGTGCCTCCGCACAGGCCTCTCTGGTCAGCTAGCCCGGTCTAAGGCTACCCTTCATCCAGCCCCGGGGCTCTCCCCAAGGCCCGGAGCCGCCGCTCCTGCCCCCGCTGCACTGACAGAGCCTTCCTCAAACACGTTCTGAAACAACAGGCCCAGGGCTGCAGCCTCCTTACGCAAATGCTGGAAGACAGAATGCAGCGGTGCCCACGCCCCTCCTGGCCTCCGACCCCCATGGGGGCCAAGGCGCTGACCCTCCCAGGCACCTGGTGCGCACAGGCAGGGACTGGGGAAGCCAAGCCCTGCGGACCCCACCTCCTGCTCCCAGGACCCCTATCTGCACCCACAGCTCCGCTCAAGTCCTCCATCGCTGCCCAGAGCAGCTCTCAGCTTTGTTCTCCTTTCTGTCAACGCAGTGTTAGGTCAGAAATTCAGACATACCCCTTTTCAAGTCTGGTTTTTAAAATAGAAATTGCTGTGGGCAAAGAGGCCAGAAGTCCAAGGCCCTGGCGGGACAGAGGGTTCTTCACACGTGACCGTCCCAACGCTCCTGCCCTGTCGGGCTTCCCCTCCAGGAGGTGCTGGCCGGAGCTGCCCGGGGAGGAGGGACGCGGGAGCCCAGACGTGGGTGCAATGCAGCACTGCCTGCTGTGCCCTGGGACCCACCAGCACTCCCACTGGGGGGCACAGCTGGGGGCCGGGAGGGGGGCCAGAGCCGGCCCCCACCTGGCCTGTGGGTCAGTTCCCCGGGAACTTGGAGGAAGTCAGCAGAAAACCGCTGCACTCTGCCACCTGCCGCTCTCCGGCCCCTCCCCTCGCGGCTCCAGACGCCTCCTTCAGCATCCAAGGCAGCCCTTCCTCTGAGGCCCAGAAGAGTCCCTCCCCAGGCGGGCAGCACTCACCCTGCAGCAGGGCATGAGGGTGTGGGCTCGCTGCCTCCTCCAGGCTGGTCCTCCGGAGTCTCCACTGGGCTCTGCTGCCCCCGCGGGTGCTGTGCTCTCCCAGCAGACGGCTCAGCCGATGCCACGGACGCTGGCCGCCCCCAGCCCAGGCTCTTCTTGACGGGGACCCTGTAGCACCGGAGCTGGCAGAGTCGTGAGGGGAGTGTCTGAGTGGTGGCTGGGATTGGGCCACGGACAGGTGTGGCAGTCTGTGCAGCGAGGGCCAGGGGGTCACTGTGGGGCTCAGCGACTCCCAGGAGGTGTGCAGGGGACCGGGATCCCAGCTGCCCCCAGCGCGCTCCTCTGGAGACTGCAGCTGTCCCCTCCAACCCCGAGCCGCCACCAGCAGGGCTAGCTGCGGCAGCTGCATCCGGGTGCCAGGGAGGTCTGGTTCCAGCCTCTGCTGTGGTCTGAGGTGCAGGCTGGGGTGTTACCTAACATCCCGAGGCAGCCACGCCTCCTCCTTGGCAGGTTTGTTTAGGGATTACAGTGGGAAACAGACGGCTCATCATTAAACACCAGAAAATCCTCCCAACACCCCCCTGACCTCCTGTGCCCTCTTCCTCCGGGGAGAGGTGGGGCAGCGCCTGAGGCACAGAGAGGGTGAAAAACAGCCTGGGGTCACACAGCAAGTTAGGGGCACCAGGAATTCAGCCCCATCTTCCTGTATTCTAGTGTCATCCTCCATCCCCTTGGGTATCCAGCTCCCTCCCAGCACCCAGCCCAGCCCAGCCCAGCCCAGTCCTGCTCATCCCTGCTTTGCACACCCCCGCCCCCCTCCCCAACCCAGCACAGGTTTGTTCAACCCTCCCCTGCCTGGCTCTGCCCAACAGAACAGAATGCCTGCAGCATTGCAGGAGCAACAGCTGACAAGCCTTTTTTGGAAGCTGGGTTGAGAGAGTTGCAGGTCCCCACATACAGGTGACTCCTGGGCGTGGGGGGGGGTTGGGGAGGAGGGCAGTGGGATGCAGGTGACTCCTGGGGGACTGGGAAGAGGGCAGTGGGATGCAGGTGACTCCTGGGGGGCTGGAAGGAGGGCAGTGGGATGCAGGTGACTCCTGGGGTGGCTGGGAGGAGGGCAGTGGGATGCAGGTGACTCCTGGGGGGCTGGGAGGAGGGCAGTGGGATGCAGGTGACTCCTGGGGGGCTGGGAAGAGGGCAGTGGTATGCAGGTGACTCCTGGGGGGCTGGGAGGAGGGCAGTGGGATACAGGTGGCTCCTGGGGTGGCTGGGAGGAGGGCAGTGGGATGCAGGTGACTCCTGGGGGGCTGGGAAGAGGGCAGTGGGATGCAGGTGACTCCTGGGGGGCTGGGAGGAGGGCAGTGGGATGCAGGTGACTCCTGGGGGGCTGGGAGGAGGGCAGTGGGATGCAGATGACTCCTGGGGGGCTGGGAAGAGGGCAGTGGTATGCAGGTGACTCCTGGGGGGCTGGGAGGAGGGCAGTGGGATACAGGTGGCTCCTGGGGTGGCTGGGAGGAGGGCAGTGGGATGCAGGTGACTCCTGGGGGGCTGGAAAGAGGGCAGTGGGATGCAGGTGACTCCTGGGGGGCTGGGAGGAGGGCAGTGGGATACAGGTGGCTCCTGGGGGGCTGGCGGGGAGGGCAGTGGGACAGACACTGGGATGTGTTGGTAATGCCATCCCTGGCCCTCAGCTGGTCTCTGCCATCGAGATGCCAGTCTCTCCTTAACATACTCAGCTCTGTGGCTGGCCCCAAGTGCCCCATGGGCTGCAGGATTCAGGTCGTGGGAGACTGGGCTCAGAGGGGCTGCCTGGACAGCTAGAGCAGTGCCTCCTGCCTCTGCCCTGCGCGGTCTTATAAACATGACCCTCGGACCCCTCCTCTGCCCCAGCGTATCACGTGGAGGTGGAGGCTGGATACCCTGCAGGTCCATGGCCTGGGTTTTGTTGATACACCCACCACCTACCAGGCAAGTCCCTCAACCTCTCTGGCTGCAAAGTGGCCTCTCAAGACCCAGGACAGGTTCCGGTCAAGGCAGGGCTCTGCGAGCTGCCCCGCCCTCAGCCTCCAGGCCCTGGTCCGTGCTGGGACCCCAGGGGAAGATTCTCTAGTAGATGCTGGTGAACTGGCGTGGGGGGTGCTCCAGGCTGGTCTTCAGGATCCCTGGCATCACAGGATCAGGGGTGGGCAGCCCATGCCCTACCCAGCCCCACGACAACTCGACTCCCAGACAGACACGAGGCAGCACTGTCCCCCCTCAGAGATGCTCATCCTGTCCATTTTCAGGTGTCACAGTCACAAAGTGGGGTATGGGACCATCACCGACGTCACCCTCCCAAGGAAGGGGGTGAAGCCCAAGCAGGTTTGAGGGGCTGGGGTCGGAGCACTGCTCCCGGGCTGGACCAGAGCAGAGCAGCCACGTCCATGTCTAAGCTCACACGAACCATCAGAATTTTGCGTTATCCAAGGTTTTCCCTGGGACCCAGATCTTTTTGCGACCCGGTGAAAATTTGATCTGTTCTTCAAGTATCAGTTCCTCCCTCCCTCCCTCCCTCCTCTCACATCCCCTCCCCAATCTCTTCTATTCAGTGTTTACCAAGCACCTAGCAGGCCTGGGCCCAATACAGGCAGTGCCGAGTGAGAAACACAGCTCCCGACCTCCGTGCTCACCCGAGCTTGCAAACAGGTGCATATACCCGCAGAGGAGGCTGGTTTCAGGCTACAATTTAGAGACTGCTGAGGTCAAATCAGGGGAACCTGGGGACCTGTCCGATGGAGGAGGCTGAGTGTGCATGGGGCTGGGGAGGGAGCGAGGAGCGTGGAGGTGGGTGTAGGGCAGGCTGTGAGCTGAGATGTGGAGCATGGTGGAGGTGAGGGCTGGCTCTCTTCCTCCTGCCTTCCTCTGTCCTTGGTAGGGAGCTGGGGGTGCCTTGAGGAGGAGGAGGAGGAGTGATGGTGATGATGGTGATGGTGGTGATGGTGGTGATGATGGTGATGATGGTGATGATGGTGGTGGTGGTGATGTTGGTGGTGATGATGGTGATGTTGGTGGTGATGATCATAATGGTGGTGGTGGTGGTGATGGTGATGATGGCGATGATGGTGATGTTGGTGGTGATGGTGGTGATGATAATGGTGGTGATGGTGATGATGGTGATGGTGATTATGGTGATGTTGGTGGTGATGATGATAATGGTGGTGGTCGTGATGGTGATGATGATGGCGATGATGGTGACGTTGGTGGTGATGATGATAATGGTGGTGGTGGTGGTGATGGTGATGGTGATGATGGTGATGTTGGTGGTAATGTTGCTGGTGATGATGATAATGGTGGTGGTGGTGATGGTGGTGATGATGGTGATGATGGTGATGGTGATGATGATGACATAATAAAACAATAGAAACGAGTGCTGTGCCAGGTACCTGACATGAGGTGGCATCTCTGACCCTGGGCTCTCCTGGAGGCCTAGTGGGTCCCCTACTTCCTCTCAGCCTGACAGCGGGGACCATATGTAACCTTGAAAACCTGCTCTCTCCACTCCACATTTTCTGGCCAGCTCTGGTCCCTGCCCTGCCCTGGGAGCCGATCTTCACTCTGCTGTTTCCCTCTCTAATTTGGCAAATCAGTTTATCCCCCTTTACCCCCAAACTGTGATGCTAAGGGTGGAATTTCAGGCCCGTGGGGAAGGTGGAGGCAATATTTTGGAGCAGGGAGTTAACCCCTCAGATCCTCTCCAGAAAGGCTGCCCTCTGAGAAGTTGGCCTTCACTCAGCACACAGGTACTGAGAGGTCTCCTACTGAGATGCTAATGAGGAGGACGCCTGTCCTCCGGCCTTGCTGGCTGCACTGGGACCTCGCTGTCTGTCTGCTCCCAGCTCCCTGGTCTCCCTGTCAAGACGGGGTCCGGCTCCCCACGGGAAGCTGTCAAATGTCCTTCGTCAGCATCTCTGCAGCCACCTCCCCTCCGCCTGCAGCCCATCCTTCCAGGACATTAGCCTGGCGCAGGCCACCTGCCGCCCACTTTCTGGAGTGTGCGCACGCCTGTCTGCAGGAGGGTGGGCTGGGGGCCGAGGACACCATCTCTCACGGGCCTGCGCCCGCCCCGTCCGCAGGCCCTGCGGGGCTGAGACACAAGGGTCCTCATCGCGGCTCCCAGGACCTGGGCACCAGGGTTGCAGATGTGCCCACATACCTGTCAGAGGAGGCCCGGCTCTGCCGTGGCCCAGCTGGGGGACCAGGGGCAGCCCCCCTTTGCCTGGGCCTCTGTCTCTCCATCAGCAGAATGACGGGGTCCCATCTGGGTGGGGGGAGGGGGGAATCTTACCCTTGCAAGGGGTTCAATGACACATGTTTTGTTGCATATTATACACAAAAGAATGTTCGTCACGTCCACAAAGAAACGAGCTCCCTCCCATTTTTCTCAAAACAGGGAGCTCCCTGGGTCTGTCTTTCCCCACATTTCACTAAAAACGGGAGCAAAAAGACCCATTCACTTTCCTCTTCAACCTAGGAAACAACAGTGTGATGCAGCGGTGTGGCCTGGTCTCAGGGTGACAGTGGAGAAGGGGACTCCAGGAGGCTGGCCCCTCCCCACCCTTCCCTTGTGGGCCGGGGGCAATGTGGGTGAGGTTTGCCAGTCTCTGACATTTAGGAGAGGCCAGAAATCTGGAGTTTGATGAGAAATTTCCCAATTGTTAAGTGCTGGAAACTAATTCAGACTTAACCCTTGTGAATGCCAGCAAAGGTACCTGACCTCAGGCTCTTGGGTCCCCAGTGGCTGACCTCTGGCCCAGGGATGACCACTGAGGGCCTGCCCTGTGTGGTGTCTGATGAGCTCTCAGGCCAAGCAGGGTCCTGATGCCCACTAGAGGTGCAGGGCTGTCTGAGGCTGTGAAGCATCCTTGTCAGCAGCTCCACACTGAGTTTGGTCTCTTCTCAAAGCCCCCGCCTTGGCACCTGGGGCTGCTGGAGGGTGATCATGCAGACATACGGGCCCCCGGAAGCTCTGGCTGGCAAAAGTCAGCCTGCAAGTGGGATGTCAGGGCACTGCACGAGGGCAGAGAGGGAAGGCAGATAGGCTGAGGGCCTCCCTGGACTTCAGAGCAGTTTTCCTGGAGGTCCAGGAAGCATCCATTCACTCTGCAAACTCTCAGCCCCTGCGGCCCGCAGGCTGAGGGGGCACAGAGCTGAGGGCTGCAGACTCCATGCCTGAAGGGACAAAAGCCCTGTTGGGAGGGGTGATGACAGCCCCGGGAGACTCCTTCTTTGGGAGAAGTGTATGCTCACCCACAAGCGTCCCATGGGAGGAAGAAACCGATGCTGCAGCCGTGTTTAGTCTATTGCTAAGTCCAGCTGATTCACCCATAAGTCACAGGCCCGGGTCCTGTCCCTTTTCATTCTTCTGACCATAACCAGCTCCTCTGAACAGGATTCATACGTTGAAGTTCTGACCCCCAGTGGGATGGTATTGGGAGGTAGGCATTTGGGAGGTGATTAGGTCATGGGGGTGGGGCCCCGTGATGGGATTAGTGTCCTTATAAGAAGGGGCAGGGAGAGACGTCTCTCTCTGCTGTGTGAGGACAGAGAGAAGGCACCATCTGCAAACCAGGAAGAGGGCTCTCACCCTCGCCCTACCATGTCAGCACCTTGATCTTGGACTTCCAGCCTCCAGACTGTGAAAAATGCATTTCTGTTATATAAGCCGCCCAGTCTGGGGTGTTCTTGTTATGGCCGTCTGAACCCACAAAGACATTAACATCACTGGAGGCTTGATTTATGCCAAACCTCATGTAACGTGCTCTCTGTGCAGTGAGTCACCTCATTTAATCCTCATGCAGCCCCGGGAGATGGGTATGGGCCCCCAACCCTTGGGGACATACATGTTTTGGAATTCAGAATTATCCTTATTCTTTTCATTAAAAAAATGCGTACAATGAGAGAGCTGGCAGAGTAGCTGAAATCAGATTAACCCTACTGCTTTCAACAATCAGAAACTCTGGAATAAACAAAAAGCAACTGTAGGGCTTCCCTGGTGGTGCAGTGGTTAAGAATCTACCTGCCAATGCAGGGGATACAGGTTTGATCCTTGAGCTGGGAAGATCCCACATGCCACAGAGCAACTAAGCCTGTGCACCACAACTACTGAGCTCACGCACCACAACTACTGAGCCTGCGCGCCTAGAGCCCATGCTCTGCAACAAGAGAAGACCCCATTTGCCGTGATTAAGGAAAAGCTCACATGCAGCAATGAAGACCCAACGCAGCCAAAAATAAAAATAAATAAAATAAATAAATTTAAAACCAAAAAAAACCAAAAAGCAACTGTAGGAATACACAGGAGAGTAGATAAATGCAGGCAGAAATTGGAGGGACGCAATCTGGATTAGTTTCTTTTCACTGCTCTCACAAATGAGCATGAACTTGGTGGCTTAAAGGAACAGAACTTCTTAAAATTTTAAGGCAATTAATTAATTAGTTAATTAATAACTTTATTATGAATTATAGAGCCTATAGTTCTGGAGGGTAGAAGTCTAAAATTCTGGGCTGTACTCGTCTGTGGGCTCCAGGGGGAATCTGTTCCTGCCTTTTCCAGCTTCTAGGGGCACCTGTGCTCCTTGGCCTGTGGTCCGCTCCTCCGTACTCACAGCCACTGGTGTAGCATCTTCTCTTCCTCTGACTCTGCTTCCCTGTGTCTTCCTTCTGCTTGCTATACCTTCTCTGGTCTTCCTGTCTCCCTTTTATAAGGACCCTTCTGATTACATTGGGCCTACCTGGACAATCCAGGGCAATCTCCTCACCTCAAGATGTTTCATTTAATAACACCTGCAAAGTCCCTTTTGTCATACAAGGGAACACTCACAGGTCGCATGGATTAGGGCATGGATATCTTTTAGGGGACATTTTCAGCATACCACAAGCACAGGTGTTTATAGGTGGTGTGTTTTTTTGATGGGCTGATCCTTTTATCATCCAAAAAAATGTCCTGGTTTATCTCTAGTAACAATTTTTTACTTAAAGTCTGTGTTGTCTGGTATTAGTGTAGCCACTCCTGCTCTCTTTTGGTTATTGTTTGCATTTTGTATCATTTTACATTTAGACTATTTGTGCCTTTGAATCTAAAGTGTGTCTCTTGTAGGCAGCTTATAGTCGTATCATTCAAAAAAAAATCTGTCTGGCAACCTACGCTTTCATATGGCGTGTTTTTATTACAAAGGGTGTAGACATCTTTGGGGGCATTATTCAGCCTACCACACGATTCTGGGGGGAAGGAGACAAATTGGTGAGCTCCACATCTATCCAGCTTTTCTCCGGTGGTGCGTTGAAGATTGGGGGCAAGCAGAAAGTGGTCAGTCTTACTGAGATGGAAGACAGACCTTGGAATTTGGGGCTGCTAGAGGGACTGGAAATTGAAGGAGAAAATCCAAGAACAGAGAGATATACAGAGAGGAGAGCCCCCCAAATCTGTGTGCAAATACCCCTCAATTCCTTGGGAGCTCCCATTGGATTAAAAAAAGAATACTACCCAATAATATGCTGTTTACAAGAGACACACTTTAAATATAAAGACGCAGATAGATTGAAAGAAAAGAATGAAAAAATATAACATGTAAACAATAATTGCAAGATAGTCAGTGCAGCTAACTATTACCTTTGAATAAAGTAGACCTCAAGGCATGGACTATCACCAGAGACAAAGAGGAACATTTCATGATTGTATTAGTAATCTATTGCTTCATAACTAATTACTCTAAAATTTAGCAACTTAAAACAGTAAACTTTTATTATCTCATAGCTTCTGTAAGTCAAGAATTGGGGAGTGACCTATCTGGGGTAGTTCTGGCTCAGGGTCTTGAAATCAAGATTTTGATCACAGCTGTGGTCATCAGGTGTCTTGACTGGGGCTGGAGGGTCTACCTCCAAGATGGCTCATTCACATTTAAGCTAAATTCAAATGGTGAAGTGGAAAAATTCCCTGAAAAATGAGACTTTCTAAAACTGATGCAAGAAGAAAAAGAGAATCTGGGTAGCCCTGTATTTTTTAAAGAAACTGAAATTGTATTTTACACTCCTTCCACAAAAGATGGTTTCTCTGGTGAAAGAGTACTGGTCTTTTCCAAATCCTCACAGAGTAAGAGGGGATGACTGATACTCCAAACTGACAAGGGCATTATGAGAAAATAAGCTAGAGACCAGCATCTCCCATGAATGTAACTGCAAATGCCATTATCAAAAGATTAGCAAATCAAACCCATCAATATATAAAAAGGATAATTAATCTACTATGGCCAAGCAAGGTTTATCCAAGGAACACAAAGTCAGCACTGGAAAATGAATCAGTGTAATTCAACAAAGTAACAGACCAAAGGAGAAAAACCATATGTCATCTTAATAAGTGAAGAAAAAGATTTGATAATGTTTAATACCCATGCATGAGTAAAAAAAAAACCAACTCTAAGAAAACTAGGAATAGATGGAAATTATATCAATATGATAAAGGGCATATACAAAAAGCCTACATATAACATCATATTTAATGGTGAAATATTGAACACTTTTCCCTGTAAGACTGGGAATAAGGCAGGGATGCCCATTTTTACCATTTTTTTAATGTGGACCATTTTAAAAGTCTTTATTGAATTTGTTACAATATTGCTTCTGTTTTATGTTTTGTTTTTTTGGCCCCAATTCATGTGGGATCTTAGCTCCGGACCAGGGATAGAAACTGCATCCCCTGCATTGGAAGGTGAAGTCTTAACCACTGGACCATCAGGGAAGTCCCCATTTTTACCATTTCTATTCAACATTGTATGGGAGGTCTTAGCCTGGGCAATAAAGGAAGAAAAGGAAATAAAAGGAAGTAGTAAATGATCTCTATTTACAAATGACATGTTTGTATACATAGTACACAAACTAAGTAGACTTCAAAAAGACTATTAGAACTAATTTAGTAAGTTGGCAGGAGAGTTATTCAATCCTATAAAAAGTCAAGATCAAACAACTGGAAAATGAAGTTAAAAGATAATTTTGCATAGCATCAAGAAACCTCAAATACCTAGGGGTAAACTTTCCAAAATATGAACAAGATACCTATGCTGAAAACTACAAAAAATACCTGACAGAAGTCAAAGACTGAAATAAATGGGGGTTAAACATGCTTATTAACTGAAAAACTCCATACTGTTAAGATGTCAGTTCCCCATGAATTTTTTATAGAATAACTGAATAGATTCAATGCAATCCAAGTCAAATTTTCAGTAGATTTTTGAAAAAATTGTCAAGCTGATTCTAAAATTTATATAGAAATGCAAATCTTGAAGAAGAAATAAAAGATTGTAGGACTTAGACCATCTGACTTCATGATATATTTAATGCTGGTAATTAAGGCAGTGTGATGCTGGTATAAGGATAGACAAACAGACCAACACAGAACAGAGTCCAGAAATAGACCCACCACATACAATCAACTGATTGAAAGTAAAGGCATCCATGTTATTCATGGGAAAAGGGAAGTCTTTTCAACAAATGTGACTAGAATGACTGGTTAGCTACATGGAAAAAAAAATAAAAGAAAACAAAAACCAGCTGAAACTTGACCTCTGTTTCACACCATCTACATTTTCAAAAAATAATAATTTTATTTATTTATTTATTTGGCTGCATTGAGTCTGTTGCTGCACGTGGGCTTTCTCTAGTTGCAGCGAGCGCGGGATACTCTTCATTGCGGTGCGCAGGCTTCTCATTGCGGTGGCTTCTTTTGTGGAGCACAGGCTCTAGGCGCGTGGGCTTCAGTAGTTGTGGTGCACTGGCTTAGCTGCTCCGAGGCATGTGGGATCTTCCCGGACCAGGGCTTGAACCCATGTCCCCTATACTGGCAGGCGGATTCTTACCCACTGTGGCACCAAGGAAGTCCACACCATCTACATTTTATTTGTGATGAATCACAGGAAATGCAGAGCCAGGAGGAAGGTCACATATGTGTCTCGTGCCTCGTGCCCCCCTGGGGTGTCCTCTGTCCCGTGTTGGTGCACACCTGTTCCCATCCCGGGGTCCAGCTGCCACAGCCTCCTCTGGGGACCCCTGTCTTTCTTTTCTTCTCAGCAAGTGCCCGTGTTTGGGGCCTTTCAGACTGCCCCCAACTGATGGCAGTCCTTTCCTTACTCTACTTGGTAAGGCTCAGCGCAGACACCCCCTCCTCCAGGAAGCCTCCTCTGCTTTCTGAGTGGGGGACATGAGACCCACCCCCTTCTGTGCTTCCCTAACACTAAGGTGACGTGATGATTTGTCACCCACACTGGGACACGTGTGGGTAAAAAGGGGCAGGTAATGATTGTCAAGGGTGAGTCGGGACAGAAGGTGCCTCCCTAAACCTCTTCACATGCCGTCCTTGGATTGTGACAATGTGTCTGTCCCTTCTCCAGATGCTGAGCTCCTTGGGGACCGGGCCACACCATGGCACGACCCTCTCTCGAGCTCCCGCCTAGTGCCTGGCCCCGAGTTGGCTCCGTTGGGGTTTGCTGGCTGAAAGGGGAGAGTGTGGCCGAGAGTAGGTGACAGGCTGTGGTGGCTGGACTCTGCCGTGAGAGCAGATCCCCTCCCTTCTTCACCCCCTCTCAGGTGTCGGGTCAGTAGTCAGGCCTCTGCTGGCCTGGAATGTCCCAGGACCCAGGACCGACCTGGTCTGAGTCCATTCGGTGGCGCTCCATTTCAGCCATGCCCTTGATTCACTTGACCCCATCTTTCGTGCCATCACCCGTTCACCCAACCACAGGTCCATCCATTCCACAAATACTTGTCAGGCCCCTCCGCCCGGGCCTCTGGTTCTCGGCCCAGGGAGACAGCTCCCCCCAGGAGCCCACCTTCCCGTGAGACACACGGACACTAACAGGGGTGCAAACATGAGCGCAGGAAATGCAGTGCGTGGGGGGTGGGAGGCCGCTCTGGGCAAGGGGGTCCCCTTGGGTGCTCAGCCAGGGCAGGTGAGCACCAGAGGAGCTGAGGACAGGGCGCTTGCTGCCAAGGAGCTCCCGGAGTCACAGAACAGACTGGCCCAAGAACGGGTCCTGATGGCCGAGCAGGATGTGCCAGGAGCAGTGACGCCAGCAGGCAGCGTAGGCGGTGTGCAGAGGTGAGGGTGGGCTGGAGCCATCTGGAGGACTGCCCCGAGACGGAGGCGGAGACGGGGCAAGCAATGCGGTTGGCCTTCAAGGTCGGGAAGGGCCCCAGCACTGTCCGCCCTCTGCCAGCCTGGCTGCCTGCCTCCTACCTCTGCATCCCGGGAAGGAGATGCTGTTCCCTCTCCTTTTGCAGACACGGCTCCCCGCTGTTAGGTGACTCGCTGGAGGTCACCAAGCTGGAGAGGTGCCAGCGGGATGGGAGCCCAGCCCTGCGAGAGCCCCGTCCCTCCAGGTGGCCATCAGTTCTCCAGAATTGGGAACACGCTGGCTCTTTGGGCCCAGGCTGGCGCCCGTTCGCCCCAGAGGCGGGTTCCAGGGCCAGAGGTCCCACACTCCCCATCTGTCTAGACTGGGCTGTTTATCACACGCCCCAGACACTGCCAGCTGACCGTCTGTCCCCAGTGGCAGCACACAGATGGATGGCCCCTCAGGGGGCCTCACAGCTATTTCCTGAGACTGGGAGGGTCGGGCTTATGCTGGGGCCCCTCTGAAGCTGCCCTCACCCTCATCCCATTTCCAGGGGTTCCAGGAAGGAGGCCACACTCCTCCTTGGGGTCCAGCAGGAAGTGGTCCCACGAATGGATGGCCCCTCGGCACCCTACCCCCCAAAGCCAAGGCTGGGGTCCTCACCTACCTTCCTAAACCTGCCGAACGGGATGGCCTTTAGGCTGCCAGAGCCCTGGCCTTCCTGGTCTGGAGTCATCCAGTCCTAAGGGCAGTCTGGGGGGACCAGGCAGGGCGACCAGGACTGGCCAGAACCTTGTCCATCCCAGGGAAGGATGGACAACCTGCACAGGTGTCTCCGGGGTGGGGGCTATAGGTAAGTCTTTCTTCTTTCCATTTCTTAATGTTCTCTGAAGTTACCATAAGGAGCAACACATACATTTTCTAGTGAAAAAAGCACTTTTAAAAATAATTCTCCTGGAGTTATAAAATGCTTTATTGTGACAGGTTTCACATAGCATATATAGAATGTTTTCTTTTTGGTAAAAATTTCTGTGGGTCTCTATTAGAAAAATAAACACAGCTGGAGGGTTCTATGCCCAAAATGTCTCCCTCTAGGTCCAAAGAGTTTTGGTGATTTATTTTTTCAATATTTTCTGTAGGACTTGAAAGTCTTGACAATGACTATGAACCGTTATTTTAAAAAAATCATCAGAGGGCTTCCCTGGTGGAGTAGTGGTTAAGAATCTGCCTGCCAATGCAGGGGACACGGGTTTGAGCCCTGGTCCTGGAAGACCCCACATGCCATGGAGAAACTAAGCCCGTGCGCCACAACTACTGAGCCTACACTCTAGAGCCCGTGAGCCACAACTACTGAGCCCACGTGCCACATCTATTGAAGCCCGCGCGCCTAGAGCCCGTGCTCTGCAGCAAGAGAAGCCACTGCAGTGAGAAGCCCGCGCACCCCAATGAAGAGTAGCCCCCGCTCGCCACAGCTAGAGAAAACCCATGTGCAACAACGAAGACCCAACACAGCGAAAAATAAAAATAAATAAATTTATTTTAAAAAATCAGAAACACATAAAATGATTTGTTCTTTGAAAGCTAAAAGGAATGGCTGCAGTTCCCTTCCTCCCTCCCTCCCTCCCTCCCTTCCTTCCTTCCCAAGGGAAGCCCTGGGGTGTGGGAGGAGGGTGGTGCAAACACTGGCTGGGCAGGGTCTGCAAGGAGTGGGCAGGGATGGGTGGGGGTGATGGGTGAGCAAACGATTCCTGGGAGGAGGGGAAGTTGGAGATGGGGGTTGGGGGCAAGAGCACCCTCCAGGCAGCAGGTGTCCAGGACCCCCGTTCCGGGCGACAGGGCTGGAAGGGGCAGGGAAGGGCCCAGCTGGCGCCAGGCTCTGCAGTGACCCTGCTTTGTCTGGCACACTTATGGGTGCGTTTGGTGAGGAAGCAGCGCCATCTGGTGGCCCATGGGGAGACTGCTGGGCAGGGGTCACCTGGGCGCTGGGAGCCTGTGGGTGAGGCAGCGGGAGAACTCTGTAGTTGAAGGGTCACAGCACGGCCTCAGCGAGGACAGGCCCCGCCCAGCTGCCCACGTGGGCCTTGGGGGGCCGCCTCCCCTCCACCCCAGCCCTCAGCTGGTGGCAGGGGGCGAAGGGGGCAGGAGCTGGGGTGCCCATCCTTGCCCCAGTCCTGGGGGCTCCCCGCTTTCCTGCTGTGTCTCTGGCTTTGTCCTCAGGCCTTCCTTGTACTCCACAGGCTGGGCATGGGGGAGTCAAGACCACGGGTCTCATGATGCCCCCGGCCCTTGTGTCCCCAGGGCCAGTGAGCTGGGGGGGCTGGTGCGGGATGACACGTGGTCCTGGAGGGTCTGGTGAAGGGTTGGGGGGACCCTGGGCAGCCCCGACATGCGGCCCATGGGCAGGAACAGCCCCCCGGCCCCCAGCTGGGCCCCCTCCCCCAGGGCCGGTTGGAGGACCACCCGGAGTGGCTTCCGCTTGCCCGGCTGCCGGCCCGTGGCGAAGTAGATGAGAGGCCTGGCGCTGCAGTGGACACAGGCCAGGAGGGTGGCCAGCGGGAACACGGGCAGCAGGAGGCTCAGGACGGGGTGCAGGTCCAGTACAGGATGTAGGGGAGGCCGCAGAAGAGGAGCAGGAATATGGAGCCCTGGAAGATGCTGTAGAACTGAGGGCGCAGGCGCTGGGAGCAACACATCACCCAGACGAAGAGCACAAGCCCGGCCACGCAGGCCACGCAGGCCAAGGACAGCAGCCACGGGATGCTAGCCACGTGGTACCACAGGCAGGTGGACAGGCGCACGCCCTCGCGCAGCAGGCCGCAGGCGCTGGCGGGCAGCAGCACGGCCGGCGGGGTCAGGGCCCAGATCGGGCCGCAGACGACGCCCGACGTGTGTCTGGGGCGGCAGCCCTGGTAGCAGGTGGGGAAGATGTCGGAGAGGCAGCGCTCGGCGCCAAAGGCCACCAGCAGCCAGAGCCCCACGGAGATGGTGACAGAGGTGACGGCGAAGTAGAGGCTGTCCTTGGAGCCCAGGGCCACCTGGACGGCCAAGAAGCTCAGCTGGCAGCCCAGGAACAGGAAGTCCGTGGTGGCCACTTGGAGGATGTAGACAGAGAAGGGGCCCTTCTTGATGTGGAAGCCCAGGTGCCAGAGGACCAGCCCGTTCCCCACCTGAGGCCCTGAGGCCCACGGCCAGAGTGAGGTAGAAAACCACGCTGGGGAAGGTCCTCCAGAGCCCGAACATGTTGGCTGGCTCCGCGGCCGCTGGGAAGGGCCCTGGAGGGAGGCCACAGACGTTGCCGTTGTTATCACCACCCGGGAAGGCGGGTGGCATCCTGGCACAGCTGGACAGATGCAGCTCCAGCCTGGGGCGCCTTTCCGGCCAGTGCCCAACCCCTCAGGCCTCATCATCTCTTTGTAAAAGGAGGATTAGTTAGGATGCGCCCAACACAGGGAGATGAGGATGGCCGACCAGGTGGGCAGGCCTGCCCCCCGGCTGGATGTTTAGATTAAATGCGCAAAGATGGATTGACAAGGCCATGCGCCGCGGTAGCAATGTCTCAGAGGTCGGCTGGACAGGTCTCTGCAGGCCAAGGGGACTCTCGTGAGGACACGACTCAGGGACTCCACGGGGGGCCTCCCACACCCCTGCTGGGTCCCCGCCCCAGAGGGTCTGCTGAGCACACTCTGTCCTGCACTTGCTGTGGACACGGGTGGGTGCAGATGTTCTGGTGGGGGCAGTAGGCGGTTGGGCGGGTGAGGAAAGACTGGGGGACATGCCCAGCTTCCCCTGCTCTCCCACCTGGGCAGGCATGCGACCTGGGGCTCCCGCTGCCAGTGGGTCGTGCAGAGTGCTGCTCTGAAGCCTCAGCAGGTGTGTGGACTTGGTGGCAGGGCTCCGGTCCTCTGGGGAGAAACTGACACAGGTGTTTGCTGCCTGTGAGAAGCCAAGCCCTGCTCTGGTCCGAGGAGAGAGACCCCGTCACAGGGAAGCAGAGGCAGTGGAGGGTCTCAGAGCAGCCTCTCCCTCCCCTGGGCCCCTCCCCTCAGGGTCCACATGGCTTTTGTTCTTAGCCTCAGAGAAGCAGTGGGGGGACCATCAGGACCCTGTCTCTGGGGTGAGGAGTCAGGGGAGACAGAGACAGAGACAGAGATAGAGACACAGAGACACAGTGGAGGCAGGGAGCCCACCTGCACACCTTGAGTTTTTCCCATAGTCACCCCCTTGCTGGGCTGTGCCCCTGCCGGGACCGCCCTTGCCCCCTCCCCACTCACCCAGGTCCTGCCTCCTTTAAGACCCTGGAACCTCCCACAGACCCCCGGGGCCTCCCTGCCTTGTACCTGAGAGTCCTTGCTGGCACCCTTCTCTGTGGTTGTCCTTGTGCCCCGGCGGGAGGGGTGGGGGGAGGTCTCTCGCCTTTACCCACTCCAGGCTTTCCCCTCACCAGGCACGCCGTGACAGTGTCTCGGGCCCCAGAGAGCCGAGTTGGACTCTGGCATCCCGGGGGGCCTGCACTGACCGCCCCCCCATGTCCTGGCCTCAGTCTCCCCGCGGTACGTGGAGGGGCCGAGTTAGGTGGAGGTGGAGGGAGGGGTGGAGGACGGGGCTGCCCGGAAGGCCGTCCTCACAGCTCTCAGGACAGGCGCACCTGCCCGTACATTCAAACGAGGACCCAGAGTGCCGGCTTTTAAGTACTGGCTCCGCCAGCCTGCTTCCCCATCCTCGCCCCCAACTCCCAGTCCGAAGGGAGCCTGAAAGGCCTCAGGGGTGTCTGGATCCAGGCCAGAGGGAGAACAGGGGCCCCAAGCCTTCTCGCCTGCACACTGCCGCCCAGGGCTCCCCCTGCGCCCTAAATCCTCTCGTGTCCCTGGGGCCCGGCTGGCTGGACCTGGGCACTTGGCCAGGTTGCTGGAAGTGGGAGGGCCCCTCCTGGTCACAGGATGAGCTCAGGTGGAGATATCCTCCGTGTGGTCCAGCCCTTCTCTTCCTCCTCAGCACCCGAGGGACATGGGGGGTGGAGCAGCAGCCTGGGGGCCGGTGTCCAGTGGGCCGGGCCACCCCTCCAGGTGGTGCTCCAGAGGCCCAGCTGGCTCCGGGTCCCCTGCTTTGTGGGAGAGGTGCAGTGAGCCAGGAGCCTGGCCGTGAGGCCTGGAGAGAAGGATCTAGACCTTCTGTGCCTCAGTTTCCCTCTCCTTGGCCTCACCATTCCTGGACAGCTCGTGCCCGGCCTGGCGCTGGATCCCACGGTGGATCACTGGACGGTGCCGCTGTGGGATGTCTGGGGCGGCAGATGTTGGTCCCTTTCCCAAGGATCCACCCCAACCGTCCACCTGCCGGCCTCAAACCCTGGGGTCCCAGCTGCTGACAGATTCTTAGGGGTTAAAATACTTTTCTAAACTTTATTCTGCGGAGCTACGTGCTCTGAGCTGGTCCTGCTGAGGACTCGCCTTTTCTGTGGGCTGCTCTGTGGCCCTGGGGACTCAGAGTGCAAGTCAGGAGTTACGTGTAGAGATGCTGTTTGTTCTAACATTTTTCAAGTGGATTTGGCTTTGAACTCATCTGCGTAACACAAGTGCGGCCCGTGGAACAAGTGTTCTGCGCAGCCTGTGATTCCCAGGCGAGGTCCTCCGGCTTCTCAGCCCTCTACACTTCTGCACGTGGCTTTAAGGAGTGGAGTTGCCTGGCCTCCAGGCCCAGGGACAAGGTTTCCACCTGCAGGGCCCTGTCGCCGCCCTGCTCGCTCTGCCTGCTGGGTCTTGGGATGCTCTCCTGCTGCCCCTCCCCCTTTCCTCAAAGGCCACCTTCCCTGTGAGCTGTCCCTGGCCTGGATACTTGACACCACACCCCAGCTTGCCCTGCCCTCCTGCCCTCTTTCGTCTTCTCCCCTCCATGTTCCATGCCAGTCCCCGGGTTCTCTGCCCACTGCTGCCAGCGGGGCCTCGTGCATGCCAGGCTCTCAGCACAGCTTCGAGAGGAGCGTCTGCTCTCGGGTGTGTTGGCAACGACAGCAGCAAACACCAGGGTGGTGCGTGTCTTGGGCTGAATGGGGCCCCCAAAGACACGTACCCGTCCAATCCCTGGAACCTCACTGAGAAGAAGTGAGGGTTTTGAGATGAGGGCATCCTGGATTACCCAGGTGGACCCTAAACACAATTACAAGTGTCCTTATAAGGGACAGGAGAGGAGAGACACAGAGAGGAAGGGCCACGTGACCACGGAGGCAGAGACTGGAGGGACGTGGCCACAAGCCCAGGGATGCCTGGAGCCCCCAGAAGCTGGAAGAGGAAGGAAGCACCCTCCCCTGGAGCCCTGGGACACCTTGATTTCAGACTCTGGCCTCCAGACTGCGAGAAAAGAAATGTCTGTTGTCTTAAGCCTGTGCCATCACCCAAAACACCAAGTGTGTTTGTTTGGACGAATCCTTCCTGAGCTTGTTCACAGCCGGTGGCCTGTGTCCAAGCCCGACCATGCTAGCAGGAGCCTTGACTACACCAAATGGCCGCAACTCAGCCGTTTCTGCCCTGCGATGTGGGCAGCTTCACACAGTGCAGCCTCAACCCAGCCCTGTGGCCCTGGGCAGGCCGGTGCACCTCTGTCTCTCAGTGTCCATGTCTGCAGGCTGGAACCTGGTTTTGTCACATCTCGGGTGCGTCACGGGGACTCAGTGAGGAGCACACGTTGGGACGAAAAGGGAGTGGGGCGGGGATCCGGGGGTGGGGGGATACGGGAGGTCCTGTCGTGAACTGCTCCTGTTCGTGTGGTTCCCATGGCCACCATGCCATCCGAGGCTCAGGACAAAATGGTCCGACTCTGGGACCCAGAGAGGGGACCCAGTGTTGCCCAGGCCCCCCGGGGGCAGATGGGGAGTGGGGACCAGAGGAGGGTCTCCCCACTCCCCAGCAGCGGGGTGTCCCAGGCCGAGGGCCTGTCTGCGGAAGGCGTGTCGTAACGGAGGCATTATTATTATCAGGAATGGCCGGGCCAACACCTCGGGAGACAGCTGTCGTCCAGTGGCTAGAGTGTGACTCACAGCTCCCCAGCGGAGGGGGTCCGCCACCGGGGACCACCAAGCGCTGTCGGGTTGTGGGGCAGCGGCAGGGGGCCGTGTGGTCAGGGGCCTTTATGGTGGTTTCCGCGGGAAGGAACGGTGAGTCAGGGTGAGCAGGCTTAGGGTTGTCTGTTTCAAATCATCTCAGGGGGCTCTGTGGCACAGGCGCTGCCCCTGGCTGTCTGGGACCTGCCCCTGGCTCATCGGGGCAGGAGATAGTGGCCCTGAGTGCTAGAGCTCCATAGAGGAGGTGGTAAGGTGTGGGCTGTGCCTTGATGGGTTTGCATCTGCAAAGCAGTCTGTGGGTAGTGGTTTGCTATCTAGGAATTGGCTAACCGTGGGAGGGGGGCAGTCCCTGGGGGGTCAGGAGGCCCCAGAAGTCAGAGCACAGGAGCACAGAAAATAAAAGACGGAGTCTGTATAGGTAGGTGCTGTGAACTGCTGGGGGCGAGTGGGCTCGGGTCTGAGGCTGCACTTTCTGCTTCCTTTCTCCCTTCTCGTTCCTACTCTGGGGCCTTGCATGGCGAGGGGCTCCCAAGGGGCTGCCCCGGGGAGAGAAGGCAGAAAATCCCGGACTGGGAGCTCGCCGCGCCCGGGAAACCGGACCCCCTGGGTCGGCGCTCAGCTCTGTTGCCTCCCGTGTGGATCTGGTCGGGAAGTTTGCACGACATCACGTATGTTACGTGTTTGACCCCGTTGTTACATGTACAACGCGTAGTGCAGACTTAGCATGTGTTGGCTTTCTTGCCTTTTGTACCACTCCAATGATTGTAAAAAGGGTTTTAAAGAATTGGGCCTTTCCTCTCAAAACACTCCTTCATAAAATCACCAAGCCCAGGATCACACGAGCGGAAGCCCCGCAGTCCACAGAGCTGAACAGCCCCTCCAGCTGGTCCCTCCCTCCCCCCGGCCAGACTGGGGCGCAGGGGTTCCGGAAGAATTGTGCAATTCATGAAAAAAAGATAAAACTCGAGTGGATTTCCTATTTTAGGTTGACTATTTTTGTGGTGTTTTTCCAACTTCGGATATAATTAAATAGCTGAGGAGAGAGTGTGGCCTCAACACAACGAAAACAAACGATATTTTAAAACTTTCATCCCAGTCGGGGGTGGGGTCTGGTGAGGGGGCATCTCCCTTGGCCCCGGGACGACTGGTTGCCTCGTGCCCGAGCAGCCTCCCCTCAGGTCCCCGAGGAGGAGGCAGCGTCCCACACCCTTCCCGGGAACGTCTGGCTGCTGAAGCCAAGCAGTGACGTGCCTGTCGCTGGGAGCGCTGTCCTGGCCAGATCAGCCCCGGGGGTCCTGGGGTCCTGGAGGTGGGACCTTGCCTGGGGGGAGCCTGGAGGCTCACCTGCCCGCTCGGCCTGGGGCTCCAGCTGGGAGGATGGTCGCCCCGGCCCCAGTGTCCTCTGGAGTTAAAGTCCAGTGTCAACCTCTCCCCAGGACCCAATGGTCAGTGCCCCAAGGCAGGGGACAGTGTGAACTCGGCCAGAATGATGGGACTTGAACCGCACACTGAGGAGGTATGCAGGTGAGTGAGGGTGGACCCAGGCTGGGCGGGGGAGAACGAGCGGCGTCCACCCCGGCTGAAGACGTGTGGGAGCTTGTCCCGTCTGCACTGTGGCCAGCCTGACCCTGGGCTGTCCCGGAGGGGAGCCGGGGCCTGCAGACGCTTCAGTGCAAAGGGTGGCCTGGCTCAAGCAGCAGGTGGGGAAGGGCCGAGGCTGAGGCCCTGGAGGCTGAGGTGGGAGAGTCAAGGCCTTTGAGGAGGCGGAACTGTTCTCCACCACCCCCTGCTCTGCCTCCAGTCCTGGGTCAGACCAGCAGGGTCTGCTTCTCCAGTGGCACCGGTAGTGGCCCTGCATTGTGCCCGAGTCCACACACTGGGACAGGCCCCCGGAGTCCCCAGGGCTCAGGGCTGAGACCCCCGTGCCCAAGTCCCTGCTCGCCCAGCCTGCCGCCAGCACTTGGGGGGCTGTAAGGAAACCCCACTGCCCCCTCAAACTTCTTCAGGTGGCGGGGCCGTGTGCCTGGAAAGGGGGACTTGGGGTTCCAGACTCCCCTGAGCAGCCCCGGGCAGCCATGGGTTCCAGCTGGACCCCTGGGAGCCTGTCAGACTCGGGCAAGGCAGCTGTCTCCCTCCCAGCGACTCGGGAGGGTTAGTGAGGACCGGTGAGGACGCACCAGGGCCTCCGTCACAGCGTCAGGCTCTCCAGGGACTTGGCAGGTGGGTGTCCAAGTGAGGCTGCCAGGCCCTGAGCCCACAGACCTCCTCAAGGTCTCTCGGACCACCGGACGGGGGCCAGGCAGGCAGATCCAGCCTGGAGAACAGCGCCGGCCATCTGACTGCACACCCGCTGTGTGACCTGCTTCCATGCCCAAGGCCAGGGGTCCATAGAGACCCCAGAGGATGCTGCATTTCTGGGGCTCCTCAGGGAAGGTGTACCTGGTCCATGGAGCCCAAGAAGGAGGAATTTAGAGCCCCCTGAACATGGGGTGTGGTCTCCGGGAGGGAGGGAGCTCCTGAGGGCTGCTGAGCTGTGTCTGTCCCAGACACGGCAAAGGGGTCTGGGGGCTGAGGGAGGGTCGGGGCAGCCTGAGTGGGGTTGGGGGCACCTGAGCCAGCCGTGGTCCCGCTGGTGGAGGGACTGTGGTCTGGGGTGGGGGGCAGGGTCACTACTTGCCTGTCTTTCTGCTCCGTCTTGCTTAACCCCTCTGAGCCTCAGTGTGCTCACGTTTAAGATGGAGTATTCCAGGGCTTCCCTGGTGGCGCAGTGGTTGAAAGTCCGCCTGCTGATGTAGGGGATGCGGGTTCGTGCCCCGGTCTGGGAAGATCCCACATGCCGCGGAGCAGCTGGGCCCGTGAGCCATGGCCGCTGAGCCTGTGCATCCGGAGCCTGTGCTCCGCAATGGGAGAGGCCACAAAAGTGAGAGGCCCACGCACCACAAAAAAAAAAAAAAAAAGACATGCAATCATTTGAGCATTGATGCCACAGCGCTGGCTCCAAGATCAGAGAACACTGACCACATGATCTTCCGGTCCATCACTGTGGTTGTGGCCCTTTGTGGGTTGGTGGGAACTGGAATAGTAATCTGGTTTGTCCATCTGTCCGCCAAGAAAAATGCCTTCTTCATCTACAGCCTCAATCTGGCCGTCGAAGATTTCATGAACCTTTGTTTCCAGACTGTATCCTCTGTCCGCCAAATCCTGAAGCTTTTCCTTTACTATCCCTTTCACCTGCATGATGCCTTTATGGTCCTGAGGTTCTCCCTCTACTTCACTGGCCTGGGCGACATGGCCGCCATCAGCTCCCGGCGCTGTCTGTCCTCCTTCTTCCCTATTTGGTATCGGTGTCGTTGCCCCAAGCACCTGTCAGGCAACGTGAGCGCCCTGCTCTGGATTCCGATCTTTCCGGTTAATATACTGAGAGGTCATGCCTGTGGTCAGTTATGCATCCCAAGGACAAGGTTCTGTCCTGCACTTATGACCGCCACCACCATGTGGGTCTTCCTGCTGTTCTCCATCCTGGGCATGTCCAGTCTGCTGTTGCTCCCCAAGTCCAGGCGAGCTCCCAGCAACACTGGCCCATAGGCTCTACCTGGTCCTTCTGTTCTCGGTCCTGGGCTTCTTTCTCTTTGGCCTGCCCCCCTGCATCATCAGGTTCCTCGTGGCTGACATGAAAAATCACACTCTCAGCGACGTCTGCATCCTCCTGTCCTGCATCAACAGCACGGCTAACCCTGCTATTTACTTTTTCATTGGGGGCCTTCAGAGACAGCGGCTGAGGGAGCCCCTCAAGGTGGTCCTCCAAAGAGCCCTGGGTGAGGAAACAGAGGATGGTGAGGATGGGAAGGTGCCCCTGACCGGCAAGGTGGAGAGGGTGGACCTCTGAAGGATGGGGGGCTCCCAGTGGATCCGTGTCCCTGGGGCACGGTCCCTATCATCTCCTGCTGGTAACTATGCCTCGCTGCCAGCGGGACAGAGCTCCCCAAGTCAGCACCCCCAAATAGCTCCCTTCCCAGCCTCCTCTTTGTGAAAAACAAGAATAGCCAGAAGCAGAATTTTTTGTATGTATATGAAACCAAATGCACACATTTGAGCCTTTTGAAACCTGTTAAATTATCTGTCAGAAAGTTTGTGAAGTCACACTCACCAACCTCAGAAAGTCGATTTTAACCTCTGACTTACTGTTAAAATTCTGCTCATTTTCAGTTTTGGAAAACAAATGCTGCTAAATTCCTTTCGGATGTAGACTGGTCCTTGGAAATGACGCACCCTTGTCCTTTGCCCATTTTTTCCAGCATGTTCTAGGGTCTGAATACAGTGTTTTATTTTCTTCTTCCTTGACTTTTAATGGATTGACCTCGTGGGATGTACTCTCTCTCTCAAAACTCTCTCCTTTTTAGAATTCCAGCGAAATAAAGATTTGTTGACCAATGCTGTCTGGGGGTGGGGTGGGCAACGTCCAGTTGGGTGTGGGTTTGGCTGCGTCAGTAGCTCATGCTGCAGTGACACTCAGGTCTCCGCGTGGTCCCCCAGGCTGATTTGATTGTTGAGTGAAATGTTTCAGCCAAAGCTTGTACGACCCGTCCAACCGAGAGGAAGGTGCTGGTGAGTCTTTGCTCTCAGGAGCGACCCCAGGAGATTCCGAGTTAGCTCTGGGTTTGACATGAGGCTTCACTGCCCTCTCCAGGAGCTGGGGTGGGCGGGCTTGTCTATGTTTGGGTCTCAGAAAAGAGCCAGGACCCCACACGACGAGCTGCAGCTGCAGACAGGAACCCATAGCTCCTCATTAGCCAAGCTCTGGTGACAATCTTTTAACTGGGGGGACACTACCCTGTAGCTGGGGGGACACTTCCTATAGCTGGGGGACACTACCGTATAAATGGGGGACCCTACCCTATACCTGGATGACCAGTGGCCAGGGTCCTGGGGTCCCTGAGTGCAGGAGGCCCTTGCAGGACAATGTCCAGAACCCTGCCACTGACCCCACGACTGGCTGTCCTCAGTGTCCACGCTCCCCCCATCTCCCTTCCCTGGAGCAGAAGCCCTCCACCCCACTCCCAGCACACGTGGTGCAGGAGCCGCGGCCTCAGGAGGGTGTGCGTGGCTGGGGAGGGGGGCGGCAGACAAGAGGATGTCTCCTCCCCAGGGTGTCAGCAAGGTACACGTCCCCCCGGAGGACCCCCGTGGGGTGCTGACACCTGCACCAAGGGGCCTGGCCGTCACCCTGGGTGACAGCCATCCCAGAAGGTGACAGTACTGTGTGAGCTGTCACCCCTCGGCTGCAGAACCCACGGCCACGTCCTCTTGAGTTCATCCGTGTCATCACCCACGAGGGCCAAACGCTGGGATGAGACCCACAGGGTCAGGGAGGGCTGCCCGCACGGGATGCACCCATCCACTCGCCGGCCGTCCTCAAAACTGTCCTCAAGTTAGGTAAATACTCATTGGCGTACCTGGGCCACATCGGCTCTAAGAATAGCTTTTACTGCTATTTTGTTTTCTTTCCCGATTCTCCCGAAGGTGAAGGACTGAATTCTCCTTGAAGCGTAAACTTTTCCTTTGTTTTAGGAGAAACACCTTCACGGGGGTCTTAGTACGTACGTGCGGGCTGCTGTAACAAAATATTGATGCCACAGACCTGGTGACACATAAACAAAAGGGCACTGCTCACAGCTCTGGAGGCTGGAAGTCAAGACCACGTGTGGGCAGGGTCGGGGGAGGGGCCTCTTCTGCGTTGGGTCGGACACTTCTCACTGGGTCCTCACGTGGCACAGGGGCCAGGGGCTGCCTGGGGTCTCTGTTATAAGGACAGCGATCCCATTCATGGGGCTCCACCCTCAGGCCCTCATGACCTGCCAGAGGCCACATCCTCGCATGGAGGGGTTAGGATTTCCCATATGTATTTTGGGGGGATGCAAACATTCAGACCGTAGCAGTGGGATTTGGGTCCACAAGGCCAAGACTCTCTTCTGGAAGAGGAGTCGGAGACGGTAAACAGGACGCGGCTTTGCATCGCGGTGTAAAAGGCTGTCTTTACGTCGAGTGACTTTACATCACTGAAAAGTGGCCCTCGGTGGGGTGAGGGAGAAGGGGTTATTCTGTCCCTGAGCCTGCGGGAGGGGTTCTGGATTCCGGGGGTGGGAGATACAAAGATGGCGGCAGCCTTCGGGGAAAGAGGGCAGGGTGCCCTTGCTCCCTTCCCTCGGCCCAAGCCTGGAGTCTTAATAATACGTCCCCGGGTGTTGCTGTCACTGTGGGAAGTTGAGGAAAGGTCTGTGCATGTGCTTTGCAGGCCCAGGGCCTGCAGTAGCATTGCCAGGAAACGTGGACTTAGATCCAAGGAGCCATCGTCCAGAGCCTGGGCCCGGGCCACGGCCTGAGGGTGTGTGCAGTGGCCGTTCCTGTTTGGAGGACCTCGGGGCAGTAGCTAACTGGTTCAGAAATGGGCATATGACCCAAGTGAGCTAATCCAGGGCCTGTACTGAAGAAACGGGGAAGGCACATGTGCTAATCTCCTGCTGGATCTGGACTTGGGAGTTTGCAAGACTGGAGTCACAAGAGGAAGCGAGCACACAGAGACAGGGTCAGGTGAAGAGAGAAACAAGTTCCAATGCCATGGCACAAACCCTGGGTCCAGCCAGGCCTGAAGCTGTCACTCCCCGAGACCGCTCAGCACGTCCATCAATAAATTCCTTTCCTTGTTCACCAGGTTCTTTTCTTGGGTAAGGCTTTTGGTAACACACACGCAGAAAGTCCAAGCTGATGCAGTTTGTAAATATTCCTGGGGATTCTTAGGAATTCCTGGTGTTCCAGCAGAATGGGGGCTGAGCTGTGCTGCTCAGGCCCAAGGCTGGACCTTCTGCAAGGCCCGCAACCAGAGCCCAGCTCTCTCCTCCCGCCCACACTGGCATCGTTCCACTTAACCTGGGTGCTGACCCAGGATGGTGAGACCGAAATGGGAGGAGGAGGCTGGCAAGGACGGCAGGCAGCTGGCCCCCCAGGGGGGTCTTTCCTTAGGGCAGCACATGGCGGGGGGCAGGGATGGTGACCGGGCAGCCTGCCCCGAGAGCATGTGAAGCCTTCCTTCCCTGGTGGCACAGGATGGAGGCAAATCTACATTCCTGAAGGTTTAGGTCCTCGGAATGACAACGACGGTGACCAGGAAAGAGAAATCAGGGAAACGGGCCAGTTTATAGTGAGAAGAATCATACACAAGGACAGACGAAGAAAAGGAGAAAGGGCTGCTTTGCAAGACTACAAAGATTGCAAGGGTGGGTGGCGGGTGGGGACAGTCATTCTAGAACCACCCTCCACCCCCCAGGGCCTCCTCCATCCCTGCCTGGAAAATCCTCTTTCAGCTCAGGTGACACTCAGAGGAGATGCTGCACAAGGGCCAGAGGGGCAGGGGAAAGCGCTCGCTTCAAGAAGAGGGTTTACATATAGTAGTCTGTGTATGTCCATCCCAATACCTGCTGTACAGCACAGGGAACGCTACTCAGACTCTGTAATGCCCTATATGGGAAAAAGAATCTAAAAGAGAGTGGATATATGTATACTATGGCAGATTCACTTTGCCGTACAGCAGAAACTAACACAACATTGTAAATCAACTATACGCCAATAAAAATTAATTAAAAAAAAAAAAGAAGCGGGTTTAAAATCGCATCCTCTTGTATTTCAGCCTTTTTTAAAGAAACTAGACCGAAAAGATCCCTCTCCTTGAAATACGTCAGATGGGGCTTATCGACACGCCAGCCGCTCCCGCACAGTCACCAGCAAGGCAGACGTAGCACGCGCATCCTCGCGGGAGGGGAGCCCTCTGCGCAGGACCCGGGCTCAGTCCACGCCGTCCAGGTCCTGACGCTGTCTTCTCTCCAGCTGGAGAACCTAGAAGAGAAGATGCAGCGTCACCACGAGGACCTGAACGGCTAGGCCGTCACGGTGCACCGATGCACCCGAAAAGAGGGTCGCGGTCACGGGACTGAAAAAGCAGGTCCTCGGACAGCACCTTCAGTGATGAGACGTGGATCCAGAGTCCGGAAGGATGTGCCCTGGCCCGGGCACGGGGGTCACTGCTGGGCTAGAAGACTCCAGGTGAGTTCCATCTTTGCCCACATGTGTTTTTCTCCACTTGAGGGTCTTTGCACACCCTCTGAACCCCAGGCCTGATGTGAGGGAACCCACTCCTGAGTGTGTACTGGTGGAAGCGAGGCCCCACGGCTGACTAATACCTGGCCGGGGGGAGAAGGCTGTGCTGTGCACTGCGGGGTGTTTTAGCGGCATCCCTGGACTCCGCCCACTAGGGGCAGCAGCAGAGACCCCTCCCCAGGTATGACAACCCAAACTGTCTCCAGACATTGCCTGGCGACCCCTGGATGAGGGCCACGGCCACGGACGTGCAGTGTTGCTTGCGTCCCATCTCAGTTTGCACATCATCTCCTCATGGATGCTCCCCGCTCCCCACCGGCTGGCTCCGGCCGCTGGGCTAGTCCGTCACTAAAGGGATATTGCCTATGAGCTTAAATTATACATAATGGCCCATCTCTGGCCCAACCCTGCCTCCCAGGTCATGAACATTAAGCTAAAATGCCTTTGTTTAGCTCACAGGAAACATCCTGACCAGGCCCACCAATGAATGGCTGCAGGGAGGAAGAAAAACACACATCCCCTCTGGAGCCAGGAAACGTTTGACTTTAGTCCCTCCCCTTTTAGTATAAAAGAAGCCTGAATTCTCAGGCAAGGTGGTTCTATTCTTAGGTAATTAGGGGAATAAATGAAAAACAGATGGTTTAGAAGATGTGAAGCCAGTTGGATGCCCTAGTAGTCTAGAAATGACAGTGACTGGTACCACACTGACACAGTGCGGTAGCCCCTAATTTTAGCATCCTCAGCGCAGCCCAAAATAGCTCATGCTCCGATTGACCTGAAACATACTGGATCCTTTGCAGAAAGAAGGACGCTAAAAAATGCCGCCGTATATATTAAAAAGCTTCTCAGTCCTCAACGGAAATGAGCTGATATTCCCTCAACAGACATTTAACAGGGAGAAAAACCATTTCTGCCTGATTTACCTGAGTTTCTATGCAGCGGAACTGCCAAGGCCAGCGGGTGTTGTACAGAAACGGCCGCAGATCGAACCTGTTGTCGTCTGGGCTGTAGCTCTCGGCGTGATACGCGGGGGTCAGTGTGGTCATTTTGTGTCTATTCATGGAATACTTCGAGAAAAACCGCTTCACTTTGTCGGCCACCTGGGAGGCGAGGGAGGCACAGGGCCTGATGCTGGCAAAGTTGGAAAGACCCCCAGGCTGGTGTTCCAGGCAGCACTGCCCTGGGCTGTGCCAGCTAACAGCACCCACCCCCGGCAACACGGCTGCGTTTGAACCCCCTGAAGGCAGGAGTGGATCGGTGCCACTGCTCGGGCTGGGGCAGCGGGATGAGCTTTGAAGACACGGGCTCCTGACTCCAGCACCCCGGAAGCTGCATCAGGAGCCCCGGTCAGGGGTCCCGGGAAGATGTATCTCACGAGGCTTCCAGGCGGTTCTACGGGGACCACTCTGTCTGTGGGCTTCGGCCCTAATGAGCCTGACAACTCACGGAAAAGCAGCGATATTCCAACCTCAGAGTTTGCCCTCTGCCCCCCAAAGAGGAAGAGGAGCTTGCTTGTTACGATGGGGTCCAGCCCCACTCAGACAAACTTAGCCAGGGCAGGAGGAAGGCCCGGGCTGCTGAGAGCCTAAAACTGGACCGTAGATCCTTAGAGAGAGTGTTCTCATTTTAAGGTCACACCGTGGCCACCTGCTCCGGAGTCAAATCCACCCACAAGGTGACCTTACCTGCCGACTCCCCGAGGACACTGCACGTGGCTTACCTGTCTGGGGGTGCAGACGTCCTTCCACACGTAGACGAGTTTGCAGAACATGCTGTAGGGCCCCATCTTGGCGATCTTCCGGAGCCTCCCGTAGACCGACAGCTCTGCGTAGGTCACTCCCATGTCTTCCTGGGGACAAAAGAGATGCGTCTCATGAGTGACAGCAAGTCAGTGCTGGGGGACAGGTTAAAACTTCTGCTGGAGATGGAACCGAGGCCCCCCCGACTCGCCTCATCACCTCCCTCCTGGCTCCAACCTCAAGAGACCTGAATTGAACACTGAAGGCCGGCAATGGATGACGCCGAGCCCTGGGCTCCCAGGCCAGGAACCCAGCGATGGAGCATGGCTTGTTGGGGCAGAAAGGAGGCCATGAAGGAACCCAGCAGCAGGGAGGTGGGGAAGAAGCACAGTGACAAAGCCACCGCCGTTACCTCGTCAGTCTGGGACACCCGTCCATGGGCCAAGGGCTCCAGCTCGGCAGTGGCTGGTGCTGCCAGGATGCTGCGGCCAAGACACACAGAGGTCAGTCACAACACCTGCGTTATTAACTCAACAGATACCATGAAAGCACCAGCCACTGCTCAGCCCGAAGACGGAGGGATACACAGACCGCCCGGCCTTACGACGGCGGGAGAAGGGTGGTGAGGGGAAGAGGGAAGCAGCGGCTGCCTGATCTGGCCAGAGCCAGGGCGGCACCGACGCGAAGGAAGGGGCTGCCTGGTCTCGGGACCCCAAGCGCCCCTGAAGGGCAGGACTGTTTCCATCAGGAGGTGGGAGCTATGGAAGGTGGCTGAGTGGGGCGAGGGTGGCCCGGGGCTGTGCCAAGACGCATACCCGGTGGCTCAGGGGCCCCAGCTGAGGCCTCGAGGGCGCACACGCACCTCTGCAGGGCGGGAAGGTGGAAGCGCTCCATGCAGAGCTGGACGAAGGCTCTCAGGTCCGTCTTGCTTATCCCGCCTATGGGGTTGATGTCTGCGCTGGAGCAGTCGTACTTGGTCAGGTAGCCGAGGAGGCTGCAGCAGGAGAAAGAACGTGCAGTTTCCATGCAGCAGACCCGAGGGGCTGCAGATTCCATGAACCTGGGGGCCTGGCCATCCAGTCCCTGGGCATCCGAAGACTCGCTTCCTCCAGGGCCCTGGGGCCAGGGCTTGGCAGATTCAAGGGTCTTGGAGAAGCCTGACGTGCTGGGGCAGACTGGGGAAGAGGAAGAGGCTACGGACAGCCGAGGAGGAGTGTCCAGCAAGCCAGACGAGACGTCTGGGCCGGGAAGCAGCTTGGGGACTGACCAGCAGCCACCTGGAAGCGGCCCGTCTGGGAAGGGAGGGCTGGGGCCAGCAGAGTGCGGAGCTGAGGGATGGAGGTCCTTGACAGGGAGGGGCAGGACCTCAGTGCACGTGGACGCTGAGCCGACAGAAACAGGGCCACCTCCCCACTGCTGGACGCCTCCTGTGGTGGGCAGAGTGGCCCCCAAAGTGCCCACGTCCTAATACCTGGAACCTGTACACATACACATACAGGGTGAAAGCAACTCCGCAGATGAGATGAGGCTGAGGACCTTGAGACGGGTGATTACCCTGGATTATGGGGTGGGCCCTGAATGCAATCACAAGGGTCCTTAAATGTGGAAGAGAGGACTGGTGGGCAGGGGGCATCAGTCAGCCACTGGGAGCTGTGGCCACAGGAAAGGCGCAGAGATTCTGCACCATTGGCTCTGTAGACAGAGGAAGGGGCCACACGCCAAAGGATGCAGGCGCCCCCAGGAGCTGGAAAAGGCGAGGAACAGCTTCTCTCCTGGAGCCTCCAGAAGGAACCGGACCTGTGCCACCTTGACTTTGGCCCAGTGAGATCCGTGTTGAACCCCTATCCTACCGAACTGTAAGATAATTCATTTGCGTCTTGAAGCCACCGACTTTGTGCCCACTTGTCACCTCAACCCCACGACACTCACCCCTTTGATGCGTCCGTCCCTCTCCACCCCACCACCACCGCTACCATATTCTCACTGGACCACTGGATGACCGCAGCTCTTCACCCACATCCCAAGCTCCCCCCGTTCCAAGGCCATTGCTGACCTGTGCTGTGGGTACTGTTTGGCCTTTGTCCCACCTGCACTCACACGGCTGACCTCTCCCCACTTTTCAAGAGAAAAACCAACCACTGAGCCCTCCAGGCTCCCACGAGGGTGCAAAGCTAGGGTGTAAGACCCCCTGGGTCCCAGACAGGGGGGATTAAAACCTGCGCTGCCCTGAGCGGGGCTCCTTCAAGCAACCCCGAGGTGGGTGTAACATCACTCCCTGTCCCGTTAAACGGATGGCTGGGCTTCCCTGGTGGCGCAGTGGTTGAGAATCTGCCTGCTAATGCAGGGGACACGGGTTCGAGCCCTGATCTGGGAAGATCCCACATGCCGCGGAGCAACTAGGCCCGTGAGCCATGACTACTGAGCCTGCATGTCTGGAGCCTGTGCTCCGCAACAAGAGAGGCCACGATAGTGAGAGGTCCACACACCGCGATGAAGAGTGGCCCCCGCTTGCCACAACTAGAGAAAGCCCTTGCACAGAAACGAAGACCCAACACAGCCAAAAATAAAAATAAATAAATTAAAAGAAGGCTCAACGTTAAAAAAAAAACAAAAACGGATGGCTGACGGAAGGAACAGGGTCCGGTCCGTGGGCAAGGGCCAGGATTTACAGGCCAGAAGAGATCATCGTTTTCACCTGACCCCTGTGCCTCTTTCCTCCGTCGGCTGCTCTCAAAGATGCATCAGGAGCTAAGGCAGAGTGTGGGAGACACAGACCCGGCCGGAGTGGCCGTGGGTCAACCAGGGGACTCATCCAGAGCAAGGGCACACACACCTCTCATCCACGTTGGCAGATCCAAGCACGAGAAGTCTGCCTGGGGCGCCCCGGGACCAGAGGCTCAGCTGAGCGAACAGGTAGGCAATGACCATCCTCACCCGCGCCTGCACCACAGGAGGGGAACGTCATCCGCGTGGGGCGGGGGTGGGGGGTGTGCATGCTAACGCCGCCTCCCTGCCGCTCGGGGCAGGGGCTCTCCCAGCAACCTCAGGAGGACACGAAAGTTTAAGTGATGCAGGAGCTTCCAGCGACCAGAGGGGCCGGGAGCCCGTGGTCCCCTCACCCGCACCGTGGGCTCCCGCGCTCAGCCACAGAGATGGAAGAACCAAAGCCCAAGGCCGCAGTGAGACAGCGCTGCGAAGCCAGCGGGGGAGACTGTGGTCCCTCCTGTCACTCCCTGCATTGCTGGGCAAGGTCACCCGCACCCGCAGAAAGGGGACAGAGAGACAGGACAGACCCAGGCAGCTGTAGCCCAGGCCCCCTCTTTCCCTCCACAGACCACGCAGGGTCCAGCTCCCCTGCAGCCTCCTGGAAGGTGGGGCTGCGTCTGAGCTGCCCCCCAAAGGTGCAGAAAATGCACGCACTTGCATACACACCCCATGTTCACAAACCCTCACGCTGATGCGCACACTCTCACGCACACGCACGCACACACACGCAGACCCCCATCCTTGTCACGAGGCTGCACACTCAGGGTCTCTAAGGCAGGCTGATGACCCCAGTGCCGGCTGTCCCCCAGGTTCCCTGCGGCCCCCGAGTGGGGACAACGGCCCCATCTGGGAGGCACACCTGTACGTTCTGCAGGGCCAGGCTCTCCCGGCTGCTTCCTCCGTGAGCAGCAAACACAGGGCTTTTACCCGTCACCAGGCTGAAGATGCCCATGACGGCCTTCACGGCTGGGTCGATGTTGAGACCGATGTGGTGGCTGGGAAGAGAAAGGGAAGGTGTGCAGACAGTAAAACAAAAACACAGAACACAGAATTTACCATTTTCAAGTGTCCCATTCAGCAGCATTGAGTACAGTGACATCACCTCTAGTTCCAGAACTTTCCATCAGCCCAGAAGGAAACCCTGTGCCCACGAGCGGTCTCTCCCCACCCCCCCTTTCCAGCCCCCGAGGACAACTGACCCACTCTCTGTCTCTGTGGACCTGCATATTCTGGACATTTCAAAGAAATGGAATCACACAACATCTGTCCTTTTGTGACTGGCTTCTTTCACTCAGGATGATGCTTTCCAGGTGTTCATCCACGTTGTAGCCTGTGTCAGCGCTTCATTCCTTTCTAAGGCTGAAGATCATCCCCTCGTAACCACCTTATGGTTACCTCTTCAACTGTCGCTGGACATTGGAGCTGTTCTGGCTGTTGTGAATACGCTGTCACGGACCCAGATGTGTAAATATTTGTTCACGTCCCTGCTTTCACTTTCTTTGGGCATCTCCCTGGGAGCAGAACTGCTGGGCGGGGACAGCTTTTAGCTGAGCTCCGCATACAGAATGGGCAGCCTCTTGTTTTTCTCTTGGAGGCAGAATAAATGGAACATTCTGAATGGAGCCGAGTGTGGAAAGATGCCCTCTCTCCACCTTCCTTGGGGGCAGAGGGCAGGTCATGCTCCCGGGAGGGGCGAGGGCCTGCCTGTGCTCCCAGCTGGAGGGGGGTGAGGAGGGAACCTGCTCGCCTCTGGGGTGCTCACTGGCCCACAAACGTGGCCTTTGGGGGAGCTTCCCACCATCACCGCCGCCTGGCCATGCCCGACGCCACTGACCAGCTACCTTCCGATCTGCTGGGCAAGATCTCTGGCTCTGTTGCACGTCTCCTGGGAGGAGTTCTCGCTGGCCATGTAGCAGGTGGTCAGGACGCGGCCGCAGAGCTCCCGGGGGTCCTGGGGGGTGTAGCTGGTCTGGTTCACAATGGTCCGGACGTCGGCCAGCACTTCCTGACCTGAAAACCACCGGACAGAAGTGCACGTGCCGTGTGCCAGGTGCCTGCACCATTTAATCCCTTCTCCGCCGCCCGGCAACCTCGCCAGGTCAGCCCCGCGATGCCCGTTTCTAGGCTGCGGACACTGAGGGAATGGCCGATGTCACCGCACAGAGTGACAGGATGTGAACCTGGGTTTGCCCGACCCCACGGCCCCTGTTCTTTCCTTGGGGTCACACTGCCGACACACGGCAGCGACAGGCACCTGTGGCTTGACGGACACAGCCACGTGGGCCCTAGAAGGGACTTTAACGGCCTTGCTGTCCCCAGGCCCTGGGACTTGGGCGCAACGCTGTGACATCTGAATACGACCTCCACCACGATGCCCAGGACCTGGGTTTCCCCTCTGCTTCTCCCACAGGCTGACCCCCTGGAACCTGCTCGGGCCCCAGACGTCACCTACTTCCGTGCTTCACAGCCTCGCAGACCAGGTGGCACATGGAGTAGACAAGACAGGCGGTGGCCCCGCTGTCCACCCCGCCGCTCAGGGGTAGGAAGAACCCCGCCTGGAACGGGCCGACCAGACGGGGGTGTGAGCAGCGCCTCTGGGAAGCAATGCGCCCCCAGGTGAGCCCGGCTCCCCCTGCAAAAATGAGCACCCACAAAATACTCTCCCTGGGGGAGGGGAGAAGATGCCCTGCACGTTCCAGGATGGACTTTCTAGAAGGCAAAGGGACCTCCACTGTGGAGGGTCTAAGGCTGGGTCTCCACGGTGAATTACAGACACGCACGATCATGAAACTGGCAGGAGGCGGGGAGTCTCGTACCTCGGTGTCATCAGACAGGACCCCAAAGATGGAGCCCAAACTCAGCAGGACCTTTGGGCCCTGGCTAGTGTAGCCAAGGCTCCCGACTAAAGCAGACCCAAGAAATGCTTGCATTCAAAATAAAGTCACCAGCCTGCCGCAGAATCAAACGCAAACCAACTGGTAGAAGCAGCAGAGGGCGCCGGTGAGACACTGATGCCTTACCTGTTGGCTGCGCCTTAAAAAATCCCAGAGCCAGCACGCAGGTCCGAGGCTGGGGAACGATGGGAAGCATTAGGATGGGGAACTGCTGACCTGGTCCACAGCTCACCTGGGGGCAGGTGCCCAGGTGGGTGCAGTGCCCGTGAGAGCCGCCGGCACGACAGCCAGGTCTCTGTCTCGAGCCCTTCGTGCGAATGGTCGCATTTGAAATCTCAAAACAGCCCCAGGGGGCAGGTGCTATCATTGGCCCCATTGTGAAATGGCACAGGAAGGCAAGTACAGCATCTCTGTGCCCAAGAGCCCACAGGGCAAGGAGCGGCAGGGCTGGGCGTGGGCCAGGGTTTGGCTGCAGCGTCAAGTGCAGGCTCTGGAAACCAGGACACGCTGGCCCCGCAGCGCCACCTGGCGGTGCAGCAGGGGAGGGGGGTTCCCCGGGGGACAACAAGACCCCCCCCCCCAGCATCCCAAGGGCCCCACCTGATCTCCTCGGCGGGACTGTGGTATTTCCACTCAACGGGCTCAGAGAGCGGCTCCAGCAGGTCCTCATGGCAGGACAGGGCGAAGTCCACCTTCACACGGGGGTAGGGGCTCACCCTGCTGGCCTGGGAAGGACAACCCCTCAGCGCTGGTACCCGTACAGGCCCCTGGGATGACTGCAGCCAGTGGGGAACACAGCTCAGAACCCCACTGGGGACCCTTCACAGCCGCCAGGACGGCCAGAACAGAGACAGATGTAGCAAACGCTGGCAGGGATGTGGGGAGCCCAGAGCCCTTGCACAGCGCTGGGGGGACGTGAGATGGAGCAGTGGCTGAGGACAGTCTGGCAGGGCCTCCTACAGTCAAACAGGGAACCACCACAGGACGCTGCAGTCCAGTCCCAGGTATATAACAAAGGACACGCAAACACGTCCACACAGACACCTGGGCATGTGTCCACAGCAGCACAGTTCATCACAGACAGAGTGGAAATGGTCCAGACGTGCACTGACAGATGAATGGACAAACGGCACATGGTCTATCCATTCAGTGGAATATTATTCTGCCATAAAAAGGAATAAAGCACTAACACACGCTACAGCATGGATAAGCCACAAAACATTATTCTCTGGAAAAAAGTCAGATGCAAAAGGCCACATATGATATGATTCCACTTCTATGAAACGTCCAGAATTGGCAAATCCATAGAGACAGTGCAGATGGTTGCCGGGGGCCCTGGGGGAGGTGCACGGGGATATCAGCTCATGGGTCCGGGCTTCTTTTGGGTGATGAGAATGTTTTGACACTGTTGTGGTGATGCTGCTTAACTCCACGAATATACTAAAAACCACTGAATCATGTGCCGAAATCAGTGAATTGTGTGGTAAGGGAATGACATCTCAATAAAGCTGTTATTAAAAAAAAATTCTGGGTCTTTGATGCGCATCCCATGTGTGTGTCTATACGCACTTACCGCCAGGTTTCGAGATGAGATCTCTGCCCTGTAGCTTCTGACGTCCTCCAAATCCAACGTGGCAGTGAGGACTTCCTGGAGAAGGGAGTTTCAAAGAGAAATCGTGATTTCCTGTTTTGTTTTTTTTTCACTCACATGTCTAATTTGTTTTCATAGGTGTGCCAAATGGCACCCGATGAGTTATGCCTTCTAAGGCAGGGACTGGGGGTCCAGGGAGAGGGGACGGCCAGTGGTGCTGCCGACCCAAAGCCCTTTCCTCTTGTTGTTGCCACGAGAACTTCCACTGAGTTGCCGGTGATTCGTTAATCACGGCACAGGACACAATCCTGTCAATAAATGTCTGCTGGGGCTTCTGAGAAAGCTTCTTAAAAAGACACATGAGGAGCAAGGGCCACTTTTCTGCCTTTGAACGGGGCTGCATGAAGATGCATGGCTGGAGCTCCTGCAGCCATCCTGTGACCAAGAGGCAACTGAAAATGAAGCCCACACAGAGGAAGGCCCAGATGGAGAGTGACAGAGGGGTGGAGCCAGAGCCTCGGCAGTCATCACGTCGGGGTCCTGGCCTGGACGTGCTGCCTGTGTTCTAGGAGGTGATGCTTCATTGCCTCTGAACCCAGATGAGAGGGGGGTTCTGCCACTTGCAGCAAATTACAGAAAAGGGAAAAGTTTTAACTCATAGACGTTACTCCTTCCCTTATGAAGAAAAAAAACACTAATCAAATTATATTATGAGGACATTGTCTCACACACACAGGTGGAGGACAGCAAGAACTGCTTCTGGGCACCACTGGGGGACACAGGGTGGCTGGGCCCCCGCTCCTGCCACTGGGCTGTGGACAGCTACCTGTGTCAACAGCGGGCCTAGCCCAAGCTGGAAACGCCCGTGAATAGACAGAGAATAAAGAGCTGCCATGTCCTTTGGTTCTCCTGTCATTTCCCAAGTGATGGGTCACTGAAGCCGCCAGACTGCCTTGACAAAGCCACAGAAAGTGAGAAGACACCAGAGGAATGAACCCTTCCTGAGAAGGAGGCTCCAGTCCACTTTCCCCAGAACTAGGTTAGCCTTGCACAGAGGCTCGATCGAGGCTGTGAGAAGCATGTGCCCTCGAGAAGGTCAGCTGACCACGGAGGAGGTGGCAGAACAGAAGGGCACTGCCCTGGCCCCAGGGCAGTGGTGCCACCTCTATCCCGAATACTCAGGCAAAATCAGAGAATTCTGGCTCAAAGGCCCCCTCCAGGGGGTGGGAGACAATGGTCCCCAGGTTTTTGTATGGCGAAGAATCACCTGTGTGCTTGCTGAAATGGGGGTTCCTTGGGGGGCCTGGACGGGGTCCAGAACCTGTAGTGACCTACACGCCTGCTCATCCTGGAGCAGGTGACCCCCCAACCCACCTGCCAGTCAATCCTGCCACCAGGTGCCTGTGGCTCTGACGTTTGGCTGAGTGTTTTGGCCAAACCGACGTGCACTGAAGCATGTTTGGAGCAGGTGAACACCTAGCCGTCTGCATGGACTTCATCTTCCCCTCCAACGCCCTTCTGTCTTTAACATGGTTAATACTGAACAATAGGATGCCTTTGGGGACGCAGCCACTTGGAAAGCAAGGTCTGAGAGACCACGATCAGGACGACTTTTGCAGTGAGACGGAGTGTTCCCGCTGCCGGGGCCCAGACTGCCAAACCCCGGGCTTCCCTCTGGGCAAGAAAATACTATGGGATTCTTTTCAAAGTTCCTTTCCTCGGTCCATTTTGAAACCGAAGTTTGGTGTCATAACCACTTCCTTGCCAACAACCCTGAGGAGACTGCAGAAGGCATTGAAACATCACCTCATCTGCGTGGATGCCAAGGAGGTGAAGCAACAGAAGTTACAACAGAGGCTCCTGTAGACTTTCTTATTCTGTGACACCGCTCGCCTTGCTCCGGCAGAGCAATCCCCGGAGACTTTTTTTTTTTTTTTTTTGCTACCACCTGCCTCTGTGAGTGAGCATTTCCAACACTTGTTTCCAAAAAAACCCAAGTTGGATCCAAAGGCAAGATGTGCGATGCCGTATGAAGCCTGTACTGACCGTCTGAGCCCAGTAAAAGTGACCCTTCCCGTTAGCACTGAAAGTTACGTTGTGTTGCGTTTGCAGAATTGGAATCTATTCCCATTTTTGGGGCAGTAACAGCCATTTTCCTTCTTGGGTGCTTTTAAAAAAAAAAAAACCAACAGGGAGAGCCACACGATTCTCTACAAGCACCTTTTCATCTCGTCTTATTCTCTCTGAAAAGGAAACTAATGTCCAATCACATGGGAAAGCTCTGCACCCATGTTAATGTGTTTTCAGAAGCAGAGGGTGTGCAGTTTTCATATTTGTGGCTCCAGTGAGGTTACGACAACGTTGGGGGGAGTTGCCCCCCCGTGCCCCCAGCTGGTCATCAGTCCAGTGAGACCAGGGTGCCCCCCAGAATGAGGAGGGTGGGGGTCTCCAATGCTGCTTCCAGAACCCGTGGGGCAGGGCCCACAGGGAATGTGTGCTGCCTTGACCTCTGAGGAAAACCCCCTAATGGCCCACCTGCAAACCCCCTCCTGGATCTGCCCCCAAGGACGGGCTCCGATCTCATCACGGGGACCAGGCACAGTGTCTGCTCATTCCCGAGGACTGGCTCCAGTTCCCCGCCAGCCCCGGCTATGGGATTCTTCAAACAAGCCCATCACATCCTCCCGGGAACCAGGGGTCACCCCTCTTGTCACTACAAAGCCCGCTCCTGCAGCTCCTGGCCTCTCCCTCAGCTCCAAGTGCAGCCTCGGGGGGGACCCTGCAGGGCATGTGGGGCTGATAAACTGCCGGGGATCCCATCCGTCCAGCGTGCTGTGCGGGCGGTCCCCGTAACCTCAGGGTGAGAATCCCTCCCGAACCAAGGAGGTGAAGAGGAAGCAATCAAAACCAGCAGGACCCACCACGGGGGCCATGTCAGACCCCCCGTCGTGGGGGAGAACAGAGAACACAGCCCCTGAACCAGAGACCCTCCTGCCATCGCACGCGGGCTGGTTCGTACCACGTCGTCCAGAGAGAACTGGGATCCCTGGGCAAAGATGCTGCCGTTCATGGCTATCAGGGCACAGCCGTCGTAGTACAGCCGGTCCCCGTCACAGCCCTTCTGATTGGCCAGCAAGTAAATCCCGCCGTTCTGGAAAATGCAGGGGACAGCAATGGTCAACTGTGGTCCGTCACCTTCACCCTCCTCCGGCCCAAACACATGAAGCTTCAGACCCCCCTGCGACTGTGTCATAATTAGCCCCCCATCCCGGCAAGAAAATGTGCGCCTCCAGGGAATGCCCGCAGCTATGGTGTTCTCGGCCTTCCAAGGTCCCAGGCATCACACGAATCATCCGTTCTCGCCTCCCAACTACCCTTCAAGGCAGGCGCTGTTACCTCCACCAGACAGAAGGAGAGATGCAGCTTCAAAGACAAACCCCCCAGGTCATGAAGCCGAGACTCTGTCCCAGGAAAGAGCAAACACGGCCCCTGGTGTCACGCTGCCATCAAGAGGGACAAACTCGTGGGCGGTCCCCGTGCCCTGCTGTGGTGCCAACGGGCATCCTGGTTCCCAGTCACCACGTCACTTGTCCTGAGACCAGTATGATGGTCAACAGCCCAGGAACCGGATGGCTGGGGTGTGAGCCCAGGGGCCACTTGACCACCATGTACCGAGTGTCCTGCTCCAAAGAGCAGAGGTATCAATAGCACCTGGCCCATAGGGCAGCTTTGAGGGTTAACTGAGGTCAGGCAAGTGGGGCCCGGGAAGTGGAGTCACGCACACCGATCAGCTGCGGCTGTAACCAGAAGCACCGAGCATCCTCAGCGCAGGCCCCGCCCAGCGCCGGGCGCTGGGGTCACAAGTGTGAGACGGACACGCTCCAGCATCCCTGCCGCCGCCTACCTTGGTGGTGGCCATGGTCACCAGGTCCACCCTGGCACGGGCTTTGCGCAGCACGTGGTGGCTGCCTGAGGCATTGGTGAAGACCTCCACGCCATCCAGGCCCATGTCCACGTGTGGGCTGTGGGCAGAGGAGGGCAAAGAAAAGAGACCGGTGTCCCCAACCCACCCTCCCAGCCCCGCAGCTCCCAGGGCATCTCCCCAGCCCCAGGCCATGAGGCCAGGAAGGCTGCAAACCCCCAATCCTCCGGGGCCCAGCGAGGATGGGATCTATGGTACAGAGGGCAAGGCTGACCTGTGGGGTGTCCAGAGTTCCTCGCAGACCTCACTCCCGATGCACGTGTCCCGGGTGGAGAGGACAGCATCCCCAAAGGGCACGGTTTCCTGCGTCGGGAGACCAGAGCACTTGAGACCCCTTGGCCATCCCGTCTGGGCCATGTACTGAACCAGGACGCCAAATGTCACGCATGAGACTTGCACGAAGGCCACAGTTTTGTTTCAAGTACTAATGAATCCTTCCTCGACCCGGAGCATTCCCAGCCCAGGGGCCAGCAGGCATCTCCTCCGCTGACCCAAGGGCCTCAGTCACACCTGGAAGCCGAGCTCTGAGCTGCCACGGGCTTGATTGTGGCTGCAACTAACTGTGACTCGGTTCCTGAAGCTTCCACGGGCCCAGATGGCCAGCAGCATCAGCATCGGCTGGATGCTCTTTTGACATCATCTGTGCTCCTGGGGGTCCCATCCCCATGTCAGAAACGAACGGACTGAGCTCTTACAAAGCTCACGCCAGCCGACAGGTCATCCAGCCCCTGAACGGCAGGGCTGGGGCAGGATGCAGGGTCCCTGTGTCTCTAGGAGCTACGTTCGTGATCCCCGAGGGGTGGGAGCTTCCAGGGCAGGGACGGAGCTGCCCCCAAGGCTGCTGCACAGGTCTGAGCAGTCACTGAGATGAGCAAGTGCTGACAGGGTCACCCGGGCGTGGGGCCCACCTTGGCCTCCTCTCTCGGGGACCAAGTTTCAGCTGCGCTGCCATTTCACTCAGCCAAGAAATCATCCCGGTGGGCCTGGACCGCATCCCAGCACTCTTGGTTGGGTCCCCTGACGTGTGTGTTAGTGAGTTCAACTCCCTTTATCACCAAGGGCAAGAACCGAGGGGCAGGCCTGGCATTTTCTGTTCTGATGCTTCCTGCCACGGACACAGCCCTCAGCCAGGACCCCGAGCTGGCCGTCCCGGGACCAGTGCACATCCTGCAACGGGTGCCTCGCATTCCTTACCACAGGGGTAGGGCTGGAATCCTGACCCCATCTTCCTGTGACAAGACCAGGGCTCGGGGCAACAGGGTGATAAACAAAGCGTGAAGGGGGGCTCTCAGTGACGGGCCCCTGACCTGAATTATCCAGGTTACAGCAGTTACGGGGCTGGCTTTGCCCTGTTTCTTGAAAACTCCCCTGAACTTTAATCCACTTGCACCCAGGGCCAATTGCTGCAACTTGCTCTCAACCAGTGACACCAAGCAGCATCCTCCCACCTGCAGGCGGCCCCCACATTGGTTTAGGGGGGTCACCTGGTATGTTTTCTAGGATATCAAAGGGTCCTAGAAGAATGAAATGGAGGATTTCTCGCAGCAGGGGGATTGCTGCTGAAATGTTTGTTTCACACACATCCCTGACTGCCTCGCGGGAGGCACCAACCCAAGCTGGCCCCTTGGACATCCTCTCTTAGGGATCAGAACCGGTGCCAGTGACTTAATCTGGCTCCCGAACGGTGGTGATCTTGGCCCAAGGGCCAGGGAAGTGAGAGGCAGGTGGAGATCCCTGGCATAAAGGGGAAAAGGGTCTGGGGGCTGCTGGGATCGGGGAGAAGGGCACTCCTGCTCCACCCCCCAGATCCATCCTCGAGGTCCAGATGCGTCCCTGCCGACCTGCTCCACTGCGGAGGTTCAGTGTGTCCCTATGAGCCACCTTGAGTGCAACAGTGAGGGGTGCAGAGAATTGGGTGTCATGGGCTAATTTGGGTGTCCCCCAAATTCATGTGCGGAAGCCCTAAGCCCCAGCACCTCACATGTGGCTGTGTTTGGAGATGGGGATCTTTAAAGAGGTGATTAAGGTAAAATGAGGTCACTAGGGTGGGGCCCTAATCCCACAGGACTGGGGTCCTTATAAGAAGAGCAGGTCAGGACACAGACACACACAGAAGGACGACCCCGTGAGGACACAGGGAGGAGACGGCCGTCTACACTCCGAGGAGAGAGGCCTCAGGAGGACCAGCCCTGCCCACACCTGGACCTCGGATTCCAGCCTCCAGGACTGGAGACAGTGAATGTCTGTTGTTTAAGCCACCCAGGCTGTGGTGCTTGGTTATGGTGGCCTAAACAAATTGATACACTTGGCAACCAGAATGGAAACTCAAGCAGGAGCCAGAGAAATCAGGGCCCCCCCGAAACACCCCCTCTGTGCCCCTGGCTCTCAACGCCCCGCAGGAAGTGGACAGCACCGGGTCCCAGCTGTCCCACCTCAGCAGCTTCCAGGACGAAGGGGATGGTCGAGGCCCCCAGATAAGGCTGCAAATTCAAAGCTCTTCAGGCCTGGCCAGCCAGGTGCAAAAGATAAGACAAGACAAAACAGATTTCTGATGCTGAGTTTTCACAGAATGGACAGGTAGCCAAGGAAAGTCCTTCATGAGTTTTATAACTAGAAACCCTCCAAACTCGGCTTCTTGGGCAGTCCCTAAGCCCGAGCCCCAGCCCGGCAGGGAATAGCCGGCTGGCCGAGGTGGGGCAGGAACCCCTTCCCCCAGGCTCCCCTGAGGCCTCTACCCTGCCGAGTGAGCCAGAGGAGAGGAGAGGAGAGGGCAGGAACAGGACAGGTATCACACAGGGGAAAGGAGACGCCCACCGTCGCCCCCTCTGCTCCTGGGACCCTCCCCACTTGTTACAGACATCACCCCTTTGTTTGTGCTCCTTACACGGGCCATGGTGATGCCCATTACTTTGACCCGAAGGGTCCTGCCCCCACGGCCCACCCCAGAGTGACGTCTGACCGAGAACGGGTTTTCTTCTCCGAGACTCACCTGCTTTGTCAGGTCCTGTATCATCCGGGGGAGAAAATATTCCTCTGTTTGCCTGGAAAGGAAACCACCACAGATGTGAGGAGGGCCATCTTGGGAAATATGCAGAACGGCACCCAGACGTAAAGCAAAACTCAAAATGAGTGCTTGGAACTGATGAGCTGGCAAAGGAACTGTCAATTTAAGGCAAAAAGGCAAGTATAAGGCAACTCGATGAGGCTCCCAGGCCACATGACAGCGAGATGCTTGGTGCTCTCCTGTCACTGGCCTGGCTTCCCCACCCTTCTGTAACTGACCAGGACACCATGGGGGACTTCCCGGGACAGGCCCTCCCCCATAGCCTCTGAAGTCCCCCTCTGAAGTACCCAGATAACAGCGTTTGATGCACATTTCCTGAGTTGTTTTACAGATGTGAACACCCCCCACCACCCCCACCAAATGGAAGAACTACTCAGTGACCATGAACACAGGGCCCCACGCCTCCTGGAGCCTAAGGACTGATCATATTAACCCCTGTGACACCACCCTGCTGACTCGCCATCAGCCAGTCAGAGAACTGTGCACAAGCTGATCACGTACCCTGCAACACCCTCCTCTCCTGGCCTTTAAAAATGCTTTGCCAAAACCCTTCGGGGAGCTTGAGGCTTCTCAGGGCCTGGGCCCCCTCGCCTCCTTGCAGGGCCCTGCAAAAAACCTTGCTTTGCTCCAAGCTCTGACATTGCAGTTTGTTGGGCCTCACTGTGCATCGGGCACACAAACTTGCGTGAACACTTTCACGCACGGCATCTGAGAGGCATGTCACGGGGATTATCTGAAAAGAAGTCATATTTCCCCACGGAGAAATCCAGGTGGAATTCCTGCTCAAAGTTCCTGAATCAAAATGATCACACTGCATGAACCCAACATACGGTGACAAACCGATATCCTCACTGAAGTTATAAAATAACGTTCCAAATTGTAGGAGCTGGACAGAGAGTTTAATACACAACGTTAGTACAAGCCATCCCACGGTCTACACTAAAAGGTAGAATTCGAACAATAGACGGTTTCCAAATCTGACCTCAAATAGGCTGTTCCCAGATGCACCATTAGGACATGTGGTTAACCAGATTTCTTTTTGCTTTCTTGGAATTCACAAGAACCTTCTGGGAGATTTCAGTGGCTTTTACCTAAGTAACTTTTAAAAGCAGAGAAGTTGAGAGGACAACGCTGTTTCTCCCTCACTAACGAAGGGAACAGAAACTGCAGACGTCCTCTGACCCCCGAGCTGCCTTGGCATCCCGTAGTGAGCACTCAGGTCACCTTCCGTAGGCTCGTCCGTGGCAATGCTGCTGCATCACAATTTGTTTTAAAGGGAAGGGCTGCCCCAAGGTTTCTCCCTTCACCCTCGCCTCTCCCCTCAATTTGCACGGAGATCCACTCAGAACCAGACGCAGGCAAGCCCGCCAGGGGGCGATGCAGGTTCACCTCTGCTCCTCCCCACGCCCTGCTCCAAAGCCAGCCTACACCTAGCGGATGGCTCATGAGGTGCGCACGGTTCATTAAAGAGCCTAGGTATCAACAGTAAACCCTCTGGATCGGCAGTCAGTCGTTCCAAGCTGGCTTCACGCTGGCCCGACCCATCTTTCCAGCTGCCTCCACACCTGAACCCCTCCTGCTCTGCACAGTTCCTCTGATGGGATGTTCTTCTTCCTCAGTGAACATCCCCTGGAGAAACCCTAGCAGCATATTTCTGCCGAGAAACCACTTCTGGCCATGCTAATTTCAAGTCTTTTCTGGACCCCTGGGAGCTACAAGAGCCCCCTCGACACCCCCGCCCCCCAACACCCCCGTCTTGCTGGGCTCAGATTTGGGGCATCCACCTAAGAATCTAATGAAAGTGAACCTAGATTCTGAAGTTCTCTGCAGTCAAGAACTGGGCCTTTTTCCTGTTTTCCTACAAAAGCCTGAAATAGCATCTTGAAGCTGTGATGGACTCATTACTAAAGCAGGGACACAGTGACATAACCATTTTGCTGTCAACATTTTGGCACAACTCCCGAAGGGTAAAAAGTCTGTTTTGTTTTTTAACTGTACCAGAATGCAAGCTTCTGGTTCCAGCTCGATATCCACTGCCACCCTTTCTACAGGCATCTTTAAATGAGTGATGGTCTGAAAGGATTCAACATTTCAACATTAGAAATGGAGAAAAAAAAAAGTGAACTAGAGATCTATACTGGCATAGAATAAGAGACAACAGAAGCCAATGCAACATCGCAAAGATAATCAGACAATAGAAGATAAAAAGCGAGCTCAAAACTAAGAAAATAATTTGAAAAATTAAAACATTTGAAGATATGAAAACATATTACATGCATCAAAGAACAGAACAGATAGGGAACCCTTGGGTACTGCTGGTGGGAATGTAAATTGGTACAGCCACTGTGGAAAACAGTATGGATGTTCCTCAAAAAAATAAAAATACAGCTACCATATGATCCAGCAATACCAATCCTGGGCATATATCTAAAGAAAACAAAGACATAATTTGAAAAGTTAAATGCACCCCAATGTTCACAGCAGCACATTTACAATAGCCAAGACAAGGAAGCAACCTGTGTCCATCAATAGATGAATGTATAAAGAAGATGTGATACGTATACACAATGGACTACTACTCAGCCATAAAAAAGAATGAAATTTTGCCATTTGCAACATTGTGGATGGACTTGGAGGGCATTATGCTTAGTGAAATAAGTCACATAGAGAAAGATAAACACTGTATGATATAACTTATATGTGGAATCTAAAAAATAAAACAAACTAGTGAATATAATAAAAAAGAAACAGACTCACAGATATAGAGAACAAACCAGTGGTTACCAGTGGGAAGAGGGAAGCTTGTTTCAGAAGCTGATCACAGGAATCTCTCTTTGGATGAAAATCAGAGGCCCCATGACCTGCAACCAGGGATTATACATACTAAGAAAGTCATCATTTAAAGGACTCTCTCTCCAACTTAGATGAAAGGACCCTTATCAGGTATTCATAAGTAGCTCAAGCACAGTGAAACAAGGGAACTGACTCTTGAGTTCATATTTCCCACTTATGAGGGGTCTCTGCATCAGACTGGTCTACAGAAAGGACTGCTGACCCAAACAACACCCACCCCAGGATGAGAAGAAGACAGCAGTGGTAGACAGCTGACCCAAGAATCCGGACCAGACCCATTCTACTAATTCAATTTACTGTTTACCAAATATTTGTCTCCCCTATCAACATTAAAGTTATTGTTTTACTTCTAACCATACCTTTGTCCCCAAAGTTTGGATGGAAAGAAAATTCTCTAGTGAAGTTGTCACAGAGCATAAGTACTCATGACATGTACCACTGCTTGCTTTAAGTCTACTGCTAAAAGCACATGTAAAATGTTTCTGTGACAATTCAGTATAATTGATAAAACGTATAGCGTATAAAAGGTTTCCTTGCTAGCATACTTCTGTGCTTGTTCACTGAGTCTGATTAGTTTCCCCAATGTGGATAACTAGGCATATATATTTGTTTATATCTATATCAAGCTCGCCTAGCACCGAGTAATATGATGGACCCATGGCAGGCAGCAACCATCCTGGCATCGAGGGACAAATATTTTGATCATAAATGCTTTCTATCAAAAGATCTGCAGTCAAAAGGGGAAAATGATGGAGGAAATTTTCACATGTTGAGGTATGGGGAAGTCATTCTGGCTTACACATGATTTAACTTAAACTTTATACTAACCAGAATGACCTGTTTTGTGGCCTATCAAACACACACTGTACATCTGCTTTAACCACTGAGGAAAAGAGTGGATTCAAAAATCAAAATAGGGCTTCCCTGGTGGCGCAGTCGTTGAGAGTCCGCCTGCCGATGCAGGGGACGCGGGTTCGTGCTCCGGTCTGGGAAGATCCCACATGCCGCGGAGCGGCTGGGCCCGTGAGCCATGGCCGCTGAACCTGAGCATCCGGAGCCTGCGCTCTGCAACGGGAGAGGCCACAACAGTGAGAGGCCCGCGTACCGCAAAAAAAAAAAAAAAAAAAATTCAAAATAGAGTAACTGTGGTTCAGGAATCCAAAATAGAGTTGGATGGCCATCGTGGGTGTGGTTTCAGACATGCTCCAGTATTACTGAGAACTTGAATTTTCTGAACTGTATCAGACTCAAGGACACCACCAGCTGTTCTCAAAACAGTATCTGCTAGCTGCCAATTGCAAACTTATGTCCTCAAGGTCTCCTCTTGTAACTGTGAAATCTTTTACTTTAGGAATAGCAGCAAACGAGACAGCTCAAGCCATTAGCTTCCCAGCAGAGGGCTCTAGATTCTTTAGCCAGAAGGCTACTAGACAATAAAATTGCTTTAGATTATATTTTAACAGAAAAAGGGGGCATGTATGTAGTGGCCAATAGTTCCTGCTACGTATGTATTAATATCACATCGGAAGTTAAAACCTATTTAGATAAAATCAGAGAAAAGGCAGCTTAGCTCCAACAAATGTCATCCCCCAAACTTGGATTTGATCTCTTAAGAAATATCTTCTAATGGATCCCAGCAAGAATAAGATCTATGTTTGAGGGACTGGTTAAACTAGGTATTATCATTTTGTGTTTGCTAGGATTTATATCCCTTTTTGTCATAACTCTGTACTTGCTGTTTGTCTTGTATCCTTAAGCCCAAAGTCTTGGCCTCATCTTGGGATTTGTGAGTATTTGCAATCAAATTCGAAACAGTTTCATTCCTCAAAACTTTGTTAGGCCTCCATCCCTCTTCAGTAGGAAGCAGCCAGAGTGGTCATGGCCCCCGTTCCTCAAGACTGAGGAATGATTAGAAGGTTGGGGGGACTGAAACCATGCCCCCTAGAGTTAACAGAGTTAACAGAAGCTGATGGCTAAAAGAAATTCTTGAGCTTGTCTTGCAGAGCAGCAGATCGGGGAAGAGTTTGTTAAAACCCCTCTGCTTGTAAACTGCCTTTACTGATGTAGCTCACTTTAGTTATTTTTTTCTTTCTTTCTTTTTATCCTCTCTTTAATTGAATACGTTCCCAGCTTCACGTAGCCCAGTTGTTTTACAAGAACGTGGAGGTTGGCTCATCGGTTACCAGGGAAACCAGCAAAGGGGCATGTCCCTTACCGCCCCTTTGATAAACTGTCATAGATAGCTCTGATCTAAAGATTAGAAGAGTCGTCACTAGCTGGGGCCAGGGGGCAAGTATGTAGGCATTTACTGATTAGGCTCTATGACTAAGAGGGAAGGTGAGTCAGGTGAGTGGGGTGTAGGTGAGGCAGGGACTGGTCCAGCAGGGATGTACAGAGAGCAAGAGAGCAGCCATCTTGGGTGGCCTGACTGCACAGCTGCAAACCTCAGCATCTCAGCATTTGGTTTGCTGCATGTTGGACAAATGGATGTGTCCACGGTAACAAACTTGTGATTGGCATCTGAAGTAGGGTGGGGGGCAGTTCAGTGGGGCAGAGCCCTGAACCTGTGGGGTCAGACACTACCTCCAGGTAGACAGTATCAGCACTGTGTTCATTGCCTGGTGGTGGCAGAATCGTAGAAAGCTACTGGATGCTGAGTTCCAGCAAATGAGTGACTGACAGGGGAAGACAGTCATCCAGGAGGCTGAGCAAACCCAAGAGGGAAGAGAAGTCCCAGAGAACTGTGACAGGGAGGGGGTGCCGGCTGTGCAGCCAGCCTGGGGGACAATGAGCAGACTGGGGCAGGAAGTGCCTGTCTGTCTGTGGGAGGAGTGTTGGGTGAGAACAGAGATTGAAAGCAAAGGAACTTGACACTGGTCGACGGCAGGAGAAATGAGCGAAGAAACAGGGATTCAGAACACAGTCTGCAGCTCAGTTGTGAACGTAGATATCAGCCAATCGTGAAACACTGAGCTGTGACTGGTTAGAGAGAAACAGCAAGCCCCAAATGGAGTCATCTGCCCCAAGACAGGAAACCAAGACTTAACTGCAGGTTCAATCTTTAAGAACAGTCAGTCTGATGTCCTGATCACACTGGGGAGGCAGGCTCTGCACGAAGAAGACCCTGCTGTTACTATTCACAATAGCCAAGACATGGAAACAACCTAAATGTCCATCGACAGATGAATGGATAAAGAAGATGTAGTATATATAGGCAATGGAGTATTACTCAGCTCTAAAAAAGAATGAAATAATGCCATCTGGAACAAAATGGATGGACCTAGAGATGATTGTACTAACTGAAGTCAGTCAGATGGAGAGAGACAAATACCATATGATATCACTTATATGTGGAATCTAAAATATGACACAAATGAACTTACCTACGAAAGAGAAACAGACTCACAGACATACAGAACAGACTTGTGGTTGCCAAGGGGGAGGGGGGTGGGGGAGGGAAGGATTGGGATTTGGGATTAGCAAATTAGACTATTACATACAGAATGGATAAACAACAAGGTCCTACTATATAGCACAGGGAACTATATTCAATATCGTGAGATAAACCATAATGGAAAAGAGTATTTAAAAAATTGTATATATATATATATATAACTGAATCACTTTACTGTACAGCAGATATTAACACAACATTGTAAATCAACTATACATCAACTAAAAAAAAAAAAAGACCCTGCTGTTCCCTCCGTATCAAAGAGGAGGGCCTGGCCTGAAACTATCCTAACTTTTCTCTCGCGAATACCTTCTTGTCCTGTCCTTCTTCTGCCTATAGAAACCTTCCATTGTGTACAGCCCCTTCTATTTACTAGTGGGAGGCTGCCCAGTTCCTGAATCATTGAATAAAGCCAATTAGGTCATCAAATTCACTCAGATGAATATTTGTTTTTTTAAACAAACTTAACCAGAAAACTGTGAAGTGCCCATGTTAGGAAGAGGAGGTCAGAGGAACTAACAGTGAGGGCTGAATTGTGTGCCACATCCTGTCCTTCCAGAGCAGGGGGCCACGAAATGGCAATGTCTGCACATGAGTTAGAAATACCAAGGCAGAACCCAGAGGCTACAGGAGAAAGGAGAAAAATGGAAAATGGAAATGGACAGCTATGGGGAGCAGGGCTCGGAGATGGGGCAGATTGGGGGGGGGGGTGTTGTGTATTTCTTTTTTGTTATCAAGCTTATAGAATTATTTATGAATTACGAACCCATATTATTATATAAAAGAGCAAACTATTTGTACTATGTATAAAGGAACAAACCATTGGATGAATCTCAAAAGCATCATGTTAAGCTAAAGAAACTGGTTACAAAGGAATGTACATGGTGTGACTCCATTTGTATGAAATCTAAGAAAGGAGAAGACTAACCTTGGGGACATCAGCTGGAAAGGGGCAGGGGTGCCATGGACATGGCTCTATCTTCTTTAGGGCGTGATTGCACGAATGCACACAATTGTCAAAAAAGAAAGCTCCTAAAATCTGCATATTTTATTGCATGTTATTTGTGCCTCACTAAAAAAGTGTAAAAGTAAACACTATTTGATACAACGTTCCCAACTGTAAAGAGAATTTCTGTCATATTATTACTTGATATTACATGATTTTTATAATATTTAAAGAATTCAGAGCACAGAAAAAATTTTTTTTTAATTTTAACTAACATAACATTGGCATATAAATTTAGAGAAGAGAGGGAAATCCTGAATAGATACTAGCAAATGCAAACAAAGTTTAACATACCACATCCATTTGGAGCTTATAAAGACATGCAAAGACTTACCATGTTCATCTCAATATATGCTAAGAAGAAATTTGATAAATTCAACAGCCATTCTCAATTAATTTTAAATTCCCTAAGTAAAAATAACTAAGGATGGATATAAATCTGAAACCAAATCAGAAACAGGAAGAGCTTTCCAAGTCAAGTTGGGAAAAAGACAAAAATGCCTGTTATCAAAGACATTTGTTCTAGAAATGATCTAGAATATTGTTCTAGAATCGCTGACCAAGAAAAGTAGTTTTGAAAATGAACTGAGGGATGTAAATATTAGAAAGAAGTAAAATTAGTTTTCTATTATATAATTTCTACTTGAAAAAAAAACAAACTAAGACAATCAATAGAATAACTACTAGACCCAATAAGAGAATGTAGTAAGGTGGCCAATTACAAAAGCAACACACAAAATCTCAAGTTTTCCTACATAAAAATATTAACCACTTAAAACTACCATGTTAAAGATTCCATTTGTAATAGCAGCAACAATAAATAGACAGGAGTAACTATAAGAAGAATATAGGGCAGGGGTTCTCAACTGGGGATGATTCTGTCCTCAGGGGACACTCGGCAATGTCTGAAGACATTTTAAATTGTCACAAATGGACGTGTCTATCAGGTGGAGGCCAGGGATGCTATTATACACCTTTCCACGCATAGGACAGACCCCCACGACAAGAATGACCTAGCCCAAAGCAACGGGGCTGGAGCTGAGAAACCCTGATTTACAGGATCAGATGTATAATGATGGATGACGGGTGACTGATGATTGAGAGTGTCATGTGGTCTGTGATAAGTGGGCTATAAATGAATCTGCAGTGTCAAAGCAGCCATATCTAAGTGACAGGTACTGTGGGGCAGGGACTTCGCCCGGAATTCTTGTGTATCTCCCCCATGACCTGCACAAGCTAGGCACAGGAAGATGCTTCATCAGCACCCAAGGAGCAGTCACAAACCTGGCTCCTGCGCATCGGGCAGCGACTCACCGACTCCGGGACCACGGGGTAAACCAGCGCAGCTCTCGGTAGTTGCCTTCATTGGCCAAGGCCATTTTGGGTCTGATGAGCAGGATCTTCCTACAGGCAGGGGGACAAGGCCACTCCTGAGACGAACACGCCCCTGACCAGGAGCAGCTGCCGGTCCGTCCACCCCGACAGTCGACGGGGACAGGGCAGCTAAGACCGGGCAGGGGGGCACTTGCGGGCAGCTGATGTCCAGGGTCTGCGAGGGGACATGACAAGGCCTCTCTCCCTGGACTGACCTCCCAGCAATGGGGCCATGTGTCCCCAAACTCCACCCTGTGGCCTCTCTCTTTCTAATACCTGAAGGTGTCAGTGGTGGCAGAGACCAGGAGCAGTGCCACTTGAGTCACCTGCCTGGTACACCAGCCCCCACTAAGGTAGTTCCAGAAGAAGCCTCCCTGCACATGGCCCCCAGGGACTGTGCCCCAGGGCACTGGCACGAGTGCCCGTAGGCCCCTAGAGCTCAGGGGAGACAGGCAGGTCACTCTGCTCCCGGCGGTCCCCTACCTGTTGAGAAATATCACCCTGCAGTTGTAGCGGACGTTTCGGTGCATGATGGGCCTGCGGGGAGAGGGGACGCACACACTTGTTAGCAAAGGGCAGAGTTACGCGTCTGTTTCGACATGAAGTTTCTCCGTCCTTTATAAGAATCAGAAGGCTCCCCTGTGGCTTTCTCAAACCAAAGTTAACAACAAACCCAAGTGTTTCTGCCACAGCGTAGGCCCTAAATGGGAGAGAGTCTTCTAAATAGAGCACCAAGTCCCTCCCTGCTCAGGGCTCTTCCTCTCCTCCTGGAAGGTTCTCGGACCTTCCAGTGGCTCCCTCCCTCCCCTTCTCACATCCCTGGTGTCACATCACCTCTTCATCCCCTGCTGGCCTCAGGCACTAGCCCCTGTGCCTCCCCAATTCTCCCTCCCAGCACCTCTCCTGACCCGAACACCACCCGCCCCCAGAATGCAGGCTGCAGGGCAGGGGCAACGGGTCCGAGGGGCCGGGGCTGGGGTGGGGGGTGGTAGGCCCTGAGCAGATCTGTCACCCCTCTGTCTGGGCCCTTCTCAGGATAGACATTGTGTTTTACATCTCCTCCCGGACCACCTGGTACCTTCCTCCTCTGCAGGGGAGGGGATCAAAGCTCCAGAGGCTGGGGTGCTCTGCTGGCCAGTGGCTGGGGCAGAGATGGGGCACAGCTGGGCCGAGATGGGGCAGAGCTGGGCAGAGCTGGGCAAAGCCCAGGAGCTGGAGCCCAGCTCAGGGTGAGAGCGCAGGAGCTCAGAGCAGAAGGCATCAGGCACCACAGGAGGATGGCCTTAAGGGGTACCTAAGACAATGGATTGTCAGGCAAAATTAATAAGGCAAATAAATGAATGCCCTGGGACAGGAGTAAACAAAGCAGTGATGGAGGAGGAAATAAAACCAACCATTAATAGTGTGGGCTATCAAGTCAGGGGGCCAGGTTCCAATCCCGCTTTGCACTGGCTAAGTCCCGCTACCCTGGGTTCCTCCCCCCAGAGGGACTGAAGGACAGGATGCCGGCGGGGTGCCCCCAGTTGTGGCCACGACACACGGATGCCACCAGCAAGGACTCCCACCGCTGTGGTTTCTACTCCTCCCCGGGCCAAACCAAAACCTGCCTGTGTTCACATTTATACAAAAATGTGTTCAAGGCAGGAGGTAAACTTATATTTTAAACAAAACAGAGACCCTCAGTGAATATCCGATTTCTAATTGGAGTAAGCCTCTTGAACAAAAAGAAAAACAAAACAAAAAGCAGTACAAGGAAAATTGAAAGCTCAAAACATAAACTTAAATAGCAAACAACATACAAGTAAAAGTATTTTTATCATATGTGAGAATGGGTTGATATTTTTCACATAGAACTCTTAAACTAAATTAGACACAGACACTTCAGTTGTAGGCTAAAGAACAAGTGTCAGAAATGGACAAAAACAAACAAGAGAGTTCAACTTCCTAAGTCATGAAAACAAATAAATAAGATCTTTTTTAAAAAAAAATTATTGCGTGTTTTAAGATTCTCTCTATTTTGTTTCTTTAAGTTTTCTTTATTTTGAGCTAGCCCTTTGTGATCAGCGCCAAGGATAACACGCCTTGAAAAACAGGGCAGGAAGGAGGCTCAGCACCTTTTTCCTGGAGGATAATTCGTAAAGACAATTTCAGACGGAGAATATCAATGACATCATGGTATGACGGTTGTTTTCTTCAGTGGTGCTTACAGATCCAGATAAATGCTGGATTTCCAAAGAAAAATATCTTTAAATATGATTGTTAACACTTTGAGGGCAAAAAGCAGAAAACTTATAATCGGATTATAAGTTCAAGGCGAGCAGAGGAAAGTGGAACACAGAAAACACACAAAAGACAACAGGAAAAACAAAAAAGAAAAACACATGATGACTAGGACATTTAATAAAGTGGCCAGAATCAGTCCCTGTGGTGGGCTGCGTAAAGGCCCCCAGTGATATCCCCATCCCGATTCCTAGGACGTGTGAGCATGTCACCTCAGGCGGCAAAGGGTACCCTGCCGATATAACAAAGTTACAGACCCTGAGATGGGAGATTATCCCGGACTCTCTGGGGCCCTCATCATAACCACAAGGGTCCTTCTGTGAGGGAGGAGGGACAGTCGGAGGGCACGTGGCAGTGGAAGCAGGGGCTGCAGCGATATGATCGCTGGCTTTGAAGATGGAGGGAGGGGGAGGGGCCCCGAGCCAAGGGATGCGGGCGGGCCTTCCAAGCTGGACTCTTCCAAGGAAACCGATTCTCCCCCAACAGCCTCCAGAAGCCCAGCCCTGCTGACCCGTTTCAGACTTCTGAGCTCCACACCCACAAGACAACAGATTTGTGTGGTTCTGTGTGTCGCATCTGTGGTACTTTGTCACACAGCAGCAAAAGAGGAAACCAACATGGTCCATGTATCAAGAATGATAGTAAATGCGAACAAACTGGGTTAAAAATCTCATCTGTTCACTGTTTAAAAGAGACCTGCTACACAGATGTCACAGCAGGTTGAAAAGGCAGTGCAGAACACGTGCAGGGCCGAGGAGAAGAAAGCAAACTCGGCTACATTCACACCACATAACACAGAATGAAGGATGCAAACAGAAACAGCATAAAGGCCCACCACTGGGCTCTGGTTACACAAAGCACATCACAGACACACTCAAGAATAGTCCGAGGCCAGAGCCCTACCCACGTGACCTGCACCCGTGGAAACTACACCCTAGGGACCTACAGGCAGACCTCGCTTTATTGCACTTTGCTTTACTGTGCTTTGCAGGTATGGCATTTTTTTTTTTACATTGAAGGTCTGTGGCAACCCTGCATTGAGCAAGTGTATTGGCGCCATTTTTCCAACAGCTTTTCCTCACTTCCAGTCTCTGTGTCACGTTTTGGTAATTCTCGCAATATTTCAAACTCTCCACCAGGAAAAAGATTACAACTCCCTGAAGGTTCAGATGATGGTTAGCATTTTTATCAATAAAGTATTTTTTAAGTAACATAAGTACGTATATTTTTAGACATAATATTGCACACTTAATAGACTACAGTATAATGTAAATGTAACTTTTATATACACTGGGAAACCAAATACTTCGTGACTCACTTTATTGCTATATTTGGCTTTACTGCAGTGGTCTGGAACCAAACTTGCAAGGTCTCCAAGGTCTGCCTGTACACCACGTGGGCCTACAGCTATGGAACCTACATCATATACATCTATACTTATGGAACCTGCATCTATAGAACCTGCCTGTACACCATACGGACCTACAACTATGGAACCTACACCTATGGACCTATATACCACACGCACCCATACCATATGGAGGAACCTACACCTACGGAATCTACAGCTATGAACGCTACATTTATATACCTACACCCCCTGGAACCATATGGTCAGCATGTCGATATGGCGTGATGTGGAACCATCCCAAGACTTACCATTAAGTAAAGAAAGAGCTATACATGTGAAAAGGAGACCCTGTGCTCCCAGCTGTGCAAAGCATGTTCCCACATGCACAGTAGCATCTGGAAGAACATACAAAAAAAGCTCTCAAGAGCTGCCTCCGCTGGGGGAGTTAGGTACCTGCAGGGCTAGAGAGGGAACAAACCCCACTTCTCTACAAGAGGCCTTCTGTATCTTTGAAATGTGCAGATTCCACCTCCCTGATGTTAGGATGGCTCCAGACATACGACGCCCTTGAAGTTGCCTCTTTCCAAGCTTGCCTTTCCCCATGCTCACGCCGGCACTTACATTCCCACATCACAGATGATATCCTGAGTGACTGGAGATTCCAGAAGGGCAGCCAGGACCTGGAGCGAATGCAGGAGGGTGTCCGACTCGTAAAAATGATCCCAACATCCGTAGCCACTGCAGAGGGAGGGAGGAGGACAGTGAGCCCCTGAGACACACCGGGTGGGCCCGGGGGCAGGGGTGGGGCAGGGGCCTAGGGGCCTAGCGAGTCAGAACGTGCAGGGGTGCAACCCAGACCTTGGTATCTTTATAAAGCCTCCCAGGAGATTCTATTGTGCAGCCAGACTTAGAATCACTGCTACAAAAAAACAAAAACCGATGCTCTTTATTGGAAATTCATGGACTGGGCCCCATCCACTTCTCATAGTTGTCAGTTACAATGAGAAATTCTCTGTCATGTCAAGAAGTGTCTGCTCTTGGATTTTTTGTTTTAACCTTCAATGTAGCCCAAATCCCACGAATCTACAAGAAAAAGGGATATGAAAGAAGCAAAGCTGGACCCAGAGAAAACCATGCCTCCGGCAAAGGGACCGTGAGTAATCATTCGAATGCCACCCACACAGCTACTCCTGAGCGTCTTGCTATAGACACTGAAGCTTGTGGTGGGCTGAACGGTGCCCCCCAAAAAGATGTGTCCATGCCCTAACCTCCAGAACCTGTGGATGTGACCTCATTTGGAAAAAGTGTCTTTAGAGATGTGAGTGAAGGATCTGGAGATGAGATGACCCTGGCCCTAAATCCAGGGACAAGTGTCTTTACATGAAACAGAAGGAGGAAAAGCCATGGAGAAGAGATGGGGCTGGGGCTGGAGGGATGTGGCCACAAGACAAAGAACTGGGAACCAGAAGCTTGAAGAGGCAGGAAGGACCCTCCCCTGGAGCCTTGGAGGAAGCAGGGCCCTGCTGACACCTTGACTTTGGACTCTGGGCCTCCTGAACTGTGAGAGAATTAATTCCTGCCGTTTTAAACCATCCAGTTTGTGAAACTTTGTTAAAGCAGCTCCAGAAAAAGCTAACACAATGCTCAATGAGGTCCTAACAGGGGAAGTGGGTTGAGAGTAATTTCTCAGTCTGGGAGTCCCAATGACGAAATGTACCGAATTTGTAAAGTACTATTTTATTTTGTTTTATTTATTTTACTATTTTATCTTATTTCACTTCATTTTATCTTTTTTTTTTTGCGGTATGCGGGCCTCTCACTGTTGTGGCCTCTCCCGTTGCGGAGCACAGGCTCCGGACGCGCAGGCTCAACGGCCATGGCTCACGGGCCCAGCCGCTCCCCGGCATGTGGGATCCTCTCGGACCGGGGCACGAACCCGCGTCCCCCGCATCGGCAGGCGGACTCTCAACCACTGCGCCACCAGGGAAGCCCCATTTTATCTTATTTCCACACCGCATGGCTTGTGGGATTTTAGTTCCCCAACCAGGGATGGAAGCCCGACCCCTTGCAATGACAGCGTGAAGTACTAACCGCTGGACCGCCAGCGAATTCTCTGTAAACCACTTTTAAATCTTCACAGGGTCCTTCCCACAAGGCATGGCCTGGAAGTGATGTTGCAAATGCCGAGCAAACTTTGCACACATGAACACAAACCCCCAAACTGGCCTTTGTCACCCTGAATGCCTTGAAAAGCATTCCTCTCGGCCTCTGGTTCTGGTAAGGGGGAGAGCCTGATTCTTAGATGAAAACGGCGTCCAGACCTGGGATGTCCTTTCCTCTCCAAGGACAGACGCCTGCCTCACAGGCTCTCACTTCCTTACCTCCCGGGCCATACGTGATATCAAACACCAATGCAATGCCAGACGTCCAGCCAGCTTTGACATCAGCCCTGGACTGGGAAAAGTCAGCCTCTCTACGAGCTCCTGTGTTACCCGACATAGGAATCTGGGATCACCCAGCCTTGCTGGGCCTGCTCTTGTTCAAGGGTGCCAAGCGAGCACACTCACGGGCTCCTGATGGTCTCCTAAATGGGCCTGCATGTCCGCAGTTCTCAATGCCCGCCGCCTCCTTCCTTGCACTTTCGGCTGAGGGGAGCTGATATAGACGCCTCTACCTGCCCACCCTGGGGTGTCTGTGTGTTCTGCTCTCACCATATTTCCAGTTCTGGTCCAAGCCTGTATCTCGCTCCTTTGTGTTTGGCAATTTCAATACCTACATGTACAGAGAGAGAGGAAGAGGGGCAATTTCAGCACCTACAACTGGTCCAAAGGCAGATCCAACCCTCTCGCTGCCATAGGTGTCGTAAAAAACCAAAGGGCATCTCCCAGACCCTGCTGACACCTGCAGGAAATGAGACACAGGCAGGGCCTGCAGGGCTGACCCTCAGCACCAAGGAGGAGGAGGGCAGGAGCGAGGGGGGAGTCACACACTCGTAGTTTATTAACCAGTTTATTAACCAATCTCCCTGTGTAGGGAGAAGGCAGGACCCAAAGGCACCAGCAGCAGGCACCAGCCGCCTCTGGCTTTGAGCAGCAGGCCGGGGAGGAGAGGCTGGCCAAGTGGAGCCCCAGCTCTGGCCACCGAGACTGCCTCTCTTCACTCCAACTAGATTTGCTCTGAGCTCTGAAGAGATGAAAGCAGGTTGAGATCGAAAAACACAAAAAGGATGAAGGTCCGAGGCACATGGCTGCCAACATGCCCTCACCTGAATCATTCTGTTTTTACTGCGGTTGGCAACCCTGCTGCAGTTTGCAGCTGAGGACAGCCAGTCTGAGGTGGCCAAGCCTGTAGGGTCGCCCAGGGCAGCCCCACTTCAGGTGTAGATGTCAACTGTGCAAACTTGCGCTTTCAAAGGTGAGCTGGTGCCGGTGACAACTGTATGGGGACCCCCGTCTCACACACACACAACGACCACACCTAGTCTCTAAGCTGGGGGGCTCACCCCTATTCCACTTCCCTCTTTGGGTCGGTTTCAGCTCTAGAAATGTCACATGCGACCCCAAAGATATTTGAGGACAGGTTCACCCCAGCCCCCCCATCTCCACCTCCACGGCCAGACTCTTCTTACCACGTGTACATACCACGTGTCCCCAGGCACTGTAACCCACTCCGCACCCGCATTCATGAGGAGGACCCGGGCACTTACGGGCACAGGCGTGGTCATAAGATAGCTTATCTTATCTGTCCCCATGCCAACGGCTAGGAGTTTCTCCAGAGCAAGGCTGCGTGTGCGTCACAGCAAGCCTGGCGGCCAGAATGGACTTTTGTCCCTCTGTCCCACGCCGCCCCTAGACTCACTCTTTAAAATCCTTTGCAAATTGCCCTCGAAGTCCAGGGCCCACTGGTTGAGCGCGCAGGTGGCCACGGTTACCTTCCGGCCCATCCTGGCTGCAGTCGCCTGGGCAAAAGGCCGGCCGGACAGTGGGTCTTTCTGTCCTAGGGAGACAGGCGACCGCGGCTTGCGTCCTTCCGGCTTGCCTGGTCCCGTCCCGCTCGGCCCTGCAGGGACAGGGCCGCAGAGCCCCAGCGTCAGGCCCCGCCCAGGTCTCCCCGCCCTCGCCCCGCCCAGCCCGCGGAGCTCCCCGCCGCGCCTGCGCAGGAGGGAGGCCCGCGGAGCCGCGAGTGCTCGGCAAGGGTGCAAGCGCGCTACCCCCGCCCGCGCCGCCCCGACTCTGACCGGGCAGGTGGGACGGTCGCCAAGTCCTGGAGCGCAGGTGGAGAGGGGCCGGCCCGCCCGCGTGCCCCCATACGTCCCCGCAAACTGCATCTTAATACGCTTGTGCAATTTTATTTTCCCCCGTGATATTAATTACGTTCTTTTGGTTATGTCTGCATTTGTCACTGCACTGTGGGAATAAAGCCCACTTTATCCGTTCATAACGGGCGGACATTTAAGTTAGCAGCGTTGTGCCAGCACACACGCGCACTGCTATTTTCATTCCTGTAATGCATCCCGTGTGAGGGCAACTAGTTTCTCTCTGCCTACCGTTGCCAGTTTCCCCTGGAGCTGCACTTACCTGCGCCTCGCCAGGCGCCAGGCGTAGGATATGCATTTGTGCAACTTTACTAAATGTTACACAGTTTCCTCTCTGAAGCATTTGAACCTATTCACTACCAGCAGTTTTTTCAGGTTTTGTTTTCACATTTCACCCTTTAGTCCCCTTAGTGTAGGAATTCATATTTTTCCCCTTGTGAATAAGTAGCTGGCTGACCATCGTTGATGGAATAGGCCATCCTTTTCTACTGGTTTGCAATGCTACCTCTGCCATACATACTGTACACGTTTTCATATTTCAGACAAACTTGTATCCTGTTTATAAAGTAATGCTTGTTCATGAGTTTCAATTTGGAAACTTCAGAAAACCACAAAAATGTTTATATGTTCATTCATTTAATCCTCACTTTGACCCTTTGGGGCAGTTTTCATTGCTAGAAATACCTCAGTTCTTTCCAGTATGCTCAAATATCTCCTGCCAACCATGGCTGATTCTAGGCCTTGGGCAGGGAAGGAGCAAATCCTCCAATGTCTGGTTGGAGCAGAAACTAAGGACGTTCTCCAGAAATGATGGGAACAAGTTATTTGAAAAGAAAGAATCAGTTTGGAGGGGTTCCCACTGGCCAAGTATGGGACAATAGGAGAACTTTTAAAAAAAGTAAGTGACAGTACAGGATCGTAAGTCAATGAGCAAAACATCTATTAGTCCATACTGACAAAAAATTAAGAGAGGGAAATTCTTTACAGAAAAATGCCAACTAATAAATATTGAACGGATGAGGAAGATCACCCTTTTTGCATCAAGAAGTTTGGTTCAGGCAAGAGTCATCATTAAATGCTAGATAATTGGACCGAGGGTTATTTGTGAGCAGTGTATTTACAGTCTCAAAGTATCGCTCCACAGCTTACTCGTTAATCATGAAAGGAAAAATGGAGACTTTTGGCGATACCACCTGAACCACACGATCAAACTTACCATCAACAAAGGGACAAAGGGACATCGTGTTGCCTCCTGCTATGATGCATGAAGATAGGACATCTGGGTAGTATATCGTCCTGCCCCACAATGCGTAACCTAAAAGCAAGGACAAGGAAAACAGCCAAACCAAATCAAGAGACTTGCTGTGAAAAGCCAGCCCTGACTCTTCAAAATTGTCAAGGACGGAAAAGAGACACTAAGACAAAATAGAAAGCCCTGCTGGTGCAGTGGTGTAGTGAAGGCAGGCTGAGGAGCAACATGCACAGTGTGGTTCCCCGATTGGATCCTGGGTTTTTTTAAAATGAGCAACAAACAACATGATTGGGACAATTGCAGGAAGCTGAATATGGGTAATATATTAGACAATAGCATTGAATGGAGGTTAAATTTCCAGCGTGTGCTCATTCTATTTTGGTAAAGTAGAAGAATGTCCTTGTTTTTAGGAGGTGGATACTGAAATATTCAGGAGGGAGGTATCATCTGTAGCTAATTAGTGGGGGGGGGGAGGAGGGGATACACACACCTACAGAGCGAGAGAGAGAGAGAGAGAGAGAGAGAGAGAGAAGTTAAATATGGCAAACTGTTGACGGCTGCTGAATCTAAGTATGTGGGTGTTCACTTAACTATTTATTCAACTGGTCTGCATGTTGGACATTTTCAAAATAAAAAACGACAGGGGAAAAACATGTCTCTGTGAGGGACACAGAGATGGCCATCCAGATCCCTCTGCCAGTAAGCCGATGCCCCAGATGTTGGAAGTTGGGGTCAGCAGCAGACACCTTCAGCTGCCCTCCCCTCCAGGGGCTGCCTGGGTTGCACAGCTGCCCAACCCAAGGTCATGCCCTTGCAAGGGCAGGGGTATATGAAGGAGGCTTGGCCATTCCTGCTGTCCACAGTAATAATCAATAAACCAACCTACAAAAGGAATAGAAGAGTTTTATTTGAGGCAAACTGAGGATTAGAGCCCAGGAGACGCTGATTCAAGAAGCGATTAAGGGCTTCCCTGGTGGCGCAGTTGTTGAGAGTCCGCCTGCCGATGCAGGGGGCACGGGTTCGTGCCCCGGTCTGGGAAGATCCCACATGCCGCGGAGCGGCTGGGCCCGTGAGCCATGGCCGCTGAGCCTGCGCATCCAGAGCCTGTGCTCCGCAACGGGAGGGGCCACAAGAGTGAGAGGCCCGCGTATCGCAAAAAAAAAAAAAAAAAAAAAGAAGCGATTAAAATTGCAAAATGGGAGAGGCTTCTAAAGGCGAAACCCCCCAAAATGAGAAAAGTTGTTTGTCAAGAATCGAAATTGCAGTTGGCAAGAAGAGTGCTTGTTAAGCAAGGATTGGTTGGGGCCCAACGTGGTTGCATAGTTACAAGAGGAGACCTTGAGCCTTTCAAGGTTACAGCGAGCAGCCAGCAGCTATTGTTCTGAGAACAGCTGGTGGTGTCCTTGAGGCTGACACAGTTCAGAAAAGTCAAGTTCTCAGTGATGTAGGAACAGGCCTGTGGTGGCCTCCTAGCGGCGGGCTCTCCCTGACACCCCTGAATAAAACTGCTACCCACACACCCTGCTTTGATGTTCTCCACACCACTTTCCACCATCTGACACCCTCTATGCCTACCTGATTGTTTCTTGATTACGCACCACCACTACCGCGCGTGCGCCCCAAGAGCAGGGATTTTGGTCTGTTTTGTGGGTTGTTGTGGACCCGGCAATCTGTACACCACAGGCACAGCGTGGGCTGCGCGCCTTTGAGACCCCATTGGCAGAAGAGGAAACTGAGGCTGGGGAGCTAAGCCGCTTGCCCACGACCACCGGTGGGGACGAACCCCCCTCCCCACCCCCCTTCCCACCCCCCCAGCCTGGGCGGGGCTCCCCGGCCCTTAGAGAGGCTGTACGCAGGGCGGGCCCTCAGCCGTCAATCTCGCGCCCCGCGGCTGCAGAGTGGAGCGCGTGGTGGCCCGGAGTCAGCCCAGGGGGTGGGGCGAGGCGCCGCGGCCAATCGCGGGGCGCGGGGGCGCCGGGCCTCACAGGGCCCGTCTCCAATTGGTCATCTGCTATTACGCCACATCTCGGGGCGACCGGCTTGGAGAGCCCGGGTAGGAGCGGGTGCGGAGCCGGGGGCGGACACTGGCGCTCAGGTAAGCGGGCCAGCTGCGCAAATGTGAGACGCGCGCAGGGTAGCGGGGGGGCGAGCAGATCCGGGGGCGTGCGCAGGTCAGGGGTGGGATGGGCGCGCAGGAGCGTGGAGGGGGGCTAGTGCTCTGGCGAGGAGGAGATGCGTGCTCAGGTGGGCAGGGGTGCGTGCAGGTGAGCAGAGGCCGGAGATCTAGGGGCGCAGGTTGGCCACTCGAAGACGACCTTTCGGAGATGCTCCGTCCCCCGGTGGTCGGGAGATCCCGGGGGAGCCGGGGCGGGGCGGAGCCAGGTGGGGCTTCCTGGGCCGGGTGGGCCGGTTCCTTCCTCGGGTGCCCCGCGTGAGCGGATGCAGTTTTCTGTTGAGAAAACGCGTATAATTTGTCTTTGGTCACCGAGAAGGTGGGAGCAGGTAGCAGGAGACTCTGAATTGCTTTACTAGGAATAGATTAATGGCGGGGGGGGGGGGGGTCGATGCACGGCGGTCAGGGCAGGGAGTGCTCACAAAAGACCAAACGCGCCCTCTTTTCTTTTCCAGCCTTCCCGACTAACTTAAATAATGATGTATTGCCTCTTTCCTGGACATTTTATAATTTTATGAAAAAGGTTTTTAAGGGTAGGAATTGCTCTGGTGAGATTCCCGACAAAAGGTAAAGAAAGGAGACAGGAAAGTTGGAAATGAGGAATCGTGTTTTATCAAAAGTGGTGTGAGAGACCTGTCATTTACTCGGTGTTTCCTGAGTGTCCGGCACTGGGCTGGGTGCTTTGACCTTAATTCTCAGAGCAACCTGTGTACTTGGCATCGCCCCCATCTTACAGATGAGGAGACTGAGGCTCCCGAGAGGTGAAGTGACATGTAGAGTCATGTACTTAGCGGCAGAGCCGGGGTTCAAACCCAGAGATACCGGCGACATGACTTTGGTTTCGGGGGAAGAGCCCCATCGGCAATGCCTGCATTTAGTTGGGGATGGGGGTGGGGATGAGAAGCTGAGAAGCTTGGGGTTTGCAGAGGCCAGGTGGTGGTTGAGCAGCCCCAGGCACCTTGAAGGTCCCCAGGAAGGTGGCAGGAACAGGCCTGAGGAGGATGGAGTTACCCCACCTGTAGGACACTCGCCACTCAAAAACCAGGACGGTTTGCCAGGCAGAAACGCAGAAACAACCATGCACAATTAATTCTTGGAAAACTTCCCACAAAATCCTTTTATGTAACTGCTGCTAAAAAAAAAAAAAAAAAAAATAGTGGCAGATTTATGCAGCAGATCTACCTGTTTATGTAGAAAATCTACCTAGTAGAAAGCTGCTTTCTAAGATAAGAGAAAGTGAAGAAGCAAACTTACAAAAGAATTTAGAGGTAAACGAATTTTGGGGGAAAAAAAGGAGGGAGAGTGGGTGTGTATCGTGTGACAAGTAGCTCGTGAGACAATCCGGAGAATACACAGCAAAATTCGGTGACTCCAGGGACTGGATTGAGGGGATTTGTTGTCTGACTTTCAAACTTATGTTGAAGTGATGGTGTTACAGTGAGTGTATATTTTGCAACTTTCAAAAAACAGAAACCCTAGGGCTTCCCTGGTGGCGCAGTGGTTGAGAGTCCACCTGCCGATGCAGGGGACACAGGTTCGTGCCCCGGTCTGGGAGGATCCCACATGCTGCGGAGCGGCTGGGCCTGCGCGTCCAGAGTCTGTGCTGCGCAGCGGGAGAGGCCACAACAGTGAGAGGCCCGCGTACCGCAAAACAAAAAAACAACAAAAACAACAAAAAACCCAGAAACCCTGTATCTGCAGTCAAAGCTGCAGTTTACCCTTTAGAATTAGAGGTCAGCGTTTCTGGAATTTCCTTCCAGGGCTCACACGTATTTCTGGAGGCCTCAGAAGCACCCCAGGAGCGGGTTGCCGTGCCCCAGCCAGGACCTCAACCCTCCCCAGGGAAGTCAGGCCAGAGCTGTCCAGTGCCAAGCACTGGAAAGAGCCAAGAGCAGCCTCTGCATTTGGCAACTGAGGCTTGTGAGTTGCATGTGCCAGTTGAGGGAGTGACCACACCATCGGCAGAGGGCTGGGGGGATGCAAAAAAGCTGCAGGTAAACCCAAGAATGACCCCCGAAATCACTCCCCTATGCCTTGAGAGCAGATGACCTCCCTGACCCCGGAGAGAGCCACAGATGTTCCCAGAATTGTGGATCTAAGGACTCCAAGAGCTGTTACAACAACTCATTTCATCCTTGCTAAATTATTTTATTATACAAGTGTCCACTAGAAAAACTAGGAAAGGGAGGGGGGAAAGCCCACGTGGATGTCCCACACTACTGAGGGTTTTGGTATATGGCTTTTTGAATAGCTTTTTAGTGATAGACTGTCTTGCAGCTTGCCCTTGTGCTGTAACATACCAGGGGACTTTTTTCCATGTTAAGCTCATTCTTTTTAACAGTTGCTGAGTATTTCACTGTACCGGTGTGTCAGTGTTTCTCGCACCTGTGGGTTTACACAGCCATCTGCATGTGTCCCAGGATAAATTCGTACAAGTAAATGCTGGGTCACCCTGAAGGTCTACCTGGCCTCTGGAACTGTTCTCCTACCAGGAGAGCAGCTGCCCAACTCTCACTGGTTCTGAATTGTATCATTCCTTTAAGTCCAAGTTGGGGCATGTCTGTATTTTTCAGTGTCTACCACTCCTTGGACTAACAAATTTCCAAAACAGAACCCCTGCTGTTCCGATAACATTCCAACTAAATGTTTCTGTATGTATGTTAGGATAGTACCTGGCACAGCACTCAAAGATTGGCTTTCGTCTCCACGGCCTCCCAAGTGTGTCACAGAGGGTGGCGTGCCCACAGACCCAGCTCCGTCCCTGTAGGTCTGTGCTAACAACTTGCTCCGCTTTCCTCGCCTCAACCCCCTCATCTGTAAAATGGGCCTAATGACGGCAACTCCAGGATTGGGGTGGGAATTGTATGAGCTAATGGGTGCTTGGAGCTTGGTAGATGCTCAATAAATAGTCGCCCCCTGTGATAGGTTGTATCATCCAATATCTCACGTTCTTTTAATACCATGCTGCTTCCCCATCAGGAGTCAGAGCCTGCTTCCCCTCCCCTTGAAAGCTGGTGGGCTTGTGACTCACTGTAGCCAGATGAATGTGCTGGGCTGACGTGGGGCAGAAAAGGCAGCTTGGGCACCTCCTCCCACTGCCTTGAGTCCGCCATGCTGGGAGGAAGCCCAAGCTAGCCCACACTGAGTGAGCACGTGATGAGCCGCCGCTCCGGGACACCCCAGGCCATAGCTACTTAGCCAGCCTCCCCAGATTCCCAACCCACGGGAACAATGAAAGAGGACGAAAGACTGCTTGTTTTGTTTTGACCGCACCCCTCAGCTTGTGGGATCTTAGTTCCCCGACTGGGGATTGAACCTGTGCCCTTAGCAGTGAAAGCATGGAGTCCTAACCGCTGGACCGCCAGGGAAGTCCCGAAAGATTGTTGTTTTAAACCACTACGTTGAGGAGTGATGAGCTGTGCAGTGGGTAACAGAACCCTCTGGGGTTGGGCCTTGCAGGTGCCTCCCCCTTAGACCTCTGCCAGGGCAAACTTCACCCCGATGCCCTGCGTGAGCCCCGCTGAGCCTTCCTGAGGCCTGGGTGGTGCTGGTGGCGGTGTCGGCAGTAGCCGACTCTCTGGGGCGGACTCTGATGGGGCTTGGGTAGGGCTCTGAGCACTTGGCCCCCTGACCTCATTTACCCGACAGAGTAAGTTACTTTGCGGATGAGGAAACCAAGCCTAGCGGAGAACTTGCAGCCTTGAGGGTGACATCTGGGCCTCCTGGGGGTTCACCATGCCATCCCATCCCTGCCATGGTCCTGGGTCTCTGATGCATCTCCAAATACCAAACCCTCAAGATGCCGAAAGAACTGCCACGGGGCTTAAGCCTTCTGTTGTGTGGACCCCGAGCTGTCGATGGTGATGTTCTCAGCTATAGAACATTGGAGACACTCACCCGGACCGCTTTGCTGTGAGGAACCCGCAGACGTCTCCCCCGCCGGGGCCACGTAGTGGCCAGACTGGCCCTTGAGGTTCTTATGATTGCAGGACGCCTTCAGCTAAAACCATCATGGAACGTTGAGGAACGAGATTTATTGCTCACAGGTCCTGTGGGTACATGCAGCCAGATTGTGGGTAGAAAGAGGATGCGGGTGTGGGGCTGGGCTCTGCCTTTATGAGGGCACGAGGGCGGGGTGTCTAGGGTTTCACGGGGTCACTCCTTATTGGTGAATTTAAAGCATAGGAACAGGAATTAGGGTGTGGGAAGGGAGCAGCGCGGTTACTCAAGCTGTCAGTCGCTAGGTTACCCCGGACTTCCTGAATGAGGACCCTTCGTGGGTTGGGGGACGCCTTGGTCCTTACCTGGTGGTTCTACTGGTGGCTGTGTGTTTATTCAAGGTGGATGGCTTTTGAAATGGATGCTTACTGTCAGGCACTCACACTGCATCATCCCAAACCCTCAGGAGAAACGTCCCTTTATCTTTGGCCCGTGGAACTCAAAATCCGATCCAGGGAGCTGACCAGGGTGCCAGAAAGCCCCCAGGCATTTCCCTGGCTCCTTCCCGGGTGTGGACACGAAACCTCCTTTATCAAGCTTTAACAACAAGCGCAGAACCTGGTGTGTGTTTGTGTGTGTTGTGGGGGTGGGGAGGGGTTTGATGCCCCAAGACACTCAGGAAGGTCACAGGTCCAGTAAGTCTGCTGAGAACCAGCCTCCGAGCCCAGATTACTGTCAGTGATGCCCTGTATTCTTGGGATCTCACTGGCTCCTAGAACGTGCAGTGGGAATGTGCAAGCTCCAGCGGGGCTTGGTCCAGGTCGATGGCACAAATGGCTTGTAGAAACGGTTCAGAGGCATGTGCGCTGCCTGGTGTGAGTCTGCAAAGAAGCCAGCTTTGGCTCGTTGCTGCTCACCAGCTCTGTGTCTGCCGTGCTAAGGCTCATCTGCAAGACAACTCCTCCATGAAGCCCTCCATCCAGCGCTGCCCGTTGTGAATCAGTGCTTACTCTTTGGCAGACAGTGTGGGTGCCAGGCAGAGAAGCTGCGTGATAAGATTGCCTTATCCTGGGGGATCCCCATCTGTGGGGGCCTCTTGTGCTTTTGAACCCCTGGGCGCTGAGCTTGCACCTTTCACTTGGTTCCAACGGTGGGCCTCGAGAAAATATCACTTGGGTCCTTATCTCCCTGTGTCTCCCTGAGTCTCTTCGTGTCCCCTGCAGGACTTCGTTCAGCGGGTTGAAAAGGATCAAGCAGGCCTTGTGGAGTGTGGGAATCTAGCGACTTGAAAGGGGGCAGTTCAAGAAGGAAAACCTGCGTTCTGCCATGAAACCGCTTGATAAGAGGTTGGAGGTAAGCCCATCTCAGCATTGCTGCTCCTGGGCAAAGGCAGTGACTTTTCAGCTTTGGAAAAGTAAAGGCAGCTGGTCCATCAGCTCTTGGTATCAATTCTTGTCTGATTCTTAGCAAAAAAAATAAATTACATCCAGAATACCACCCTGTGCCCTATTTTCAGCCATCTACTGCCAAGGATGTTACTTACACCTTTATTAAAAATTCAGTGCTTATGACAGAGAGGTGAATGAATGCTATTATAAGCTCAGAATAATTATTTGGGCTTGTTTTAATCCCTAGGAGATATGCTTCTTCCTTTTGGCTTTCCACATTTAGTTCTCAGCCTATACATTTCTGGCCCTTTTGCAATTTTCCAGCATGTTAGATCAGAGTAACTGCTATTACCAGGCTCGGCATTCTGTGTTTTGGGGCTGTAAGGATGGGTGGTCCCCGCCCATAAAGAACTCTTCAGCTTGCCTCGTCCATCATAGATGCTCCATAAACTAACCTGTGTGAATTAAATTCAGTGATGTGGCTGCGCTTTTCATTATTGAAAACCTGTACATGAATATACAGTTGTATTAAAGTAACTCATGTTCGCATTTAGAATAAAATCAGTGTCAAGAGGCTTATATGTAAAGTGAACAGTTCTGTAACTCATCTTATAGTCTCACTTCCCAGAAGCAAATACTTGTCATCCTCTTAGCTACTTTTGTGTTGTTTTTACCTGCTTCTATCTAAACCATTTCCTTTCAGCACTCCCAACTTTACACGTTTCCTTCTATACATCTAGTAGTCAGTCAATAATCAGAGTTTACATGGTTCTGGCAAAGTTATTATTATTTACTGTTAAGCCAAGTAATGTACTATCATTATGGCTTGGGTTTTTTCCCCCCTTTATATGGCTTTTTAAACTTTCTGGAGTTAATGGTTGCCTCACTTTTTCCATATACTCAGGTTTCTATGTATCTATCACTAATTTTTTTTCTGCATGTTTTAACAGAGCCATCCTACATATCAATAATTTTCCTACGCACTCTAACACAACAAAATGTGTCATTTCCATTCCTCCCTCACCCCTGTAGCCATTCATCTTGTGCCAGTGTGGACTGGTTACTTACTGTCTGGTCCACTGCACAGCTGTTATCTTGGGACTTCCTCTTGTCCTTTCACTGGGCATTTCTTTAGCAGCTTTCTTGGATCCTGTGTCTTCTCTGAATAATAGTTAACCTGGGAATAGAATTGTAGGTTGAAAAAAGTTTCCGTCAGAATTTTAAGTTTTCCACCCTTGTTTTCTAGAATCCAGCTTGCTGCTAGCATGATTCTTAATCCTGGATTTTTTCTGAAAGCTTTTAAGATCACCTTTTCTTTAATGCCTGGTATTTTGAACCTTGACAATTGTGAACTTGTTCTAGATGTGGGGATGTCACTGCTTCCCCCATATTATGACCACTGGTTGGCTTGTATGTTGGTACAAGATGAGTGGCTATGGGTGGGAGAGAGGAATGGAAATGATAAATTGTGTTGGAGTATGTAGAAAAATTATTAATATGTATGATAGGTCTGTTAGAGCATTCAGAAAAAAAAATTAGTGATAGATGCGTAGAAACCTTAGAAAATGGAAAAAGTGAGGCAACCATTAACTCCAGGAAAAATAAAAAGTCATATACTGAGGAGGGGACATTTTATATGAGACCTGAATGAGGAGACCTGTAAAGCGTGTGCTAAGCTGAGAAGTAGCAGGTGTCATGAACAAGATAAACCACATTTAAGGATTGGTAGGGAAATCTAGAAAAATGGTACAGGTGAACCGGTTTGCAAGGCAGAAATAGAGACACAGATGTAGAGAACAAACATACGGACACCAAGGGGGGAAAGTGGCAGGGGAGGTGGGGGTAGTGGTGGTGGTGTGATGAACTGGGATATTGGGATTGACATGTATACACTAATATGTATAAAGTAGATAACTAATAAGAACCTGCTTATAAAAAATAAATAAATAAAATTAAAAGAAAAGGATCAGTAGAGACCTTGTGCCTGGAGCAGAGGGTATGAAGGGAGAGTGGGGGGGGGAGGGGAGGCAGGAGCACATCGTGGGAGGGCTCTGAGCCACAGGCACCCGGGTTCACCTAGTAAGAAGGATGTTGCGCTGTCGTTGGAAAATGAATTGAGAGAAGCAAGAGCAGAAGTCGGGCCATGTGGGAGGTTCTTGCGGGTTCCAGGAGTGAGTCTAAGATGCACTGATCCCTTCCCTGGCTGGAATCTCCCATCCAGGACAAGATAATGAGTAGGTGAATGAAGGAGGCCAGCCCTGTGGGGCCTGTGAACAGTGGCAGGGAGGTGCACTGTCCGTTTGTCACGGGACGATCTGAATGGGGTGTCTCCTTCCCTCAGGGCCCAATGGCTGCAAAATCGCAGTCCAACGATCCCAAAACCAAGAGTCCTGGCAGCGTCACCTCCGGCAAGGCTGCGACCCAAGGGCAGTGGGGCCGTGCCTGGTAAGGCTCTCACCCATCTTCCCAGCTAGAAAGTAAAGCGGGATCTCAGTGAGAGGTTGCCAGCCTTTGGGATTTTGTGAACCTCTTTAAAAAATTCTTTTTATCAGCAAGACTATCATTAGTAGCAGTTTCCCCTTTTAGAGAGTGAGGCATTACAAGAAGAAGAAACTAAAAACTGATTCCAAGGACAGCTGGTGCCCTTGTACCGCCCTCACTGTGTAGCACATGGGGGTCATGGCTCTCGAGCCATAGAGTGCTGGGGACTTGGTGCATGTCCCCCATGGCCCAGAACGGGAAGCCTCCGGCCACCTGGGTTGTGAAAGGCCTTCTGCCTTTCGGGTCCTGGGCCCTGGGCTCTCTGGGGGTGCCCACGGGTCTGTCGGCCTTCAGACTGCTTACAGTGGGGCATGCAAGTGGGGTGCCTTCCCCAGGCAGCGGGGACCTTTGCACGGCGAGCCGACAACCTTCTCTTGGGGAGCGCTGGCGCGTTTGCGCGTGGAGCACAGCATCCCGTGCGTCAGGTCCGAGGGTCAGGAGGGTGCCACGTGACCTCCTACCGTCCGTCTGCCCCGCAGGGAGGTGGACTGGTTTTCCTTGGCAGGCGTCATCTTCCTGCTGCTGTTTGCACCCTTCATCGTGTACTATTTCATCATGGCCTGCGACCAGTACAGCTGCTCCCTGACGGCCCCCTTGGCGGACATCGCCACCGGGCGGGCTCGACTCTCGGACATCTGGGCCAAGACGCCACCTGTGACAACGAAAGCGGCCCAGATCTACGTGGCGTGGGTCACATTCCAGGTCAGCCCTCCCGGCCACCGGCCACCGTGCTCAGGGCTCCGCCTCTGCAGAGCATCCCCTCCTGCTGGAATAGTCCTGGCCCCTTGTCAGGGGTGGAGTCCTGGCTCACACTGGCATTCTCATTCCCGGGACCCAGCAGGGAATCACCTGCAGCCTGAGAGACTTCACTTTGTCTTCAGATCAAGGGCACCTGGTGGCATTTCAGTGTCCGACTCGCTTTTGGCTGAGCCTCCTCGAGGTTCAGGGCTGTGCCCAGCCCTGCAGGGACCTGCTGAGCAGGAAGCAAGACCCCGTGGGAGAGCGTGAGGGCGTGGCCCACCAGGGAAGCCCCATATGCACCATGGGAAGCTTATCCTAGGGCTGCCTGTGGGAAGGAGCACCCAGCCCCAAAGGGCCGCTCTCGGTCTCAGCAAAGCCAAGGCTGTGTCCCCAGCAGGTGGTTGCACAGACCTGTCCAAGGACAGCCTTGGCTCTGCTGTGATCCCACTGGCCTCCCAACCAGAAGGAGTTCATCAGAAGGCTGTCTGCACCATGAACTGGGTGAGCAGGTGGTGTTTATTATCTGAACCCAGGAGGTTTCCAGGGAAACGGTGCTGTGAGATGCCCCCCCTTCCTGTCCCGGGGTTTCCTGACCTGAAGGAAGGCTTTGACCACTACTAGCTGTTTCTCCCCACATTCCCAGCTTTTGGGCTTCAGATTCCCTCTCATTTCAGGTCTCTTGGTCCCTTTGGGTAAAAAGTGATCCAGAGCAGCGAGAGTCACAGTAGTCTAAAGGCAGAAACAGCCCACATGTCCATCGACAGATATGGATACACACAGTGTGGTCCATCCACATGGCGGGATGGCGTTGTGCCATAGAAAGGAATGAAGGTCTGACACAGGCTGCAGCGTGGATCGACCTTCAGAACAGGATGCTCAGTGAAAGAAATTAGCTACAAAGGGACAAATCCTGTCTGATTCTGTTTATATGAAAAGTCCAAGATAGGCAAATCCATAGAGACAGAAAGTGGGTTAGTGGTTGTCAGGGGCCGGTGGGCAGGGGCCGAGGGGAGTGACTGCTTGTGGGTGTGGGGTTCCCTTTTGGGGGGCTGAAACTGTTGTATAATTAGACATTGGGGAGGGTTGCACGAGCTTGGGGGTGCACTGAACACTTCGGTGAACACTTTGAAAGGGTGAGTCGTACAGAATGCGAACCAGTGGGTTCTCCCGAGGGGAGTGTCCCGTGGGGAGACGGCTTGGGTGCTCTGAGTAATGATGAGTTTCCTGTTCAGGGCCCTCTTCAAAGCCCACAGTCAGCCTGCAACCAGAGCTCCCGGAGCTGTAAACTCTTCTGGAAGAAATAACTGGCTATGAGTAGGCTTTCTCGCATTCCTTCGGTGCCTTCCCATTTATCATCTCGGTTAATAAAGGAAGGCTGTGTCGAAGCACAGCAAGGCCCTCCAGCTCACAGGGAATTTAGCTGAAAACCTCTGTGTCTCAGGTGCTTCTGTACATGCTGCTTCCTGACATCTGCCACAAGTTTCTGCCGGGCTACGTGGGGGGCGTTCAGGAAGGCGCCATGACTCCCGCAGGTAAGCTGGGCTCCGCCCCTGCTCCCCACCACCTGTGCCAGCTCTGCCCTCCCTTCATCTCACGGGGCCTCCCCCCCACCCCCGCCCCCGCCCCCGTGCAGCTTCCATCCCAAAGGCTGCCCCCGGCAAAGTAAAAACTTTGCTTGGGAATTTCCACACCCCGGGACCGCCCCAGATTCGAGGTGGGAAGTCACCTTCTCAATCAGGGAACGGAATGCGCCCTGCCCCACACTGGCTGTGTAGCTGGAATCACGGAGCATCTCCCCGGCGGCCACGCTTCGAGTCCCCCAGGGGCACCTGGTGGGGCGGGGCTTTTGTTAAGGGGCCCTTAATGGTGGGGCTGCCTGGCCCATTCATTCCCCACAGTCACTGAGACCCCACCCCAGCACACACAGAGCACCTGGTCCCTCAGGGAGGCTGCTGGGCCCCCCGCCAGGTACCCTAGGGGATGCTCGTCAGCTTCTGCTGTGGCTCAGCCCCAGCCTCCGGCAAACTGCAGGCTGGTGACTCAGCCTCTGGCTGGTTCCTGACATTCTGCACTCTCTCACCCTTCCAGGAACTCAGCAAGCAGGAGCGGTTATTCCCCGGCTCACAACGTGAGGTGTGCCGCTGGCATTTTGACCCTAGGGGCCCAAATTGCAGCAGCAGCTGACTGGCTGTCAAGCCTGGGGTCTGGGGACCCTGGCAGCTGACGCCCAGAAAGGCGGTAGGGCCGGAGCCAGGAGCTGTTACAGCTGGGAAAACGCCTCCACTCCCCCCTCTACCCTCTGCAGGAATCGTCCACAAGTATGAGATCAACGGCCTGCAAGCCTGGCTCATCACGCATCTCCTCTGGTTTGTTAATTCCTACCTCCTCGCCTGCTTCTCTCCCACCGTCATCTTTGACAACTGGATCCCGCTGCTCTGGTGTGCCAACATTCTGGGCTACGCTGTCTCCACCTTCGCCATGATCAAGGGCTACTTCTTCCCCACCGATGCCCGAGACTGGTACGTCCTCAGCGGCCGGTCGAGCCCAAGATGGAGAGTAGGTGCCTTTTTCTGTTACCTTGGGCTGGGAGGTTGCAGAGCCCTGAGGATTGAGAATCCTTGAAGGAGGAGCTTCAGGGAACCTGGTGGGCTCTGGGAAGCATCCTTTCCAAATGTCTGGGTGGCTTCTCCCACCTTAGGGAGGATGCAGTTGAACACGGCCGAGTCCATCTTTGGTGGCCGAGCCGTGTTGTGTAGGGCTGTCAGGGAGCAGGGGGGTGGAAAAGGCAGCTCCTGGTTGGGGGGCAAAGGCAGTCCATCACCTCTTTTTCTGGAATGTCAGTGTGGCCTGAAACAGTCTTAGTGAGGGGTCCTGTTTTCTCAGTGGCTTTCATGTAACAACTTCCCAGGGAGAGCCCTACTGATTGGTGTCCATTCTCATGGAGCTCTGGGTTGGATAGTTATCAACCATGCATCCATCTCTCCTTCATCTATCCATATATCCAGTTCTTCGTCCTTTCATCCATCCATCCATCCACCTACCCGTGCACCCATCCACCCATCCATCCATCCATCCATTCATCTCCCCATCCAACCACCTACCCATCTAACCATCTCCCATCCCTTCCTCCCTCCCTCCCTCCCTTCCTGTCTCCCTGTATCCATCCATTCACCCATGCACCCATTCATCCACCCATCCATCCATCCATCCATTCATCTCCCCATCCAACCACCTACCCATCTAACCATCTCCCATCCCTTCCTCCCTCCCTCCCTCCCTTCCTGTCTCCCTGTATCCATCCATTCACCCATGCACCCATTCATCCAGCCCATTCATCCATCCATCCATTTATCCATCCATCCACTTATCCCCCCATCCCTCCCTCTCCACCTCCTTCCATCCGTCCATTCATCAAGAGATGTTTGTTGGGTTCCTCCTGTAGACAGGTGTAGGCAGAGGGGCTTTAGGTGTAAACAAGATTCTTATTCTCGGGGTGCTTACATTTTAGTTTGGGGGTCCAAATGAAAATAAAGTATGTTTCCTTTAACTGTTACACCTAAACTCTTAGGAAATGTGTTTGGTTGGTGGTACTTTGAGCTTGTGTGATTTTTTAATCAAATAATGAGGTTGGTCTTCTATGACTCATGGAAATCATTTTCTCTGCTTTATAATCACATCCCCTATTGTAGACTTTGTATATTTGGCTTCTTTCTACTTATCCTAACTGAGGGAAATGGACACGAAAATATGCTTCTCTGACTAGCACAGAAATCCCTGTGTATGTACAGCAAGTTATACTTAATGAAGGTCTCCACATGGGTTATCGTGGCTGATTGTCTGGTCACTCCTGGAGAGGGCTATGGGTCAGGTAACCAGGGTAATGAAACATTAAACTTGCCCAGCAAGGGATGGGTGTGGGCCCTGGAGCCAGGCACCCGGCTCTAAGCAGCATGCTTTTTTTCACATCTACCTTGGCATCACTTATAACTCCACTTGCCCACGGGAGACCCGAATGCCCTGTGAGTCTTTCAGAATAAAATCTCTGTCCAGTCGAGCCAGTTGGACAGCTCACCTGTGCTGTGCCTCCAGGGAGCCTGGAGTGGGGAGGAGGACCCTGGGTGCTGGCCCAAGGGAGGCTTAAGCACAGATACAATCTCCCCACCTTCCCTGGAACAGAGTGAGCAGCTCAAGGGCCAGAGATGAACATGGAGTGAAGTACTGGGTCTGCGGGGAGAGAGGGAGGCTGACTGGACCTCTGCTTGCTGCATCCCTGCAGTTCACGGCAGGTCTCCCCCCAGGTCATCTCTCTTGGGCCTGCAGTACCCAGGCTGGGCTGAGCACCTGTGTCCATGCCAGCCAAGTAGGCCACCTGTGAGATACGCTCGTTAACGACACGCGTCTGTTCTTTGTATTTTAAAGCAAATTCACAGGCAATTTCTTTTACAACTACATGATGGGCATTGAGTTTAACCCCCGAATTGGGAAGTGGTTTGACTTCAAGCTCTTCTTCAATGGACGCCCCGGGATCATTGCCTGGACCCTCATCAACCTGTCCTTTGCAGCGAAGCAGCGGGAGCTCTACGGCCACGTGACCAACTCCATGGTCTTGGTCAACGTCCTGCAGGTAGCCCCTCTGTGGCCCAGGGGGGTGGGAGCTCTGACACCCGGTGAGCGCTGGGGAAGCCTGAAAGCCAGATAGTTTTCAAAAGACCATAATCTGCTGCCTTTACAAGGGGGTCGGCCCCCTTCCCACGTGTCCCTGGTCAGTACACGGCCGCTCCTGTGTTGCAGGCCATCTATGTGCTGGACTTCTTCTGGAACGAAACCTGGTACCTGAAAACCATTGACATCTGCCATGACCATTTTGGGTGGTACCTGGGCTGGGGGGACTGCGTCTGGCTGCCGTACCTCTACACGTTGCAGGTGAGGAGCGGGGGCAGGGAGCCCCCCGTCACGTGTGCGCAGCGCAGCAGCACGCTGAGCTGTAAGGCCCCCGGGCACCCCCAGCGCTGCCCTCGGAGCTGACACAGCTGAGCACGTGCCGAGGCTTGTCCTCACCCAAATGTCTGTTTTTTGGGGGGTGTGGGGTGGCGCCAGATCCTGGAGAAGGGAGGCTGCTCCCCTGTTTTAGGAAGAAGAGAAGGCTTAGTGTATGAGTCAGCATAGGCCACTGTAACAAATACCACGGACCAGGCGGCTTAAACAACAGGGTTCATTGTCTCCCCATCTGGAGGCTGGAAGTTCAAGATCAAGGTGTCGGTAGGGTTGATTTCTCTGAGGCCTCTCTCGGCGTGTAGACGGCCGTCTCCCTGTGTCCTCACAGGGTCGTCCCTCTGTGTGTGTCTGTGTCCTGACCTCCTCTCCTTATAAGGACCCCAGTCCTACGGGATTAGGACCCACCCTAGTGGCCTCATTTTACCTTCATCACCTCTTGAAAGAAAGATGCGCAGGTCCAAATACAGTCACATTCTGGGATGCTGGGGGTCAGGACTCCAACATGTGAATCTGGGGGACACGACTCAGCCCATAGACTGAGAGAAGAAGATGATGCGGAGTAAACTTTGGGTCAAAAGAAATGATTTGGGCGATCTGGGTGGATGGAGGTGGGTATTTGTATTCATGTGTGTTCAGATCTTAATGCTGAAAGGATGAGAGGCCTTCTTTCCTTCCGTCATTTGTATTTAAGCTTTGAGTATCTACACGCAAGAGTGGAGGAGATGCAGGGGCCCTGCGCTCTCGGAGCTCACAGCTGGGGAGGCAAAGTCCCTGACACAGGCAGTCCAGTGCGGGGAGGGGGAGCTTGACAGGAAGTGGGGTGCTGAGCCCTGAGAGAGGGCCAAGGAGGAGCCCCCAGCCAGCAGGTGGGGGTCAGCAAGAGCATCTCGGAGCAACCACAGCCAGGCTGAGAGCAAAATGATGAGTCTCAGGGTAAGAACATTCCAGAAAGGTGGAGCGGGGACTATATCAGGGTTGGGGGGAGGGCAGAGGGGGACACTTAAGGCACAAGACAGTTCAGCGTGGCTGGGACACAGGACAAGGGGGTGGCAGGAAGCCTCGCCCGATTGGAGGCTGGAGGATCAGAGGCCAGCACCGGGTGGGAGGCCTACAAGAGGGGAATGTTCCAGGCGAGAAGAGGATGCTGGGGGTTGGGGGGCACAGGCTCCGGGAAGAGTTCCCACGAGTAATGAATCAGGCCGGGTCCCCAGGAGAGCCTCAGCACACGCTGCAGAGCTGAGGGTAGAAACCTCGACTGGGGAGCCCGAGGGACCTGGGTCTGCACCTCTGTAGGGCTGCCAGCCGGGGGAGGGGGCCTTGAGCTTGTCCCTGAGCATCTCTGAAAAAGCAGGGCGGACATCACCTCTTGTTAGGGCTGGGCATCTTCGTTTCTGCACCCGCTGTGTTCTGAGGCTGTTGGGGAATAGGGGAGAGGCCTCATCATCAAGCCCCCCGCACCCCTCCCAGCTCACAGAGAACAGCCCTGCTTTCCTCTGCATGGCATGCGGGCTCCTGTGTAGGGTGGCTGCTTCGAAGGCCTGGCCAGATGCCCACCTGCTCGTTTTGTAAGCAGGTATGAAGAGGTGTGGCAGTGGGGGAAAGAGCAGGTTCTAGGGCACTTGAGGGATTAGCAGTGGCCTGCCTTAAACAGGTTGTGCAGGGGTGGAGAGGACCAGTGCTGGCAAGCCTTGTAGGCTGGCCAGGATGTGCACAGGCAGGTGGTGAGTGGTTACGGCCAGTCCTGCGGGCGATGATAACGGGGCCTGTGTTGCCTGGCTGACTACCCTGTGCAGCATCCTGAAGCAAGAGCGCTGGGAAAGCAGGAAAATCACAGCAGAGTGAGCAGGGCAGAGGGGAGAGAGCCCTGGGCTGGGGGCCAGAAGTTCTGGACTCTGGTCCCCACGCCGGATCCTCTGGATGGACCCTCTGGACTCATTTCTCTGCTTGGCTGGTTGCAGGCTCACTGGTTCCCTGATTTTGTGAACACCATTTTCCAAGCATGCAAAACAGTAGCAATAGATCACACACACACACACACACGCACGCACGCACGCACGCACACACACACACACACGTATGTGTGTGTATTTGATTATGTGGCTGTTGTCCATTCAAGTCCAAAATCTTCAGGGCAGCCAGCAGGCTGGAGGTCCAGGGAAGAGTTGGTATTGCAGCTGGGTCTGAAGGCCTTCCGCTGGTGGAATTCCAGGGATTCTTTTATTCTTAGGGCCTTCCACTGATTAGATGAGGTGCACCTACATTGCGGAGGGTGGTCTGCTTCATTCAGTCTAATTGGAAACATTAATCCCATCTAAAAAATACCTTCGTAACAGCTAACGTTTGACCAAGTGTCTGGGTCCCATGGCCTAGCCATTGTGACACATTAAATTAACCATCACAATGTTATATTCAAATAATACTTTTAATATTGTTATATAATATATGATATATGATATACATGTGTATGTATGTATGTATGTGTAGATAGATAGGAAGGTAGCTAGGTGGGTAGGTAGGTGGATATGCAAATTTGCATATTTATTTGTCTGATCCCACAGCAACCCTCCGAGGCAGGCTCTTCTATTTACAGGAGAGGAAACCAAGGCAGGGCACAGGGGCAGCTGGTCAGTGGCAGCCGGTCAGGCGCACAGCAGGGGTTTGAACGCAGGCCGTGCTCCTGACCCGCGGTCCCGCTCAGCCCGCTGACCTCTCCCGCTCGCCCTGCAGGGTCTGTACCTGGTGTACCACCCTGTGCAGCTGCCCACCCGCTACTCCCTGGGCGTCCTGCTGCTGGGCCTGCTGGGCTACTACATCTTCCGGATGGCCAACCATCAGAAGGACCTTTTCCGCCGCACGGACGGGCGCTGCCTGATCTGGGGCAGGAAGCCCAAGGTCATCGAGTGTTCCTTCATGTCGGCCGATGAGCAGAAGCACCGCAGCAAGCTGCTGGTGTCCGGCTTCTGGGGCGTGGCCCGCCACTTCAACTACACCGGCGACCTGATGGGCAGCCTGGCGTACTGCCTGGCCTGCGGTGGCGGCCACCTCCTCCCCTACTTCTACATCATCTACATGGCCATCCTGCTGACCCACCGCTGCCTGCGGGACGAGCACCGCTGTGCTAACAAGTACGGCCGGGACTGGGAGCGCTACACGGCTGCCGTGCCTTACCGCCTGCTGCCCGGAATCTTCTAAAGGGCCGATGCAGGGAGAGCCCCCAGTGGGGGAGGGAGGAGAGCTGGAGTCAGGTCCGCTGGGGCAGCATAATCTCCGCTCCACACTCCAGGAGCCTCCGCGTCCTCACCTGAAAAATGTAAACAGCTCGGCACTTGTCCTGAGTGTAATTCCGGGGGCTTACACCAACTGCCTTCTCACCAGCAGAAGTGACCAGCTTTCTCTGTGCAGTGTCCCCAGGGTGGGAGGATGACCTGGCTGGCTCGCAGATGACGCCATTTCTTCTCTGGGGTCTGAGCCGCCCGCTGCCCAGACAGCAGGAGTCCGACACTGAACGGGATGTCTTCCAGCCCCCGTGGTCAGTCCTGTGCTTACTCTTGCTAAATAAAGTAGAAGTGGACACGTAAGCTGTGCCAGTTATCAGTTGACTGCCTTTCAGCTCCAGGTGCACCCTGCATCACCTGCTCTGCGGTAGTGAGCTGTGCCTTCAGACTTTTCTCCTTTGCACGTGCACCTCGTTACATTTGTCTGTAAAGGGCGCTAAGGGATGCTGCATGAGTAGGGGCATCTTCTGTTTCTGGTTCTTTTACAGACTTGGCCCAGGCAACCCAGAGAACTTGGCCACACCATCCGGGGGCCTCACCCAAGGCTTCCCCAAGGAGACCTGAACCCCAGCCTCGGGGAGGGGACACCCTTCACGTGTTTTCTTACCTTGGGCACACTCCTTGACCCGCAGGTATTCTGGTTTTCTTTTTTTTTTCAATTTACTTATTTATCTTTGGCTGTGTTGGGTCTTCATTGCTGCGCACGGGCTTTCTCTAGTTGCGGCGAGCGGGGGCTACTCTTCATTGCAGTGCACGGGCTTCTCACTGCGGTGGCTTCTCTTGTTGCAGAGCACGCGTTCTAGGTGCGCGGGCCTCAGTAGTTGTGGCACGTGGGCTTCAGTAGTGGTGGCTCGTGGGCTCTAGAGTGCAGGCTCAGTAGTTGTGGCGCACGGGCTTAGTTGCTCTGTGACGTGGGATCTTCCCGGACCAGGGCTCAAACCCATGTCCCCTGCATTGGCAGGTGGATTCTTAACGACTGTGCCACCAGGGAAGTCCCCGCAGGTATTCTTGACAGCTCTCTTTAGACGTTACTGCCCTAGTCGAGTTAATAATTCTTTATTCAGGTGTATCTGGGATGTATTGCAGGTTTTGTTCCAGACCACCCCAATAAAGCGGTTATCACAATAAAGCGAATCACACGGGCTTTTTGGCTTCCCAGTGCATAAAAAAGTTAGGTTTACACGATTCTGTACTCTTTTAAGTATGAAATAGTATTGTCTTAAAAGACAGTGTATACACCTTGATTAAAAAAAGCTTTATTGCCAAAAAATGCCAAAACGATGACCATGGTAACATCACAGGTCACTGATCACAGATCACCGTTAACAAATAGAAAGAAAAGTTTGAAGTACTGCCAGAAATGCCAAGATGTGACACAGAGACACAAAGTGAGCAAATGCTATTGGAAAAATGGCACCAGTAGGCTTGCTGGATGCAGGGTCACCAGAAACCTTCAGTTTGTAAAAAGCGTGATTATCTGCGAAGCACAATAAAGTAGATGTGCCTGTTTTAAACTTTCCCTGCTCAGACTTCTTTGTGGTTTGTCTCCCGATGGGGCCTGGCCATAGATAAGGGCTCAGTTTCTGGTGTGTAGAGGCAATGCCCAGGGAACTTTGGATCAGATGCTTGGGTCCTGCCTCAAAGCTTTGGGCGCCGATCACGGGATTCAGGGGAGGGGTCCACACTTTCCCCACCGTTGGCCCTCTATTGGGGCCACTCTTGTGCTGGGTGTGAGAATCCATTCTGTTTGCCAAAGGAAGAAATCCCAGTTTGGCCGCCTGCCCCCAACAAGAGAACGGAGAAGCCACAAAGATGGCAGTGCTGGGCTTGCTTCACACCTGCAGGAACCGAGGACTGGGATGTGCTGGGAGCCCCGCTCCCTGGGCAGGGAGGGCAGGTACAGAGCAACGCCTCCCCTGCTCAATCTAGAACTGGTTGAGCAAAAACAGGTGGCCTCCTGAACAGCCGGGAGGGGATCGGAGCTTGGGGCCCACCTGGGCCGACTTAAGAGCTGTGATTTTCCAATGCTGGTGCCCCACCCCTGCCCATGGAGCTCATGGGTCAAAGGGGGTCCCAGGTGTTTGTATTGTCACCAGCCACACAAGTGGTTTGAGTACCAGGCCAGAGCAGTGAACTCCCACTAGGATGGCGCTGAGTACGGTGTGCCCCGCCGTTTCCTCCCAGTCACTGTGTGAATTCATTTTAAGGAGGCTGGAGGGTGGTGGCTATGAGCTCAGACCCTGGCTTCCCTATTCAATAGCTGTGTGACCACGGCCAGGCAATTTCCCTCTCTGTGCCTCTTTGTCCTTGTTTGAAAAATAAGGGTGATTATTGTTTTCTTGCCTTGTGTGAGGTTTCTCAGCCAGATTTCCTGGGAGAGCTCTAGGTTTGAACCTTGGATCTGCCTCTCAGTTTGCCAAGTTTCGTTCGTGTGTTAGCATCTTGGAGCTGGGCTGCGCTTTGTTTTTTTTTGTTGTTTTGTTTTTTTTTTGTTTTTGTTTTTGTTTGCGATACACGGGCCTCTCACTGTCGCGGCCTCTCCCGCTGCGGAGCACAGGCTCCGGAAGCGCAGGCCCAGCGGCCATGGCTCACGGGCCCAGCCACTCCGCGGCACGTGGGATCTTCCCGGACCGGGGCACGAACCCACGTCCCCTGCATCAGCAGGCAGACTCTCAACCACTGCGCCACCAGGGAAGCCCTGGGCTGCGCTTTGACCTGTTCTGTTCCGCGTGCTCGGCTGACACAGTGAGGCAGGGCGCCCCGTGCAATAGGGTAGGTTTCTCTGCCCTCCCTCGCCTCCTCTGCATGTGGATGAAACCCAGTGCCCCCTCTCCGGGCAAGCACTGGGGAGCCTGGAGCTCCACCTTTGTGCATGGTGAGGTTGGCCTAGGTGGTGGGGGGAAAGGATGGTCCACACTGGAGATGCGCTGCCCACGGCGATGGGCTTGGCTTCACTGCTGTCTTCAGGGAGAGCTATCCCAGGAGGGACAGAGGTCTGGGGGTGTTCTTCCAGTTCTTGGCGCTCTCCTATCTGGATGTGGGTGTTGTTTCGATCATGAGAAGGCAGGCCAGGCAGTGACCCAGCCAGGTTCTCTGGGTGAGAGGCTGAGTTGAATAGAATGTGCAAAATCAAGCTGTAAGTCCACACCGTACACCTCTTTTCTAGAAAGGGCAGGTCGTTCTCACCCTGCACAACCACACTCTACCCCTCACCAGACTCAGATCTCCACATCTATTGGGAAAGATGTCGAAAGCATGCCCTGGAGTGTCACCTGGGGAGACCACAGTGATTGGGAGGCAGGGACGGGGTGGCTTCAGTGGGCACCAGAAATTCAGTGCCCACGTGTGGCTGTCCACCAGTGAACCACACATAGACCTGCTCACGCCACCCAGTTCCTTGTCCCGGGAATACAGGCAGGGCTTGGAGATTTGTGCAGGGCCAGCTCACTCACCTGGACAAACAGGGATGTGAAGAGAGCTCTCGGTGAGAGGCAGGGAACCAGGGAACCTCACCTGCCTCGGGGCCTTAAATACCTCCATAAGCACTGGCAACTACAGAGGTCCCCCCTCCGGTGCCTCTCTGGCCTGAGTCCCATCCATGTGTCCAGATGCCTCCTCCCTATCTCACTTGTGTGGGTTGGGCTTAGGCTTAGGGTTAGGGTTAGGGTTATGTGGGTTAGGTGGGTTAGGGTTAGGGTTATGTGGGTTAGGTGGGTTAGGGTTAGGTGGGTTATGGTTATGGTTAGAGTTAGGTGGGTTAAGGTTAGGTTTACGGTTAGGGTTAGGATTACATGGGTTTAGAGTTAGGGTTATGGTTAGGTGGGTAAGGGCTATGGTTAGGGTCTTAAAGCCTCTCAAACTTCACGGATCAGCAACTCCCACGTCTCCCCCAGAAGTTGCTCTCAGGTGATGGCAAGTCCAGACCCGAACGTGGAATTATCCCTCTCTCGCCCAACCGGCCTGTACTCCTGCAGGCTCTCCTGCAGAAGGCATCCGGCATCTGACCACTCCCTACCGTCTCTGTGCTGACCCTGTCCCAGCCCCGCCCTCTCTCGACAGCAAGAGGAGCCCCAGCACTGGTTTCCCGGCCTCTGGCCTCTCGGCCCCAACCTGTTCTTAGCACAACAGTCAGACTTGTCCTGTTCAGGTGTGAGAGTCAGAGCATGTCACCGCTCTGCTCAGAACTTCTCAAGGTCTCCTGTCACTCAAAATAAAAACCAACATCATTTCCAGAACCTAAGGTGTACCTCGCTCTTTCTCCCACATTTGCCCAGCGACAGCCATGCCGGCCGCCTAGCTGGCCCTCCAAGGCCCCAAGACTCTTCCACCCCAGGGCTTTTGCACAGGCTGTTTCCTCTGCCTGGAACACTCTTCCCCTTGGCATCCATCTGGTTCCCTCAACGACCTTCTAGATGTGGCTTAAATATCACCTTCACAGGGAAGCCTTCCTCACCCACTCATCCCAGGACTCTGCTTTGCTTTTCTTCATAGAACCTACTCTCCAGTTACAGAATATAAATTACCAATTTATCTTGCTTATCTGTCTCCCCACAAGAATACAAGATCAGTGAGGGTAAATTTCCGATTATTTTGTTCCCAGATGTATCCCCAGCCCCAGAACACCGTCTGCCCTGTGTCAGCAGCTGACTCTTCCAGCTTCTACTGTGCACCCACCAGCGCTGTGAGAACCTTACATATACTCTCTGACCCTCACAATAACCCAGCTACTAAATACTATCGTCATCACCCCCATTTTATAGGTGGTGAAACCGAGGCACAGATAGACAGTGGGACCTGCCCAAGGTTACATGCTGATACGTTGCAGAGCTGGAACTCAAACTCCATCTGGCGCCAGAGTCTGTGCTCTTTACCACCTCCCCTAGAGCTTCATCTCCTCTTGCTCTACTTGTTAAGTAACTAGAAAGCCTGTGTCTTGAAGCAGGGCTGGGCCAGATGCAAAGCTTTCCACCAGTGCTTTCCAGACTTTGGGTTGCCACCCACTCATGGGTCATAAAATCATCCCTAGAAAGGCAGGGTTATGTATTATCTGTCGCCATGTTATAAGTGACCCCTAAATTGAATGGCTTAAACCAACAATAAACATTATCTCACGCAATTTCTGAGGTTTAGGAATCCAGAAGCAGGGGTGGTTAGCAGGTGGTTCTGGCTCAGTGTCTCTCATGGTGTTGCAGGCAAGGTGTTGGCTAAGGCTGCATCATCCGAAGGCTCGACTGAGGCTGGAGGACTTTCTCCCAAGGCAGCTCCTCATGTATTTGGCAATTGGTGCTGGCTGTTGGCTGGAGGCCTCAGCTCCTCACCAGCTGGGCCTCTCCACAGGCTGCTTGAATATCCACACAACATGGCGGCCCCCATGGTGGGTGATCCCAGACACACAATGTCCTTTATGCCGATCCTCAGAAGTCCTGCTCCCCCATTTCTGAGATATTCCATTGGTTACACAAGTCAGCACCTTTCAACATGGGAGGGGGCTACCCAGGGGCTACCAACAGCCAGGGGTGCATCTTAGAGGCTGCCTGCCATAGGTTACTTGACAATAAAGAAACTTGCAAAAGTCCCTGGAGAGGAGTGCCTCACTGATGGTGGCATGTCTGATGGGTGGTAGAGCTCCACTAAGAGGCAAGAGCGTGGGCCTTGTCACCCTCCACAGGCTGCACCTTCCCACTGAGGTCCAGGGCTCCTCGTGGTTTGTAGCTCCTGCCTGGCTCTGCCTTCTGGCCTAGCACCTAGGTTGTTCTCAACACCCGTTGCTTGATGAACTTGATGTAAAGACAAGGACAAGAATATGGCAGGTTCAGCTAAGAACATGGGAGGCTGGGGACTTTGCTGGTGGTCTAGTGGTAAAGAATCTGCCTTGCAATGCAGGGGACACAGGTTCCATCCCTGGTCAGGGAACTATGGTCCCACATGCTGTGGGGCAATGAAGCCTGCGTGCCACAGCTACTGAACTTGCGCGCCTCAACTAGAGCCCGTGTGCCGCAAACCACAGAGCCCACCTGCTCTGGAACCTGCGCGCCACAGTCGCTGAGATTGTCCTCAATTCTTTTCATTCTTTTTTCTTTATTCTGCTCTGCAGTAATTATTTCCACTATTTTATCTTCCAGGTCACTTATTCGTTTTTTCTGCCTCAGTTATTCTGCTATTGATTTCTTCTAGAGAATTTTAAATTTGATTTATTGTGTTGTTCATCATTGTTTGTTTGCTCTTTAGTTCTTCTAGGTCCTTGTTAAATGTCTCTTGTATTTTCTCCATTCTATTTCCAAGATTTTGGATCACCTTTACTATCATTACTCTGAATTCTTTTTCAGGTAGACTGCTTATTTCCTCTTCATTTGTTCAGTCTTGTGGGTTTTTACCTTGCTCCTTCATCTGCTGTGTGTTTCTCTGTCTTCTCACTTTGCTTAACTTACCGTTTGGTGTCTCCATTTCACAGGCTGCAGGTTCGTAGTTCCCGTTGTTTTTGGTGTCTGCCTCCAGTGGGTAGGGTTGGTTCAGTGGGTTGTGTAGGCTTCCTGGTGGAGGGGACTAGTGCCTGTGTTCTGGTGGATGAGGCTGGATCTAGTCTTTCTGGTGGGCAGGACCATGTCCATTCGTGTGTTTTGGGGTGTCTGTGGACTTACTATGATTTTAGGCAGCCTCTCTGCTAATGGGTGGGGTTGTGTTCCTGTCTGGCTAGTTGTTTGGCATAGGGTGTCCAGCACTGTAGCTTGCTGGTCGTTGAGTGGAGCTGGGTTTTAGCGTTGAGATGGTGATCTCTGGGAGAGCTTTCACTGTTTGATATTACGTGGAGCCTGGAGGTCTCTGGTGGACCAATGTCCTGAACTCGGCTCTCCCACCTCAGAGGCTAAGGCCTGATACCCGGCCAGAGAGAGAGAGAGAGAGAAAGGAAAGAAAGAAAGAGAGAGAGAAAGGAAAGAAAGACAGAAAGAAAGAAAGAGAGAAAGAAGAATAAAATAGTTATTAAAATAGAAAAAAATTATTAAAAATAAAAAAGTAATAAAAAAAGAAAGAGAGAAAGAAAGAAGAGAGCAACCAAACCAAAAAGCAAATCCTCCAATGATAACAAGCGCTAAAAACTATACTAAAAAAAACCAAAAAACAAAAAACAAAAGATGGACAGTCAGAACCCTAGGACAAATGGCAAAAGCAAAGCTATACAGGCAAAATCACACAAAGAAGCATACACATACACACTCACAAAAAGACAAAAAGAAAAAAAAGAAAAAAATACTTATAAAATAAAAAAGGGAAGACAGCAACCAAATCAATAAATCTACCAATGATAATAAGCTCTAAATACTAAACTAAGATAAACATAAATCCAGAAACAAATTAGATGCAGAAAGCAAACCCCAAGTCTACAGTTGCTCCCAAAGTCTACAGCCTCAATTTTGGGATGATTTGTCGTCTATTCAGGTATTCCAGAGATGCAGGGTACATCAAGTTGATTGTGGAGATTTAATCCGATGCTCCTGAGGCTGCTGGGAGAGATTTCCCTTTCTCTTTTCTGTTCGCACAGCTCCTGGGGTTCAGCTTTGTATCGGCCCCGCCTCTGCATGTAGGTCACATGAGGGCGTCTTTTGGGAAGCCTGAGGTCTTCTGCCAGCATTCAGTAGGTGTTCTGTAGGAGTTGTTCCACATGTAGATGTAGTTTTGATGTATTTGTGGGGAGGAAGGTGATCTCCACGTCTTACTCCTCCACCATTTGAAGGCACCAACAGGCCATTATCAATAAAATATTTTAAAATTAAGAATTAATAAATGCAAACTTTTGGCTCAGATGAATACCCAAATGGAGAAAAATGAATCTTGACTCCAGCTCACATCATACAAAAAAAAAAAAAAGCAAAAAACTGAGACATAAAAGGTAAACCAATAAAATCTTCTTTAAAAATAAAAGAATCATCTTGGTTAGGCAAAGGTTTCTTAAAAAGGACAGTGAGGGCTTCCCTGGTGGCGCAGTGGTTGGGAGTCCACCTGCCGATGCAGGGGACACTGGTTCGTGCCCCGGTCCGGAAGGATCCCACATGCCGCGGAGCGGCTGGGCCCGTGGTCCATGGCCGCTGAGCCTGCGCGTCCGGAGCCTGTGCTCCGCAACGGGAGAGGCCACAACAGTGAGAGGCCCGCGTACTGCAAAAAAAAAAAAAAAAAAAAGACAATGAAACAATAAGGTCCTACTGTATAGCATAAGGAACTATATTCAATATCCTGTGATAAACCATAATGGAAAAGAATATAAAGAGGAATGCATATATATGTATAACTGAATCACTTTGCTGTACAGCAGAAATTATACAACACTGTAAATCAACTACAATAAAATAAATTTTAAAAATATATAGAAATAGGAAAAAAAAGGACAGTGAAGCACTAACCACAAAAAAAGAAAAGAAACTGGATTTCAATGAAATTAAGAGCTTCTTTTAATATTACTTAGCCATAAAAAGAAACAAAATTGAGTTATTTGTAGCGAGGTGGATGGACCTAGAGTTTGTCATACAGAGTGAAGTAAGTCAGAAAGAGAAAAACAAATACCGTATGCTAACACATATATATGGAATCTAAGGGAAAAAAAGGTCATGAAGAACCTAGGTGCAAGACAGGAATAAAGACAGACCTACTAGAGAATGGACTTGAGGATATGGGGAGGGGGAAGGGTAAGCTGTGACAAAGTGAGAGAGTGGCATGGGCATATATACACTACCAAACGTAAACTAGATAGCTAGTGGGAAGCAGCCGCGTAGCACAGGGAGATCAGCTCGGTGCCTTGTGACCACCTAGAGGGGTGGGATAGGGAGGGTAGGGGAGGGAGACGCAAGAGGGAAGAGATATGAGAACAGATGGATATGTATAACTGATTCACTTTGTTATAAAGCAGAAACTAACACACCATTGTAAAGCAATTATACTCCAATAAAGATGTTATAAAAAAAAAAGAGCCTCTTTTCATCAACAGGGAACATTCAGAGAGTGAAAAGGCAATTCACAAGGAGGGAAAAGGTATTTGCAACGATGCTTCTTCCACTGGAGGACTCATGGACAGAATATATAAGGGACTCCTACAAATCACTAAGATGGTGATTGGCAAGCTGATTTTTATCAAGGAGAAAGAGACTTGAACAAAATGACCAATAACTATATGAAAATGTGCTCAGCATCCTTAGTCGTCAGGAAAATGCAGATGAAACCACTTCCCCCTGGATGGCAAAGATGAAAGGGCCCAGAAGCCCACCTGTTGGTGAGTGTGAAGCCCCTGGCACTTCTGCCCCTGGGATGGGGGTGCAGATTAGAATGGCCCCTTGGGGAAAAGAGTCTGGTAGCATCTCTTAAAGCCCAGCGTCTGCGTCCCCTGGACGCAGCTCCCCTTGGCTGGGTTGGACTGCCAGGGACAAAGCGTCTGTGCTCATAAGAGTGTTCACAGCGGCATTGCTCATAAACAGTGAAAGAACCCGAAAGTCAGTCCACAGTAGAGTGGGTGACCAAGGTACAGCACACGGCAAACCCCCAGCCACGGGGGCTATGCACGGGAGACCCCCGTGCACGCTGGTGAGCGGAGGAAGCCAGACCCAGGAGCAAATATTCTCGGAATTCCAAGGTCAGGCCAGCTGCACGGTTGCACCAGGAGACACAGGATGGTTACCTCTAGGAGTGGGTGACCGATGTGGAGGGGCCAGGCAGCTGTCCCAGGAACCAGAAACACCTGCATCTCCATCCTGTTACACAAGGACAGTGAATGTCAAAGTCCTCCCAGTGTGCCCGTAACGTAAGGGCACGACCTTCATTATCTGTACAAAGTCACAAAGCCCAGGCGCTAAGTTGTGACCAGCATTCACCACGCACGTACACGTAAAGTCCACCCCCTGCAGCCACTCACTCCCCCATCACCCGACCCTACCAGGTGGGCCTGTGCGTCCAGGCGGCCGTTCAGAGGTGTTCATGGAGATGGCATTAGAATCTTGGTTCTGGACCCAGGGAAACAAGGCTGTTACAGTTTAACTACCCCATCGGGGTCCCCGGGTTGGCATCATGACTGGCAGAGGCAATGCCGTGGTGCTCCGAGTGGGTGGAATCCAGGAGTCCCCGTCACCTCTTGTTAGCGTGGCATGTGGGATCTCAGTTCTCCGACCAGGGATCGAACCCACGCCCCCTGCATTGGGAGCGCGGACTCTTAACCACTGGACCACCAGGGAAGTCCCGTTTTTTTTTTTTCCATCGTTTCAATGAAGGTGCTACATGTTCTGCCCACAGAGGAGAACTCCACTGCTTCTGTCCCTGCCTTGTCCAGGCCAGGACATGCGGGCTCTCCTCCAGCCTGGACCTTCCCTGCCCAGGGCTGAGGGCAGCTCTGCCCAATGGTCAACTCTCCTCCAGTGCCCGAGGCTCCCCATCCAAGGGGAAGGCCTCAGGGTTCTGGATGGGGCCTGGGTCTCAGCAGCAGGACTGATTCCTGGAGGACCCCATGCCCCCAAACAAGTGTAAGAGTGGATATAGCAAAAGTAGAAAGGAGGTAATAAAAACCAGAGGACATGCTGGGCCCTGGCAGGCTGACCCTGATATCAGGGGCAGGGCCCTGAGGTCACGGCTGTGTCACAGCACAGTGCAGTTGTTCTGCATCATGATGGCTGCAGGCCACCAAGACAAGGTCATCCCACACCCAGCACTCTTGGTAAAGCAGGCAGAGAGGTTTGTCATTTCCTTGAGAGGCTCACGTGTTTAAAAACGTTGCGTTCATGAGATTTCAGTTGTCCAGGTAGCTCAGTTGTACAGAACTGCCTTTCCCCAGTGGACGGGGTTGGGGAAGTCGTTAGTGGGTTGCCTTGTCCCTGATGTTCATTCAGTTCTTTGTTTCAGTAGTTCTGGTTTGGCCTAGATGCTTTTCGCTGTTATTTTTTTATTTTTTTAATTTATTTATTTTGTTTATTTTTAATTTATTTTTGGCTGCGTTGGGTCTTCTTTGGTGCACGCGGGCTTTCTTTAGTTGCGGTGAGCAGGGGCTACTCTTCGTTGAGGTGCGCGGGCTTCTCATTGCAGTGGCTTCTCTTGTTGCGGAGCATGGGCTCTAAGCACGTGGGCTTCAGTAGTTGTGGCTCGCGGGCTTAGTTGCTTTGTGGCATGTGGGATTTTCCCGGACCAGGGATCTGAACCCGTGTCCCCTGCAGTGGAAGTACAGAGTCCTAACCACTGGACCACCAGGGAAGTCCCTGAAATCTTTTTTTAATAGGAAGAGAGATGTCGCTGAGCAAGGCCAACGGTTGCTGAATAAACGCAAACCCCCTTGAGAATCAGGCCTGCAGGTGCCACATCTCTTCCTCGGGGAACTTAGAGGTGAGAGGGGGGCGGTAGCTTTCCAGGTAGCAAAGTGTGCTTTGGGAATTTCAAATTTCTTACGTGTAAAAATGAATGGTTTCATGTTTTCTCTTGATGTTTCTTTTTATCTTCTTCCTCTAGCTATTAATAAAGACTTTTTAGGTAGGGATTGAACCAAATTACTTCTAAACGTGTCTGGAATTCAATTCTAAAGGTGTCGGGAATTCCCTAATTTCTGTGGGTCTGGGCACATGGGCAGGCTCCTGGGCCCCAGAGTCAGGGGCTCCTGGCAGAATACATAGCAAAGTAGCCTGGGTTTCTGTTCGTATGTCTAATCACAGCCTGGTACAACCACATTTAAATTAAGATTCTATTAAGGAGAAGGGTCCACCTAGGGCTGCTTCTGGTCAATGGTAAATGAAATAGGCTGGAGTTTTCTTCCAAATATGTATTAGAAATTCACAAGCGTTTGCATTTCTCACCAGTGACACAAGCCAGGGTAATAACAAGTGAGGAAATCCCTAAAAGATCTCTAAAGCCTTGAGGGAGCAGAGCCTTGATTTAACAACAGGCACGTAGACAGACCTAGATTTTGCCAAAATGCCCTTGCTTCTCCCCTCCTGTGGGCCCTGGCCAGGCTGGAATCAACACATCATTTTTTTTTTTTTTTTTTTTTTTTTTTGCGGGCCTCTCACTACTGTGGCCTCTCCCGTTACGGAGCACAGGCTCAGGACGCGCAGGCTCAGCAGCCATGGCTCACGGACCCAGCCGCTCCGTGGCATGTGGGATCTTCCCGGACCGGCGCATGAACCTGTGTCCCCTGCATCGGCAGGTGGACTCTCAACCACTGCGCCACCAGGGAAGCCCTGACACATCATTTTTGATATGCTCCACAGAAGACAAAATTTGGCTTCCAACATTATCAGGAGAAACAGGTGAATGTGGAGATGGCGCCTATATAAATTTCAGACCAGCAAAGAGGAGGTGTCCGTGCTGAAAGGGTGAAACTTTGGTCTAGATGGCGGGCTCGGTGGTAGAAGCCAAAAAAAAGTGAGGAGATGTTTTGGGTGGGAAATGCTGGTAACTGGTATGACTATTGTCCAAACTGAAAGTACTGGAGCTCTCCAAGTTTGAAAACATCAAGAATCTTTTCTGGCCAGAAATAATGCCTGGCACACAGTAGGTCTGTAACAATTTTTGGAATGAATTGATGAAAAATCAAATCCACAGAGGAAGCTTCTTTCCAGGCTAACAATAGCCCATTTTATAGGTGCCTCCGTGAACCCACTCACCCAGGAGTGGGCAGACTTTTTCCGGAAAATGCCAAGTAGGAAATACTTTAGGCTTTGTGGGCCAGACAGCCCCTGCCACAACGATTCAACTCTGCTGCTGTAGTGAGAAAGCACACAGACAATATTTAGACAAATGAGTTTGGCTGTGTTCCAATAAAACTTTATTTACAAAAACAAACAGGGGGCCGGATGTGGCCCATGGGTCATGTGTGCAGTCCCCTGCACTAGATGGACTCATCGGTTCTACAGGACAGCGATGGCACCTTTGTATCCTCTCAGGACCCAGAACTGGATATTTTAGTTAAGTACAATGTATTAAAACTGCCTCTCCCAAAGAGAACCCTCCTACACTGTTGGTGGGAATGTAAACTGGTGCAGCCACTATGGAAAACAGTATGGAAGTTCCTCAAAAAACTAAAAATAGAGTTGCCATATGATCCAGCAATCCGACTCCTGGGCATATATCTAGAGAAAACCATAATTCAAAAAGATACATGCACCCCAGTGTTCATAGCAGCACTATTCACAATAGCCAAGATATGGAAACAACCTAAATGTCTATCAACAGATGAATGGATAAAAAAGATATTGTACATATATACAATACAATATTACTCTGCCAATAAAAGAGAATGAAATAATGCCATTTGCAGCTACATGGTTGGAACTAGAGATGATCATACTAAGTGAAGTAAGTCAGACAGAGAAAGACACATACTATATGATAGCACTTACATGTGGAATCTAAAATATGACACAAATGAACTTATTTACAAAACAGAAACAGACTCACAGACATAGAGAACAGACTTGTGGTTGTCAAGGGGGGAAGGAGGGTGCAGGAGGGATGGATTGGGGGTTTGGGATTAGCAGATGCAAACTAGTATATATAGAATGGATAAATCATGAGATCCTACTGTACAGGGAACTATGTTCAATATCCTGGGATGAACCATAATGGAAAAGCATATGAAAAAATGTATATGTATAAGTATAACTGAATCACTTTGCTGTACAGCAGAAATTAACACAACACTGTAAATCAACTACATATCAATTTTAAAAAAGGAGAAAAGAAAAAAAACCTGCCTCTGCCTCTTTCTTTCACTATTGTACATAAAATATTTTTTTCATGTTGTCAAATTACTGTGTATTGTGCTAGGGGTAAGTTGAAAGGCTGAAAACCTTTCTTTGCTCCATGTTTCCTTCCTGCACATGGATTTGAGAGCCGGGTCCATGAGCGTTGTGGTCTAGTGAGCGGCCACCAGGGGACACCCCGGGCACACAGGAAACTGAGCTGCTTTGCAGGAAGAAACAGAAAGCAGAATCTAGTCTTGAAGGGGTGTACCATCCCAGGTCGCGTTGTGTGCACTCTTGAGGTGCAGGGCCTGGAATCTGGGATGGAAAACGCTGAGCCAGAAGCTTTCTTCAATTGCCACACTCTGTGGAAGGTTTGCTGACATGTGTTACTCGTGCAAATAAATACTTGATTCTAAATATGAACGTGTGATGTCCTCTGGACTAGACCAAGAAGCGTGACATCCTAGGAGAGCAAGCCGATACCCCTTCCGGCCACATTATTTAAATGACTGACCTTAACATTTGTTTAGGGGAGGGGCACATGGCGGGGCTGAGCCTCACCTGGATCTCCCCCAGATTCAGCTCTGTCTCCGACCTGCACCTCGTCACGTCCTCCAGAGAAAGGGGACATGGTCCTCTCGTGTCACAGGTTGTCAGCCACCTGCTGGCATTCAAACACATCCCTCGGCTCAGATGAGTGTGCATCCACACAGTGGAATAGGGAATACTCTACAGTGGTGGAAAGTGAACCACAGTCGTATCACCAACGTGGGGAAATCTCCAAAGACTGAACAAAACAAGCAAGCCCCTGAAGAAACATCCAGGGTGATCATTCCCTGCATAAGAAGTTCAAAAGCAGGCAAAACCGAACAATACCTTCTTCAGGGACAGATCCAGGTGTGGCAAAATTGAGAAAGGAAGCAGAATTATTAATACAAACTTCAGGGTGATGGTTGCCTCCAGGAGGGAGTCCAGAGTGGAGGGCTACGCAGAGGTTTGGATGATATAGATGCCTCGCGCTAGGTGGTGAACTATTAACTTATTTATTAAAATAAGTAGTCGTTGCTAAAACGTGAATATACGTTACATGGATCTTGTATAACACATCATCATAAACTAGTACAAAAAAGAAAAATAATACCCCTTCCCTGTTTGTATCTCAGGGCACAGCTCCCTGGGGGAAGAGAATAGTGTAGAGCTGGGGCCCCTCCATTTCTGACCATTAGGGGTTGCAGTGTGCTTTCCTAGAAGCTGTAGGGGATGCACTGCTAATTCTCGTCTCAGCCTGAAGAACTATACCTCGTGTGAAGACCTGGCTTTGTGGTCGAATGGGAGATGTCACAGGTGACAGCCTCAATGCCAGGAATGCTGGGTCCAGGAACACAGTGGCTGGCCTGGATGCCCCTGTGGGTCCCCACGGCTCCCAGGTCCCCAGTCCAGAGGGAACTAGAGTTTCCGCACAGAGGGGGTAACTGCCTTTGGCTGCCTCTGAGCAGCCCCTTGGCTCCCAAGCCCCAGGACCCCGCCTTTCATCTCCTCCCCCAGCACAGGCACTTAGCATCAGTAAATGCCATCAGCCTGCACATGCTGGGCTTTTCTGGGTTGCAGAAAACGTTGTCTTTTAAATCCCAGACGTGGAGAGACCAGCTGTCCCAGTCTGCCCAGGGCTGGGGTGTTTCCAGGGACATGGTTCTTTCAACGTTAAAGCTGGGAAAATCTGGACAAACCAAGAGGAGCTGGTGATTCTGCCCAGAATTTGTGACTTAGATATAAGGCTTTTTTTTTTTTCATCTTTATTGGAGTATAATTGCTTTACAATGTTGTGTTAGTTTCTGCTGTATCACAAAGTAAATCAGCTATATGTATACATATCTCCCCATATCACCTCCCTCTTGCGTCTCCCTCCCACCCTCCCTATCCCACCCCTCTAGATGAAACTTCAAAGCTTTTGTACGGCAAAGGAAACCATAAACAAGATGAAAAGACACCCTCAGAATGGGAGAAAATATTTGCAAACGAAGCAACTGACAAAGGATTAATCTCCAAAATATACAAGCACCTCATGCAACTCAATATCAAAAAAACAACCCAATCCAAAAATGGGCAGAAGACCTAAATAGACATTTCTCCAAAGAAGGTATACAGATGGCCACGAGGCACATGAAAGGATGCTCAACATCACTAAACATTAGAGAAATGCAAATCAAAACTATAGTGAGGTGTCACCCCACACGGATCAGTAAGGCTTGGTTTTGTTCCAATTGATTTCATGCCGTGAGAGCACTGCAGACCTCCTGCATGTGTTTCGTAAACGCTGGATTTATTTTGGAGGGGGGCAGGAAGGAAGGTTTGACTTCATCCTCCACCGCCCCCAAACAACTCCTTCTACACCTTTGGCTCAGTCATGGCACTGGGGGGGGACGGCAAGTGTTTTGGTGGGTGACTGTGAGCTGGTCTAGAATCCTGCTGCGGCAGATTAAACTAGTCAAATAAGGATTCAGGGCAATTATTGCTCTTCCAAAAGCTGGGAGTGGGAAAGAAAATGCTTTTTAAACTGGGGAAGCAAGCATCATACCAGATTTCTGTCGTCAAAAATGGTTGTGTTGTCTGATCTTGAAGCCATGGAGATCAGAATCGCTGGGAGGGCTTCTTAAACAAGAGCGTCTCTGATAGTGTCAATCTGGGGTAAGGACATAGGACTGCATTTCTAACTAGTGAAGTTAATTCTGCTGGTCTGGGGGCCACATTTTGAGAACTATTGTCGTAGTGTTAAGGTATGGACTAGGGGTTGTCAAACATTTTCTATAAGGGGTCACATAGTAAATAATTCATTCAGGTTTTGTGGCCACCTGGTCTCAACTACTCAGCTCTGCCATGGTAGCACCCCCACCCACCCAGAACAGCCATAGGCAGTATGTAAAAAATAAATGGATGTGTCTGTGTCCTAATAAAACTTTATTTACAAAAGCAGTCAGTGGGCCAGTTTCAGCTCATGAGCTGTAGTTTGCCAACCCCTGGTTTGTGACTTTTGATAAAATATTGAGCTTCTCTGTGTTCTCTATCCCTGTGTATTGGTGAGCAGATGACTTTGACCCCATTGACAGCAGGTCGCGAGGGTCATGGGAAGGGCCATTTATTAAAAATACAAAGGCAGAGTAGCAGAGTGTATCAGTCACCCTTTGCTGCTAAGACTTAGTGGCTTGTGACAACCACCATCTTATTTTTAGTCACCAGTCTACGGGTCAGCTGGGTGATTATTCTGGTCTGAGCTGGTTTGGTCTCTGATGGGCTCTCTCGTGTATCTGGGGCCACCTAGCAGACCCTCCGGTGCTGGATGACTGAGGATGGCCTCCTTCACATGTCTAGCAGGTGGTTGGCTATTGGTTGGGTGCCTGGGGTTCTCTTCCCAGTGGCCTCTCCTCCTCCAAGAGGCTAGCTCAGGCTCTTTTACCCAGTAGTCTTAGCGGAGCAAGAGAGGGGGTCACAGTTCCTCTGGATGGATGACTACTAACATGATGTCACCTCTATCAATGTCACTGGTCAAAGAGTCACAAGTCCCTCCCAGATTTGAGAGTGGGACGATAGGCCCCCTCCCTTAGTAATAGGGGAAGCTGCTTCCCCTGACAGCTCAGACTGAGAGCTGCGAAGGGAGTCAAGCTCCCTGAGACTGAGTTTCCTCTCCACCTCTCACCAGCTGGAGCTCTTACTTTATTCCCCTGTGCCTGTCTCCTCATCAGGACAATGAGGCTGGTGCTCCCCAGCCCCACACCATTGCTGGGAGGCTTAAATGAGTTAACTTAGAACCGTGTCTAGCACGAGAAAGTCCTCTCCACATGATGGCTGTCATAGTGAAGCCCCACACTTGTGACAGCAGTGGGGACACAAGGAAGACCCAAGGCCATATGGAGTGTCCTTTCATCTTTCAAGGACTGCCCCACCCACCCTGGACTCCAGGCTTTTGCTTCTCTGCTCCCCTGTCTGGAATCTGTGCAAGTTTTCCAAGGCCAACTCATAACGTTGCCTCCTGTTTACAGCCCTTGTCACACTGGATTAAAGTGACTTTAAAAAACAAATGTGTTTCTCCTATAAGCTGGGAACTCCTTGAGAGCAGAACCAGTGTCTTGCTCAGAGCCTGCAGTAGTGTCCTTAAGATCATCCAATCACAACCCCTTTAAATCATGTGGGGTATGTTTCTCCCCATTTTCTATTAAAAACATTGAAAGCCAGCCAGGGTCATTTCCCACTAAAGGAAGGACCTGTAACAGGAAACGTGTAAACCCTGCCTGTCCTGCTCCCCTTCAGCTGAATGCGGTCTCTTTACGGGGACACCACCGCATGGAGTTTGGGTAATTTTCTTAAGAAAAACAAACAGTAGCCACATTCTGTGGATCCTCTGTGTTTCCTGTGAGAAGAACAAATCCCATTCTGAGGCATCAGGGATGGTCCAGCTCAACGTGGGGGGCGGGGGCGGCTGGGAGGAGGGAGTCTCTTTCTCTGCTTAGACCCAGGAACTTGCTAAAACAACACACGAGTCAGTATTCCATACACGTTTGTGGGATTAAATGGTTTTATTAGAGAAGAGAACCAAGACTGTAGAAATTTTGCAGAGGCAGCAGAAAGATACATCATTTCTCCTCCGGCAAGGACCATTTTGAGATGGATTTCTTTATTTTGTTTTATTTATTCTTAATTGAAGTATAGTTGATATACAATATTGTGTCAGTTTCAGGTCTACAGCAAAGCAATTCAGATACATATATATATATAATTTTCCATTAAAGGTTATTACAAGATGTTGAATATAGTTCCCTATGCTATACAGTAAATGCTTGTTGCTTATCTATTTTAGTAGTTTGTATGTGTTAATCCCATACTACTAATTTATCCCTACCCCTGTCCCTTTCCCATTTGGTAACCGTAAGTTTGTTTTCTATTTTGTGAGTCTGTTTCTATTTTGTATATTGATTCATTTGTATTATTTTAAAATTCCACATATAAGTGATATCATATAATATTTGTCTTTCTCTGTCTTGCTTCACTTAGCATGATAATCTCTAGGTCCATCCATGTTGCTGCAAATGGCAATACTTCCTTCTTTTTATGGCTGAGTAATATTCCGTTGTATATATGTACCACATCTTCTTTATCCATTCATCTGTCGATGGACACTTGGGTTGCTTCCATATTTTGGCTATTGTAAATGTGCTGCTATGAACATGCAGGTGCACATATCTTTTCAAATTTGAGTTTTCTGGATATATGCCCAGGAGTGGGACTGCTGGGTCACATGGCAACTCTATTTTTAGTTTTTCAAGGAACCTCCATACTGTTTTTCATAGTGGCTGCACCAATTTCCATTCCCACCAACAGTGGAAGAGGATTCCCTTTTGGAGATGGATTTCTTTTTAACAGATGGACTAGGTGGAGATATGGTTGTCTGAACTTTGAGAGGTGTAAGAGATGAAAGGCTAGAAATGATTATATATATATATGTCTATCTATCATCTATCTAATCTATCCATCCATTCATCCTGGGGCTCACAAAACTCTTTACAAATACTTTAGCCCACAGACTTATCTTCCAATTCTATGCCACTCCAACATCCCCTTCACACACACACACACACACACACACACACACACACGCACTCTCTCTCTCTCTCACTCATGCCAACCTCTCCCATTTGAGAAATTCAACTTTCTCAAACCATCATAAGGATAAACCCTTGTTTTTAAATCATCCGCTCCTTAGGTGTCACAGCATTTATGGTTTATAAACACGAGGCTTTACACTAATGCTCTCCTCCATAGCTGCACCACTCACACAGACACAGGACCTGTCAGGTACACCAAGGTCACAGGTGGGAAGAACCTCCTCTCTTCCATCCTTGGTAGACAGGGGTGGGCATGATGCACCTGACAGTGAAAAGAACAAGACAATGTCCTGAGAATAACTTACACAACTTGGTCATTCTGATGTTTGCATTCCTCCTTGTGATGGAGTTGGTTTGGAGGAAATTGCTTTGCATAGAAGGGAGTAAAACAATCACTCAGCTCTGTTGTGATCTGGGTAATCTGGGACCTGGGAAACCTGGTTCTAACTGCTTCAGAACTTGGAATTGTCTTCCCACCACCTTTGATAGGTTTCCGTCATGAAGGTCCTTCCCTCCACCAGGGGTTTTCAGCCACAGCTATTTTGTCCACTCCCCTCTCCCCAGGAACATCTGGTGGTGTCTGGAGACATTTTTGGCTGTCACAAGTGGGAGGTGCTACTGGCCTCTAGTGGGTAGAAGCCAGGATGATGCTAAACACCCTACGATGCACCGAATGGCCCTCGTAGCAAAGAATTATCCAGACCAAAATGCCAATCATGCCACAGCTGAGGACGCTCATTCTACACACTCACCTGTTCAGAGCCGACGGGCCCATCTAACTAGCTTTGGATGAGAAGAGTATCCGGCATGCTCCCTCTGTGTGACCATGTTATCTTGTGATGTTTGCATACTACAGTCACAGCTCAATGTTCCAGGCAGGGAAGGTGGTCCCAGGCAGCCCAGTTCAGTTCTGGTGCAGACCTACAGGGCTCTGGATTCAAGGAGCTCAAGATGGGGAGGAGATGCAGGTAAGGAATCTCACAGGAGAGGAATAGAGGACCAAAGGTAGGGATGTGATTTGTGTACTCAGAGGACGTGAATACTTTCGGCAAGATTGACAGGCCATCCTTGAGAATTGTACTTAATCAAAAGCTTTGAACAATGTAAAAAAAAACGGGGGCAAATCCTACATCTGACAAGGGTCTAGTGTCTGGAATGTATAAAGAGCTCTCATAACTCAAAAATAAAGGCAAACAAGACATGGGAGCAACCTAGGTGTCCACTGACAGATGAATGAATAAAGGAGATGGAATGGAATACATACACAATGGAATATTACTCAGCCATAAAAAAGAATGAAATAATGCCCTTTGCAGCAACTGAAGATTATCATCCTAAGTGAAGTAAGTCAGAAAGAGGAAGATAAATATCATATGATATCACTTATATGTGGAATCTAAAATATGACACAAATGAACCTATCTAGGAAACAGAAGCAGACTCACAGACATAGAGAAGAGACTTATGGTTGCCAAGGGTGGGGGAGGGAAGGACTGGGAGTTTGGGACTAGCAGATGCAAGGTATTTCATTTAGAATATGGATAAACAACAAGGTCCTACTGTACAGCACAGGGAACCATGTTCAACATCCAGTGATAAACCCGAATGGAAAAGAATATGAAAAAGTATGTATATCTATATACCTCTCTCTCTCTCTCTCTCTCTCTCTCTCTCTCTATATATATATATATATATATATATATATATATATATAAAACTGAGTCACTTTGCTGTACAGCAGAAATTAACACGACATTGTAAATCAATAGTACTTCAATAAAATTAATAAAAAATAAAGGCAAACAAAGCAATTTGTTTGGGCAGACTATTTGAGGAGAGATTTATCCAAAGAAGGTATGTGAATGGAAGATATACAAATATGCACATGGAAAGATGCTCAATATACTTAACCATCAGGGAAATAAAAATTAAAACCGCAATAAAATGCCACTTCACACCCACTAGGATGACTGTAAAAAAAGACAGACAGTGACAGGTGTGTGGTTAGGGATGTGCAGAAACTGGAGCCCTCAAGCGATGCTGATAGCAATGACAATGGTGCAGTCGGGCAGGCCCTTAAGAATTTTAATCATAGAGCTACCATATGACCCAGCAATTGCCCAAGAGAAATTAAAATATATGTCCACATAAAAACCTGTACCTGAGTGTTCATAGCACCGCTGTTTACAAGTGTTGTGATCGCCTCTGGGGCCAGAGTCCTTGGAGCCTGGTTCATCCAAACCTCAAGAAAGGGGATTTGATGGAAAGAGAGAAGCAAAGGCTCTAAGAGGCTGGTGGATGTACTTGGAGAAGGCTAAGTGGGTCAAGAAGATGCCTTCTCTGCCAATCACATGCCAGTGGCTTCATGAGAAGCAACGACACAGAGGGACACCCCCTGGGCTGCAGGTGGGCTCCACCTTTTACATCTCTGGACCTTCTTGTCTCCAGTGCTCACTGGTGCTAGCTATGTGCTTTGAGTACATTTCCTGAAGTTTGGGAGCAATTCAATCTTCCCCTTCCTTTTGCATGTCCGTGCTGTGGGTAAGCTGAACATTTCCCTTCCAAGTTCCATCACACCCTTCCTGAGACTTCTGTTTCTGTGTGTTGATATGACTATTTAGACTTACAAGGGAGTCCCAGCTCCATAAGGATTTGGGGCAAAGCAGGAAAACACCCCTTCATGGAATGTTGCATTCTGGGCCCAGCAGCCCTGCCCTGCTTTCCAGCGACCAGCAAGCTCAGGGAGTCAGCCCGATGGAGGCAAATCCCCTCCCTGCTCTGAACCAGTTATATTCCACTCAAGACACCTAGATGAAAATGTTCAGGCTTGGAAAGAGCTGTGCAATTACTCGTGGCCTAATTTTCCTCCTTTTGCTAAGTAAATGGAAATGGAAGGCAGCATCAGATGATTTTTAAAAAACCAAGGAAAGGGGCTTCCCTGGTGGCACAGTGGTTAAGAATCCGCCTGCCAATGCAGGGGACACGGGTTCGAGCCCTGGTCTGGGAAGATCCCACATGCCGCGGAGCAACTGAGCCCGTGCGCGACAACTACTGAGACCACATGCCTAGAGCCCATGCTCCGCAACAAGAGAAGCCACCGCAATGAGAAGCCCACGCTCCACAACGAAGAGTAGCCCCTGCTCACCGCAACTACAGAAAGCCTTCGTGCAGCAACGAAGACCCAACGCAGCCAAATAAACAAATTTATTAAAGAAAAAAGAAGCTACATGAAGATACGCAACCAGCATCCAGACAAACAGGACACCCACGAAAATGCCCAAACTCCTCTGTAAAGGACAGACCAGAATTCCAAAGCAAATCAACAAACAGTAGCTGGGAATCCGGTGGAGCGACAGGTGCTCAGGGGCAGACGTGAGCTCTGCCTGGAGGAGCTCGTGGCCCGTCAGGGAGACCGGGGCAGGTGGAGGCGGTGGACAGGGTGGAACGGGTCTCAATGTGGCAACAGCAAATCAGCTGATGTTTCTGGACGGCAATTTGCCAAAATGTTTATGGAGCCTTTCAAACTTCTTGGTCTTCCCACTGGTCATTCTAAGGACGTACAGGATCAAGAGTTGGTCCAGGGCTCAGGACAAAGCAAGAGGAATTAGGAGACTCATCGCAAGGTTATTTATAAAAACCAGAAAGATTGGTCCAAACCTTCCACGATAGGGGTCAGTTAAAGGGATGAGCAGATAATAGCTATAGATATAGATAATATTTTAAATATATGTAATATTTTATTTTTTAATTTTTATTTTATATTAGAGTATAGTTGATTAACCATGTTGTGTTGGTTTCAGGTGTACAGCAAAGTGATTCAGCTATACATATACATGTATCTATTCTTTTTAAAATTTATTTCCCATTTAGGTTATTACTGAGCAGAGTTCCCTGTGCTATAGAGTAAGTCCTTGTTGGTTATCTATCTTAAATACACTAGTGTGTATATGTCAGTTCCAAACTCCCTTTCTATCCCTCCCCCCACTTCCCCTTTGGTAACCATAAGTTTGTTTTCTAAGTCTGAGTCTGTTTCTGTTTTGTAAATAAGTTCATTTGTATCTCTTTTTAGATTCCATATATGAGTTATCATATGATATTTGTCTTTCTTTCTGACCTCATTTAGTATGATACTCTCCAGATCCATCCATGTTGTTGCAAATGGCATTATTTCATTCTTTTTTACGGCTGAGTAACATTTCATTATATATATATATATATATATATATATATATATATATATATATATATATATATAATCTCACATCTTCTTTATCCATTCATCTGTTGATGAACATTTAAGTTGCTTCCATGTCTTGGCTATTGTAAACAGCGCTGCAGAACATTTGGGTGCATAAATATATATGATATTTCATATGCAATGCATGCCTACAATAAACATATAGCTAGACCACATACCACTGCCCCAGGGAATCGTACCACACATGGCTGTTCACAAGGCACCAGACAGAAAATGACTCCAATGACCCCTATGCTATATGTAGGAGCCAAAAGGATAGATGCCCACTGTTAGCAAAGGCTGTCTATGATTAGTAGGATTTGGGGAGTTTTATTTCCCCCCATAGTTTTCTCTAGTGAACATGTTGTCTTTATCTGGAAAAGAATTAAAATCACTTTCAAAATGAAAAAAACATTTGTTACAGTAAGGTTTTAGTTAAAATGCAATATTCAAAAGGGAAAATGGATTCATTTATTTTGAGGGTAATTAATTTTTTTAAATCATGTATACAAACAAAGTTGAAACAAATATCAAAATAGATCAGGACAGAGGTAGGTGGTAGCACTCTGGGAGATTGGGATTTCCTTCTTTATACTTTCTCATGTTTTCCAAACTTGTAAAAACGTGGAAGAAGTTGTCTAGAAGCCAAGTGGAGTGGGGGATTGATTTCGACCCTGGGCCGGGAGGCAGGAGAGGTCTCCCAGGAGAGGCAGTATGGGTGCTGGGCTTGGGGGCCTGGCCGTGACACCAGCAGGCAGACCACCAGGACCACCGTGCCTACCAGGGTCCCCCTGCCTAAAGCCCCTGGCTGGGTGAATGGTGAAGGGGCTGCTTCAGGGGACGCCAGTGAAGCAAGTCATGGGCCACACCAGACAGGAGAAAAAGCCTTAGCCCAGTGCAGCCACATGCAGGTGGTCAGCTGAGAGCCTGGCCACTCCAGCAAACTGCCCAGAGCATCCAGATGGTGGCTCGCCCCCCAGGCATGCCCAGCTCTGGGTGCGTGGAGCCAAGATCATACATGGCACCTCACCTACCCCGCAGGTGAGAGCCTTGCAAATGGCACAAATAACTGCATCTTCTGTCTCTCCCTGCAGCCACATCTAGGTCACGTGCAGCACAACAAATGTGCCCCTCATCGGCGACTGTGGCTCGGGCGTCAGCAAGGCGGGCTTTGCGGGGACCGAAGCACCCCTGGCTATATTCTCAACCATCCTCGGGAAACTTCGTCATGATGTGAGTGCCAGGTGTCTTCCCTGGGGGCTGCAACTCCCCCCCCCACCACAGGCTGGCCACATCAAGTCCATAGAGCAGGGTGGCTGTGGTGAACGTGCATCAGAATCATGGGGCGCTTGGCTTGGCAAAATGCAGGGGGCCAGGCCCACCCAGAGTTTCTGCTTCAGCAGGTCTAGGGGAGAGGGTCAGGGTTTGTACTTCCCACCACTTCTCAGGGGATGCAGAGGCTGCTGGCCCGGGGCCACACTTTGAGAACCACAGACTTAGAAAGGACAGGCCAATTACATATGATAGCAAAGCAGACAGTTGTCAAAAGTAAATCATGCCCATCTATTTACTGTTTGATTTTCCCACTTCTGAGAGTGGAAGGAGTTCTCCACCTTTAGGATAAACATCAGTCTACTAGTCCTAGGTGACAACTGACACTCAGCCTCCATGACAGGACAATAGGGATGGGTGGGGACTGAGGCCAATGCTCTGCCTGAAAGGGCATCTTTGCTGCCTAGTGACATGCAAGAAAGTAGGCCCAGTATTGCCAGATCTCCCTGCTCTTCAAGAGAATTTAGAAATTCAGGGTTTTTTATTGTGATAAAAAATATATATAACATGAAAGTTACCATTTGAACTTTTTTTAAGCATACAATTCAATGGCATTAAGTACATTCACCTCTTTGTGCAACCGCCACCCCCATCCACCTCCAGAAAATTTTCATCTTCCCAAATGGACACTCTGTTCCCATGAAACACTCACTCCCCATCTCCCCTCCCCAGCCCTGGTCCCACCACCTACTTTCTGTCTCTATGGATTGAACTCTTCTAAGGACCTCACCTAAGTGGGACCACACAGAATGTGCTCAGATTTCTCTGTCACGTAACAGGGTTAACAAAAGTATATACATACATACATTTGGCCTGAAGGTTAAACAAGATGGTGAATGTATGATTAACACAGTTTCTGGCCAGGAGGAAGTTTCTAACTGGGAAATCGGGGTGATCCCATCTTGAGATCCTCACCTTAATTACATCTGAAAAGACCCTTTTTCCAAATAAGGCCACACTCACGGGTTCCAAGTGGACATATCTTCCGGGGACACCGCTCAGCCGTCTACAGTGACCTCGAGAAATTGAAGCCTAATCCAGCCTCTGTACCCCCACACTGAATTGATTCTCAGAGACAGAGTTTGGGGTGAAGTAGAAAAGATTCACTTTATTGCTTTGCCAGGCAAAGGGGGCCACAACGGGCTAATGCCCTCAAGACTGTGTGTCCCACCCTGGAGGGGGGTCGTGAGGAGTTTTATAGCGATGGTTCAAAGAGGGCGTGGTCAGCTCATGGGCATTCTTCTGATTGGGTGGTGGTGAGGTAGTCGGGAGTCGGCATCATCAACCTTCTGGTTCCAACTGGTCTGGGGTCTGTGTGCTTATGGGCAGCAGACAGTTAACTTCTCCCACCTGGAGGGAGCTTCAGTATCTGCAGAACAGCTCAAAGATATTGTTGTGTGTATCCCTTGATGGGGAACCAGGACCCTGCCTCAAGGCTGCACTATTGTTTCTCCTAACTGCTTCTCCCTTGTCTCTGCATCCACTCCCTTCCCTAATTAACAACTGGTTGAACCTGCTTGTTGGCACTCAGGGAAGGTCACGGAGGCCGAATGAAACCTATTTCCTGTAATCAAGAAATGTGGGGGCTTCCCAGGTGACGCAGTGGTTGAGAGTCTGCCTGCCGATGCAGGGGACACAGGTTCGTGCCCCGGTCCGGGAGGATCCCACGTGCCGCGGGGCAGCTGGGCCCATGAGCCATGGCTGCTGAGCCTGTGCGTCCGGAACCTGTGCTCCGCAACGGAAGAGCCCACAACAGTGAGAGGCCCACATAAAAAAAAAAAAAAAAAAAAGAAATGCGGGACACAGAAAGGCTTTCATGCTCAGGAGCCCCACAGGGTCCTGCTCAGCATCAAAATCTCAGCTCAGCTCTCAGCCCTTCCCCTGGGGTTTGCCTTTGTCGAGAGTGGGAAGGGACTTAAAGAGGGTGCGTGGTGCGTGGTGCATGGGGGAAGCCTTGAGCCTGGAGTGGGCTCTCCCCACAGCGGGTCCACCGTGACCAGGCTGGGGCAGGCTTGGCACAGGGCTCAGCCAGCACAGAGGCTTCCCTATGGCCAGGGCCACCCTCTGCAGGACGGCCAGTGCTTCCGTGAGAAACGAGACGCAGACACAGACTGAGCTTCACCCGGTGTTGGGGACGAAAGACCTCGGGGCACCCAGGGCATCAGGGTCCCCGGGAACGTCACGGGTACAGACGTCCTGGCCGCACCCTGGGCTCCGAGGTTGGAACCTCAGGGGCAGGGGCAGCGGGCAGCAAACTAGCCAAATAAGCTTTCCAGGTAATTCTGACGTCCTTAATCCGTGCAGTTCATGATCAGCCTCTGTGACCCCGGCTCTTAGCCTACGATTAAGGCCACTTCGCAGGTGAGGAAGGAAACTGAGGCACAGAGGAGGCCGGGCACCTGCAGGGTCTTACACAGCTAGTGGGGTTCAAACTCGGAGTCCTGACTCCACATATGGGGTCTCGAAAGGATCACAGGGTCCAGACCTTTAGTTCTGTGGGCCGTCCGGTCTCAGTCACAACTACTTAGCTCGCCGATGATCAGGAAAACAGCCAGAGGCTTGTGTATCAGTCAGGGTTCTCCAGAGAAACAGAGCTAGTGTAGACAGATAGATATAGCTGTAGGTATAGGAATGTAAATAGAGGGAGATTATCGTAAGGACTTGGCTCATTGGCTCACGGGGTTGAGGTTCAAAATCCTCAGTGTGGGCCGGCAGGCTGGAGACCCCGGGAGGAGGTGGTGTTGCTGTCTTGAGTCCCACGGCTGACTGGGAGCAGAATTCCTTCCTCTTGGGGGACCTCCATGCTTTCTCTGAAAGCCTTCCATTGATTGGATGAGGCCCACCCACATGGTGGAGGGCGATCCCCTTTACTCAAAGTTGACTGATGTCAATGTTAATCTCACCTTCTCAGCAACTCTTAGACCAGTGTTTGGCTGGGGATGGGGCAAGACACACCCAGGAGAACCAGTTGGGTGTGTTAATTTCCTTGGAGATTGAGCCGTTAGACTTCCGAGAAGGGCCGCCCAAACTCCCCAGATCAAGCTTTTGTTGCTAGCGGTGGCCACTGGCTTCCAGTCCCGTAGGCTCTGGAGTCTGGAGCAGCATGAATGCTGGAGATAAGAAAAGGCCTGGAGAACCTTCCTTCTTCTACTTACCATGGCTCAGCTGAGTGAGAGAGGGGTCTTGACACCCCTCCAAGCCCCTCCCGACGCACAGCTAGAGACTGAGCTTTATCCACCGTGACAGCTGCCAGCCACTGCAGCAGGGGGAGAGGAATGTTCTGAAAGCCCCTGCGCATCCCCCACTGCATCTGCAGAAGGAGGAACCCAGTCTGGGGCCGCCCCTCGATCCTTCTTCCCAAAGTCTCACGGTCTCTGAGCCTCGTCTGCTATCTGGTCTCTCGGAAGCCGAATTCTCTCTGAATAATTCCCCACAAACAGGACAGAATGCATTTATTTCCCACCTCTCCCACCCCACTTTTAGGGGTTTATCTACTCAGTAGTTTGGAGACGGGGAGTGAGAATAAATTGGGGGGCAGGGGGCAGACAGTGGGGGGCTTATACTTCCCCTGTTGTAACTGCTGCTGGGTTAGTGCCCTGGGGCGGCCGTGACCAAGGGCTGCTGTCCTGGTGCTGAAACAACAGACATTTAGACTCTCCCGGTTCTGGAGCCCCAAGTCCAGAATCAAGGTGTCGTCAACTGAAACAAACAAACAAACAAACAAAAAACCCCCCGCACAGCCTAAAAGTTGAGAATTATGTTTTGTTTGGCAGACTTGCTGAGGACTCGAGCCCGGAAGACAGGCTCTCAGACAGCTCTGAGGAACTGCTCTGAAGAGGCAGGGGAGAAGCCAGGATATATAGGGGTTTTGCAACAAAAACCAGGTCATCGGTATGTCAAAAGATTATTGCTAATTAAGGAAAAACGCATATCTGAAATTAACGAATTTAGTGCTTTTCTATGTAGGGGAAGACGCAAGCGTCTGGGCTCACTAGAATCATTCCTTTGATGTGCACCTCTGCTATCTCGGGCCAGTATTCTGCTTTTCTCCACCCTCAGGGTGCACAGTCAGGCGGCTGCAGTGACTGGTGGCTTGATGGCCCCGACACCCTTTGTTTACTGATATGGCAGGCGACCTTCTTCATCTGCGGTGTTTCAGGGCCACACTCTCTGAGGGTCCAGGGGAGGATCCTCCCTGGCCTCTTCCAGCTTCTGGTGGCTGCAGGCATTCGTGGGCCTGGTCTGTCTCCATCATCACGGGGCTTCTCTCTCCTCTATTCCCTTCTCTGTCCCACATCTCCCCTCCCTTCGCTCTCATAAGGACACTTGTCGTTGGATCTCAGGCCCACCCTAAAGCCAGCATGATCTCATCTCCAGATCCCTAAATGAATCCCATCTGCAAAGACCCTATTTCCAAATAAGGTCACACCAACATAGGTTCTGGGGGCGGCCCGTGGACCTATCTTGGGGGCCACCAATCAACACACTGCAGCTGGTTTCTGCCTCTGCTCTGCTCTGCGGTGCCCATGCCGGGGCTGGGGCTCCTCTAGCTACTGCTCCCTGAGAGGTTCTGCAAATAGAAGGCGGCGGGAGGGGGCAGCCTTCCCGTTCTCCTGCCCCATTCAGCCTCCCGCCAGCAACAGCGATTTCATGCATCCTCCGGCTCCATCCACACAGCGCCCCGTGGCCGTGAAAGAACAGCAGGGCAGAGCCCCTCCCAGCCCTGTGGGGCCTCCTCTGAGCCCTTGTTCTGCAAACCCACTGCCCGGTTCTTCCTGCAGCCAAGCAGTGTCGGGTGGTTCTACTCTCTGCCCTGTTTGTGCTTTCGAACCCCCAATGCTGTGTGACCACCTCCCTGTATTCAGTCCCTCTGTTTGAAATCCTTGGTGTGGCATCTCTCGCCCCAACACGTATAATAATTTGTCCTGCAAGGTCAAAACTTAACGTTGCATTCTTTTCCATTATGGTTTAGAATATTAAAAAAGAATGTAAAAAAAAAAAACAAACCAAACTAAATACTACAAAAAGTAAAAAAAGAAAAAACCAAAAAAACCCCAAATAACAACTTAACATTGCTCCATGGAGAATATTCCCCAGCCCCAGGGGAGGAAAAAATACTTGTTATCTCTACAAAGAGGCACAACAGGAAACGGAGTGTATATAAAGTAGGTTACATACCTGGGGAAGCATAAGATCACAGAAAAAAACCCCCAAATTCCTCACCGAAATAGCAACGTGTGACCAAGACGAATGATCAGGCAGCAAACCATCTATCAGGACCACAGCCGACTGGGCGCCTGTCTTTGTTTTCCGTGAGGCATCTCCCCTGCATCCTCCGGGGCTTCGGGTAAGCCCCTGGGTGGCAGGAAGGAAGTGTCTGTCTCCAAGCGGGGTCGGCACGTAACAGGATGCTCTGCGTGGACTCACGTCCATCCAAGCGCCATGATTCCACCTGGGCACTTTGGTGTAGCAGCAGGTCGGCAGTGAGACCCCTCGTGGGGGACCTGCCTCCACGGAGAGGCAGGTCAAGGCTCAGCTCGGAGTCACCCAGCCCATCGTAACCAGAGCGGTCGGCAGACCTGAGCACCATCCATGTCAAACCAGGATGACGCTGCTCCTTCTTCACCGCCGCAGGCACGGTGCTCCAGAGCATCCACCCAGCCCTCCGTCCTGCACCCAGCCTCAAACTTGCACAGCAGCCCAGTGTCTCTCCCCGCCTTGTCTTGTCTCCCTAATAAAATCCTCGTACCTTTCATCTCTTGGTGTCTGGATCTTGGTGGACCCAGATGGACACACAGCCAACTCTCAGATCGTTTCCGAATGATAGAACGAATGGTTTAATCCGCATGAAAGTAGATAGATTTATCTTCCTAAAAAATAACAGAAATTAACTTAAATTGCACACTTTCCCCCACTCACTTTCCAAAGCAAACGTGGAAACCAGTGTGCCCCTCACACCCATGGTTCTTTCCTCCCCCGCCTCTCTCTTTGTGGCCTTAGTGTCCTCCCACCTACAAAGTGAGCAAGAGCGTGTCCCGGCAGGGGTTCCTCGGGTGCACTTCTTCCTTGCAGGTCATTTGCTGAAACCCCTTAGTGGCATTTTGACACAGTGCACGGGTCTGAGAAGGCCATCGATGGTGGTGCTGTGACCCAGAGCTGTCCCCAGTGGCACATCGGGGTTCCCCTCCGTTCACTGTGCACTGACACACGAGAGCCCCGTGAGGTGAGCTGCTCCTGAGGGCAGATCTGGCCTGGCCTGTGTCTTTCAGAAGCTGTGGGTGGGAATGGAAGACGAAGACTGGTTCATCGGAAATGAAGTTCAGAAAAATCGAGGGAAGCTCAACCTGAAATATCCCATCTCTCGGGCTGCCATCACCAACTGGGACAACATGGAAAAGGTAGGCTGCAGCTTCTGTTGGGTGGGACCCACTCACAGGGCCCCCATCGATGCCGAATGGCAGCCCCGCTGCCTGGCACCTAGGAAGGGAGGTACCGCCAGCATCCAGGGCTCTCCCGGCATCTCTTGGCTCTGGGTCCTTGGAGACACTACACAACAGTACTAACCTCATAGATTCTAGAGTCAGAGACCTGGGCCTGAATTTTGCCTCCACCATTTATGATCTGCGTCATTTTGGACCAGTAACGTGGCTCTCTGGTCCTCAGTTTCCTAATCTGTAAGAAAGGAATATAACTTTTCCTATCACCTAGTGCTGTTGTGAGGATTAAAGCTGACGATGGATTAAAAATCCTAAATCCACTCCACACCTATTAGGATGGCTATTATTTAGAAAACCAACCAACCAACAATGCCCACTCCCCACCCCTAGAAAATAACAAATGTTGGTGAGAAGGAGGAATTAGAAAATTGGGACTCTGAAACACCGTTGGTGGGAATGTAAAATGGTGCAGGCTCTGTGGAGCACAGTATGGGGGGTCCTCAGAACTTAAGCTAGATTCACTGTAGGTCCAGTGCTCCTCCTTCTGAGTGAATCCCCAAAGAACTGGAAGAGATGTTTGTACACTCATGTGCATAGCAGCATGATTCACAACAGCTAAAAGGTAGAAATGACCCAAGTGTCCTTCAACAAATGATTGGGTGAGCACAATGTTGCCCATCCATAAAACAGAATATCATTCAGTCTTAAAAGGGAAGGAAATTCTGACATAGGCTACAATGTGGATGAACCCTGAGGACATGATAGGGCAGTCACAAAAGGACAAACAGTGTATCATTCCGCTTACATGAGGACCTAGGGTCATCAAATCCTTAGAGACAGAAAGTAGGCTAGTGGGGGCCAGGGGCTGGGAGGGGGCTGGAGAATTAGTTTAAAGGGGACAGAGTGTCAGTTTGGGAAGACGGGAAGTCTCTGGAGATGGGTGGTGGTGATGGTTGAACAACAATGTGAATATACTTAATGCCACTGAACTGTACACTTAAAAAAAGCTTACAGTGGGCTTCCCTGGTGGCGCGGTGGTTGAGAGTCCGCCTGCCGAGGGAGGGGACACGGGTTCGTGCCCCGGTCCGGGAAGATCCCACATGCCGCGGAGCGGCCGGGCCCGTGAGCCATGGCCGCTGAGCCTGTGCGTCTGGAGCCTGTGCTCCGCAACGGGAGAGGCCACAACAGTGAGAGGCCCGCGTACCACAAAAAAAAAAAAAAAAAAAAAAAGCTTACAGTGGTAAATTTTATGTTCTGTGTATTCTACCACAATAAAAAAACTTCCTTAGTCAAGCATAGTAAGGATGTAACATATGGCTAGTTTGAACCAGTGTCTCTCAGTAAATGAGGGCTCTGATCAGGGCCTCTATGTATAGTTGAACAGGTGCATGTTGCCTTGGAAGATGCATTACTTATCTAAGGTTTATAGCAGATTCACCCCAAAACTTAGAGGCTGGAAACAATGATGGTCACCTGTTACCTCCCAGGTCAGGAATTTGGGGGTAGCTTGGCTGGGTGGTTCTGGCTTGATTCTTATGGAGTTGCAAGCAGATGTTCATTGGGGCTGCATCATCTGAAGGCTTGATCGGGGCTGGAGGACCCATTTCCAAGATGGTGCTTTCCATGGCCGGCAAGGAAGTCCCTCTTCAAGTGGCCTCTCTGTGGGGCCTCTCCGATGTCCTCAGGGCATGGTGGCTGGCTTCCCCCAGAGTGGGCAACTGTGGAGGCCTAGGTGGAGTCTGCAGAGCGCTGATATGCTGTTTTGCCGAAAGTTTTACTTTTCTTTTAGGTTCGAAGGGTTTGTTAGCAAAAAGACACCACTCATCACACAAATAGACAATTTCAATTTAACTTTAATAGAAAATCATTAGGAAGAAATAGAAATGAAAAGGGATAGAAAAGTAAAAGCACGTACATCACCAAATTGGGCCGACACCTACATCCAGACTCAAACAGCGCTGGGAAGTCCTGAAAACAGCAATCTGGAGTCCCAGTTGGGAAAGGTCCCAGGCAGTGCATCCACCCCATGGGTGAGACTTCAAATTGCAGTTTAGGGGAGTGCCGCTTATAATACCAGGCTGCTAACTGATATCATCAATTTGCATGCAAATATGCAGCTCTTGGTTTCTTCAACAGCGCTGTTTATCTCATTTTGTGTATCATGCGAATTTCTAGACCCCCAGGAAATGACCAGGTCCATGAGGCTCAAGAAATTCCACGATCCACTCCCTTCTTTTTCCTTTTTTTTTTTAAGTTTTAAAAATTAATTTTATTTATTTATTTTTGGCTGCGTTGGGTCTTCATTGCTGTGCGCGGGCTTTCTCTAGTTGCGGCGAGTGGGAGCTGCTCTTCATTGCAGTGCCTGGGCTTCTCATTGCAGTGGCTTCTCTTGTTGCAGAGCACAGGCTCTAGGCGTGTGGGCTTCAGTAGTTGCAGCATATGGGCTCAGTAGTTGTGACTCGCGGGCTCTAGAGCACAGGCTCAGTAGTTGTGGCGCACGGGCTTAGTTGCTCCGAGGCATGTGGGATCTTCCCAGACCAGGGTTTGAACCCGTGTCCCCTGCCTTGGCAGGTGGATTCTTAACCACTGCGCCACCAGGGAAGCCCCTCCCTTCTTTATCTTAAGTGCCGCCAGACTTGCTGGCGGCAGCTCACAAGCAGGCACATAGTCCAGGCAAGGTCAGGAATCTGTTAGAGGCCTAATATCGCCTCTGAAGCCTGAACAAGACTACTTCCATTTCAATCCTCCTAACATGTGCCCCCCTCTCTCCTCAGATCTGGCACTACTCCTTCTACCAGGTGCTGCACGTTGCCCCAGAGCAGCATCCTCTGATGCTGACAGAGCCGCCCTTGAATCCAATGTCCAACAAAGAGAAAGTGTCACAGGTAAGAGGCCAGGTGGTGGGCAAGGGGGTCAGAGAGAAGGCTGCATGGAGGGCAGCTCGGGCCTCCCCCCAGCCTCGGGCTCCCTGCGGAGAGACTGAGATACCATCTGAGACCCATCCTCTTTGACATTAGCGACAGGAGTGACAGCTGCCTCTGGGGAACCTGCCAAGCAGTGTTTCACGGGCGAGGTGTTTAATCTGCATTATTCCATCTAGACCTATGGCTACTCTATGGGCAGGGCGATTATTAGCCCCTTTGCACAGATGAGGAAATTGGGGCTTCCGGGAGTGGAAGTAACTTGGCTGAGGTCACCCAGCGAGTGGCCTGTGGACCTGCCCAGACCCCTGGGGTCTGAGTGCACAGTCCCATTCTCAACACTGATGCCTGGTGTGTCCTGCCTGCAGGTCTAACCCTGACTTAAAAGCTCCCAGACCTCCTCCATCTCTGGGCCTCATGTGGGGCCTGACACCCCTGCACCCCAAGGAGTTGGTGGTGTGTGCTGGTTGGATTGCCCCAGATTGAACTGGATTGAACTGGGTGGTGGAGCCCGTCAAGGCTGGTGGGGAAAGGAGGGTGCACCCCCAGTACAGATGGCAGAGTACTCCTCAGGCTGGAGCGGGGTCCAGGTGAGGTGGGGACCACAGGGGCCGCCTTATTGAGGACTTAGGTGAGCCAATTAAGCAAGCAGCCATGTCCCACCACCTGGCTCCGACTCCCTGGAGCCCAGCAGTGCCTCCTGCTGTGAGCGGTGTCCCACCGGGCATGCCCAGTGGCCCATGCACCACCTGCATACAGAGGAGGCTCGTGCCATGGCCCAGAAACAGAGCATCGTCCAGCACAGCTCAGGATGTGTTACCTTATGCCGCCTCGTGTAACACAGCACTCAGGGGAGCCAGTGAATCTCCCCTGCAGGTGGACAGGTCGGTCACAGAAGTGGGCCCCGCCGGGCGCCATGTGGACCTGGCACAGGCCTGCAGCCTTCCCACATCAGATACCAGCTCCGAGAATGCCAGTTGCCCACTGGGGCCCCTGTGAGCTGGAGAGAGAAGACAGAGACAGAACTGTCCCTTACCCGAGGAAATGTGCCACTCCAGACTGTCTTATTCGGGGTCCCCCAGAGAAACAGCACCCGTAGGAGATGCACATATAGAAGGAGGTTTATTATAAGGAATTGGCTCATGTGATTATGGAGGCCAGCAAGTCCCAGGGTGGACCCCAGGAGAGCGGATGGTGTATGTTCCAGTCCAAAAGCAGGACTGTCCCAGTTCAAAGGCCACCAGACAGGAGGATATTCCCTCTTATTCAGGGGAAGGTCATGCCTTTTGTTCTAGCCAGAACGTCAACTGATTAGATGAGGCCCACCCACTTTGGGGAGGGCAACCTGCTTTACTCAGTCTATGGGCTGAACTGTCAATCTCACAGACAAACCCAGACTCATGCTTGACCCAATGTCTGGCCCTTCTGTGGCCCAGGCAAGTAGACACATTAAGACACCCTCACACAAACTGCACTGCTGGCCACACAGCCTGTCTTGGGCACTTCCCCACCATTCCCGGGCCCACTGCCTGCCTTTCTGTCCTGACTGTCTCCAAATTTACCCCCTAATTGTATCAGGATCCCAGCAGGAAACCAAAGCACACTCACGTCAGGTAATGTTGGTGAGGGTTTATTAAAGAGATTGCATACCATGGTGAGCATGAGTCTTAGAAAAGCAGCACGAGAGGGTTGCAGAGCCCCCGGGTGGTGACAGGCAGCCATCCCCTCGCCTCCACTCCCAGGGCTGAAGGAGCAGCAGGTGGGTACCTGCATCGGGAAGGCTCAGCAGGTAGGGAGAGGGGCCCTCAGGTCTCCAGCACCCTCTCCCGCATCCCTCGGCTCTCCTTCTGGACCCCCACAGGCAGATCCCAGTGGGTCACCTGGGGGGGAGTCTGTGACTACAGCCCAGGACAGAGAGAGGTGCCACAGGGCGGAAGCTCCTGCAGGCCTCTGAGGCAGCAGACCACGGGGGTCCGCACCGGGGCACAAGGAATGCCACCTCCCTGTGGACAAACGGGCTTCTCCGCATCTGTGGGCGCCACCACGAGCTCCCCGTCATGCAGGGCCCTCCCAGCAGGGTCCCTTCCCTGCCTAAGTCCCTCTGTCCAGCAGCCAATGTCCAGGGCTCCTCCCGGAGACTGGGACAGGCTGAGAAGTGCAGGGCTCGTTTTTCTCCTGGAATAAATCTGTATCTGAGGAGGATTTCTGGGGGCCGTGTCCCAGCAGAGAAGCCAACAGGGGGAGCAGCCCAGCGTACAAGGAAGGGCCCAGCCTGGCCTTAAGACCTCTGGCTCCACCAACATGTGTGACCGCCGGTGGCTGACTGGTCCTCTCAGTGTCCTGGTTTCCTCCTCAGAAGGATGATAACGGTATCAGCCCTGGGGTCGCTATTGAAATGAAAAGAGTTAAACACTGTAAAGCACTTGTCCCAGTGCGTAGCGCCCATCGAGCACTCAGTAAATGCTGGTTCTTGTCCCCTGGCCTCAGTTTTCTCATCTATAAAGTGGGAGTTTGACCGCAGGAACCCTGAAGACGCTTCCAAGCTCTGTGACCTCTGGTTTCATGCCAGGCCAGGGGGAGCGGAGGTTGGTTTATGTCTTTGTGTTTTTAGGGGGAGCGGTCTCTAGTTGGAGCATAAAAGATGCCCTCCCTCCTCCATCAGGATCCAAATTCCAGGATTTAAATTCCAGGATCCACCAGGTTCCAATGTGGGGGTGGCACCCAAGAGCAGCACAGACTTACAGGCTAGTCTTTGTATGGACATGTGTTTTCACTTCTCTTGGGTAAATCCTCAATCCCCCAGACCCTGCTCTGTAATAACACACTTAGTGGGCAACGCGCTTGGTGAGTAATGAGCTCAGTGGCGTATCCTGGCCGTGTGTAATACTGTGTTTTAGTAGAGACGTGGATGGACCTAGAGGCTGTCATACAGAGTGAAGTAAGTCAGAACGAGAGAAACAACTATTGTATATTAACACATATTTGTGGAATCTAGAAAAATGGTACAGATGAATCTGCTTGCAAGGCAGAAATAGAGACACAGACATAGAGAACAAACGTGTAGACACCAAGGAGGGAAAGGGGGGTGGTGGTATGAATTGGGAGATTGGGACTGACATATATACACTAACTAATATGTATAAAATAGATACTAATGAGAACCTGCTGTATAGCACAGGGGACTCCACTTCACTGTACAGTAGACACTAACACAACATTGTAAAACAACTATACCCCAGTCAAAAAAAAAAGTGCGGTCTTGACCCGGTTAAGAGGTCTTTGCTAGAGGCCGGTTAATTTCCCTCTTAGGCAGCTGGTTAAGTCTGCACCTCAACCGCTCCCCTTACGGTCCTGTCACACACCCCAGGGCCATGATACACCTTCCCTAATCACTTCAGAACCGGGTACCAGACCATTAGGAGCTGCCCCAATGCACAGGGGCCATGAAATTATTCAAACGAACCAGCCCAAGGAACCCGTGCAACCTAGCAGAACACCCGCTGGCCACCCGTGAGCCACCCCCGGCAGCTCCAGCTCACTGTAACCCCGTCCTTGGGTGCAGCACCCCCGTGGCCCAGCCTGGCAGCTGTCCCTGCTTTGGAGCTGTACGTAACAAAATCCGCCTCCCACCTGTCTGAGTGACGCCGTGTTGGGTCCTGCCATCAAAAGAACCTGCACTCCTATGGCCCCGTGTCACCGTCTTGCAGGAGAATCATTCATTCACCCGGCCAGGTTCACAGAGGCAGTGCCCTGCCGTGTCCAGCAGCTGTGGTCACATCCCACTTTTGCCACCTGCTCCCCCACTGTCTGGTCCACTGGTCTCTCCTGTGGACAAGGGGAGGGCTCCAATGTCACATACCCCCGGGGGGTCACCACAGGCTGTAAACGTAAGGCTGTGCCTACCCTGTTCACCCCTTCCACCTTGTATACAGTCAGCACCCAGGAGAGATTTCTTGACCAAGTCACGTCTGGACTAAGTGTCTGGCATGCAGTTAACACACAACAACTGTTAGCTTTCATTGTTCCATTTTAATCAAACAAATGAACCCTCCCCAGTGCGAGAATTTCTGTAACATCTGCCCACCCTCAGAGAGCAGAAAGAAGGGTATGTTCAGTGGAGAGACCGGTAACGGCTTCACAGAAGCACTGGGAATTCAGCTGCATCCCCACTGTGAAAAAACGGTGGTTCATAAGATGACGTGATGCCCTGTGATCAGTCCTGAGACGGCCCGTAAGGTGCTGTCCCGTTAGGTACCTGGGAAGAATGCGAGCCCATTTTACAGACTGGGAGACAGTGCTGCAGAGCTCGTCAGGGCAGGGCTGGGATGAAGAGTGACATTCCTGACCCTGTTGTCTGGATCCCTCAGGGGGAGTCCAGTGCTTCGGGCCAGTCGGACTCATGTGCTCATGGAATTAAGGGAGACCCGCCCCCTGAGGGGTCCACGCTTTTCCGCAGATCCTGTTTGAGACCTACAGCGTGCCGGCCCTGTATTTAGCCATATTCCCTATATGGCTCATGGGTAGGTGGCTCCATCCTGTGCTCACTCTCCACCTTCAAGGACATGTGAGGTCACCAGTGAGGAGTATAAGGACATCGGTTCCTCCATCGTCAGGAGGATAACCCTCTGATTTGTGACTGTCTGGACCCCATCGCCTGTCTCATCAGCACCGGCTCCAGGCTGAGCCTCAGCTTGGCTGAATTGATCAGAGCTCAGAACCAACTCAAACATGAAGGTGGCCCTCCCTCCCCCAGAAGGGTCAATAAATGGCAGACAGCTTCTCTGAGCAAGGCTTGCAGCATCTTGGGAAATGCTCGCAAGGCACTCACTATGTCAAAGCAGAGTCACGAGGGGAGGGAATTTCTGGCGACCCCTGTGTATTATTTCGGCGTGGCTAAGCCGTACTGCAGTAACAAGCATTCCCCAAGTCTCAGTGCCATAAAACAAAAGTATATTTCTCACCCGTGCTACACGTCCATTGAAGGTCACAGGGGCTCTATCCTGCTTTACCCTCACCCCAGAATCTGGCTGACCGAGCTGACACCATCTAGAACATTGTCATGCATTGTGGGTGCACGTAAGGGTTCCCTGGAGGGCCTTTCACTGGCAGCAAAGGGACACTTGGCACATCTGCTCAATTAATTGTCCAGAACAAGTCACGTGGCCCCAAACCACCACGGGGGCTGGGAGGTACCACCCTGCCACGGACCTGGCCTCCAACATGGGAAGAACAGCGCAGATGCTCTGGTTCATGAGAGCACAGTTAGGGCACGTTCACACGGGGGCATTACGCCCTTCACGGATTTATTCCTCATCACGTTGCCGTGAGATTGGCTTATTCAAGCCGACTTCGTGATGCCAGAGCTGAAGCTGAGAGATATTTATGAACTTGAGCGAGGTCATTTTGACAGGGACAGGGAGTTTAAATCTGTAGAGAACTCCTGGTAGGGACACCAGAGGGTGAGAGCAGAGAAATAAGGGGAGAAAGTCAGCACGAGCATCTAAGAAGGAATTCCCAACCTGGAGGCCCAAGTTCACCTTGTGAAGGACCGTGGAGGGCCGAACAGAGCAGTGGGGCATCCCCTCGGCAGACGCTGCCTGGGGAAATCCCACAGTGTCGAAAGTAAGAGCAAATTCTAGAGGCAGTAGGAGAAAACAACAGAAAACAGGTAAACTATAAAGTAAGGTTACCAGAAAAATCCAGGCTGCCCAAGGAAATTGAATTTCAGAAATACAACAAATACCTTTATAGTATAAACACGTCCCAAAGATGGCATGTGTTCTTATTTGCTAAATCTTTCAACCTTACTCTAAGATAAAGAGGCTTTGATCTGCATCAGAATTCTTACCTGCAAAGCTGCTGCTACAAGATAAGAGGACAAAACCATGACGAGGAGAGGAAGGATGTTCTTGAACTGGAAATTCCATACCTCCCCCAACTGGGGTTGGAATGTTGGGAAAAAAATCATTTGGCCACCGGCAAAGACTCAGAAAATTTACCACCCACCTGCCCTCTCTCTCTAAAAAAATCAAAAGATTATCTATGAGATGAATAAAGAAACAAGCTAAGAAAGAAACAGTGGGGATTAAGGAAGACCAAAGTGGGAGTTACATCTAAATAATTGCTCATACAGAATTTTTAAAAAGCAAAGCAATGGGGAACCAAAAAATCTCAGAGGATCTCAAAATGGGGGGTGGAGTGGGGTTAGAGGTGAGAATGAGGAAGAAGATGAATCTGTGGATGATATGGACATAATGGAACTCCGGATATTGCTGGGAAGGAATAAGCTTTGATGTGCATGTTTGTGATGTAAGGATAACAGGCCACTGCACCCTCCAGACCCAGCCTGAACCTGTGAGATTCTGTTTACTGGCCTCAGCATGAAATAATGGCCATGCAGCCTGCCCTAAGCCCTGCAGCTGCCCAGGTAATTCAGGCCCTGGAAAGGAACCGTTCTAGCAGCCTCTGCTGCGTGTGAAAATCACCTCCCTATTGGTGGAATGCCATTGCTTATGGCAAAGAGTGGTTTGTTTGTTTCAGTTATCAGATGTTCCTGTTTTTTTTTCTGACCTGAAAACAAGTATCATCCTTTCCATAAATCTGGAAATAGGAGCAAAAGTTCCTTGCTGTTACCCTTCCATTAGCCGTTCGCCCGGCACGATGCAGCTGATAGGGCATTCCTGTGCCCTGGTCTGTAGGCTGAAGACCACACAGACATCCCCCCTCTTTTTTTTTTTTTTTTGTGGTACACGGGCCTCTCACTGCTGTGGCCTCTCCCGTTGCGGAGCACAGTCTCCAGACGCACAGGCTCAGCGGCCATGGCTCACGAGCCCAGCCGCTCCGCGGCATGTGGGATCTTCCCGGACCGGGGCACGAACCCGCGTCCCCTGCATCGGCAGGTGGACTCTCAACCACTGCGCCACCAGGGAAGCCCGCATCCCCCCTCCTGATGACAAATCTCACTTTGAATGATGGTAGTTGAATGAATAGATCAGGATACCTTTATGGTAGTAAACCTTTAAGTAATGCTTTTCATTACTTGTAAGTGGACAATGGAATCTAAACGAATCTAAAGCAGAAGAGACTGTGCCCTTTGTAATATTCTGAATTTTGTACTATCTGCCTTCAACTTTAAACAATTGTTTTAACTAACTTAAGGGTAACCCAGGGGAAAGTAGCAATAAATGGGACTCATGTAACATGAAATTACAAAGGAAAGTGAAAAGAAGGTGATGGATAAGCCAGGAAAATGAGAAGAAAAAAAAAAAGCAGATGTCAAAGAAACCAAATTCCAGCAAAATCATTAGAAGAATCAGAGAGAGATTTTATTGATAAAGGGTGAGGAGCAGCCAGCCAGAATATAAGTCATGAACCTTCCCACCTTTTTAGGTGCATTTAGCTTCCAAGTACATCAAGCAAAGGGTACAGTGCCTAGAAAGTGCCGAGAACTCCGTCAGAATTAGCGTGCCCCAATCACACCCTTCATTTCTGTCCAAGTAAGTAATGGCGCCACTCAGAATCTTTAAAGTAATTCTTGTCTCTTCTCTTTTGTGGCCCACATAAAATGTGGCAAATCTTAATGATTCTACCTCCAAACGCTATACAGAATCCAATCATTTCTCACTGTGCTCCTGCTCTCCCTGAGGCTTTGTCACTGTCCCCTCTCTCCTGGAATTTCCAGCAGCCTCCTGCCTGAAGTGCCTGCTTCTGCCGGACAGCCAGAGTGATCTCTGAAACACAGATGAGGTCACAGCTTCCCTCTACACAGAACCCTCCCTGCAAGCCCAGTGAGCCACCACCTCACACCCAGCTGCGTGGTTATAATCAAGAAAACAGACAACAAATGTTGTCGAGGATGTGGAAAACTGGAACCTTGTGCATTGCTGGTGGGAATGTAAAATGGTACGTACAGCTACTATGGAAAACAGTTTAGAAATTCCTCCAAAATCTTAACGTAGAATTACTGTGTGATCCAGCAATTCCACTTCTGAATATATCCCCCAAAGGACTGAAAGTAGGGACCTAAACCATATGTGTACAGCAATATTCATAACAGCATTATTCCCAACAGCCAGAAGGTGGAAACTCTCCCTGTGTGCATTGAGAAATGCGTAGTTACGCAAGATGTGGTCCATCCATAAATGGATGTTATTCAGCCATAAAAAGGAAGGAAATCCTGACACATGCTGCAACATGGATAAACCTTGAGGACGTGACGCTGAGTGAAAAAAAAGTCACAAAAAGGACAGATGCTGTCTGATTCCACTCGTAGGAGGTCCCTAGAGGAGTCATATTCATAGAGACAGACAGTAGGGTGGTGGGGGCCAGGGGCTGGGGGAGCGGATGCAGAGATTTGTTTAATGGGGAACTGAATTTCAGTTTTGCAAGATGAGAAAAAAAGCTCTGGAGATGGACAGTGGTGATGGTTGTACAACACTGTGAATGTACCTAATGCCACTGAGCTATCCACTTAAAAATGGTTAAAATGGTCAAATTTACAATATGTATATTTTACCATAGTAAAAATGTTGAAAACTCCCAATGGGCTCTCGTCCCAGAAGGAAATGTACAGGCTTTACCTGAGTCTCTGCCTGTGTGACCCGCCCTGCTGCCAGCTCTGTGATGTCACCCCCCATGCCACTCACCCACTCTGGTCACACCTGCTCTGCTCAGACCCACTCCCACCACAGGGCCTCTGCTGCCCGGACACAGTAGCCCCAGAGAGCTCCTTGCATGACTCACTCCCTCACTGTGTTCAGGCCTTTGGGGAAACTCTCTTTAGCAGAGAGCCTTCCCGGACCTCAGGCCCGCCCACACCACTCTGTGTCCTGCTCTGTGTGCTTCTCACGGCTCTGATCTCTCTGCAGAGTTTTCCTTTGCTTCTGTGAATCGTCTGCCCTCCAGCTGGGATGCCAGGCCCTCGAAAGCAGGGACTGTGTGTGTTTGCTCACAGCTGAATCCCTGCACGTTGGTCCACCACGGTTGTTCAACACGTATCTGTTGAACAAATGAGTGAGTGAATGAATGAATGAAAGATATGGACAAAAAATAAAGAAAACTTATAGAAAGTGGGCAAACTACAGTGATGGGCGATGCCCAGCAGAGAACGATCCAGGTAGACGATAAAATTATGAATCAATGCTCCAACTCACTAATGGATTTCTTTGGATTTGGTAGAATTAGAAATTCTACAAGCTAAGAAAAACAATGATGGGACAAAGCAAAAGAGAGGCATGGACATATATACAGTACTAAACGTAAGGTAGATAGATAGTGGGAAGCAGCCGCATAGCACAGGGAGATCAGCTCGGTGCTTTGTGACCGCCTGGAGGGGTGGGATAGGGAGGGTGGGAGGGAGGGAGACGCAAGAGGGAAGGGATGTGGGAACAGATGTATATGTATGACTGATTCACTTTGTTATAAAGCAGAAACTAATAATAAAAAAAAAAAAACGGGCTTCCCTGGTGGCGCAGTGGTTGAGAATCTGCCTGCTAATGCAGGGGACACGGGTTCGAGCCCTGGTCTGGGAGGATCCCACATGCCGCGGAGCAACTAGGCCCGTGAGCCACAACTACTGAGCCTGAGCGTCTGGAGCCTGTGCTCCGAAACAAGAGAGGCCGCGATGGTGAGAGGCCCGCGCACCGCGATGAAGAGTGGCCCCCGCTTGCCACAACTAGAGAAAGCCCTTGCACAGAAATGAAGACCCAACACAGCAAAAATATATAAATAAATTAATAAACTCCTACCCCCAACATCTTAAAAAAAAAAAAAAGATTTGTAGAACAATTTAATATTAAAAAAAAAAAACTAATGATGGGAGTGAGATACTGCTTGACACCTGCTAAGTAGCCAGGTACTACGTAGTTACCCCACGTGCAGGGGAAGCTCATGGGGAGGGGCGCCCTGGAGCCCAGGCACAACCATAATCTTCATGTAACCTTCACCCCCACCCCACCTGTGAGGGGACATTCCTGTGAGACTCCCTGCCGTGTTGCACGTGACAACGGAGCCTTGAGCACTGCAGGTGGACATGGGGACAGACCAGGGGAATCAATACATAACGCGTGGTCCATACAAATCCTCTAATTCTATGTGATGGTTAAAAGCAATGAATTATACATAGGAGATTTTAAGATGCTCTATCTTAAAAATCTGTGTTGAATTTTTTTAAGTAAAAATGGAAATCTACAGCTCAGGAGATTTACTTTCTATTTGTATAAAGTTATATATGCACATAGTTTAAAGAGTCAAACTATTCTAGGAAACTTTCTGCAAAGGGCCAGATAGTAAATATTTTCACTACACAGTGTCTGTCGCAACTACTCAACTTTGCCTTTGTAGAGCAACAGCTGCCATTGACAATGTAAATCAATCCATTTACGTTACTTATGATGCTGGATATATTTATTTATTTTTATACTGCTTTTTGGGATGCTTTGCTTTTCTCTTTACATGGCTTCTACTGAACTGACTTAATTTTCTTCATTCCCCAACTGATTTGGGAGTATGTATGTTATTTCTTTTCTTTTGTGGTTACTATAAAATCTTTACAGGCTTGCTAAACTTAAAGTTGGAGATGAATTAATTACTACCACTACCTATGGAGAGATTGTAGAACACCTGTGTTCCAGTCTCTCCTCCTATATTTTATTTCTGTCTTGGGTTTTAATTTGATTTTGTTTGTTCCTTTAGAAGTCCTTTTAGAGAGGGTATGCTGGTGATAAACTCACGCCTATCTGAGAATGTCTTGCTCACACTTTGAAAAAATCTTTGAGATATAAACCACATAGCATAAAAATTCATCCACTTACAGTAGGTAATTCAATGTTTTTAGTAAATTTACAGAATCGTGCAACCATCACTGCAATCTAAGTTTAGAGCATTTTCATCAACCCTAAAGGAAACCCTGTATCCCTTAGCAGTCCTTCCCCTTCCTCCCCTCCCCCAGCCCCTGGCAGCCACTCATCTACTTTCTGTCCCTGTGGATTTCCTTCTTCAGGACATTTCATAAAAATGGAAACACACAATACATGGTCTTTTGTATGTGGCTTCTTTCACATGCTGTGTTTTCAAGGTACATTCATGTTGGAGCATGTGTCAGTAATTCCTTTTTATTGCTGAATGATATCCCATTGTATGGCTGGGCCACCTTTTGTTTATTCACTCATCTTTGATGCTCACCACTTCCTGGTAGACCCATAAGCACCACCCACACACACCCCTCCCTCCCTGCTGCCTAGATTGGAGTCGACCTTCAGCTGACCTTGGGAGCTCTGGGTTGAAGATGGAGCCTGGGTCGAAGACAGAGCCTGGGTCCTGGAATCCCTTCTCAGAGGAGAGGCACTGAGACTGTTAGATGCTCAGTAAACAGACTTGTGTTGGGTTAAGCTGCTGAGACTGAGGGTTATCTGTTAAAGCCGCTGGTATTTTAACTGATGTATATGTGGAGTGTGCAAGCTGGGGGAGAAGGAATAAACTTCTGTTTCATCCTTTGAGACCTGAAGCTAGCCAGACCTCGATTTTTCAGTTTAATAAGATAATAAATCACACACTCCTTTTTTTTTTTTTCTTTTTTCTTTTTTTTTTGCGGTACGCGGGCCTCTCACCGTTGTGGCCTCTCCCGTTGCGGAGCACAGGCTCCGGACGCCCAGGCTCAGCGGCCATGGCTCATGGGCCCAGCCGCTCCGTGGCATGTGGGATCTTCCCGGACCGGGGCATGAACCCGTGTCCCCTTCATTGGCAGGCGGACTCTCAACCACTGCACCACCAGGGAAGCCCCACACACTCCTTTTTTGTTATAAATGTTTTAATTGAGTTTTTATTTATCACTTGGGAGCCAAAATACCTATACATGATGCAATCTACAATAACCAATTAGAAAATAAAATTGGGAAAAGGCAACAAATGCTATAAAATACCTAGAGAAGAAAAGTAAGCTAACAAGAAATGTACAAGACTTACATTAAGAAAACCATAAACCTCTATTGACTTGCTAAAGAAGACTCAGATAGAGGGAGAAAATAACGTGTTCAAGGATGAGAAACAATATATAAAATGTCGGTTCTCCCCCATTCACCTAGAAATTCAGTGCAACCCTAATCACATCCCAATGAGATCTGAGTGGAATTTGACGAGATGATTCAAGGTTCATTTGGAAGAGAATATACACAAAATACCAAGAACTGCCCCAACAAGCCCTTGGGGTGTCCAGAGCAGCCCCCTTTCACAGCAGCCAGCAGCACACCCAGGCCGCGGGCCCAGCTGCACCTGAGTCTCATGTGCCCCTCAGAGAGCCACTTCCCAGCGCCCTAGGACGTGGTCCTGGCAGGTCGAGGGCGCCAGGATCCAGGGCACAGCATGTCAGGACAGGAGTGATACCTTTATGGCCCAGCGCTCTTTCTCCCTTCTGGATCTTCCTTTGGTGTTGGTTTGGATGAGGTTTATACCCACCCTCTCATGCAGGTGCGGGCATATGCCCAAAGCCTGGCTGACCAGTCCCAGTGGAATGTCACCCAAGCCAGGCCAGTGAGGCTCAACTCCAGGATGCTGGCTGTTGGGTAGCAGCTCCTGTGAGGGAGATACCCTCTTAAACAGAAGTCTGGAGCTGCTGACAACTAACAAGCTTCCACAGTGGGGAGCCTGCATGAGAACTAAGCCATTGCAGGAGAACCCAGGAGTGGGGAGGGGAGAAAGAGAGGGAGGGAGAGAGACAGAGAAAGAAAAAGAAAGGGAAAAGGAGAAAGAGATTCTGATCCCTCACAGCACGGCTTTAACCAACCAAGCCTGAATTCGATCATGGACTCATTGTTTGCGAAGCCAGTAAATTCCACTTTTCTTTAATCTAGTTTGTACTTAAAGATGATTCTTTAAAGCAGAAGAGGTCTGGGACCCAATCTCAGGGCTTCTGGATAAATATATAAAAATAAATAAAAACCTTTTTCTTGTCAGTGTATTTGAGACAGAATTTTGCATTGGGATTTAGACTTGGATAATCTTTTCCAAATACCCGGCTTTAGAACAGGTCTCCTCCCGGGGATGTATTAGCCACTCACTCCCTCATTTTCTCAGTCACCAAAAGGCCCCTTTCTACCAGGGGTTGGGGTGGAGAGGGCTGAAGTCAGAAGGTCCCCTGCCATGCAGCTGGCAGGTTTTGTAAGGCTTTATTTTCCTAAGGAAGAGCCCCGTGCATCTGCCCGGAGCTGGTAGCCCTTTGCTGTCTTGACATCATCACCGCCAGCTCCGTGAACCGAGGCTGGCTCTCCGACGATGAAGCCACCCGGCAGCAGAAGGCCTCCAGTGGCTCTCTATCCAGTCCCCACGTCTCAGCCACCAGAACAAGCCTCAGGCTGTGACTAAAGGAGCGGCCTCCCTTCCCTGGGTCTCTTTCTTGCCTCTGTTCACCCCATCATCCAGCAAGCAGCTTGTAGTGGGTGCCATGCTGAGCGCTCAGGATAGAGACGAAAAGCATTGACCCGACTCCCCAAACTCCCCAAATATCTAAGAGAGGCTTCCAGTGGAAGGGATGCTGGTGAGAGGCTCCGAGAGAAGCTTCCCACCTTGTGTTCCACGTGGCAGAAGAGAAATCCACGCTGCAGATGCATACAGAGGGCGTGTCTCACTGGAGGGGTGAAAAACCCATTCGGTGGAGTGGGAGCCAAGGCGAGTTTAAAATAGAAATAGATCCTTCTGGAATTCCAGGAGAAGCAGGATCGCCGGGCATCGAGAAGGGCGAGGCCCACACACGTTCAGGAGCCGGGGTGGCAGAGGGTCTCCTGAGCCTTCTCTCTGGTCGCCCCCGACTGAGGTTTGTTGTTCAGAAGGGGGGCGTCTGTCAGGTGCCTCGTCAGCCAGTGGTCGGCCTTCCCCGGGGCAGGTGTCCACCCAGCCAGGCGGCAGGAGGGGCCGACGCCAGGGGCTGCGGACACGGGCTTATCTCTGTCCAGTGCAGACCACCCCGCCCCTCCCCCCGACACCACCGTCCATCTCTGACCCCGCCCTTTGCCGGTCAGGAGTCTTAGTGTGGTCCAGGTCCCCAGCCATTCTTCCCTTCCTGTTACAACCTCAAAGCCCCTCACCAAGTCTGCACGGAGGCTGCTTTCTGAGTGGCCACACCAGGACACAGGATTAAAGGAAGGTGAGGACAGAGCTCTGAACAGCCCGGGGCAGCTCCGGGAGCCCTCCCCTGGGAATCCCCAGCTCCACCTGCCCAGAGAGGCTGTTGAGTCCTTCCCACGCCGGTGTTCTGAAGAGCTCTTCCCAGCATAACTCCAGATGGCACTCCTGGAACCTTCTAGTCGGTCCAGCGGGGCAGTGGGAGATTCTACCCCAGAGGAGTGTCCAGACAATGGCTCCTCTGAATGTAACAGGATGGCGTTAGGGGCCTCGGGCCTGAACTGGGGGTGACTGAGAAGGAAAGAGCTGTGTTCTCCGAGCTCAGAGGACCCCAGGCTGCTGGGCCGCCATAAGGAGGGGGTGCTCAGGGACAGCTGATACCACCCCCACCCCCCACCCCGCCCACCACCAAGCATGGGCAGCTGGGAAGCAGGTGGGCTCGTCCATCCAGGAGCTCCATGTGCATCAGAAGCCATGTCCCCTCTCAGCACCATGGACAGGGGGCACCTCCCCTCCCTGAGGCCAGGGACCCTGGCACCCCAAACTCCCACGTGCTCCGGAAGGGCAGGGGGCGGTTCATTCTCCACTTGGGTACTGCTCTGCCCCCGCTGCTGCTGCGCTCGGGGCTGTCGGGTACAGCCTGCCTCGGTACCCCAAGTGGGCAGATGGGGCAGCATGCCTGAACCCGGCGGCCCAAGGGGGCTCAGAGGATGGATGAGATGGGCGCTGAGGCTTCCTGAGGACCCTGAAGCAGGGGCAGGGGGGGCACAGCCTGGGAACGAGGGGTGATGGAATGTGGAGTCTCACGAGGGCCTCCTTTCCCAGGGGAGATGCCTGGATGGGAGCCTGGAGGTGGAGGTGGGGGTGGGGGTGGGGGAAGACTCCATGGAATTCACACTTGTCCACAGCCAGGTCAGCCACAGCGGCCACCCAGACCAGGGAAGAGACGGCTCCCTCACCCTGGACAGTCGGGAGGAGACGTCTCTTCTGCCTCCCTCCTCCCCACCCACACTGAGCACCCAGCGCAGCAAAGAGGGTGGGTCACGAGAGAAACAGACTCTTTAACTCTCCTCACTCAGCTGCTCCCCTGGCAGAAGTCGGGGCTGAGGCAGCCGGAGGGGGACATAGAGGGAGAAAGACTTTGAATCAAATATTACATTCATCCGTCCATCCCTCCACCCACCCCTCCCTCCACCCACCTATTCATCCACCTACCCATCCATCCATCCACATATCCATCCGTCATCCATCCACCCATCCATCCATCCACATATCCATCCATCTCTCCATCCATCCATCCATCCACGTATCCATCCATCATCCATTCCTCACTTGGCCAGAGGAGAAGTCAGGGCTAGGGCAGTGGGGGAGAAAGCCCTTGAGTCACATATGACATTAACATGTAAAAACAAACAGGACCAAGTTGTAGAACAAATAATGAGACTGCCTTAGCCCTAATAAAAGCATAACTTCCTTGATGCCAGTCCTGCCCTAAAGACCCTCCATGTGTTGCCTCCCCCATTCTGTGCTGTCATCATGGAAGAAGGAGCTTAGGTGCTACGATTATCCCCATTTTAGAGAACGTGAAGGGAAGCACCCAAGGTCACAGAGCTGAGGCTCAATGCCAGGCAGTTGACCAACGTGGGTCTGTCTTTCTGTAGTAACCAGAAGTATCCAAAGGGTGTCAGAATCGGGGTGATCTGGCACTCAGGTAACCTGCCGATGAAGAGGAAAGAGCAGGGGTGAGATGGGGTCCAACAGCACAGTCAGAAGTAATTATTGGGAAAACAATCTGTATTTATATCCCAGTGAATACAGAGTCCTCAGTAATGGGTTTCATATACATGTACCTAGAAATCCAGCTTGCCTGTGTAGTGTAATTATCAGCATTCACCAGTGATTTACATTAACTACTCGAGAGTGAGTTTCTCTTATTAAATACACAACAATTAGTGATCCTAATAGCCCATTACGACTTAATTGGATGCTGAAAATTGCTTTGTTAAAAGCCAATTGAGAGGGACTTCCCTGGCAGTCCAGGGGTTAAGACTTCGCCTTCCAATACAGTGGGTGCAGGTTCGATCCCTCGTCAGGGAGCTAAGATCCCACATGCCTCGTGGCCAAAAAGCAAAACAGAAGCAATACTGTAACAAATTCAATAAAGACTTTAAAAGTGGTCCACGTCAAAAAAAAAATCTTTAAAAAAAGAAAGCCAATTGAGAGATAGGGGGAAATAACTGTAAACTCAGCCCCCAGATGACTTTCCTGCTCCTGGAGAGTTGGTCTCCACCCTTGGCTGGATTTCCAATCCCAGTCCCAGGTATCACGTGCCATGGGCAGCTCAGACCCCATGGACAATCACACCCAGGATGTCAGCTTGACTTCAGCGCTCAGATTAGGGGAACCCTTATGCTCCAGTCTGGGCAACAGCAGTGAGGGAGGATGGTAGGAAGGTTCAACTGGGGCCATCCTGTCACTCCCAGGGCTTCCTAACCAGTTGTAAGTTCAACTACAGCACCTGCTTCAGCTCACGCAGGATGAAGCTGCCGCTCTGGGTGCCCAGCCTGTATCCATGCACTTAGTGCTGGATGCTCAGGAATATAGACGCCATATTATTTCTTCTCTATTTTCATCCTTCCATCCATCCATCCCTCCATCCCTCCATCCAACCATCCACTCCTTCAATGATCCATCCACCCACCCACCTACCCATCCACCCATTCCTCACTCATTCATTAAGTACTGAGATCAAACCTCATAAATGTACAAGTTTGCAGTAAAACACCTGTATTTGAAGTCTGGTTCAAACAAGCTGTATGACCTTACGCAAGTCACCTAACGTTCTATCTAGCGCAGTTTCTTCATCTGTAAAGTGGAGAAGATAAAATTGTGGTAGATTCAAAGAGTCGACCCATACAAGGGGCTTAGAAAAGTGCCTTGTGGGTAATAAGTGCTCAATAAATGTTAAGTCTTGTTTCATTATCATCATTATTAAATATTCACCAAGAGTTACTGTAAGCCAGATGCTGTGGTTTTAACGAGAGGTCCAGAAAAAGTTCTGGAGTTCAAAGAAGTTATTGGGGAAGGTTTCATGGAACTGGTAGCGTGCTTAGGAATTATATAATACTCAAGTTTGTTCCGATTTCAGAAGAAAAAGAGCTTAACTTTGGAACCTGGTCATTAAACGTTCCCAGAGGAACCTTTCTGCTACTTTGAAATACGGACAATACTGTGATTTCATTCTTATGTGTTATTTCTGTTCAAGTCATTACTAAAACTTGGTAATTTTTAAAGTAAATCATGACACTGTGTTAAACTAAAGAAATTCTCGATAAGAAGACTGGTTGAACATACTGTTATTCTTAAATACCAACATTTCAGTGAACAAAGAAACTCCCCGTTTCTATATCTCCATAAAGAGTCAGACCCAGATGATCTTCAAGACATCTTCCAATTCTGGCCAAAGTCAGTGTCATGTATGGATTTCCAGCACCAAAACTCACTGATTTATAGAAGATGCTGGAATCTGTGACTGTGTGTCCCTCGAGAAAAGGGCATAACTTAACAGGAAAATGGATAATTAAAAAATAAAAACTAAGCCAAGTAGTAGTTGAACTGAGTTGGCAAGTATTATTGAAGCCTTCGAGTTTGCTGTCGGCCTGCCCCTGGGTTGGACTGGCCATCAGGCTCAGCAGTTGGTGGATGGGAACAGGAGGGGAGCGGAGTGCTGGTCTAGGACGCGGGCACAGGGCACAGCGGGTCATCACAGTCAGGGTGACCTTGCAACCTCAGACTCGTGGTGCCATTTTGCTGCACTCTGGGTGGGATGGAAGCCTGAACTTTAAGGAAAAAGTCTACACACTGCAGAGGAGAGACCATTGGCTTCTCCTCCTTTCACATAACCTCATCCTTTCTGAAGGAGGATGGAATGATGGGGAAAGAGAAACTTGGCAGTCCTGGCTCAGCTGTGTGACCTGTGACCTCAGGCAGGTCACATGACCCCTCTGAGCCTCTCTCTGCTCGACATCATCTTTTCTGACCGTCTGCTCTGTCTCTGTCTATATGTCTACCTTATCTCTGTCTCTATGAGCAGAGCTGTTATAAGAATGAATATGAAATGGCATGTACAGATGGTAAAGCTCTCTGCAAGCACAAGAGATGGGCATAAACCAGTGATTCTCAAACTGAAAGTATATCAGAATCATCTGGGGGTCTTTCTGACGATGGCCATTCTGGCAGGTGTGCAGTGGTATCTCACTGTAGTTTAGATTTGCATCTCTCTGATGATTAATGATGTTGAGCATCTTTTCATGTGCCTGTTGGCCATCTGTATGTCTTCTTTGGGGAAATGTCTATTCAGGCCTTATGCCTGTTTTTTAATCGTTTTTTTTTTTTTTTTTTTGTATTGAGTTGTATGAGCTGTTTGTATATTTTGGATATTAACCCCTTATCGGTCATATCATTTGCAAACATTTTCTCCCATTCAGTAAGGTGTCTTTTCATTTGTTGAAAGCTTCAAAGCTTTTGCTCTGCAAAAGCTTTTAACCTTAATTAGGTCCCATTTGTTTATTTTTGCTTTTATTTCTTTTGCTCTAGGAGGTGGATCCAAAAAAATATTGCTGCGATTTATGTCAGAGTGTTCTGCATATGTTCTCTTCTAGGAGCTTTATGGTTTCAGATCTTGCATTTAAGTCTTTAATCCATTTTGAGTTTATTTTTTAATATCAAAAAGACAAGAAATAACAAATGTTGGTGAGGATGTGGAGGAAAGGGAACTCTTGAACACTGCTGGTGGGAATGTAAATCGGTGCAAAGATCCAGCAATTCCACTTCTGGGTATTTATCCAAAGAAAATGAAAACACTAATTTGAAGAGATACATGCACCCCAATATTCAGAGCAGAATTATTTACAATTGCCAAGATATGAAAGCAACCTAAGTAACCATCAACAGATGAATGAATAAAGAAGATATGGTATATATACATAATGGAATATTACTCAGCCATGAGAAAGAATGAAATTTTGCCCTTCGCACCAAGTGGATGGACCTAGAGAGTATTCTGCTTAGTGAAATAAGCCAGACAGGGAAAGACAAATACTGTATGTTATCACATATATGTGGAATCTAAAAAATAAAACAAATGAATGTACATAACAAAACAGAAACAGACTCACATATAGAGAACAAACTAGTGGTTACCAGTGGGGAGAGGGAAGGGGGGAGGGGCAAGATAGGGGTACGGTATTAAGAGATACAAACTATGTATAGAATAGATAAGCAGCAAGGATATTCTGTATAGCACAGGGAAACATAACTATTATTTTGTAATAAATTTAAATGGAGTATAATCTATAAAAATATTGAATCACTATGTTGTACACCTGAAACTAATGTAATATTATAAACCAACTATACTTCAATACATAAAAAAGAATCACCTGGAGAGCTTCTTAAAACACAGATTACTCCCCCTCTGCCACCCAGCATTTCTGAATCTGCAAGAATTCCACTTCTAACTGAAGTTCCCAAGGTGACGGCTGGTGCTCCTGGTCCGGAAAGCATACTTTGGGGATCACTGGCATGAATATTTCTTGTCGATCTCTAAGTTGGCTGTTATAGGTTATACTCCAAGAGGCAAACACCTCCTGTTCACCTCCACCACAAAGCAGGAAATATTTTGTAAAGATTTGGAGATTTTTTAAAGTGTGTTTGTGAATCATCATTATGCTATGAAAAAAGAAGACTTGTTATATTTATTTAACAGCTGAACTTAAAAAATTGACTCAGAGTACTTTTAAGGTGCTCAAAGACAGAGTAAAAAGTTCTAGAACTGCAGTCTAAAGCATGGCCCTGCCCCAAACTTGCCCAGATCAGAGGGCCCCTCAGTAGCTTGTCCCATCCCTGTTGGGACTCCAGCAGAGAATCCTTGTCCCTGGCCAGCTTCAAGCCTTAGCAAAAGCCCCTTTGCCAAAGCCCTCTCTCTGCACCCAAACTGTTACCACTGACAAACTGTCCTCTCTCCCCCCTCCCGCCTCCCTCCTCCTCGGTAAACTTAGAGAAAAGCTCACATCTGCCTCCATTGACATTGTATGCCGCCTTCTTCAGGAAGGCTGTTAGCAGGAGGCTGGGCGTCTAGGAGGGGGCACTCTATGGAAAGATGCATAAACAACCTGTTTCTCCAAAAACAAACACAAAGTGATAACGCTGACTCCACTCTCTTTAAAGCACGACCAGATTCAGAAATTCGGGCCCAATGATCATACTTACTCTACCGCCTGCTTTGCCCTAAGGAAAGATTTCACTCTGATTCTGAACCTGTAAGAACTATTGGAACTACTGCATCTTAAAGTTGTTCACTTGGGGTTCATCTGCTACAGTAGGTGGTAGGGAGCTGATATTGTCTGGGAAATAGTGAGAGAGAGAGAGAGAGAGAGAGAGAGAGAGAGAGGTATGCGGTGCGGGGGGAAGCAAGAAAGGACACGAGGACCACACTCCATTCTAACCTTCCCTAGTGTCTTCCTGGCCTGCATTTCCCACAATCCCTTGCAGTGAGTGGTCCAGCTGTGATTTGGGCGTTACCCATGGATAAACGTCCATCCAACTGAAAGTGCATGTAAGGCAAAGGCTCCACCACCACTGCTTGATGTTCCTGCAGGTGAGAGCACAGGTGTGTGGAATCCTGTGATTCTGCTGCCCTGTACCACCCCATGATGAATTCCTTTCTACTTAAACTAGCTGGAGGGGATCCTGTTCTTTGCAAGAGTCCCCATCCATACAACACAGGTGTGCATTTTCTGGGGAGAAGGTCCATCATTTTCCTCAGCTCCTCAATGGGGCTATGACCCAAGGGAGGCTGGGAACATCCCCCATTTGTGCTCCACAGGACGTTCTGCTGGGTCACAGCAGGTGTCCCAGAACATGGGCAGGGAATCAAATCTCTTTGAACTTTTGGTTTAAGGGAATGCTTCTAAAAAGCGCTACCAATTTGTATGCTGCCCACCTGGAGTTTCAGATCCTGGGTGTAATTAATACAATGCTCACCCGCAGCCATTTTCACTTTCAATTCAACAAATTCAATGACTTGTTTAATAAACATTCACTGAGTAAGACTTCACCAGACCCTTTGCTAGGAGCTGGGGAAATAGAGACATTTGCCATAATTCTTGGGGGACCTCCGCCACTGTATAAGGAAGAGAAACCCCCAAAAAACAAACCCTTGCAATGTGGGGCCATTATGGCCACAAGACACACGCACCAGAGGACGAGAGATCGCAGAGGAAGAGGGCAGCAGACACCCACGTTTGTGAGTGCCTATCGTGGCCGACTGCAAAACTGGCCACAAATTCTCCCCCTCCCATCAGGGGGCGGAGTCTGTCTCTATCCCTTAATAGGTTGGTCATGTTGGGCCAATGAGACAATGGCGGGCAACGGCAAAGATGACGCAGGCAGGGGCTTGAAAAGCACGCGTGCCCTGGGCTTTGCCCTTGGAAACGCTGCTCCCGCCACCTTGTAAGTGGCGGACCCACCTGGGCTGCTGGGAGACACAAGGCCCAGTGACCCCGTTACCGCCAGCAGACTATCAGCCAATCAGCTGCCAACCGCCAAACTGTAGTCTCTTCAAAATGTGTACAAAGGAGCACTTCTCTTCATCACGTGGGTGTTTGCTTCACAGTAAAATGTTCGAAATTGTTTACCAACTAAATTCCCTAGCTCTTCCTCAAAAGAAGAGTGGAGGTGGGGGGGATGGACGTTCCGGAAAGCTGCACCCCGTCATCCCGTGAGTCCCGATCCCCCGGACCCTGCCTGTCCACCCAGATCAAGCGCCCTCCCGTCTGAGGGCAGCAAAGGCAGCGTGTCTGAGTGGCCTGACTGGCATGCTGCAACTGACGTCAAACTTATGCTGATGGGATGGTTTTCAACCCCCAAATCAGGCAGAGGTGTTGGTATTGGTGCCGGTGTTGGAGGGGGGTTGGGACAGGCCATTCTGGATCACAGTGATGCGTTGACTGAGAGTTTAGGGGGACCAGGGGATGGCCCGGAATATCGGGGTCACCGTATTTCTCCTCACTTCTCTCCTTGTCTCAGAACTGGACTGGCATCCAGGAACAACCTGCTCAGACCCACCTTGTTGGGGAAAGTGAGGACAGTGGTAAATCTTTGAAGTCATATTTTTGGAGTCCTGTGATTCCTCTGACTGGCCCGGCATTTCCCCCACCCCACTCCCCCTTTTTTTTAACTTTAAGTATCTTGTGGTTTTATTTGACTTCAGACTTAGAGCCGAGTTTTTTGGATTTGACACCAGAAACAAGGGCAACAAAAGCAAAACGAAACAAGTGAGACTGTGTCAAACTAAAAAGCTGCACAGCAAAGGAAACCATCAATGAAATGAAAAGGCAACCTACCAAATGGGAGAAAGTATCTGCAAACAGTATATCTGATAAGGGCTTAATATCCAAAAAATATAAACATGACTCAACAGCAAAATACAGACAATCTTATTTAAAAAACAGGCAGAGGATTTGAATATTTTTCCAAAGACAGAGGCCACTCAGAGGCCTGTGTGCAGTGCTCTTGTGAGCGCCAGCTGGTGCCCAGCAAAATCTTCCTTTGGGAAGGAGCTGATTGGGCCCAGAGTGAGGGCACGGCCCTCTCCCTGAGGGGCAGATTCACAATCGAGGCAGATTTTATCAAGAGAATTCATTGCAGCCCGCCAGCTCGTTGCCTTCGCCGACACCTTCCACAGCTTTCTGCAAGATGGAAACGCCTCCATCCCTGGCATGGGGCAGGGGGCCTGCTGTGGCAGAGGGCGGCAGGGATGCAGGGTTCTAAGTTCTGAGATTCCACCTCCTCCCCGTGGGAGCAAGACCAGGACGTAAACCAGTTCCCAGCGGCAAAACGAGGCAAGGAGGCTGGCCATCCAGGGTCCCTGTGAAGACCCCCCCGCCGTGTGCTGGGGACTCCACCACTGTCCCCCGCCGCCCCTACCAGGTGCACACCCCGCCTCTCTCCCGGGCCTGTCCGTCAACTCGCGGGGCCGACTTGCTCCCTGCGGAAATTCCTCAGGTGGCCTGATGACTTCCGTAGGGGCTCTGAGGGGACCCGTAGGCCACGGACTGGTTTTTGTCCTGAAAGAGAACTGTTTTCCTTATGGAAAGGGGTGCACACACACACCCCTCCACTGTCCCCTCCCATTGAGCCACTGTGCTGGCTTTAAGCAAAGCCCAGCTGAGGACCATCTCAGCCCCGCAGCCCTTGACCCTGAGCCCATGGGTCCCAAGGGGCCCCCTATGCCCCATATGGCTTAGGAAGCACCTTCATGGCTGTTAGCTCAGGTGGCCCCTGCAGGCAGGTGGTAGAGGGACGGGTGTTGGGGATGAACAGGTGTGGAAATCAAGGCAGAGGGGTGGTCTCTTTGCAAGCTCACCCAGCAGGTCTGTGGTCAAGGGGCGCCCATGAGGATCGTGGTCCAAGTCTGCCCTCCAATTGGGTTTCCACCCCTCCCTGCTCCAGGTTGAGCTTGGATTCCCCTAAAGGAAACCTGCATGAAGCACAAGGCTAAGCTCCCTGAGCTCGCATCCCTGGGAAACAGTGGTGCAGGTGTTTATGTCTCCTTCATTCAAGTCACCATCCTCCATGAGTCAAGAGGTCAGGACGTGGCTCTCTGTCCCCCTGAACAGGTGGCCTCACTTTCTGTTCTGTGACCCTCTTCCCCCAACCAATGTAGAGATACCTGTGATGGAGGGGTAGATTGAATGGATAGATGGATTAGATAGCTAGCTAGAGAGATAGATGGATAGACAGATAGATAGGATGGATTAGGTAGAAAGATAGAAAGGTAGTTAGATATAGATAGATAGATTATGGAGAGGTTGGATGGATTGATGGATCGATGGATATTGGAGTAGATAGATTATTGATAGAAAGGTAGATAGGTAGATAGATGATAGATGATAGATTATGGAGAGATAGGTTAGGTGTATGGATGGATGGATGGATGGATATTGGAGTAGATAGATAAAAAGGTAGATAAGTAGATAGATAGAGCGTCAGGCAGACCTGCAGGCGTACACCGAGAAGACCATCCCAGCCCCCTTGGTGCAGGCTTCCCCTCCCACCCCGGGCCCAGGGCCCCTCCTCCTGATTTTTCTGCAGACTTGGGATCTTTTCATCATGTTTCCCTCATGCAAGGCTTCTCTGTGTGGATGTGATGATGAGGCCCGTGGTGGAAACTAATACGGAGGTAATTATACTCACTAATGACACCCTTCATCAAGGCCAGGCTGAGAGTTCACGATAAGCAGAGCTAACCAGTAAGTCCTCCTGCCACGAAGTCTCTGCAACTGCAGCCCAGCCCGGAGTCCAGGCTGACCAGGGCCAGGGGTGGAGACAGTCATCTGCAGACTGCACCGGGTCCTCAGGTCCCGGCTCTACTGATCAGCTGTGTGACCTGGGGGAGCCGCTCAATCTCTCTGAGCCTCAGTCTTCCCAGCACCTGCTGTGCTTCTTCAGTATGTTGTCAGGAACAAAAGGGACCAAATGCTCTGTAAATTATACTGTGTTTGGCAAATTAAGAGATATTGGTTATTATTACTCTGCTGCCATATTCAGTGATTGTCCCAAGACCAGTTACAAGAGCAGTGACAATGATGATGATAATGATGCCGATGGTGGTGGTGACCACGACAACATAACAACAATCATGTTATTTCCAGATTTTAGGTCGCTCCCTATTGGGGAGGTTCTCAGCCCAGTGCTTGCCGTTCACTATTTCATTTTATCCCCATGGGGAGTTAGCGACATTATCCCGTAAAGCAGGTGGGAAAAGCAGACCTCCAGGAGGTGAATCTGTGAATGACTGCTGGTCTCCAGGCCCTGCCTCTAGTCTGGAGACAGCCTGGCTCTCCTTCGTTGGTCCATCATTCTGATCCCCAAAGACCAGTGGGTTCCAGGAGAGAATCCATCCCCAGCCTTAGGATCTGCCTTTGAGAGGGAAGCAGAAACCACTGGCCTGAGATGTCCAAGGCCCAGCTGGATCTGGATCCTCCTGTATGGACCCCATTCAGTCAGGCCACCTGTCACGACCCTGGGAGACTCCCAGCCTGGCGGGTCCATCGTGACTGGTGTTTCCTCCCTTCCAAGGTGGAGGAAGGTGAGGTGCTGAGCGAGGTCACCATGATTAATTGGTGAGCCCAGCTCGTCCCAGAACTGGAGAGGAAATGGGTCACTCTGCACATGTCACCAGCCAAGGGGAAAAATTTCTGGAAGGAGTCAGGAAGCAGGTGACTTTGAGGGGGAGTGTCGACCTAAAACCACAGGAGGGTGACAGGTGACACCGGCAGGCCTGACTACAGCTGGCATCAGAGACAAAGTCTCTGCTTGCTCTGTCCACAGGCACCCACACCTTCAGTAAGACTTGGTTTAGTCTCAGAATAAGTCTGTAGGTTCAAGATATACAGAGATTCACATATATATGTTCAAAAGAAGTTTGAGATAAATGCTTGTGTGAGACCTTTGAGCAGTTGCCAAGGTGACGTGGAAGAGTAGAGAGAGCTTTGGGTTTGCTCCTTGAAAGAGATATAAACCCAACTAAGCCAGGCCAAAGTAAAAAAAGGGATTGTTTTTGGTCTTGTGTAACTGAAAGATCCAGACATCAATCTTGGGTATTAGTTTAGTTAGATTTGCTGTGTAACAAAACATCCCCAAACTTAACAACCACCAGTGTGTTATTGCTCTTGAGGTTGGAGTCCACTGGACAGTGTGCCCTTAGCCGAGGCCATTAGACTGGGGACCAGTGGTCCAGCATGTCCTGAGTCACATGGTGGCCAGCTGGCTCTGGCTGTCAGTTGGTGTTGGAGGCCAGTGAGATGATGGGGGCAACTGGGCTGTGTGTCTCTCGCCCTCCGGCAGGCTAGCCCAACAGCAGTAGAGAGGGCAGCCCTACACACAACCACTTTCCCAGTCTCTGCTTTGGTCACATTTGCTACTGTTGCGTTGGCCAAGGCAAGTCACGTGACCCAGCCCAGAATCACGTGGGTGGAGGAAGAGACTTGACCCCTTGGGGGTCACTAAAGTCACAATGCAAAGAGGCATCTTACAGTGATGGGAAGGATGTATGGCCATTTTTGCAAGCTACCATATTGGGCTTCAGACTAGGCTGGATCCAGGGACTCAAGCAGCATCTCTGCTTCTTCCTTGTCAGGTGCGCTCTCAGTCTGGCTCTCCTGGTGGCATAGCAAGCTGGCCACCAGCAGCTCTGGGACTCTGGCTTCCCAGCTCAGGTCCATTAGGATGAAAGACTCTCCCAAAGTTCTAAGTCCTGGAATTGCCTCTCCCTGGCTCTGATTGGGTCACGTCTCTAAGCAGACTCTGTGTGTTAGAGGAATGTGATGCTCTCTGATGGCCTCTTTCAGGGACCAGCAAGGAAGTGAGGTCTGCCCAGCCACGTGGACAGGGGAGGAGAGGGGAGTGGTTGACCAAGAAAAACAGGTGCCAAGACCAGAAGCCAGAGGATGCTCAGATGGTGACTGAAACTAACATCTGTGGAGTGTCAGACAGCCAGTGAACTGTCTGTTCATGTATTTTGCCCATTTTTATTTGGGTTGTTTGTCTTGTTTTGAGTTCTTTATATAGGCTGGATACAAGTCCATTGTCAGACATATATTTTGTGAAATTTTTTTTGAGTCTGTGGCTTTCTTTTCCTTTTTTTTTTTTTTGGGGGGGGGTATGCGGGCTTCTCACTGTTGTGGCCTCTCCCGTTGCGGAGCACAGGCTCCGGACGCACAGGCTCAGCGGCCATGGCTCACGGGCCCAGCCGCTCTGTGACATGTGGGATCCTCCCGGACCGGGACACGAACCCATGTCCCCTGCATCAGCAGGCAGACTCTCAACCACTGCGCCACCAGGGAAGCCCCGAGTCTGTGGCTTTCCTTTCATTTTCTTAATGGCGTTTTTGATGTCGGTAAAGTCTAATAATTTAACTTTTTTGCTGTTACCGCTTTCTCTGTCCTGTCCAAAAAGTGTTTTGTCTATCTCAAGGTCACAAAGATATTCTCCTGTGTTTCTTCTAGATGATTTTATGGTTTTTGATTATATATTTAGATCTATGATCTGCCTTGAATTAATTTTAGTATAGTATGAGGTGAAAGAGGAGTTTCATTTCTTCCAAGTGTATATCCAGTTATCCCAGCACGTCCAAACAACCTTCTGTGGCCTTGATGGAATTACAACTCAGTAACTGGAAGACAACTAGAAAAACCCAAGTAACACATTTCTAAATAACCCATGAGTCAAAGAAGAAATGACAAGGGAAATCAGAGGAGAGAGACAGCCCTCATCGCCAGGCCAAAGCTGGGACTCAGCGCCTCTGGTCTCCATCGCTCCATCCACGCAAACTCTCCCAGAGCCTCCTTGACAAAGAGGTAAGCGATGTGCCTTCCAGAAACCACAGCAAGTTTCCAAGAAGTGGCGCTGCCGTGGAGTGGCTGGTATTTCAGAAAAGCACCTGCAGTTGAGGTTCATTTTCTTGTAAGTCCTCTACTTTTTAAAATTCCAATCATTCATCCACACTTCCATTCAATAAATACAAGTGGAGAACTTTCCTCAGGCACCGGAAAAACATGAGTCCTTGTTCCCAGGGAGCTTCCAAGTGAGGGACACAGACAGAAACAAGTCGCCGGGTAAATGAAATAATTGCAAACATGCTGATTTCTATAAAGGAAACACAGACCTGCTCGCTGGGGAGCAAGGGAAGCTGGAGCTGGCCAATGTTCCCCTTGCCTTTTGGTTGATCCTGTAAAAATACTGGCTCCTCTCTGCCTAATATTTCAGGGGACTTTCTGTCTCTCCACGGAGACTGAGAAGCCCTAGAGGGCAGGGAGTGTTTCCAAACCTGCACCGGGGCAACAGCCTGGCCTCTCAAGCCCAGGGCTGGTCAGGGCCCCCCTCAGGGCCTCCTGTCCATCCTATTTCTGCTTTAGATGATAAGCCCATTGCACAGGGCCTGGTTCTGGGGAGATGCTCACTCATTGATAAATGTCACTGAATCCAATCCCCATCCTTGGGCCCGGGTCCCTTAGGGGCAGAGTGGGAGACAGTGCAGAGCAGACCACTGCGGGGATCAGGGAGTCGGGGCATGGACTGGGCGTCCCTGAACTGGAGTAAACTTTGTCCTTGACCCCTTCAGCCTCCAGCATAGCCGGGGCCTCCAGGACCAGAAGGGAATTTATAGGGACCATTCGACCTTCATCACACCCCCAAGTGGCCATCCAAGTGCCCCTTGATTACTTCTGTCAATAGACCGCTCTCTGATCCCCAAGGCAGCCACACCATCTTGGAAGATGGCGGGGAATCTAAAGTGAAGGAAACAAAGTATTCCGGGGTGGGGTAGTCTCTTCATTATACAGTCAATGCTAGGAAAAAAGTACTTTATATTTTTCTGAAAATTTATCAGAAAGTTCTGCATTTTCTGTGTCATTCAATGGACGACTCGAAAAAGCCAACCAGAGCCGTTCTTCTAAGATCCCAGGATGAGCCTCTCCATTGAGTCTGGCCCCATGGATCTGGTGAATTCTAGAGGTGTCCTGGGCCCCTTGCACAGATTTGGGCAAAGTGTTGCATGGAGTTGAAAGTCAAGGCAGTTGCCACCTCAGACCCAAGGGTCCAGGTGAACAATCTGGGCCAGCGAGTCAGCTCCCACAACACCTATTTTGAGAAATGGGGCCATCAAAAATAGAAAGGCCCTAATTCCACCGCCTGAAACTCTCATCTAGAGAGCTGGTAATAAGCGAAGACAATAAGTCCCAATCCTGTGACATTTTCAAAATGGAATCTTTTTTTAAGTACTTTGCAATCTTTGAGAAAAAAATTGGCTAAGTTGTCTTTAAAGACAGAACAGACGTTGCCAGCAGCTTTGGGGCAGAATAATCTGGCAAAGGCACGAAGGAGGGCCATGTCCACATTTCCACAGCGAGGCTGGCATTTATCGGTCCGAGGGAGCCTTATGCCCTGGTTTGACATGGCAGCCTATAAAACTGTTAGCAGGAAAGGGAAGTTGTTTGGGAAAATTCTGGTAGAAACAACTGAAATCAAATGTTTCTACTAGTGCTTGGTCAATACTGCCCCAAACCCAGTAGAGTGTCCTTCTTAAGACAAGCAATAAATATATATTTTAAAAATTAGAATGTTTACAAGCTCTAGAATTCAGGGTGTTTTAGTGATTGTTTTTTTCTCATTCCAGACATTTCCTGGGAGTCTTAGTTTTGGCCGGACTGAAATGTACACAGAGTTAACACTGAATGAAAGATGTTTGCCAAAATCTGTGAGAATAAAGGGCATCCTTTTTCTTTTTTTCTGATTTCTAAGAGCGCCGTCTGGGTGGAGATCGGTTCTGAAGACCCCTCACCATGACACTAGAAGGATATCAATCAGTACTTATGAAATATTTACAGAATACGGGCTTTGGGCGAAGAATTGCGGTAGATGCTATCTGGGTTTTCGGCAGCTCACATTCCGGGAGGGGGAAGGATTGTAAGCAAGTACAGCAAGCAGTATGCGGTGGTGGGAGGCGGCAGCTCAAAAGAAAGCTGGTCCAGAAGCAGAAGAGAGGCAGAGGCTGACCTCCACCGGGAGGGGGCTTAGGATTTCTGTGGCAGGGGTGGGATGGAGGGGCCGTTCAGGCAGGGGCATGGCAGGGGAGGAGGAGAGATGGGAAGGTGAGTTGAGGCAGCTGTCACAGGAAGCTTGCCATTCCCTGGAGTTACTCAGAGATGCTCATTTGTGCCAGAGATGAGCTTGACTTATGGATTAAAAATATTGCAAAAGTGGGCTTCCCTGGTGGCGCAGTGGTTGAGAGTCCGCCTGCCGATGCAGGGGACACGGGTTCGTGCCCCGGTCCGGGAAGATCCTACATGCCATGGAGCGGCTGGGCCCGTGAGCCATGGCCGCTGAGCCTGTGTGTCTGGAGCCTGTGCTCCGCAACGGGAGAGGCCACAGCAGTGAGAGGCCCGCGTACCGCAAAAAAAAAAAAAAAAAAAAAAAAAATTGCAAAAGTGAGAGAATATGGCAGGGGTGAGGCAATGTACTGAAAGTAGTGCCTCTAGGGCCTGCAGACTGAATGGGGACCCCTCTCCCCACCAGACCTCCATCCCTGCCCACAGGCCTAGTTCTCAGGCCTAAAGAGCAAAGATCCAGATTAAGTCAAATGGCTGGAGGGAACCAGAAGAAAGGCTGTAGGAAAAATGGAGCTAAGGGTAACTTGATGGGCTGGATGCCAGGGGAAAATTGTGTGGAGAGGCTGCTGGAGTGTGGGAAGACTTAGCCATGCATAGATATGATAAAAACAAACAAACAAACAAACAAAAAACACTAAGCAACTTAGGGAAATAAAGGCAAATATTAACTCCAGGAAAAACAAAACTTGTATAAGAAAAAAGAAAATGTAGTCATACTTGACTCAAATAATAGCAAATAATATTTACCTAGTTTCAATAATGCAAACCCTGAACAGTGATTTGTGCAAAATTTGGCATGTGACTAGTTTGAGAGACTAGGAGAGGAATTGATAACTTAAAGAGATGTAAGTACTTCACCGTTCTGTAGATATTGCCTAAAGCTGATGAATCAAGAGATTGCAATGAAAGTAATACTTGTTTAAAAGTATAGATGATGTAAATACCTAGAGACTTACCTAAAAGAGTTGAAAGTCAATGCCTCTGAGGAGTTGGAGTGGGAGTGGGGACAGTTGTTTACCTTTATACGCCCTTTAGCACTAGTTGACATATGCGTATTCTTCGATGTATTTATGTACACACACACACACACACACATGCATGCATGTATGTCCTACTTTGAGTTACAAAAAGATAAAAAGGAAGAAAGGAAAAGAAGAAGCCCTTGCCTTCTACGAAGGGAGTGTGATGAAGGGTAATAGAGTATGAAAGGAGAGAAGATGCTCACAAGGGCATCTCTGGAAAAGCCCCAATCTTCTCATCATCAGCAGAACATGCCATTTTAAATCCTCATTTTGCCTTTAAACTTTCCAGAACCATGAAGGAAACCATGATGCCCCTGGGGCAGGCACCCATGAGACCCAGGAGCTGCTGGAGATTTGGGCTCACATTTTTCTTTGCGTGTTGCCTTCTTAGCTGGAAAGCCAGGGTCCTGCACCTTTGACCCCCAACACACCTGCTGTGAGGGACTGCCACCAGGGGCTGCCGGGCCCCGTCACAGCAGGTGAGGGGATGCATTTGATCATCTTTCTGAGAGCGCGCAGCCTTGCCTGGGTAGCCCCACAGTCCCCCTGTTCGCAGCTGGGGGAGACTGTTGATGTCTCCAGAGGGCTGGGCACCGCTGGGACTCGTTGTGGCAGGGACGGGAGACCCCGAGCCCCAGGTGTATTGGGGGTTCGACAGGGAACCTTGAACCCTGTCTTTGCTCAAACACAGGTGTAGAGGTGGAGTGTGCACTGCAGACACTTACAGGGGAACACAGCCCTTGGCCAGTGCTGCTCGTTCTTTTATAACAAAACTGCACTGTTATTTCCCAGCTGCTTTCAGTTCCAGTTCTCTGGAAAATCCAACCCTACTCCAGGTTCAAAGGCAGCACCACCAGACTTACGGCTCCCTTGGGAGGTCGAGATGGGACGAGAGCTGGGGCTTTGCAGCCACCCAGACATGGGCGATTCCCAACTCCAGATCGTAGCAAACCCCAGGGCCCCAGTCTCCTCTGTGAAGTGAGAAGAAAATACGGCTACCGAGGTTTTGGTTGCGAGGAGGGTTAAAAGCAAGGGAGTCTGCAAAGCACGAGCACCGAGATCACAGGCCTCCAGAGAAGCCCCTCTCCCTGGCAGCCCTACCAGCCATGCCATCCTTAGCGGCTGCCGTTTTACCCTCTCTTCCTCTCACAGTTTCTCTTGGCCTTTTTTTTTTTCCCCTCTAAGTTAATCCTCGATATGATAGCGAATTTTCAGAGGTAAATGCACAGACGAAATCACACATTTCCAAAACACCATGTCTCACACGGGGGGACGCACGATGGTATTTTCTAACACGTTTCTCTCTTGGCAGGAGATGGTAGAAGAATGACACTGCAGCTACAAGAGCAGAGACTCTGGGGCCCCAAGGTTTCAGGGCACAACTCCAGCGGAGCCTCCTCATAGCTGTAAGCCCTGGAGCTCCAGAGAGAGGCAGGCAGGGCGGGAGGGCGCAGAGCAGGAAGGGGACCTGGACCTGGGAGGTGGAGGCAGGGGGATGGGAGAGGTGCTACCCTGGCCCCGAGCCTACAGAGCTGTGGCAGCCTTTCAGAGTGGAACCCAGTCCCCAGTGGCCAAGAGATGCCTGCCTGGGGACTAGGCTTGTATTCACGCTATTTGCATCGTCTGGAATTAGTTCTCCTTTGATGATTAGGGCTTTTGTTTTGGCGCTGAGCTCTTTCTCATGGGACAGGTGGTGTATGACTGGTTGGATCTGTTTTCCAAGGGAAGCAGCAAGACCCCGGAGGCCGCCCTGGGGACAATGATAAGAACCACCCAGAAGAGCTGTTCCTTCCAGCCCTTCTCTGCTCCAGGTCAGAGGATCCTGTGATCAACTCCCCAGAGGGGTCTAATCTCTCTGACTCTACTGTCTGCACCTCCCCCCCCTGCAGCTGCCTTTCTTCCCACCAAGGCACCAAAACTTCCCTTGTCAATGTCACCAAACTCTGCATCTGGGCAAATCCAGGGGCCAGTTCTCATCTCACCTTCTCTCCAGTACTTGACACGCTGATCACTCCTGCTGGAAACGCTTTGTTCATGTGGCTTCTAAGACGCCATGGTCTCCTGTGTTGGGAAAAATAGGGAAAGACTTTAAAATGGGCAAAAAACAACAACAAAAACTCCCCACAACTTTCCTGAGTGTCCTGTCTACTGCACCTGTCGGGTTTTCCCTACCTTTCATGGAGCTCTTTTATACGTTGCATGAAACTGTTGTGGATTCCCTTGCTCGGAAATGCAAACTAATTGCAGCAGCTGGAATGCAACTGCTTTTTGTCCTGTGAACAGAACTGTCAGGAATATATGTAAATTTATTTCTGGATTCCTTGAGTCCTCTGTAATGTCCTTTGAATTCTCCTTGGAGCTGGTTGTAACATCTGATTGGTTTCCTCGTTAATTAGTGAGTCCGACTAAATCTTAGGTGTTCATTTTATATTCATGTGAGCGTCATGGTTTTGCCTTTTGTTTATTCTTTGCTCCTACCTTCCTGGCCATTCCTTCACCTTCTTTGCTGACCCCTCCTCTTCTTCCCAGCTTTACCTGAGGCCCCTGTCTTGTCCTTAGATCTCTGTGCTTATCTATCTACCAGCCTCCCCAGGTGATGCCGTCCAGCCACTGGCTTAACGACCAGAGATGGTAGAGGTCCTCAGATATCCCCCTCCAGTCCCACCCTCTACCATAGGCCTCAGACCAGCAAATCCAGTGTTCCCCACATGGCCGTTTGGCCATCTAGCAGGCTCCATCCAACAGGCCACCCCTGACTCTTGCTATTCTCCCATATCCATCACCCCCAACCCCACCTACCTGCTGACTCTCAGCCAGAGGGATCTCTGTGGCCCCACCCACCTCTCCAGCCTTCCTGCCTCAGTCTCCCCATCACTCACTGCCCATCCCACCTCAGGCCTTTGCACTGGTCATTGCTTCCACTGGGCACACCCTTCCCTGCAATATCTGCGTGGCGAGTTTCTCGCTTTCTTCAGGTGTCAGCTCAAATGTCGCGGGCTCCCAGGCTTTTCTGCACCTTCCTTTGAAAACAGCATCTCTTATCACTTTGCGGCCCTTTCCCTGATTAGCTTTTCTTCAGAGCATCTGGCACATATCACATTACTTGACATCTTCCTGTACTTTTTTGTTGCCATCTTGTCCATTAGAATGTGAACACTTTTGTCTGTTTTGTTCATCACTGCAGACCCAGAATCTAGAAAAGTACGTGGCCATTGTAGCTTGTCAATATGTAGTTATTGTGTGATTGATTACTTTCCCTACACGACAGCTCCCTTACGGGTGGGTATAAGCATAATAGGCATAGATGGAGACTCAAAAGATGAACTAAAACACTGCAAGCTGAGGGAGACATATGAACAAAGTCACTTGGGCAAGAAAAGTCTACCACTGGTCTCCCATGTGCTTGTCTGTCTATATGTATCCCATTTCAGTTCAATTCAACAGCTCTCCCTTGAGGGCCTCCCATGTGCCAGGAACTATTTTGGAGCTGAGATCCAGAGATGAGTAAGACCTAGTTCCAGCCCTTGAGAAAATCAGTGCAGTGAGAGGAGCAGGCTGTGTAGACAGCTGACGGCCAAGGAGGCATTGCTCTGATAGGGGTGCCAGGCAAAGAAGAGGGAAGACACGGGGTCCATTCACCCTGAGAAAGTCAGGACAGGCTTCCCAGGGGACAATCAACTTGAGTTTTGAAGGATGGACAAGAGCCTGATAATGCACCAGATTATCTACAGGAAAAAGTTTGTTTAAAAAAATTAAGTCACCTTATGGGACTATAATATTTGTTGAGAAGAACTGTATCGGTCAGGGTAACCAAGGCTCCACTAAAGTAACAAACATCCCCCAAGTCCCAGAGGTCTTAAACAACACCAGATGATTTCTCACTCAGGCAGCACATCTATCACAAGTCAGCGGGGATCAGGGACAGAGAGCAGAGAGGCTCTGTTCATTGTAGTCAGTTGGGGCCCCAAGCTCAGGGAGCAGCTGCATTCTCAAACCCTGCCAGCTGCCGTACAGATGGAAAGAGCCCTAGAGAGTCACAGGCCAACACCCCAAATGCTTGACATACTTCTATGCACAATTCATTTGTCAGACCGTGTTCCGTGCCTCCCAGTCCCCACAAAGAAGACAGGACAGCAGCCGTGCATGTCGAGGAGAGAGGACACACACGGGTGTGCACAGGCAGACTCTCATGGTGTCCAGGACCCATTCTTATTCTCCTTCCTATAGCAGAAGCCCAGTGGGCTGGGAGGGGGTTGGCCTCCAGCCTAGCTAGAAGGCTGTGTTTCCCAGATCCTGTCCCTGCCAGGTACAGCCACGTGATGGTTATGAACAATGAGATGCAAGTGATGTGCTGGGGAAGCTTCTGAGAAAAGGGCTACAAGGCGCAGACCCAGCTGGCCCCTTTTCCCCTCTTCCTGCCTGGCATGCATGTCCGTGCAGAAGCAGACAGTCATCCTGAAAACGTACGGCGTCCAGAATGAGAGCAAGCTCTGCACACTCGGTTGGCTGAGCAGCTTTTGCTAGAAAGCACCCTGGGCTGTTTGCCTTGCACTTCTCCTTATGTGGGGAGGACAGATCCCTCCCTCATTAAGCCCATGCTTATAAACAAGATCCCTGGATCCAACACCCAGAGATTCAGACTCTTGAGTCTGGTGTTGGGTCCAAGAACCTTCTCTCCTAATAAGTTCCTGAGTGATGCTACTGACCATGGACCACACTTTGAGAAGCAAACTAATGGATGAGGGCGAGGGAGTAGGGGATGAGCCTGAAGGCGGGAGAGGGAGGCACAGGCTGATCCTGGAAAATCGTGTAAGTCTTGGCTATGAACCAATTAGCCCATGAGCCCGCCCAGGGTGGGGACCGTATTTTGTTCGTCACCATGCTCACTCACCTTATTAATCTTTTCTTCCTCCACCCCCTCCTGTGTCCATGGGTGTTCTAGTCCACCTAACACGCGCTGTCCACTGAACACAATGACGTCATTCCCTCTGCTGCCCATTTTTGAATTCTGCCAGGGCCTGGCACTGCATCCTGTGCCCGGGCTGGGGCCTAGCATATGGCCTTAGAACAAAAGCGCCCAGGTGACACCAATGTTGCGGGCCCACAGACCACACCTGGAGTAGCAGGGGCCAGGGCGTCCCCTCCCCACCAGTCGTCATGCAAGTCAGGGCTGAGCCGGTGTGTGCCCTTCTGATGTTGGCAGGCAGGAGCACGGCGGCCTCTTTGTGTGCCTCCCCAGGCCAAGGAGGGCTGCCTGGGAAGCCCCCCAGCACCTCCATCTCCCTCTCCCCAGGCCATGGCTGACAGCACCTGTGCACTCGTGCTGTGAGGACTCACAGCAGTTTCTGGAGTTAATTTCTCAAAGCCAACAACTCAGGGCCACCTAGTTCCCTCCTTAAATCCCAGCATCCCTGCGCCCTTAGTGGTGCCCTGATGAGGAGGCTGCAGAAGAGGGAGCCGTCCAGCTGCACGGCAGCAGCTGCCGGGGGCCCGAGGAGGCCGCGGCTGCTCTCACGTTAACTGGACTTTTCAGCCCAGGCTCCTGGGTTGGGAAACAGCACAGACCTTTCCCCCAGGGAGCAAAGGTTCTGGACCCCATGCAACCTGTAGAAAAGGTTCATCACCCCTGGGGAGCGCTTGGGGGAAAGGGCACTCAGATAGGGAAGGTGGGGCTAGGAGCAGATTTGGCATCACAGATGGGTGGACACTGGACCCCTTCACCCTGGCCTGGAGCAGGGTCCAGCTCCCTCCAGGAAACGGGCCCTCTCTGAGCTAGAGCCTCTGCAGATTTGGGTGGGGGGTCGGGAGACAGGCAGGGGATGAGGGGGAAGGCGAAGTGTGGAAGGACAGGGAAAGAGGGAGGGGAGGGAAAGTGGAGGAGACAAAGGGAGGAGGAAGCAGCCATCACCAAGGCAGCCCTGAGCAGGAACAGCGCATGACCCCCGCATCCTGTGAGGAGCAGTGTGTCTGTGAGTCCCACAGAAGAGCAGGTGGAGGCTGAGGGGTGTAGGGATGTGCCTAGTGCCACACAACCCTGAATGGCACTGTTCAAACTTGGGGGCCCCCAGATCCCGAGCTCTGAACCTGCAGAGGCCCCTGAGGAAGCACCCTAGTGGGGTGCAGCAGGTGCTGGCTGAGGTACGAGGCTCAGGTACAGGCTCAGGTGTGGGCTCAGGTACAGGGTGCAGGTACAGGATCCAGGTGCAAACTCAGTTCGGGTTCAGGTCTGAGCTCGGGCCTGAGTCTGGACACCATGCCCATCCCCCCTCTGCAGAGGGAGCACGTGGACAAAGGACTCGGAAGCCAATCAGATGGGCTGGGTGGAGAGGAGAGGACGGAGCAGTTACTCAGGTTCTGTGGTGGATCCTCAGGGGGATGGTGACACTGTCTTTGAAATAGAGAATTGGGGGCCTTTGGGGGCAAAGGGAGTGGTGAGTTCAGGTAGAGTGCGGTGGTTTGGGGACATCGGGGAAGTTGGGGGAGTCTGACGTGGCCTCTGAAGAGAGGCTTATCTGGAAGGGGCTCTGTAAGCCTCCTGCGTGCAGGTGGGGGTGAAGGCCCTGCACCGAGTGAGGGTCCAGAGCGGGAGGGGGCACCAGGAGCAGCGGCATCGTGGCAGAGGTGAGGGCGGGAACCACAGCAGGTCATGGGAACAGGGGGCGAGTTCACGATCAGTGTATGTGTCAGCGCAGCTGCTGTAACAAAACACCACAGGGGCTTCCCTGGTGGCGCAGTGGTTGAGAGTCCGCCTGCCGATGCAGGGGACACGGGTTCGTGCCCCGGTCTGGGAAGATCCCACATGCCGTGGAGCGGCTGGGCCCGTGAGCCATGGCCGCTGGGCCTGCGCGTCTGGAGCCTGTGCTCTGCAACGGGAGAGGCCACAACAGTGAGAGGCCCACGTACCGCAAAAAAACAAAAAAAGACACCACAGACTGTGGCTCAAACAGCAGACACTCACTGTCTCCAGTCCTGAGACTGGAATCCCAGATCCAGGTGTGGGCAGGGCTGGGTCCTCCTGAGGCCTCTCTCCTCAATGTGTAGACAGCCATCTCCTCCCTGTTTCCTCACAGGGTTGTCCTCCTGTGTGTGTCTGTGTCCTGATGTCTTCTTATAAGGACACCAGTCCTATGGGATTAGGGCCCACCCTCGTGACTGCATTTTACCTTAATTAAGGACCCCATCTCCAAATACAGCCACATCCTTAGGTCCTGGGGGTCAGGGACCTCAACATATAAATTTGGGGAGACACAGTTCAGCCCATTCAGTCAGTAGCAGCTTGACCTTGAGCTCTAACATGGCTGTTGGTCTGAATACTCTGGGTTTTCCAGCTCTGCGATTCCCTGTGACATTATCACATTATCCAACCAAATCCTCAAACTCTCTACCGTGATTTCTCATGGGCACCTCCAAGTTAGTGTGTCCCAGACATAGCCCTGGACCTCCCCCCATGCCCACCACACATTCACCCCTCTGCTAGTAAAAGCACACACCTTCTCCTGGCTGTGGATGACCAAGACTAGGAGTTGTCCTTGACTTTCTACCCTCCCCAGGTCATTCTGGGCCAGCCGGTGACTCCTTCAGTGCAGACCTTGAGGCCAGCACTGTCTTTGTCCATCACTTCCTTTCTTGCCCAATGACTGCAACACCGCAAACTGGTCTGTGGGCCCACCCTTGCTCTCCTCCCTCTTGCTGCTCATAGAGCCATCTTTTGTTCTTCTCCTTTTTAATTTTTATTGAAATATAGCTGATTTACAATGTTGTGTCAGTTTCAGGTGTACAGTAAAGTGATTCAGTTATACATATATATATTTGTATATTCTTTTTATTTACATTCTCTTCCATTATAGCTTATGACACCACATTTTGTAAAATGCAAGTTGGGTTGTATCACTCCCTTCCATGAAGCCTTCGATGTTTCTCCATTGCTTTGGGGACAAAGACTAGAACTCAGAGTGTGGCCTCCAGCCCTGCCCGCTGTGGTCCATTTTCTTCTCAAACCTCATTGGAATGACTGACCACGCATTTCGACATCCCGAGCCCCGACCCTATCAGTCATCTTCCCATTTCTTGAATGTCCCAAGTCATCTCCCTCATCAGTGATTGGGCCAATGCTGTTGCTTCCTCCTGGAATGAACTCCCCAGCTCCTCACCTGGCCAACTCCCCCCCACCTGCAGGGTTGGCTTAGACACCACTGCTGCCAGATGCGTCTGTGATCCTTCATCCAATTGCCTGTGCAACGGTATTTATGGAGCGCCTGCTGTGTGTCAGACAGCGTTGCAGGGGTCGGGATAAGACATGCACTGGTGAAGGACAGATAACAAAGAGGTAAATAAAATAAACCCACCGCAGTCAGGTGATGCTATGTAGAGTGCAGCCCACCTCTCAGAGGAAGTGGTATTTAAGCTGAGACCTACATGACAAAGGAGCCAGGCATTTGAAGACCAGGAAAGGGCACCCCAGGTGGAAGGAACAGCTTTTGCAAAGGCACTGAGGTAGGGTGGGTGTGGTTTGTTTGCAGAACAGACAGATGGGCAATTGGCTGGAGCTTGTGGAGACAGGGCAAGTACCAGTGAGGGTGGTATAAGGGGCGAGGCTGAAGTCTGTAGGATTTGTACACCCGGGCAAGCATTCTGGATTTTATCCTGCGTGTAATGGGAAACCACATGGGAGGCCATGATTCGGTTTATATGGTTGAAAGATCACTCTGGCCATCCTAGAGAAAGAGTACAGACAGAAAAGAGGGAACAGGGAGAGGCGTCAGTTTATTGTGGACGCAGGAGAGAGCCGACGGCAACCAGGACGAGGCCGGTAACTAAAGATGGAGAAGTGTGGGCAGACTAAGTCTGCTTTGTTTTGTTTTGTTTTGTTTGTTTGTTTGTTTAATTGGAGTATAGTTAAGTTACATGTTAGTTTCAGGTGTACAGCAAAGGGAATCAGTTATACATATACATATTTCCACTCTTTTTTAGATTCTATTCCCATATAGGTCATTACAGGGTATTGAGTAGAGTTCCCTGTGCTATAAAGTAGGTCCTTGTTGGTTATGTATTTTATATATATGTCGTGTGTATGTGTCAATCCCAATCTCCCAATTTATCCCTCCCCACCCCCTTTCCCCTTTGGTGACCATAAGTTTATTTTCTACATCTGTGACTCTATTTCTGTTTTGTAAATAGGTTCATTTGTACCATTTTTTAGATTCCACATATAAGCGATATCATATGATATTTGTCTTTCTCTTTCTGACTTACTTCACTTAGTATGATAATCTCTAGATACATCCATGTTCCTGCTAATGGCATTATTTCGTTCTTTTTTATGGCTGAGTAATATTCCATTGTAAGTCTCTGTTTTAAAGAGAGATTTAGGAGAATTTGCAGAGGTTGAATAAAGTTCGTGAGAGGAGAGGACGCAAGGATGACTCTGGGGTTTTGACCTGAGCAACCAGGTGGACCCTTTCCTGGGAGGGCAAAAACATGGGGTGGGGCAGGAGGACCAGGATGGGGCGGGAGCTGGGAACAGTGGGCGCTCTTCCCTGGCAGCCTTGTAAGCGCTGAAGCTGCCAATCAGAGCCCCTTTGCACACGTCCCTGGTGCGTCTTGTTCACAGCATGATCATTTCTATCAAGTAAGGCCTGTAATTCCTCATCTGATGTGCATCCCTCCCCCAGACCATCAGCGGCACTCCGTGGACCCTCTCTGACCCCTCCTCATTGCCACAGCGGCCCCAGCACCCAGGACAGAAGTCTCGGCACATGGTGGGCGCGCAAGAAATGTTTTTTTTTTTCTTTTTACTTTATTTATTTGGTTGCACTAGGTCTTAGTTGCGGCAGGTGGGCTCCTTAGTTGTGGCTCACTGGCTCCTTAGTTGTGGCATGCGTGTAGGATCTAGTTCCCTGACCAGGGATCGAACCCGGGCCCCTGCATTGGGAGCACGGGGTCTTAATCACTGCTCCACCAGGGAAGTTCACAAGAAAATTTTCTCGAGTGGGTTGATGAAGGAACAGCAGGACTGAAGCCCGAATGGACTGCCCTCTCCAGGTTCACAATGGAAAGTCAGCATTCTTTGGCAACTTTAAAATCGGCTACAGTGGGGACTTTCTTGGGCATGACCATCTACGTATTTTATGACTTATTCTAAGAAGCCAGCATCACAGAGCCCAGTGAGCAATTACAGTAATTAACCTAAATCACGCTCTGGGACAGCCCCTGTTCGACACTCCCTTTCAAGGCTGCTGCATCCCCTTCACAGCAACAGTGAAACACATGAGATGCTTCCCCAGAGATGCTGACAAGCCTCCCGAAATATGCTCCACAAAGGCCCCAAATCACAGTTAGGAATCCTATTTGAGTCACCAGCTCTGTGGCCTCGGGACAGAGCCCACAGGCAGGGGTAGCTTCTGACGCAGGCACCTGGGGCTTTGTTCTCCACATGGCTACAGGTCACCACGTGGCCGCCACCAGGTTCTACCCTAGAGGTGCCATGTTTTGGAGGGAGAGTTTTTTCCAGGCAATACATTTCAGGAAATGGTCTCCCTCTCTGGGTGATACATTAGAACTCCCAGGAAGCATCCACCTCTATGTGAGGGGGAAACTAGGATGTCGAGGCTTATCGAGCAAATGCGTTTCGTCTTTGGAAAATGACGGCTCCCTGGCAGCAGTGGACAGAGCTGAGTGCGTAACGGGCCTGGGCTGAGCGGGGCTGTGAGTGAGGGGGGAGGATCATGAGCAGCCACCGAGAAACAGGCTCTTTGGGACATGAAAATGAGCCATAACGAGCCGGAAAGGTGTTTATGCTTCCTACTGGACTCCCTGTGGTGAGGTACGTGAGGGTGCTGGTAGTTTTGTTATTGAGACACCATTGATCCCGGAACACGGCTGTGTGTGCCCGCGTGCTCCTCATCGCTGTCAGAATGGATCGTTCTAATAAGCTCAGAGCAAATGCAGCAGGCTTTCAGAGATGCATCACGTAAAAGCCATTTGATGGTCAGCAGAGCTCCTGCAAAGCAAAGCAAACGCAGGTTACAGGGATGTAAGAGATGGATTCCCAGAGGGGGCCAAGGTGCGGGGTGGCAAACAAAAGTGCAGGACACCCAGGTACATTGGCCTCTCAGATAAGCAACAAATACGTTTTTAGTATAATATGTCCTAAATATTGCATGGGACATATTTATGCTTTAACAAATGGTTGTTTGAGAATTCTCTGGTGGTCCAGTGTTTTGGACTCGGTGCTTTCACCGCCTGGGCCTGGGCTTAATCCCTGTCGGGGAACTAAGATCCCGCGAGATGCACAGTGCAGCCAAAACTAATAATAATAATAAAATTAAAAATGGTTGTTTATCTGAGAGTCCAATGTACCTGAGTGTCCTGTATTATAGCTGACAACTCTACCTGGGAAGCAAAGCACTTCAGTGGGCCCTTAGATGGGTTTGACATATTGTTTCTGATTGACTTTTTGTTTCTGAAAATGCTAAGCTCTTGACATAAAGGAGACTGGTTTCATAAGTAGGCTAACAAGCTACAATTTAGCGACGTGGGTCTGCTGCTACACTTCTGTCAAACACTGCACTCACAGTTTCTTCAGGACCGTGTAGTGTGGGTGGGCTCAGGACTACACATACAGCACACGTCTTAACCAAACCTGCAGGGCAGGGGAGCTCGTCCCCTTTTAATGATGACTGTGTAAGGCTCAGAGATTGGCAAGACTTACCCAAGCTCACACAGCCTATCAGTCAAGGTGCTTTGGTTGTAAGGAAGGTAAAAACGGATTCTGACGAGTATAATCAGAATAGAACCATACTAGGAAAATGAAGGACAGCGCACAACATTGGCTCCATAGCTGTGTAGCCAGAGCTGCAGAACTGGTCAGGTGAGGAGGGCTGTGGCCAGGACCCTGAGGGACAGATGTCCCAGCCAGGACACCGGCACACTGGCCCAGAGAGGACAGTCACACCGGATTGGCCAAGTAATTCACGGCCGGTACATCTGATTGGCTGGGAAGTGCAGGAGAGTCATAGCTGATTGGCTAAGAAGTTTAAGGTACTCACATCTGATTGGCTACATGATTCTGGGCAGGTGCATCTGACTGGCTAAGTAGTTCAGGGCAAGAACACCTGATTGGCTGGATCAGGCCACATTCCCACCCCACACTCCCAGGAAGACTGGTAAAGCCAAGGTCTGATGCTTTCAGCTTCCCTAGTGCAAAGGCCTGTCCTCCCCACCAAGACTCAGGAGAGCAGGAGTGGGGAAGATCTACACCGACAAGCGTTTTCCCTGCTCGGCCCGTGAGCTGTGGGAGTGGGAACTGACCTGAACCCCAGCGGGCTCAAGTCTGCCGCCCCATTCCCTCCGTTTTAGCTGCTGCCTCTCTGCCAAGCTGGCTCCAGGGTGGGCACGCGAGCTGCAGGCTCTCTCCCTCTGTAACTGCCCCCAAGGCCACGCGGCCAGAGCTCAAATGCAGAGGACGCTGCCTGTGGGATGGACGAATCGGCCACAGAGATGGCGTTGTCTCCACCTCAGCATCCTAAATGTCCCACTGACAGGGGTGCCATCCCGGTTGCACGGACCTCTCGTCTGCATCTCGTCATCCCCGAAAATTGCACAGACGCTACGGCAGCCGTAGGTCCCCGTTTACCAGCACCCTCCCGGCTCTACACCTGCTGCCCGGTGTGATGACTGGTAGCACCGCCCTCCTTCTCAAAACCGTCCACTTTGGATGACAAAGGGTCACCCCCCCCCCGCCCCGCCAGATGAGGAGCATTAAGGGAGGCTGTCACAGACGGCGCGTTTCACCGTGTGTACCGGGGTGTGCACCCTGCTCTTGATTACTTTTGCCATTTGTATGTCCAGTATTTCCTTTGTTATTTTTCCCAGAAACATACACGGAGACTAACGGGAAAGACGTGTCGCCTCTGGCGCAAGCTCGTGACTCAGGATTTCTCCGCAGGGTTCTGTGTACGGCGACGCTTTCCTGAACCGTCCTCCGGCTGCCTGTGGCGAGGCAGTGCAGAAGGTTCTGGGCCTGTCCTCCAACTTCCCGGTTCTGTTTAGAGTCTGGAACAGCGAGGTTTTGCAACGTTTCCTCTGAAAATCAATAGACTGTCTCCTCCCAGGGTTTGTGGTCAGCAGATGACATCCACCCACCTCACCGTGCTGGTTCCCAGAGGGCAGCCATAAAGCCAGACGCATCCCTCTCCCTACCCCATCCCTCCTCCTTCCCACACAGGCCAGAAGCCCCTGCTCAGCCTGAGCTCTGCCCAAGCCAAGCAGGAGAGCCAGCTGACTGGGGTGGAGGTCTCAGGCTAGCCAGAGGCCCTCAGTTCAGGAGGACTGAAGGGTGGGCACTGCAGCTGCAGACCCCAGAGGACAGCTAGCAGAAGCCAGCACCGGCCAGGAGTGACCCTGCATCCATCCTAGTGTGCAGGCCAGGTCCTCACCTCTCTGGTCAAGTGCAAGCTCTGGGCTACCAGCCACGTCATGAACCACTGCTGGGCTGCATTAACAGGAGTATTATGTCCAGGACAAGGGGGGTGAAAGCACAGCTGGGCTTACAGTCCTAAACTCTGTGGAGTACAGCATCCAGTTCCCAACACCAAACTCTGGAAGGGAGGTAGTGTACAGGAACAGATCCAGGAAAAGCGGCCCCAGGGGCCAGGAAAGGCAGGGACCCTTGAGCCTGGAGAAGGGTCGCTTCAGGAGAAAGCTGTGTTGTATAAGAAATGCTCATTCACTTTGTTGTACAGAAGAAACTAACACAACATTGTAAAGCAATTATACTCCAATAAAGATTAAAAAAAAAAAAAAAAGGAAGAAGTGGTCCCTGGTCATGGAAGGGTGAGTCGGCCTGTCCCTCACACTGCAGAGAACCGAGCTATGGGTTGGGTGTTCATTTCTTTGCAGCAACAATTCCTGCAGATGGAGCAATTTCCTCGGTGCTTACCTCCACGGGGACTGTTGTATACACAGTATCTTTTGAAGGCTGGTGACCTCCCTGAACTGTTGGTCTTGTCTTTCCCCTGAGCAAAGTTCCTTTTTTTAAATTTCAGTTAATTAAATTTTTTTGACCTTGCCGTGCAACTTGCGGGCTCTTTGTTCCCCTACCAGAGATTGAACCCAAGTCCTCCGCAGTGAAAGCGTGGAGTTCTAACCACTGGACTGCCAGGAAATTCCCACGACGTTTCTGTAATTCATCCACATCATGCAGCCAGCACCCACAGTGGGGTCCAGCTCAGGCTCTGTCTGTGCTCGGCACCACCGGTGCCTCTCTGTGAGGAGAACCTTCTAGTACCGAAGTGGCCTCATCCAAGTGACTCGTCCAAGCAGTTGACAGGTCTGTGCCGCTTGCCCTCCGTGTGTCTGCAGGTACAGTCCCTGGGGTGACTGAGGACATGGCCCTGGTTCATGGAGCGTCCAGCTGGGCCACAGAGCGAGGGGTCTGGGGAAGCATGGCTACCCCGCTGGGGGGGATGCTCCTGTTGCCACAGGTGATGGGGGCTGAGCACGGGGATTTGTGCACCCTGCTGGGCCTGCAGGTGGCTTCTCAGAGTCACTTCCACGTGGCGACCCTCTGAGAAGCTTCCAGAGAATGCAAAGAGCTCCCAACCCCCCAGCCAAGCATGGGCGCCCAGGCGGGAGTGAGGTGGTGCTGACCCTCTCTGAGACCTGCCCGAACCTTTCCTCCGGGGCAGTGAAGGTGAGATGTAGAAGGAACCTGGACCACCTGGGAGGCTGGTTAACAGGCGCGGCACGCAGACCAGTGGCCAGGAGGGCCAGTGGGAGGGGCCTCCTGGGGCCCGGGGTGCAGGCTGGCCAGCAGGAGATAATTAGCGTCTGGGCCCTGCTCAGCATGCGTGGTGCAGCTGGGGCTGGCGGTGCCCATCCTCCCCACTCAGACCAGCTCAGCAGAGATGGAAGGGGCGCTCCCGGGGTCCAGCCTGAGCTCTCGGCCCCTCAGCCTGGTGCTAAGGCCGTCCTGCTGGGATGCTTTTAGCCAATGGATCCAATGGCTGATTCACAGATGGGGGTGGAAACAGGGGAGAAACTTCTTTTGGGACAACTCGGAAAGGTCCAAAGCCCAGACCTCCCAATTTCCACCAGCCCTCCGTCCAGCACCACACTGGCCTCATCCTCATGGCCTTCCGTCCAGCATGGCTCACGTTTACTGAGCCCTCGCTGCGCGCCGGGCGCCGGGCCAGGTACCTGAAGCGCCATCTCCTCTATTTCTCCCAGTAGCCTCTGTATGGATGTTCTTTTTTTTTTTTTTTTGTGGTACGTGGGCCTCTCACTGTTGTGGCCTCTCCCGTTGCAGAGCACAGGCTCCGGACGCGCAGGCTCAGCGGCCATGGCTCATGGGCCCCGCCGCTCCGCAGCATGTGGGATCCTCCCGGACCGGGGCACGAACCCGTGTCCCCTGCATCGGCAGGCGGACTCTCAACCACTGCGCCACCAGGGAAGCCCTGTATGGATGTTCTTAACCCCGCCCGTCGCAGGGAGGGAGACGAGGTTTGGAGCATTTGTAACTTGCAGAACCGGGGAAGGTGGAGCCCAGGTCTGACTGTGGATGCCGGGTCCCCATCACCCTGCCCTCGGTTGCTCCCAGATCTGAGAACAGTCACGATGTAAGGAAACACCGGCCGTTCACAGCACACAGAGCCGGAGAGAGTGGAGGTGCATCAGTCTTTCCTGGGCCCGGCGGTGCCCGGCTCACCAGGTGTGGTTGGCCTGGTACGTTGACCCTTAGCTGTTCCAGCCGCCTGCCGGGGAGCCTGCCTGTGTTGCAGAAGCAGGGAAACTAAAACTACGTTCCCCAGGTGCCCTTGTGAGGCAGGAGGTAGATGGGCCCCAGGCTGAGCAGCTGGAGTTTGTCCCCTGTGGACAGACACTCCAAGACAGCAGGAGCCAGAGAGGAGGCTGGGCCCTGCCCGGATAAGAGGTAAAAGACCACATATTCCTCGTTCTGGAGGTCGAGGAGACCTTCCTGACGATACCTGCGCATAAAGACTCACTTGAAGGTCAAAAAGGGAGTGACGTCAATCTACCCATAGCCTTCTTTGCTAGAATCCATCTTGTCTAAGAGATGTGCGTGTACACGTGGGAGGACCCTGAGATAAGCCAAATACAGACTCAGAGCCACGCAAAGCAAGATGATTGGCCAAAGGAAACCTGGAAGAAATGCCCCATATAAGTGATTCAAACCACCACGAGGGCGTGACTCTCTCTCTCTGAGTTAGCCCATGTGTCTACCCACGCATACCCTTTTCCTCCTAATAAACACTTTACTTGTTTCACTACTTTCCGCCTCTCTGTAGAAATTCATTTTCTGCAAAGCTGACGGGCCAGGACCTTGTCGCTGGCCACTGGTCCCTGGTGGTCTAGTGGCCAGGATTCAGTGCACTCACTGCCGCGGCCTGACTTCAGTCTCTGGCTGGGGAACCGAAACCCTGCTTCAAGCCACTGCAGGTCGAGGCCACCCGAGATCACTTGCAGTTGGGTCTCTGAATGAAAAATTTGCGGTATGCAAATTAGTGTTCTCCAATTATACATTTGTGTGAGCCATGGACGGCCTGTGTTTCTGCTGATGGACACAACCATGGGGCAGTGGGTTCCTGCAGTCTGGCCACTGGCTTTGTGGGTGTTGGGGGGTGGATGTGCAGGTGACAGCAGCTGACCCCCACATCACAGTCCCGGAGGACATTCTAGAAATCAGCACTTCCAAGGGCAGCTTCCTGATTGGGCACCTCCCTGTCTGTGGGCTCTTCTGGACAGGCTTGCCTGGAGTCCCAGCCCGGAACTGTGATTCCAGCTGCTCCAAGATCCTTTGTTTCAAAACCTAAATCGAGAGTGGTATTTGTTTCCTGCAACTAAAACTTAACCGATGACCCTGGTAATTTTTTTTTTTTTTTTTTTGCGGTACACGGGCCTCTCACTGTTGTGGCCTCTCCCCGTTGCGGAGCACAGGCTCCAGACGCGCAGGCTCAGCGGCCATGGCTCACAGGCCCAGCCGCTCCGCGGCATGTGGGATCTTCCCGGACCGGGGCATGAACCCGTGTCCCCTGCATCGGCAGGCGGACTCTCAACCACTGCGCCACCAGGGGAGCCCGACCCTGGTAATTTTTATAGCAACCCGAGAGTCAGAGAAGAAGCAGATGTTGAAATTGTGTCCATTTTACGGACTAGGGTCCCCAGGCAAGAGGGAATAATCAACCCAGAGTCCCTCGTGGTGCTAAGACTACTCCTGGGCTCTTAACTCTGGGCCAGGAAGGGGTGTAGCGCAGACTAGACTAGCAGCAAAACGTACTGTCAGCATTTGGACCCCTGCCTGCCTTGAATCCCAAAGTACTTCCTTCCCAGAGCTTGGCCGGCAACTCTTAGTCTAGCGTCAATGTAATTCCATTGTAGAGCTCCTAGATAATGGGATTCATGTCATTTGTAGGACACGAATAAAAATACATACGGTAGGACAAACACCGATTGTTCTGAGTTGATTATGCCTCTCATGATCCATTATAATAGATGCATACGGTATGCAGGTTTACGCACACACTTCTGAATTGAAATTGCATCGTACCTTTTGCCCTCCTAAATCTCTGGGCAAGATGCAGTGCTGTCATTGGGCTGTGTTTGGACACCAAACTGAGCTCGAATAAGGAGATTAGAGACAAGGGAACTGCCGGCCTGTCTTTTTCCATCTCATTTCGTGGCAATTTCATGGATCCATCTTCAGGATCAAGGCACGATGCTCTTACTGTCCTTAATGCAGGATAAGAGCCTAGGAAAGCCCTAGGTGGTCCCATCTGTTGCTCTGGCCACAGCCATGTCTGCAATGACCAGTGACCATGGTGCCCATCAGGCCTGACACCTGCTCAGGGCCCCGCAGGGCAAGAAGCCTGTGGAGAAGGGGGGCCTCCGCTACCCCACTGCTTCAGTGGGTTTCCAGTGTGGGGAGCAAGGGGCAGGATAGGGGATGCCTGGCATGGCGGCTGGAGGGGAGCCCCAGGATTCGCACTGAATCCAGTGCCGGCTCAGTCCTCCAGGCAGTGAAGAGGCAGCTAGATCTCACTGCCCCCGACCCCAGGTCCCCGGGTGGAGCCTAAGTCAGTGGCAGGAGGAACTAGTATCTGGCCCCCCTCCCCTCCGCTGTCTGCCCTGCTGCTGACAGTCCTGGAGCCCCTCCTACTGCGCTTTCCACAGAAGCTCTTCCCAGTGGGACCCGAGGACTCCTTTCTAGACAGGAAGGGTGCTGAGCTGGCCCCTCCTTCTGCAGGTGGGGAACCAGGTCAGAGGGAAGGCAGGCCTGGGGCGTGTCCCTGACTCTGCGTCTGCCTGCCCCAGCCCTGCCTGTTCCTTCGCAGAGGCTCTGCTCTCCCCGCCCCGCCCCCCTGCCCTGAGCTCCTGCGTTAAGCCCGACCCCCCTTCCCTTCCATCCCATGGCTGGTTCTAGCACACTTGCTATTTCCCTTCATTCATGTGCCCACTCCCCACTGTCTACTGGCAAAAATATTCACAACCCAAAAGTTGAGAGTTACGTTTTATGTGGTGGACGAATCCAAGGACGTAAGCCCTGGATACAGCATCTCAGATAATTCTGAGGGGCCGCTCTGAAGAGGTGAGGGGGGAACCAGGATATGTAGGAGTTTTTGCAACACAAGTCCAGCTAGTCGGAACATCAGAAGATTACTGTTAATTAAAGAAAACCAGGCATCTCAAGTTAAGGAATTTAGGGCTTTTCTATGTCTGGGAAGATGCAAGAGTCTGGGCTCCCTGAAATCATCCCTTTATGTGCACCTCAGCTCTATCTTGTGTTTTCTCATGCTGAGTTGCCTCAGCACTCACCTTCTGTCCAGGCGGCTGTAATGCGATGGCGTGATGGCTGCGACACCCTTTGTTACTGATATGGCAGCCAACATTTTTCATTCACACCACCCTAACCCGGGACCCCGTCCAAGCCTCAGAGCTCAGAGCTCCCCTTAGAGTCCCAGCCCTGAGTATCTTCAGGCCTCTGTTTCCTCACCTTGAGCACTGAGAGATTAATCCCTTTACCCAAGAGATGATATGAGAGGGGAAACCAGGAGGCATTTGTCAAAGGGCACAAAGTTTCAACTCTGCAGGGTGAATGGGTCCTAGAGAGCTACTGTCCAGCGCAGTGCCGGTAGTCAACAACCCTGCACTGTGTGCTTCAGAAGTTGCTCAGAGGGTAGATCTGATGCTAAGTGTTCTTATCACAATATAACAACAACTAAGAGAAGAGGAAATTTTCGGAGGTGATGGATGAGTTCATGACATAGCTTGTGGCGATGGTTTCGCAGGTGTGTATCTTCTGACTCATCAAGTTGTATACATTAAGGATGTACAGCTTTTTGTATTTCAAAAAACTTTTTAAAATTTTTTTATTAAATGCTTTTGAGCAGAGGTGCTATTGGAGGAATCTCACAGTTCCTGCCTGGCACACAGCAGGTGCTCATGAAATGTTGGCAACAGCTTGTCTCTCCAAATATATCTGTGGTTTAAACATTTTAGGGATCATGAAACCCTTAAGGACCTGGTGAAAGGAATTGACTCTCTTCCCAGGAAAAAGGAAGTGTGCAGGGCTTCCCTGGTGGCGCAGTGGTTGAGAGTCCGCCTGCCGATGCAGGGGACACGGGTTCGTGCCCTGGTCCAGAAGGATCCCACATGCCGCGGAGTGGCTGGGCCCATGAGCCATGGCCGCTGAGCCTGAGCGTCCGGAGCCAGAGGCCACAACAGTGAGAGGCCCGCGTACCACAAAAAAAAAAAAAAAAAGGAAGTGCGCATTTAGTAGAAGAATTACAGCGAATTGCAGGGGTTCCATCAGTCTTTGCTCAGGGAGTGAAGAGCCCAGACGGCCCCCAGCCGAGCCTCCAGGCCGTGGGTGTGCCGCCCAGGGACTCTGACCCCATGTGGGATGGACGGGAGTGAGCAGCACAGGGAAGTGGGCAACTCCAGAGAGAGCACGTGACAAGAGCCCTTCAATCTGACTCACCAACCCCAGCTCCCTCCCAGGTGACAACTCCACCTGGCTCCCGCAGGGCATCACCTGGTGCTTCTGGGGAACACAGGGAGGAGAGTCCTACTCGGGGGTGGTGGGGGCAGGTGGATGGAGATTCCAGGCAGTTGCTCTGCCAAGGGGGCCTCCCACTCCGCACCCACCTGCATGGGCCCCACCTGTCCCCTCATCATGGGAATCTCCAGAACGTGATGTTATCTGGCTTCAACCCCATCTTGCACAGTCAGTTATTTAAAATGCTAAGGTACTCAGTGGCACAGTCAAATATACCAGTTTGTTTACAAATGGAGTATTCCTTTGGCCATTGGTGGCTGTTTTGGAAACTAGCTTTCTCATTAGTATTTACACGAGTTAAAAGACATTTCATTATGAAGTCAAATCTAAATGTCTGTGCATCAGGATGAGACGTCCATCCATCCATCCGTGTCAGCAGTCTGTCCTTCTGTGACTTGGCTTCTGCCCTCTCTCCTCCCCCTGCTTATGGGGGAGGGGAGGGGTGGAAAAGGCGTAGACCAAGGCAGCACCAGCCGGGCCATGCCACTCCCCCGACAGACTCCGTAACAGGCAGACACCTACACGCCTTGTCATGTATGAGCTCACTGCCTTAACGCAGGTTTTCACTCAGCAAATATTTATCTTCCTTACTATGTGCCCAGCACTTCCTAGGAGTTTGGAGCATATAGGGTTCAAAGGGACTAAGGTTTCTCTCCTAGCAAAATACACCTGATGGACAGGTAAATCACCTAATAAATAGGTAAACTGTTAAAAAGTGGTAACCATAGAAAAGAAAAGGGCTGTGCACTGAAAGTGTCCCCCCAGCTTCATATGCTGAAGCCTTACCTCCCTCAGTGTGATGGCATTAGGAGGTGGGGCCTTTGGGTGGTGATTATATTAGGTGAGGTCTTGAGGGGATGAGATTAGTGCCCTTATGAGAGTCACAGGAGAACTTCCTCCCTCTCTGTTCTCTGCCCTGGGAGGACACAGCAAGGCGAAGAGAGCTCTCAGCCAAACCCGACTATGCTGGCCCCATGTGCCACAACTACTGCGGCTGCCCTCTAGAGCCCGCGAGCGACAACTACTGAAGCCTTCGCACCTAGAGCCCGTGCTCCGCAACAAGAGAAGCCACTGCAATGAGAAGCCGGTGCACCGCAACCAAGAGTAGCCCCCCTCACTGCAACTAGAGAAAGCCCGCGTGCAGCAACAAAGACCCAACACAGCCATAAATAAATAAATAAATAAATAAAATTTATATTAAAAAAAAACCCATAAGGACTTATTATCTCACACCTGTTGGCATGGCCATTACCAAAAAAATAAGAGGTAAGTGTTGGTGAGGATGTGGAGAAATTGCAACCCTTGCACACAGTTGGAGGGAATGTAAAATGGTGCAACAGCTGTGGAAAACATTATAGAGATTACATAAACAATTAAAAATAAGATTACCATGGGATCCAACAACCCCACTTCTGGGTATTTATCCAAAAGTATTAAAATCAGGATCTTGGAGAGATATCTGCACCCCCATGTTCACTGCAGCATTATTCACAATGACCAAGATATGAAAACAACCTAAGTGTCCATCGACAAATGAATGGATACAGAAAATGTGGTTTATACATACAACGGGATATTACTCAGCCATGAAAATGAAGGAAATCCTGCCATGGTCAATGACATGGATGGACCTTGAGAACATTATGCTTAGTGAAATAAGTTGGTTATAGAAGGACAAAAATCTCATTATTCTACTTTTATGAGTTATCTAAAATAGCCAAACAGTGTTAGAGAGCAGATCTGTGTTACTGGGTGGGGAGGGAGGGGCAAATGGGGCGATGTCCAAGGGGCATAAAGTTTCAGTTAAGCAATATAAGTAAGTCCTGGGGGCCTGCTGCACGTCGTACCTCTAGTCAACGAGACTGTACCCTGAAAGTGAAATTCTGTTAATGGGTAGATCTTGGGCCATCTGTTCAAGATCTTTTTTTAAAAAAAGGAAGAAAATGCCCATCTTATATCAATGCGGCGGATTTTTTTTTTTAAAGGAATCCTTAAATCTTCAATTTTTTTCTCCTTTCTTGACCCAGCTACTGAGTGAATAATTGACGATGCAGAACCATGGTTCCTGGAGTGGGCAGTGGTTCAAGTCCAACGGCATCCTGAGTGGCCTGATCAGAGGGCTTCTGCCCATCTGGGGCGCCGCTGGGTGGAGGCCAGTTCCCAGGGTGACTCTGTTGATTTACACTGAGGAGCGTGGCTCCCAGCCAGCCCTTGGCATTCCAGAAGCGTCTTCTCAAAATGCAAACTGAGGACAAGTTTAGGAGGGCCCGCAGGCAGCCTGGGGGTTAGAAGGAGCCTCCAGATCCCTCGGGAGGGGGGTCTCAGCTTCTTCCCTGTTCCCTTTCATGTCCCACATGGAGAAAGGGGCATCTGGAGCTAGGGGGCCAGATGTCCAGAAGCCTGGGACCAACCAGACAACCGTGAGCTCAGGCTGATGCACCCCAGTGAGCAGCTTCTTGGTGCCTGGGCCCAGTGTAGGGTGCATTAAGATGGCATACTTCGGAAAATAAAATCAAAATCTGGGGCTTCCCTGGTGGCGCAGTGGTTGAGAGTCCGCCTGCCGATGCAGGGGACGCGGGTTCGTTCCCTGGTCTGGGAGGATCCCACATGCTGCGGAGCGGCTGGGCCCGTGAGCCATGGCTGCTGAGCCTGCACGTCTGGAGCACGTCTGGAGCCTGTGCTCCGCAACGGAAGAGGCCACAACAGTGAGAGGCCCACATACCGCAAAAAAAAAAAAATTAAAAAAAAAAAATCTACTTTCTTCCTGACAGCCTTTTTTTTTCTTTCCTTTTTTCAGCTGTGCGGCTTGTGGGATCTCAGTTCCCCGACCAGCGACTGAACCTGGGCCACGGCAGTGAGAGTGCCGAGTCCTAACCACTGGACCGCCAGGGAGCTCTGCTGACAGCCCTTTTACACACAGTGCCTGATACTACCACAATCAACCCATTGAGTATTCATATCCGCATAAAGAAAACCCAAGACCAGAACATTCCAGAACATGTACAAAGTCCCACGGCTGGTCAGTTCAGGTCCCTCCTTCGGACTCCAGGGTGGCAGACTGTTTCCACCATTGCTTGTGCAGCCAGTGGTTCTCAACTGGGGGCGATTCTGTCTGCCCCAGGGGACAGTGGGCAATTATCTAGAGATACTTTTGGTTGTCAGGATTGGGAAGTGCCACTCGAGTCTAGAGGGTCAGGACCAGGGATGCTGCTGCATGTCCTAGTGCACAGAACAGCCTTCTCCCTGGAGAATGACCCAGCGCCAAATGGCAGGAGTGCCAAGCTTAAGAAGCCACTTTGGGGCTTCCCTGGTGGCGCAGTGGTTGAGAGTCCGCCTGCCAGTGCAGGGGACATGGGTTCGTGCCCCGGTCCGGGAAGATCCCACATGCCGCGAAGCGGCTGGGCCCGTGAGCCATGGCCGCCGAGCCTGCACGTCCGGAGCCTGTGCTCCGCAACGGGAGGGGCCACAACGGCGAGAGGCCCGCGTACCGCAAAAAAAAAAAAAAAAAAGAAGCCACTTTGCAGCAGCCATGTCTAAAAGCTTGAGGATGAATAGCATGTAAAATGGAAAAGGTTTCAGGGGAGGCCTTTCTAAGACTACACAGCAATTCACCCAGCAACACCCAGTCTGGGACTCCGAACAGCTGTTTCTGGCTTTGGCTGAGACCAGCTTCTCTGGCCAGAGTGGGTCTGGAGAGTGGGGTCGAGTCCTCTTCATAGGAGCATCCCTCAGTGAGGCACTGTTTTGGTGGGTTGAATGGTGATCCCCCCCAAATGTCCATGTCCTAACCCCTGGAACCTGCGAATGTGACCTTATTTGGGGAAGGGGTCTTTGCAGCTGTGATTAAATTAAGCATCTTGAGATGCGATCATTCTGTATCACCTGGGTGGGCCCTAAATGCAATGACCAGCATCCTAACAAGAGACAGAGAGGAAGACACAGACCCACAGAGCGGAGGAGGCCGTGTGAAGGCGGAGGCAGAGGCTGGAGGGATGCAGCCACAAGCCAAGGGACGCCTGGAGCCCCCAGAGGCTGAAAGAGGCAGGGAGGACCCTCCCCTGGAGTCTCCAAAGGGGCCATGGCCCTGTGACACCCTGATCTCAGACTTCTGGTCTCTAAAACTGAGAGAGGATGAATTTGTGATGTAAGACCCCAGTTTGTGGGAAGTTGTTATGATAGCCCCAGAACACTTGTAAGACAGTCTTTGCCTTTTGGTTTTAAGTGCTTCAAGAAACTGCCTGAGGATAGCATGAATTCAGAAACATTCATGAGTGTTTTAATCTAGGATCTCAGGTCCTGGATCACCAGGTGTTCCTCAAGCACCTTTCAAAATCAGCTGCCACTGGAATGAACAGATTGTTGCAGGATAAAAAAGACTGTGAAGTGCTTTCCCTGCTCAGCTAGGTCACGGTCGGTGAGGATCTGATGAAGACATACCCTAAGCTCTGTGTGCACGATTCTTGCCAGCCTTGCATTTATCTGCTTCTCACAGAGCCCGACAGCCTTGAATTGTCGGGCGGGACAGGAACGCTGCGTCCCCAACCCACAGATAGGAAATTGACACCTGGGGACCAAGAAGCAGGAGACCCAGCTCAAAGTGATTCAGAGGAAGTGGCTCTGGTGCCTGGAAGCTCAGAGCCGAGCGCTGGAGGGTGGTCACTCAGTCTCCATCTTTGCTTCCCTGCGGTTCCCCCGGCTCCACTCTGCCCCTCTTCTCAGCTTGGTTCTGGAGCTGTGACATCCCTCCCTGGTCACAAGGTGACATTCCAGCATTCCATTCTTCTATCCATGACCCAGGGGTGGCCTCCTTTAGAAGGGCCCCAGCCTTGGTTGTTGCTGACTTGAAATTCTTAAGAATTTATCTTTGAACATGTGTTTGGTAACTGAAGTCCGATCAGAGTGGAGCGTGTGTGTGACAAAGGAGACATGGGCACCGTGGCTGCCCACCATCCCATGTTGTCCCCTCTCGTATAGCGTCTGTGATGGCCCAGGAGCACAGAATTCTGGTGGACTCACGATGAGGCATGGATATTGAGCATGACTCAGTGAGAGTGCAGGATAAGTGTGTTACATCTGCAGGCCGGTAAGCATGGCAGAGCCCCGAGAGGCTTTCCATTTAAGCCAGAACTTGCTTCAAATGCAGACAGGAGACGATGGTGTTCTAAGAACATGTACCACCAGGGAGTCTGTGTTCGTCTCCTAGGGCTGCCAGAACAAAATACGTAAGACAGGGCAGCTTAAACAACAGATATTCATTGTCTCCAGTCCTGGAGGCTGGAATCCGAGATCCAGGCGTGGGCAGGGCTGGTCCTCCTGAGGCCTCTCTCCCTGGTGTGTAGACGGCCGTCTCCTCCCTGTGTCCTCACAGGGTTGTCCCTCTGTGTGTGTCTGTGTCCTGATCTCCTCTTCTTATAAGGACACCAGTCCTACTAGATTAGGGCCCACCCTAGTGACCTCATTTAACTTTAATTACCTTTTTAAAGTCACATTGGAGATAGGCTTCAACCTATGAATTTGGGGAGCACACAATTCCGTCCATAACAGAATCCTATCCTATTTTTTTCTTACTCATGTGGCCTCCCTATATTAATTAATCATTTATGCTGCAAATGATGACACTAAAGGAAGAGGAGATGTCCGTGAACCCACAGGTTTTTTTTTTCCTTTCAATCCTTCTTTACTCATCAGTCAGCTGAAGGTAGACAGCGTTGGCTGCTTTTTTTTTTTTTTTTTTTCATCTTAATGGATAAAGTAATGGAGCAGGTCCTGGAAGGGACCTCTACTTTTACGTGACCTTAGCCTCTGAATAAGTACCGTCTTGTACTTTTATTCAGAGGCTATTAGAGAGGGAGGGGAGGGTCAGCTCCCTCGCCCCATCTGCGGTTTCTGTTTGCTCTGATCCAGGGAGGCCGAGTGAGGGGACCTCCGTGGGTCCAGAAGATCCACACTGAGGAAGCAACACAGAGCCTGCCTGTCGGCCTCTCACTCTTCCTTGCCCCATCCTTTGTGATTGTGGAGCTAGGATGCCATTACCTGTATGAGAGGAAAGGGTCAGCATGACATCCTTTGGGCTTGGGCTGCAGGGAAAAAAAAAGGTAGAGAGTGTGGGTAGAGAAGGATGGATCAAAGAGTAAAATAAAAAACAGTTGAGTTAATTTTCTAAGAACAAAATGCACATGCAGAAGTGGGTCATGAAATACAAATTTTATGATTCCTGTGATTCTGCAAGCGAGGTAGATACTCTTATATTTGCATTTAAAACTGGCATCACACAATATAAATGTAAACATTAAAATTAATGCTGATAATTTAAAATTTTCCTTAGAACGACATTAAATTACAAATTAAAAAGAGACATGTCAAGGGAGAGACTGTGGAAATAAGGGAAAAGCTTTATATTTTACTATTAAAGCTTTAATAATATCAATTCTTTATTCCTGCTTTTGAACAATGGCCCTTTCTTACCCTTTTGTCCTGAGCAAAATTATGTTGCCAGCCCTTCAGTCTACAAAGGGCATGTCTTTCCCAGCCATTGAACACAATTCTTATCTCCACCCTGATTGGATCATCTCCAGATTAATTGCTACAGCAGAGGGGATGCCTTGGTGCTGATTGGCTTAGGTCTAGGTCACATGCCCATCAGTGACCAATCACAGAGGTGATCTCCATCGGAGCCCATCCTGAGCTAGGGGCAGGGCCCATCCCACCCAACCCCAGGTCTGCCCCATAGAGGGTGGCTCCCCAAAGAAAATCTTGTTGCAGTTCAGAAGACGGAAGAGGGGAATGGAGGCTGGGTGGCAGCCTGAATGTCCGCTGTGTACGCTTCCTTAAAACCTTTGGGAAGCCTAAGGAAATCTATCTACCACAACTTTAATGAATTATACATCCACTCATTTGTTTAACCTCCATCTCCCCAGAGAGACTGTGAGTGAATGAGGGCAGGGACATGCTTTTCTGGATCACCTCTGTGTCCACAGGGAGGGGAGTGGTGCCTGGTGACCAGGAAGCTTTCCATCACTGCCTCTGGAACACGGAAGGAATGGAGAGCTTTAAGATACTCAGTCAAGGTCACACCAAGGGCTAAACCCCGGTGTCCTGTCCAGCAGTCTAGCATGTTTTCTTTCTGACCACCCTCCCCTCTTTGGTCTAAGATCAGGAATGATTTTCAGAAGAGCTGTAGGGAATCCCTGGTGCCAAGAGTCCATCTGCTCTGGCGCTGCAGTCTCCCCATAATGGACTAACCTCACAGAGCAAGACCTGATTGGCAGGTTTCACTCAACCCTGCTTCTTCCTTTAGATTCTACTAGTCAGCCCATTCTTATTCCAAATAAGCGTGTCAGTCCCCCATCAGTGTATCAGTGCATCTGACTTGGTTGGGGGCGGTGAGCGTATACACAAAGGTTGGATCACAACATCCCCTGGCGGGTGCTTTGAAGTCCTGTTCAAATTGATTTTGTAGCAGAAAGTTACCTGGAGCTGTTGTAGAGTCACAGGCCAACATATTGGATAAGCACGGAATAATTAAGTCCTCCAATAATGCTCGTTTAGAAATTAGTCAATGATTATCAAAAATTACTCATTTGCCAGCTAATGGGCCAGCGTAAAGGGGGAAGGGAGCTGGTTTCCAGCAAATTGCTCATTAACCGGAGAGAAAGATGGGGGCGAGAGGTCCCCCCTTGATTCTCCGCCAGGATTACCATGGGCAGGTGCCCAGGGGTGGGGGGGTCTGCTCCCTTCCCCATGCTGCCCCTGCCCTGGTCACCCCGAGGGGCCCTTCCGTGAGAAGCTGTCGCTGGCTGGGGCGGGCTGGGGGACGGAGAGCCCTCCGCCACCTTGCACTCCCTGTACGGGCTGCCTGGGTACGTTCCTGCTGGGTTATGTAACACTGACCTTGGAGAGGGAGGACAGGTTTGACTCTGCTGCTCCGCACCCAGCACCGAGCCCTGCAAAGAGGTGCCGGGGCAGCTGTGGGCAACGGGGTGAAAGATGGCTTCTGGCAGTTCTGCCCGCAGAGCAGATGACTCAAGAGTTTGGTTTGGTTAAATAAAATATTTATTTGGTTAAATAAAAATCTAAGCATGAATGAAACTTTCAGGTACGTATGTTTAAACCTCTAGGAATATGGGGCCACTCTAAAGATTCTGGTGGTGTGGAGGGGGCATAACTGTGGGTTTGGTGGCAGAGAGAACCGGGTTCGAATCCAGGACTCATGCTCACCAGCTCCGCCCACCCTGCAGATGGGGAGACTGAGGCTCAGGGACCAGGTCACAGGACAACATCGCACTGACTTGTGGACTCTCCACGTCCTCGAGGCTATTTCCGGGGATCCCTCTGTGATCTCTAAAAGCCACAAAGCCAGAGCCGACCCACCTTACTTCCTCCCACTAAATCCAGAAGGAAAGGCTGATGACTCAAAACATGTCCGCAAATTCTTCAACACTCCTAAGCTGGAGCCTAATTTCCATTCCCTTGAATAATGGTGGTCTTAGCAACTCGCTTCTAATGAGCAGCAGGTAGCAAATGTGAGGCTGCCTGACTTCTGGGGCCAGAAGGCTAGGTCCTAAGAGGCAGACTGGCTTCTGCTGCCTCTCATTCCCTCTTGGAACCCAGCCGCCAGGCTGTGGGGAAGCCCGGGCCACGTGAAGAAGACACAGGTTGGCATCAACCGCCAGCCTCCTGAGGGAGGACGCCTCCAAGAAGACCCAGCACAGCCACCACCTAGCTGCAACACACGAGGGACCCCCAGCTGAGCCCCGTCACCCCAGAGATGCACAGAAGAGAAAAACAAACCATGCTATAGTTTTCAGACTCTACTTTCTGGGGTGGCTTCTCGCCCAGTAACAGCTTCCTAGAACAAGTTTCTAACGTGGGGTTCAAGGTCTCACAGCCTGTGCAGGGAGGGGCAGACACCCAAAGAGGGGCCACCATTCAACGATCTTCTCTTACACTGTGACCGTGGATGCCGAATCAAGCATCCAAAGGCTGCTTTTGCTTTGCACTCACCCCGCCCCAGCTTTTCATAAGTGCTGTGTCAACCTCTGACTTTCAAAGTTTTATTGTAAAGGTCACTTTAAAAAATATATTCACTACCCAGACCGAGCGTGGGGAGAACCACTACACATGAACTCGGCTGACTTCCGTTCTCCTCTGGGTGGGTCCGGACTGTTCCCCAAGCTCTTTCCATTGTTTTCCTTTGCTGGGAGCCTGAGACTTGTGTGTTTCCATGATAACTCTTCTGCCTTCCACCCCCAACTGGCACCACTTTCATTTCCTTCCAGTTTCCTGATCCCTCCTTATCCCTTTATGGAAAGAAGACATTTCGGATGGTTCTCTGTGCTGCAGTCCTGCATTTGAGGCTGTGGGTGCCTTCATTCTGGGGTCCATGCTGGCGGGAGAACCGTCCTGTTTTCTCCACTGTCCACCAAGTGACTGGTTTGCATAGGCTGTAAAGACACAGTCCCTCTGCCTGCTGAATTTGCCTGAAAATCCTCCCTCTAGGATGCAGACAAGTGTGCCTCCCCCTTATAGGTAGAGTTTCGTAGCTCAAACGGGGACCACGGCACCCCTGGGCTCTCCCCTCCGGAGCTGGGCCCATCTTGGCTCTTGTGACTGGCTCAAGTCGGGCCCCACCAAGGAGGACTGCCCTGGACGCAATCGTGAGGGCTGGGTGTTTCCTGGGGACGCTGCCCCTCTCCTGTTACAGTGCTGAATCCCCTTCTCCTCACACCTCCTTCTGCTGCCCGAAGGCCCCCAGCATGGCCCCTCACCGTGCCATTTCATCTGGTCTGATGTCCCACGGAGGCATGGGTATTCATTTTCTGTGGCTACTCTAAAAAATCAGCACAAGCCGACTGGCTTAAAAACATCAGAAATTGGATCCCTTACAGCTCTGAGCAAAAGTCTAAAATAGCTGTCAGCAGGGCTATGCTTCTGGAGGCTCCAGGGCAGGACCCCTCCTGGCTTGTCCAGCTTCAGGCAGTGACTGGCAACCCTCAGCATTCCTTGGCTTGTAGACACTTCACTCCAGTCTCTGCCTCTGTCTTCACCTCGCCTTCCTCTGTGTCTCCATGTCTCCCCAGTTCTTATCAGGACACACATCATTGGCTTTAGGGTCCATCCTAAATCCAGGACGATCTCATCTTGAGATCCTGAACTTCATTACATCTGCAAAGATCCTATTTTCAAATAAGGTCGCATTTATTCACATGTACCAGAGGTTAGGACTCGGACATATATTTCCGAAAGAGGAGGCAACATTTGACCCACTACAGCATGCTTTGTGCTTTCACTTTGTCCCTCCTTTCTGCTGTTTCCCTTTCTGCTGTTTTTGTTCTTTTTTGAAAAAAAACTGAAGTATAGTTGATTTGCAATGTTGTGTTAGTTTCAGGTGTATAGCAAAGTGATTCAGACATATATATATATATATGTATATCTGAAAATAATCTTTTTCAGAGTCTTTTCCATTATAGGTTATTACAAGGTATTGAATATAGTTCCTTGTGCTATACAGAAGGTCCTTGTTGGCTACCTATTTTGTATATAGTCCCATTCTACTTTTTGATAGAGAATTTATGAGCTAATACTAGGGTATGAATTCTGGATCGTTGCTCAACAAAAAGGGGTGTTAATATTCTGACTGCCTTATCAAAGACAATCCAATTGAAAAACATGCCTTAATCTTCAATATGCTGATTTGGGGCACATAGATCTTAACCTGCTTGGATTTAATCAGGACTGCCCTTTAGGAGATGTAGACACAGCACTAGTTCTCTGAACGCTTATGACCGACCTCCTGGGAACGACAGACTTGTGCACAGCTGCATTTACAAGAATTTGTTGCCTTGGATTTACTGAACATCTTGTTGCATCAGACTCTGGACAGGTTTGGGGATTCAGAGGAAAAGAATGGAGAGAAAGATGTAACATTTCTGGCTTTAAAGGTGGAGGAAGGGCCCATAAGCTGAGAAATGGGGCCGCCTCTAGAAGCTGGAAAAGACGAGGAAATAAATTTTCCCCTGGAGCCTCCAGAAGGAATGCAGTCCTGTTGATTTGAGCCCAATGAGACACTTGTCAGCTCCAGAACAGCAAGATGTGAATGCATGATGTTTGAAGCCACATAACTTTGTGGTCATTTGTTACAGTGGCCATAGGGAACCAGGACCTACTATGACTGGATTTGAGAAATACATGGTGTAGCCCAGAGATGTCATGTGACCACCTCCCAGGACGCAATGATGGGCGGGCTCTGGCAATTTCTCATTTTGGGGGGAAGGTAAGAAAATCTTCATGGTCATGAAGGATGTTACCTGTACGAAGCTTTGTAAGCAGAAACACAAAGTGTTTTTGTTTCTGTGGTGTTTTTTTTGTTTGTTTTGGTAGGGATGTTATGGGCGTGTATAGAGGCTGAATAGACAAAGGAGAGGACCCTTCAGTTATAAACCTGTGGGCTCCCAGCACTTTGTGAAGCTGGTGCTGGGGCAGCCACTCCCCATGCGGCTGTGCCCATAGGGGGCGCTCCAGGGAGGCTGCGGGGCTGCAGGTACTTCCTGCTTCTGGGAGCATCTCCCAGCAACACTTTTTCCCTCTGGCGACGGCAGTTCCTTCCCATCGCACAGTTGGTACAGTCTGCAGATTTCCTAACTTTGGCAGAACCTGTGACGCTGTACCCCCTCTGAGACACCCACCGGACCAGCAAGTGTTTCCTCCTCGGAGGTCGGAGTCTGAGCTTCTACGGGTGGCTCTTCTCCAATTCCACCTTCTCCTGTTGGACTGGCTGCTTCCTGAAGCCTTAGAGTCCTCACGGGGCCTCCATCAACCAGGTCTAAACAACTTCATGCCCCAGGGGGCATCCTTCCACCTTCTTCTAATATAATAAATTCTGCTAAAACGACTGTATGTTTTTTGTCTCTTGACTGGACCCTAGCCATGTGCTAAGCATGCTAAGCATTGTAACGGGGTAACAAATTGCATGTTTAGGGAGAACCACGGAGGAAGCAATTCATCCTGCCAGGCTCCCCAGAGGAGTGGGTTTCAGGACCCGCGGGGGAAAGGAGAGCTATTTGGAGAGGGTTGCTCGTCCTGGCATCTCTTGACACCTAACACACCCAGACCAGCACTGCCCTCCTCTGTTGAGGTTGCCCTGGAAATTTCCCAGTTGTGTAAATTTCTCACTGTAGTGATAATGTTGCATCCTCCAGCTGCTGGAGCAATGCGAGAGGACCAGCAGGTGGAGGAAACAGCAGCCCAAACCTCAGCATCCAGGACCTGGGGAACCTTCAGCCACCCAGTGTCCCCAAATACCACTGCGGCTCTATGATTTCAGAGTCCCTCCCTCCCTACCCTGGGGACACCATCAGATGCTGACTGGCAGAGGTGGGGCAAGGTCCTCACCTTGGCAAATGGAGTCATTCTGAAAGGCAGAGGCTTAACGTGTCCTTCGAAATATTCTTTATGTTCCTTAAGGAAAAGCAATTTCCAAGGAGGCTTTTTGCCAGGAAAAAAGCAGATAAATTCTGCAGATAAATTCTAAATCTTTGCTCACACCTCCTGCCTGCATCTTCTCTAGAAACTTCATTGAAATTGCACCATCAGCACCTCTGTCTTTCATTTTCCTGCAGGGGCTGTGCCTTCCCCCCACGTCCCACCCACCAGGTCATCTGAAAGGCCCAGCCCCCCTCCCTCCCTCCCTCCGGGGTGAGCAGACATCTGTGGTCCCTAGGGTTTTGCTGATGCCGTTTGGGAAGCCGGGACCGCTTGCTGGGCTGATCAGGGGGAGCTTGAGATGATGTTGCTCTCTCTTTCTCTGGCCCCTAGAAACCTGAGCTTATGCAACATGTTCTCTTTGGGTAGAAAAAAGAAAAGTCTTCAACGATCATTGAATCTGGGTGGCAGAACAGGCAAAATTGTGAAATATAATGTTTTTCACATCTTTATCTGTGCCATGTGGCCACTTTGCCCTCTTTGTTTCCTAGTTTCACTGCTGAGATGAAGCGCTCACAGCTTTTATTCCTTGGCCTCCCCCCCAGCAGTGGTTTGGGGTTTCTCACATCCTGGCTGGCTTGTCTGGAGGGGCCCTGCTGCACCCACACTTTACATGTTCACTTCCAGTTTTAGGGTCCTGTAGCTGCCGTGACAAATGACCACAGACTGAGTGGCTTGAAACAGCAGGAATGGATTCTCGCACAGTCTGGAGAAGCCTGAAGTCAAGGTGTGGGCAGGGCTGCTTCCTTGTGGAGGCTCTGAGAGCGCATCCATTCCAGGCCTCTCTCCCAGATTCTGGTGACGGCCAGTGTTCCTTGGCTTGTGGCTGCCTCCCTCCCATCTCGGCCTCCGCCTTCACATCACGTTCTCCTCTGGGTCTCCTCCTCTCCTCTCTCATAAGGACGCCGGTCATTGAATTGAGGGTCCACCCTAATCCAGGCGGATGCGCGTCATTATACATCTGTCCAAACCCATAGAATGTGCCACACCACACGAGCCCTGATGTAAACTGGGGACTTGGGTGCTGACGCCGTGCTACTGTAGGTTCAGGGGTTGTGACAAATGTGCCACCTGGGTGGGGAATGTTGATCATGGGGGAGGTTGTGTGTGTGTTTGGGGGACAGAGGGTATGTGAGATACGGGAACTCTCAGTGCCTTCTGCCCGTTTTTGCCATGAACCTAAAACTCCTTAGGAAAACAAGGATGACTTATACATAAAATGTTTTAAAATACAGGGTGCAAGGTCAAATTTGAATTTCAAGCAAACAACAAATCAGTTTTCAGTGTAAGCATATTGAAGACGTGCTTGTGCTAAAAACCTATCTGCTAGCAAGCTTACTTTGGAGATGTGGGAAGAGGCTGCAGACTCGGAGGAGGGGGACCGTTTCTTGGTGGATCACTGGCTTCCCCTCTCCAGGTAGGGGTGTTGCCCTCGCCCTGCCATCTGCTTCTCCCAGACGGAGGTTGTCGGTCTCTGTGCCTGAAAGGGCCAGGCCATAGCCCTGGGCCTTGGCTTAACACAGTCTCAGGGGTGGGCAGGTCTGCCGTTTCCCACTCCAGGGAGCTCAGTGGATGTGGATGGTGTCCCCTGGTCTTGTGCAGGCATCACCTGCTTAGCTGAAGGGGGGGCCCATGGGACAGTTTTCAAGGAGCAACTGCCCCAAACTTCCACCTTTCATCATCCCTTCCAGCACCTGTCGGGGTTTTCAGGGATTCCTTTCCTGGCACCGAGCACTGATTTTTTTGGCTTTCAGGAGTGTGCCGACAATTTATTTATTTAGTTATAAAATTTTTATTTTGTATTGGAGTGTAGTTGATTAGCAATGTTGTGTCAGTTTCAGGTGTACAACAAAGTGATTCAGTGATACAAATACATGTATCTATTCTTTTTCAAATTCTTTTCCCATTTAGGTTGTTATAGAGTACTGAGCAGAGTTCCCTGTGCTATACAGTAGGTCCATGTTGGTTATCTATTTTATTTAAAAATTTTTTAAATAGATCTTTATTGGAGTATAATTGCTTCACAATACTGTGTTAGTTTCTGTTGTACAACAAAGTGAATCAGCCATATGCATGCACATATCCCCGTACCCCTCCCTCTTGAGCCTCCCTCCCACCCTCCCTATCCCACCCCTCTAGGTGGTCACAAAGCACCGAGCTGATCTCCCTGTGCTATGCAGCTGCTTCCCACTAGCTAAGTAGTTTCCATTCGGTAGTGTATATATGTCGGTGCCACTCTTACTTCGCCCCAGCTTCCCCCTCCCTCCCCGTGTCCTCAAGTCCATTCTCTGTGTCTACGTCTTTATCTTTATTCCTGCCCTGCCACTAGGTTAGCAGCGTGTACATGCCAGTCTCAAACTCCCAATCTACCCTGCCGCTCCCCACCCTTCTCCCCCCCAGCCCCCGGTAACCATGAGTTCGTTCTCTAAATCTGTGAGTCTGTTTCTGTCTTGTAATAAGTTCATTTGTATCATTTTTTTTAGATTCCGTATAAGCGATATCATATGATATTTGTCTTTCTCTGTCTGACTTATTCTCTTAGTGCGATAATTTCCAGGCCCATCCATATTGCTGCAAATGGCATTATTTCATTCTTTTTAATTGTGCTGACAATTTAAACTGGACATTTTTTGAATCCCGTGATCCAGTTGCTTTCAGAGCCAGCCTTTAAAAGTCCTGCGTTGTATCCCCCAGTGAGTGTCGAGAGCTGGGCTCTGAGCACGGTGACGGTGACCAGCCAGCCTGCCAAGTGACTGCACCGTCTTGCTTGTCAACAGCTGAAGGAGCAGCTGGACCGACCACTGAGTGAGTGTTTAAAGAGTCTGGCAAGTCTCGGGTTTTCAGCTTTACCTGGACAGTACGTGGGGCACAGAAACCACCGACGGCAGCATCATCATGCTGCACGCCCAGCCCGAGCATCTTCCTCGGCTGCATCCCGAAAGCCATGTGCCAAGCTCGCCAGTCAGCGCTGGGTTAGTAAAACATCATGAAACGACAGATGGAATGGGGCTGGCATCTCTCCCCATGGATTAGGCACACACACAGCAACGTGGAGATGGCTCATGATAACGGTGAGTTCCCCTCACACCTGTTAGGACAGCTGCTATCAAAAAGACAGGAAATGACAAGAGTTGGCCAGGATGTGGAGAAATTGGAAACTTGTGCACTATTGGTGGGAATGGAAATTGGTGCAGCCACTGTGGAGAGCAATACGGCGGGTCCTCCAACAATTAAAAATAGAATTACCATATAAGATCCAGCCATTCCACCTGCAGGTATATACATAAAAGAATGGAAAGCAAAGTCTTGGAGAGGTAGTTGTACACCCGTGTTCACGGCAGCATTATTCACTAGAGCTAGGAGCTGGAAGCAACTGAAGTCTCCATCGACAGATGATTGATAAACAAAATGAGGTCCATCCACACAATAGAATATTATTCAGACTTAAAAAGGAAGGAGATTCTGACACAGGCTACAACATGGATGAGCCTGGAGGCCATGATGCTCAGTGAAATAAGCCAGTGACAAGAGGACAAAATACTGTCTAATTTCACTCACAGGAGGTCCCTAGAGGAGTCAAATCCATAGAGACAGAGAGTAGGACGGTGGGTGCCAGGGACTGGGGGAGGGGGATGGGGAGTGAGTGTTTAATGGGGACAGAGTGTCTTTTTCGGAGGATGAAGAAGTTCGGGAGATGATGGTGGTGATGGTTGTGCAACAGTGTGAGTGTGCTTAATGCCACTGAACTGTACGCTTAAGAAATGGTTAAGATGGTAAATTTTGTTTAAAATTTTAAAAAATTAAAAAAAAATGCCGCCGACAACAAAAACAGTACCGAGTGAAAGAAGTGCGAAAGAGAATGGGATCTAGGCCACAACAGCATCAACTTGAAGCACACGCTCACTGGTAACAGGACTCCGTGTTCTCTGCGGTGGCACATGCATCCCACGCACGCACCAAACACACCGATTGGGATGAACGTGAGGATGGCAGTGGACAGCAGGGGCCGTGAACTGAGTGTAGGGGGTGGAGGAGCCCCCTGCCCTCAGGACCCTCAAGATAAAGGAAAAAATGAGGAATCATCCCATCTCGGATGGTTGGGAAAGAGAGGAGTGATTCAAACACTGGGAGGGGGACCCCATCCAGGCTGAGCGCTCATGGTCACACGTTTACTGCTTTGTCTCTGTTTTCATGTCTAATTTTCATAAGTTCACTGGGGGGGTGGCTGAAGAAAGGGAGTCAGGGCCTATGTATCAGCCTTTCTCAGGATCCCTGGAGTTCCGACTCAGGGCGAGGCAGACATCGGTTGGCTGTGGCCGCCCAGAATCCATTCTCCCTTTTCCCAGAAAGAGCACCTCCGTTCCTCCCAGGGAAGCAGACCGCCCTGACCCTCCATATATATGGCTCCCGTGGGCTTGCGGACCTCTCCATGGCAGCAGAAGTGGGCAAGTGGTTTGGCTTGGCCCAGAGGGCTTCTGAGCATCCTGGCAGTGGTTGGATCAGAGATGGGCAGGCACCCAAGCTGATCACGGTCGAGTGCATGAGTGACCCTCAGGTCAGACAGCTTGTTGTAAGTATTAATAAAGGCAGGTGGCCCCTCCACTGGGGCCGCCAAGGGGAGTGCATCAGCTAGCATACCTTGTTACGCTGTGTAACTGCTATAGGCTGAATTGTGTGCCCCCCAAATTCGTATGCTGAGGCCCTAATCCCCAATGTACCTGCGTTTGGAGATATAGCTTATAAGGAGGTAATTAAAGTTGAATGAGGTCAAAAGGGTGGACCCGGACCCAATAGGATTGGTGGCCTTAGAAGCAGAGGAAGAGAGAGGTGTGTGTCTCTCCACAAATGAGGACACAGCGAGTAGGTGGCCATCTACATACATACCAGGAAGTGAGTCCCCACCGTAAACCAAATCAGCCAGCACCTTGATTTGGGACTTCCCAGTCTCTGGAACTTAATAAGTTTCTTTTAAGCTGCCCAGTCTGTGGTATTTAGTTATGGCCGCCCTGAGCAGACTGAGATAGTGACTAATGATCCCAATGACAAAGGTGAATTTCTCACGCACATCAGTGTCCAGTACCTAGCGGCTGGAGCTCTGCCCCGTGGCTTCCTCATTTTAGGTCTGAGGCTGGATGAGCAGCCTGTCTGCTGGTCTTGGGACATACAGATCTCCTGGCAAGGAGGAAATGGTGACAGCAAACTAAAAGGAGGCCCAGAAGCTTCTGCTGGGAAATGGTACAGGTCACCTCCACTCACATTTCCTCGACCAAAGTGCATCACGGCCCAGCCTAATGGGCTGGGGGTGTGACCCTCCAGTGGGGACGGAGGGCGGAGGGGGCAGCAAAGGTTTGACACTCATCCAGTCTCTGCTTGCAGCCATTCGCACCCACGGGCAGAGGCATCCCTGACATTGGAGCTCATCAGAGCCGAGCACCGCAAGCATGGAAAGGCATGACCTGAAGCCCTGGACCCGGCCGTCCTGATTATCTGAATTTCCCAGAGTCATGACTCAGTAAATTATTCTTTTCTTTCCCCTTAAACCAACTGAGATGAGTTCTACGGCCCCGGCAACCTAGGAACTGATGGGCCCCTGCCTGAGGAGACACTCGGCAGTATTCCTCCCAAAGCGAGGGGGCGGCCTGGGTTTGCATTTCATGTCTATGGAAGATGCGAGTGTGCTGTCCTGGCAGACCTACCCTATCTCACAGTCGTGCCCCGAGCCCTTTCCCTGTGTCCCCCTCTGCCCTTGACCTTGGGGTCAGAGGGAAGAGTAAGATGTGATCGTACGATTAGAGGCTCACTGTGCAGTGGGGACCAGAAAAGTCGCCTCCGTGGACAGAGCAGAGAGATGAAAACGGGGGTGGACGCGGATGAGAGGGGCACCTCTGCCTCAGAAGAAGTGACGTCTCCCAGCTGTGGCTCCAGGTGAAGGCTGAGGTCCAGGTCAGCTCCGTCAGTGGTCACAGGTGGAGCCCAGGGAGGACCCCATGGTCTTGCTTGGCAGCGATGCCCCCTGGGCTGCGGCCTGCTGCTGGGGGGCGTGGTCTGGGGAGGGGCTGATGTGTAGCACTTGCCGATTCCCATGGTATAAACACCCCACCGTGGGCAATGTCACGTACGACGGTGTCTCTCCAGAGAAACAGAACCAGCACGATGGAGATATATATACACATAAAGGTATTAATTATAAGGAATTGGCTCATGTGATTATGGCTGCTGAGCAGTCCAGACCCCAGAGAACGAATGGTGCAACTTCCAGTCCGAGTCTGTCCAAGTCTGAGTCCAAAGGCAGGAGGAGACCAGTGTCCCAGCTCAGAGACAGTCAGGAAGAGAGAAGGAATGCTCCCTTCCTCAGCCTTTTGTTCAAGTCAGCCCCTCCCTCAACTGATAGGGTGTGGCCCACCCACTTTGGGGAGGCCCATCTGCTGGCCTCAGTCTATTGATTCAGATGTTAATCTCGTCCAGAAACACCCTCCCAGACAGAGTCACATTTGACCAACTATCCAGGCCCCCCGTGGCCCAGCCAAGTGGACACATACAATTGATGTCATGGCCCGCAGAGCTGGAAAGAAATGTGTGCAGCTGACTCTTGAGCCAGTGCCAGGCGCTCGGGCACACGGCAGCCGGGCCGCATCCCGGTGCCCTCACGCCCGGCTCCCACTCCCCTCTGGGTTTCCCAGGCTCTGCGCATTCCTGAGCAGACCTCTCTGTCCAGTGGGGTCTTTCTCACGGATGCTGTCCGGCATCTCCGAACAATCCTGCCCTGTTTTATTGTTTGCAGTAAACAGGCTGGATTATGAAGAACAGCGTCCTTCTTCCTGATTCTTACCCCACACAACCCACCCGACCAGCCAAGCCTGTTTTGCTCCAGGCAGCCGGCACCCATCCACAAGGAGCCTCGAGACACTGGCGGTGAGAGGGGCCCTGAGAAGCTGGCCTTTCCCCTCCCCGCAAGGGCTGACCGTCTCTCAGCTGCCCCCTCTTTCTGCTGGATATTTGAGGGCATAAAATCCCTTAAGAAAGCCATTTTCAGGGGGAGGGATAAATTAGGAGTATGGGATTAACAGATACACACTACTGCATATAAAATGGATAAACAGCAAGGACCTACTCTATAGCACAGGGAACGATGTTCAGTATCTTTTAATAACCTATAATGGAAAAGAATCTGAAAAAGAATATATATATGTATACCTGAATAATTTTGCTGTACACCAGAAATTAACACAACATTGTAAATCAACTATACTTCAATTGAAAGAAAGAAAGAAAGAAAGAAAGAAAGAAAGAAAGAAAGAAAGAAAGCCAGTTTCATTTGACCCTCACTGAGCATGTGTATTCAACACAGTGTTGGTGACTTCTCTGTGCCAGGCACCAAACTCTGCAATGAGGGCTCAGAAGTGACCAAGATATGGCTCCGCTATCAGTCTAACCAGGGGAGGGACCCCTTCCAGAGAAGGTGGGAGGCATGGGGGATGCGTGGCCCCCCAGGGGTGTCACCTAGCCTCGGAATGTCAAGGCAGGCTGCCTGGGGGGGGACACTGCTCCAGAAGAGCCCCAAGAACCCCACAGGATAGGAATTGCCCAGGAGCAGTGGGGGCAGCATTCTCAGCAGAGGAAACACGTCAGCAAAGACAGGATCCTCCAGGGCGTTTCTGGTTCCCCTGGGGCAGAGAGGGAGGCCTGGAGGGCCATGAGCATCAGGGGGACCCGGAGGTGGTGCCAGGCCACCACCTGCCCCTATTCTGTGGTGCTCAAGATCCATTCTGCAGGCAGAAGACTCCACGGTAGGTACAGGGCAAGGTCAGGAGTGAGAGATTCTCTTATGACCCTAATGGACTGGAAATGGCCTCCCTGTTCCCAGAGGACCACAGTTCTGGGGGCGAGGGATCCTGGAGTTCCCTGGGGTCCACTGCCACACTGCTGTCTTCTTAAAGATGCTCTCAGATGCCGCTGCATCGTACGGAAAGGTGACTGCATGGGGTGACCAGCAGCTGCCTGGTCTCCAGAAGACACACAGCTCTCAGCACTCTCTGGGACAGAAGGTGCCATGGATTGTCACAGGGGGGAAAGTAGCCCCCCCCCACCCCGCACTGGATTCCGAAAGGCCCTGGGACTGCACAGGGACAAAGGTGTGGTGTTTGGCCGCCAGCATCTCCGTCAGTCTCACTCAGCCTCCCCAGAGAACAAAGAGCTGATTGAGGTCTCCCAGTTCCTGATTCCTATGCCCTCTCCTATTTATCTTCTTCAAGGTGCAATTGAATCGAGGAAAGGGAGGGCCCAGCCGGGGTAATGCCATGATTACTGGGTCTTGACCTAAACTGCAATAATGTGCATGGTGAGTAATCCTGAACCGGCCCCGTCAGGCACAGAGCCCAGACTCGGGGGCAGCCTGGGACAGGTGGGTTCTGCTCAGACCTTCAGGGCTCTTCAATTTTCTTGAGTGTTTTTGTGGCTGAAGCCCAGTGAACGACAATCTTGGCCAACACATAAATTTATGTATTTGTACCTTAAATCGTATCAGAGTCATATTTCCTGTTGAGAGTCAGACTGAAAGTCAGACCTCAAGGTCATTTCAAGGTCCTTGTTACCTACAGATGAAGGGACTGCCAGTCTTTGTTCAGGGCTTCTCCCCTGCCCCACGGGCCTGGGACCATTACCTAAAAATTCTGAGGTCATTTTTACTTGGTCTACTGGTTTCTGTAGGGACAGGTGTGCAGTGAAAATTTTTTTTCCATGGATGATTTATCAAGTTCTTCACCTGATGGCTGAAGTCAGCTCTGAGACATGGAGCAGCTCAAGTCTCAGGATCTCATTTCCTGCTAAACAAAGCTGGAAAATAAAGGTTATTATCAGAGCAGAAACAGGCACAGAGAGGGGAAGTGAAATACCCAACATCACGCAGCTAGCAAGTGGCAGGGCTGGGATTTCATTATTTTACAACTTTATTGATGTAGACTTGATGTACAATAAACTGCCCCGATTTCAAGTGTACAGTTTAGTAAGTGTTGACATATTTTACACACCAAGGTTTTTAGCCTAGGTACTACTGGCATTTTGGCTGGGAAATTCTTTATTGTGGGGGAGGAGGGTCTATCCTATGCATTATAGGATGTTTAGCAGCATCCCTGGAGGTCTCTGAGTGCGAGATACCAGTAGCAAACCCACCAGGTGTGACAACAGAAATGTCTCCAGAGAGTGTCACACAAGGGGCCAAAGCATCCCCACTGGAGAACCACGAGTGTGTGGTGTGTGCCCATGAAAACTGCACCACGATCAAGATGGTGAACATGGCCACCACCCACCAAAGTTCACTCCTTTCCATGTAACCCCCACCCCAGGCAACTGCCTGCCTGTTTTCTGCCACTATAGATTTTTCTAGTATTTTCTAGAATTTTGTACAAGTGGAATCATACAGGATGGATTTTTTTTGGAATATGGACTTCCCTGAGCATCATTATTTTGAAACTGACCCAGGTTGCTGCCTGTATCCACATCTCACTCCCCCTGCATTCCTGAGTTGTCCCCGAGGCGTGGAGACCTGCTCGGTACCACACTTTTCTCAGCTGTTCACCGATTGATGGATGTCTGGGTGGCTTTCAGCTTTTGGCTTTTATGAATTGAGCTGTGGTACACATTCATGCACATGCCTTTGTGTGGACATGTGCCTTTGTTTCTTCTGTGTGAGTATCCCGGGTAGAGTGGCTGGTCATACGGAGGGGATGTGTTTAACGTTTCAAAAACCTGCCACCCTGTTTCAAAGTGGCCACAGCTCTGACTCCAAGCTCTCCATCTTCTTCGACCTCTTTGCTCCCCACCCATGCATTTCCAGGAGAAAGCAGAACAGGTCGGCGGGATTCCTGGGGACCTGGAGGCCAGCAGGAAATTATGGATCATCTAGAAAAGTGCTGAGAAGAGGAGACTGAAAGGCCTGATGTAAAGGACCAAAGACCCCCCACACACAACAGGGGCCAGTGCAGACCCCAACCAGGACCTGCCCCCAGCTGAACCTTATTCCACGGGTCTTACCTTCTACATCCTGGATGGTGAAACTGCCTCCTGGGAGCCTGGGGCCTCCCCTGACCCCAGAATGGGTCACATTCCATGGATAAATTAGCCAGTTTCAATGACTTGACTCTTTCAAACCAGGAGAGATGTTCCACTTTAAAACAACAACAAAACACTCCTATCGGGACGTCGTGGTGGCGCAGTGGTTAAGAATCCGCCTGCCAATGCAGGGGACACAGGTTTCAGCCCTGGTCCGGGAAGATCCCACATGACGCAGAGCAACTAAGCCCGTGCGCCACAACTACTGAGCCTGCGCTCTAGAGCCTGTGAGCTACACCTACTGAGCCCACGAGCCACAACTACTGAAGCCCTAGAGCCCACGCTCCGCAACAAGAATAGCCACCGCAATGAGAAGCCCACGTACCGAAACGAAGAGCAGTCCCCATTGGCCTCAACTAGAGAAAGCACGTATGCAGCAGCAAAGACCCAACGCAGCCAAAAATAAAATTACTTAATTAGTTAAACAAAACACTCTTATCATCTTGGGAACCTGCCTCTCACATGTCAATTTTCACATGGCTCTTTTATGTATAGATTATGTCAAATTCTATTTGACTTTTTTCCCTTGGTTGCTTCCGTGAATAGCATATTTGGATCATAGAAACAAACACACAGTAAACTTCCAGAGAACCTAATATGTCAATTTATTTTCTTTCCATTCACGTGGCTTCATCTCTTAACAGCAAATTCCACTAAGTGGAAGAATTTTTAAGCTACAGGGTAAGCCTGGAAGTGCTGGAGAACGGACCAGATCCTTAGGAAATTTTTTCCTTTCTTAAAATCCTTTAAGAACGATTTCAAAATTGATCTAATGACATAATAGATAATCCTGCATTCCTGCATTAAATGAGATTTATTTTTCAAAGATAAATATAAACCTTTCAACTAGGTAAACAAGTAAGAGTACAAAGACTGGGCTTCCCTGGTGGCGCAGTGGTTGAGAGTCCGCCTGCCGATGCAGGGGACACGGGTTCGTTCCCCGGTCTGGGAAGATCCCACATGCCGCGGAGCGGCTGGCCCCGTGAGCCATGGCCGCTGAGCCTGCGCGTCCGGAGCCTGTGCTCCGCAACGGGAGAGGCCACAACAGTGAGAGGCCCGCATACTGCAAAAAAAAAAAAAAAAAAAAAAAAAAAAGAGTACAAAGACTTTTCTTATTTCTAGAAATGTGAAGATTGACATTTGATCCATAATTTTAATGAGAAACAGATTAGTTCTGTGTAGGACATTAAGAATTTGTCCTGGGTATAGTATTATTTTAGACTATTATGTCTTTTCGCTCAGAGACTGGTGAAACTTTAGTTTTTTGGCTAGTTGGTGAATTGGAATCATTTGAAAATATGGCTACCAGGGATAATTTCTAGAATGACACCAAGAAATTATGATCTCTGATAAGTGAGGGGGGGGGCTCAGAATAGGAGAAAAACTGATTTTATTAATTTGATATCCCTTTCATAATGTTTGGATTTTTTTTTTTACCATCTGTGCAATAGTTTTATAATCTAAAAAGAATGAAGGACTTCCCTGGCGGTCCAGTGGTTAAGACTGCCTTCCAATGCAGAGGGGTGGGTTCAATCCCTGACTGGGGAGCTAAGATCCCACATATGCCTCGTGGCTAAAAAAAACAGAACATAAAACAGAAGCAATATTGTAACAAATTCAGTAAAGACTTTAAAAATGGTCCATATCAAAAAATCTTTAAAAAAAAATGAAGAACATGATTTGTGAAGCATCATCCATAATTCCCAATATTAAAAGGCAAATATTGTTAATCTTTTAGTGTTTATTTTTGCAGGTGAATTTTATGCATTTATGCATTATGCATGCATGTGAAGTTATGAAAAAGTATGTAATAGCAAACATATTTTCCCATGCCATTTTTCAAACTACAGCATATGGGAGATGTCTTTCTGTATTAGCAAATATATCTTATTTAATGCTAATCTTTTTTTTTTTTTTTTTTTTTTTTTGTGGTACGTGGGCCTCTCACTGTTGTGGCCTCTCCCACTGCAGAGCACAGGCTCCGGGTGCGCAGGCCCAGAGGCCACGGTTCATGGGCCCAGCCGCTCCACGGCATGTGGGATCTTCCCGGACCGGGGCACGAACCCGTGTCCCCTGCATCGGCAGGAGGACTCTCAACCACTGCGCCACCAGGGAAGCCCTTTAATGCTAATCTTTTTTTTTTTTTTAATTTATTTATTTTTGGCTGCGTTGGGATTTCACTGCTGCGCGCGGGCTTTCTCTAGTTGCAGTGAGCAGGGGCTACTCTTCGTTGCGGTGCACGGGCTTCTCATTGTGGTGGCTTCTCTTGTTGCGGAGCACGGGCTCTAGGCACATGGGCTTCGGTAGTCGTGGTTCGTGGGCTCTAGAGCGCAGGCTCAGTAGTTGTGGCGCACGGGTTTAGTTGCTACGTGGCATGTGGGATCTTTCCGGACCAGGGCTCTAACTCGTGTCCCCTGCACTGGCAGGCGGACTCCCAACCACTGCGCTACCAGGGAAGCCCAATGCTAATCTTAATGTCAGTCTCTGATCCAGCCAAGGGCTCAAGGTCTTTTCACATTCTAAGTGTATCAGTCAGTTTTTGCTGCAGTAACAAACAACCCTGAAATCTTAGTGGCTTCTGCTCCCAAGGGTGTATTTCTTATTCACAGGTCTGTTGGTGGGGGGTGGCCTTGTCTCTGCCAGACCCCCGGGCTCTGCTGGGCTGAGTTCCAGGCCATGGGTCGGATGAGCTTCAGGTCAGCTCCTTCCACACATCCCTCATTCTGGGATTGGTGCCGAAGGAGCAGCACATCTGGGGTCTGTTCTTCTCACGGTGGACATTAGGAATATGTGAGGGCTGGTGAGCACCTATGCCGTGCTTCCACTGCCAGTCCAGGATGGTGGGTCCCATCCACCCACTGAACAAAGCAAGTCAAATCAACAGGGTGGGGAAGTGTGCTCCACCCACAGAGGGAGGGTAGGGAGGGTGGGAGAACAGAGTAGCTATTCATGGAACTAAAAAACCCTCCAGTACACATATGGAAAGAGAGAAAAAAGGAAGTTGGGGTTCTGCTGGGTAAGTGACTAACAGTGATATTTTGTTGTTGATAGAGTAGTTCTTCAAATCTTGTTCCATATTGTTTTTTAAACATGAATTGTGAGCATGTTGGTGAAGTTATCAACTTTTTTTCAGCATGTGAGTGTAGAGATGAATGTATACTGCCGTCTTTTGTCAATTTTCCGCTTTGTAATACTCATGCCAAACTCAGGCTTCTCCCCAGCCCCCCTTTTTAACTGTTTACTTCCAAGTAAATAAACTCAAAATAATTTGAGTGAAAAAAAGAAAGTGAGTAGAATATAATTTGTGCTAATAATAACACCAACATTAAGAGCTAAGAATAACTCACCTTTTGAGCACTTATTATGAGCAATTTACTTGAATTATCTTAGTTAATTCTCACCACAACTAGATAAGATAATTATCACTATTATCCCCATCTGAAAGATGAGAAAACTGAGATCTAGAAGATGAACTTATTTGTCCAAAGTCACACGACTGGTAGGTAACAAACGCAGGTCTGTTTGACTCCATCACAAGCTCAGCACTATAAACTCCAAAGCCACTATTTTAGGAGTGTGTGCACGCCTGTGAGCTTAATATTCTCTTTCTTATTGATGTAGGAGGGGAGAAGATTGCATGCTCCCAGGGAGAGGAAATGACCTGTATTGGAATAATCCATGGGATGGTGGGCACCATACGTGAAGGCTCAGTCCCTAGGAAGTTTGCCCCTGTATAAGATACGGCCTTACCATAAGCACTACTGAGGCTGGACTATCCCGTTTCTGGTTCTCCTCTTCTTCCTGAACACATTCCAGAGAATATTACATTTCCTGGCCCCTTTGAGGTTAGGCGTGGCCACTTGACGTTCCTTGGCCAATGAGGAATGAACGTAAGCAGATGCGGAGGTGGTTAAAAACGGATGGGGGTTCTTCTGGTGCTCTCTTCCTTTGCTGTGACAATTTTGGAGGCACATGGAGGAGAGCTTTTCTGGAAATCCATGCAGACCCACAGTGGTGGGGGAGAAACAGGTTGTTATTGCATTAAACCAACTGAAATTGGGGGATGTTTGTCATCACAATATAACTCAGCCCACGCTGGCTGATACAAGTTCCTCCCAGCTGCCTCTGGCACCACTTCTCTCTCCCCTTTTGAAGGCTTGCCAGGTCTTTTAAAAGAAACATTTCTTCATCTGTTACGTTAAGAAAGAAAATATGAGCCTAGCCTGCCACATTCTTTACTCTCTGATCTAACACCAGCCTGGCTCCCTGCTGGCAGCCCAGGTATCCTCCTGCACTGGTGCAGGATGGAGTCTCCACGGTAAGGAGCCCAGTGGGGCCCCTGCCAGCATTGCCGTCTCCAGATGGGGTGAACAGCTGCCCCACAGCCCATCCGGCCCCAAGGGCGTGTCCCTTTGTGCAGCTAACAGGTCTTGGGCTCCTGTTCCTAGCCATGTATTAGAATTGGGGTAATGATGGCCCCTGACTTTCACAGGCCACTGGACAGTCCGTCAAGCTGCAACGATCCAGTAAGCCCCCAGCCTTCTGTGTGCAATAATCATCAGCCTTCTCTGCAATTTGCTTGGCAGGCTCTTTTACAGCCGTTTCAGTAGTTATTAATCCCAGGACTCAGGGAGACAGGGCATGTTAAAAATAAAGCAACCAAAGTGCTGAAATTAAGTCTCTGGAAGCAAGTCAAGGTTCCACGTGGGACAATATTTCAGTCCCGACCCCATGCCATGGCCAGCGGGTAGAACACTGCCTCTCCTTTGCCTGCACACCACATGACCCAACTCCAACCACGAGGACAGCATCCACCTTCATCCTTCCCTAAGGCTCGGCCTGGAGAGTCTTAAGCCAGACAAAAGCCCACTCCATCTCACCGCTTTTTTTTTCATCATGCCTGCCACTTAATTTGCTATTTTTCACAATACATGTGGCAACAAAAACTCGTCGCCATCCAAGCTCTCATTATAGAATCAAAAATAAAATGAAATAAAAGAAATTCAGGTATGGAATCTATATTTAGTTGTTATTAAAAGAATCGATGGCATATTCCACAACTGTCTGTGCATTTTTATTCCATCTTTATTTAGGTTTGATTCTCCTTTTTCCTTTGTATCTCTTGAGGCAGCAAAATATGGTCACCTCCAGGCCTGTGATGCTCTCAATGTAAGCTCTCTGCAGCTTTCACATTAAAAGGCATTTCAGGAAAATGTGGGAAGGCGCAGGGAAGGAATCATTAAGTGGAAGACACTGGTTATAATTCTTTGTAATGTGCATTTTGTGATTAAGTTATTACTGGACCAATTAACCTTAATGCCAGGGCCTATAGTGCAAAGACTTGTGTAGCGAGACCATTAATCATTCCTAATGAAGGAGGCTTCAGAGGACCTCTGGGTGGTCCAAGGGTTGAGCTGAAACCCCTTTTTTGTTCTCAGGCACCCACCTCGGAGGGTTAGAAAGCCCATCAACTCCCCTTGCTCAATCCTCCAGCCAACACAGGGATGCCCGCTGCAGAATCTGCACCAGCCAAGCGGTGCGGACTATTCCCCTGAAATAGCCCAGTGTGTTCCTGCGGGGGCCTGATCGGGCTCCTGAGGGGTGTGCCCAGGCGGCCACAGGTGGGCCTCACACCTCCAAGAGGCACCGGGGAGACTGTCTTTTGTCCTAGGAGTAGTGAAATGAACGCTAGCCACAAGAGTGGACACAATAATGCACTGTCTTTCAGACAGAATCCTGGTTGAAATGGGTCACGCATGTGGAGGACAGCTACACTTGCTGTGGGTGAGAAGGAAGCACCCAGCACAATCACCCATCAGGCATTGAGAAAAATCACAGTTCCTAGAACGTGAGACCGTGGTTTCCTGAGTCTAGAGAGACATCCAGCCAGGGCAGACACAGTTCCACTGTGCAGAGACATTGGCAAGAATGTCTAGGGGGAGATTTTGCTTTCATAAAAAAAATCATTTATTAAATTCTTTTTTATTTTTTGGAATTAAAAAAAATTTATTGAAGTATAGTTGATTGACAATGTTCTGTTGATTTCTCCTGTATAGCAAAGTGATTCAGCTATACAAATATATATATAACCTTTTTCATATGCTTTTCCATTATGCTTTATCACAGGATATTGAATATAGTTCCCTGTGCTACACAGTAGGACCTTGTTGTTTATCCATTCTATGTGTAACAGTTTGCATCTGCTAACCCCAAACTCCCAATCCATCCCTTAATTTTAACTGAATATGTAATTTAAGCATCAGTTAATTTTACTATTGTTAAAAAACCAAATCCATATTCTCAGAATAATGAAAAGTGCTTTAAAATCAGTCCTCAATGTTTCTGTACATTCCACCCCCAATTTCTGAGTCTGAAAGTGTACCCCAAATTCAATGCGGCTGGAGCCCTTGAGTTGATGTCAAGGAAAGTTCTTTGTATTGAACCCAAATCACAAGAGTTAGACAAAGTCTAATTCTCCTACCAGCCATTTCTTCAGTGCTTTGATGGCAGCTCTAGTGCCTCCTTCTATTTCTAGATTAAATATCTCCAATTCTCTCCATGAGTCTTCATAATGACAATAGCTAGCATTGAATGAGCCCTGACTTTGTGCCAGGCTCTGTGCTAAGCCACTTTCTGGGCACAATTTCATTTACCTTCATAAAAGGCAGTGAAACACATACTATTATCGTCTGTATTTGACAAACAAGGGATGTGGAGCTCAGCATACATAAGTAAGCCCCCCAGCGTCGTGCAGCTGGTACAAATGGGACCAGACTCTGATCACACAGCAGGTGCCAGCTCCCAGCAGGACCCACCCACCAGGTTCCCACCTTTCTTTTTTCTTTCTTTTTTTTTTTTTTTTTGTGCGGTACGCGGGCCTCTCACTGTTGTGGCCTCTCCCGTTGAGGAGCACAGGCTCCGGACGTGCAGGATCAGCGGCCATGGCTCATGGGCCCAGCCGCTCCGCGGCATGTGGGGTCTTCCCAGACCGGGGCACGAACCCGTGTCCCCTGCATCGGCAAGCGGACTCTCAACCACAGCAGGGAAGCCCCTCCCACCTTTCTTAAAGGTGGCTTCTGCTCTCCCTGTTCTAGACTTCTGAAAGGCATTCTTCCCCTGACCTGTCTTGCCAAATATGTAACAACAACACAATTTCATATTGTTGAGGGGGTGTGGGTGGGGTAGTTTTGAGGTCCCCAAAGTTGCAAGGGCCCAATTAGCACGAGCTGCTACTTTCCGTAACGCAAATCGGAGAAACTGGAATCAAGGATGCTTGTGCAGCCTGCCGTCCTCCCCGCTCCCTCCTCCTCCTCCCCTCCCCCTTCTCTCCCCTCCCTTCCCCCCTCCCCCTCCTCCTCCCAAGCTCAGGCCTCCCCACCCCACCTCAGAGATGTGCCTGGACCAAGGGGTGGGGCGACGAATTCCGACAGGGCAAGGTGGTTTCCCCATGAGAGGTACTCTTTATCTTTCGTGTCTGCCTTGACAAAATTTTGTTATCCTATTACTCTATTATTGTAATAATTGACAATAATAAAAAAATGTAACAATAACAGAACAATTAATCAAAGGTAATAATGTAATAATAATAATAATTACATGATCATTTATGCCAATAAACATCTGTGTAGCATCCTGTTCCCAGCCCTGGACCATCTCCACGTTTCCACTTTGCTGTGGAATGCTGGGTCAACGTTGGGACAACGCAGTGGGATAATGAAGGGGATGCCTGATGATGGGGGCAGGGGAGGTATCCCCTTTCGTGGCCCCTCCAGTCTCCAAGCTTCTGCTGCTGCATCTCCGTTCCCACCTCGGAGGTCAGTTTTTGGAGGAATTTGACAAATGAAGAAATGAGGTCTCAGAGCTGTGGAGCAGCATTTCCCAGAGCGGGGCTCCCCTGCAGTGCATGAGATGGTTCTCGGGGACGCCCAGACCCCCCGCTGCCCCCTGATACCCCGCCCCCCAGTCATGAGCACTGTGGTGGCCCCGGCTTGTCCGTCACAGTGGGCTGCTGAGGTGGAGGTGTGCCCTGGGCGTGGGGTGGCGCCTTCCAGTGCCCTGCACAGCAGACCAACAGGAGAAACTCAGACCCCTCGACTGGGACTCGGGAGCTTCCCTGACTCCCGCCTGCGAGCCCCAGACACGGGCTCCTGTCTGAGGCCCTCACACCCAGCCTCACCCGAGGGAATGAGAGGGGGGCCGAGGGGCTGGGCATCTTGTTTTCTTTCAATTTTTTTTAAATTTAATTTTTTTTTTTTTTTCTGGCTGCGTGGCATGTGGGATCTTAGTTCCCTGACCAGGGATCGAACCCGTGCCCCCTGCAGTGGAAGCGCCGAGTCCTAACCACCGGACCTCCAGGGGAGTCCCCATCTTGGGTTCTTAAAACCTGGCAGATCCTACCCACACCCTGTGGTATGTGCCCGCTACAGTCCAAAGACAGAAAGTTAAATCACCGTTAATAAAATGATTCCGAGTTCTGCTTCCTGTGTGTCCTAAGAGTGCACCCTCTACTCCAGGCTGTCAGCGGAGAAGACACATTCATCTCTTGTAGCAGAAAGTCAAATAATTCACCGCGGACATTTTCTTTTGAGTGTTATGTTACCTCTTTCCTCTAGAATTAATTTCCTTGACTCTGACCTCGGAAGGTCAGAGGGAGACAGCTTTGTTAAAAGTGAGAAACCTACCAAGTATGCTCCGTCTACTTCCCAGGTGGTGGCAACAGGCCAGATTCATCACTGTAGCCATCATTCACTGATTTAAAACGAAGATGTTTTACTCCTTTAAAAAATAGAGCAGTGGAGGCCTGGAAGTTGATGCTTCTAACAAAAATCAGCTCCGCAGATTTGTAAAACTTAAATTGCTTTGAGATTTGCTTTCTTGGGCACGAGAACCCCGATGGTGGGGTCGACGAGAGCTCTCCTTGGGCAGCACCACCCCATCTCGGTGTCCCCGTGCCCAGGTGGCCTGTCTTCTTTGTTGGGGGGGTGGTTTCCAAACATCGCCTCCTCTGTGAGATGGATCCGGATTCAGGGCTGTTCATGCCGAATGCACGTCGGGGAGCCCCGTGTCTGCCGTGCCCCAAACACTGGTCCCTTGAAGCAGCTTCATCATGTTTCTTACATTAAATGAATTCGAAGACCCGGTGGACGTGGCCGCCAGTTGACCTGTGAGCTGGCCCCGGGGCAGTCGGCAGCCCCTCACCTGTCCCCTGTGCCTGAATGTGTCTTCTGCCCACTGGGCCCACAGTGGGAGCCGTTTTCAAGGATGTGGCCTCGAGAGAGCAGAGTGGTACTGAGACGATTAGCCGGTGTTGAGACTGAGCCCTGACCTCCATATAACCTTCAGGATTTGGCGGGCAGACACTGAGATCTACTGGTCTGGCATACAAGTCTGTATGTAAGTTTCCTGCTGATTCCACCTGCCTGTCTGGAGCAGCTGCCTCTTTCGTCCGTCTCTCCTGGCCCTCCATGTATGCAGCCAGTTTGTGAAACAACCCCTGGCCCCGGGCTCCAACCATCCCCTGCGAACGTGAAGGGCACCCTGGGGATGGGAAATGCCAGGCGCCCCTGGGATTTCTAGCCCAGTGAAGGGACTGCAAGTATCTGTGTGCCATCAAGGTTCTCTGAAGGGAGGGGACCGTGAGCCACTCTCCGCAGGGGATGAGAAGGGAGGCCGAGGCCTCTGAGGACCTCGGGAGGATCTTAGAGTTGACCCAGGACGGGTGGGAGCCTGTGGGACTTAAAGCAGGGCAGGAATTCCATGTACAGCTAGCCCAGCCATCTGGAGGTGTGACGAGGTGGTGAGGGTCAGGGCTGGGGGTGGTTCAGAAACAGCAGCATGTGATGGGGGACAGGGTTCAGGTAGCTGCTGGGTTGAGGAGGTATGTTGGATGCAGGCAGGACCGGCGGAGGAGGATGTGAGGGACATGGAGATGCGAGGGGCTATATCACTAAAGCTGCTACAAACATTCACACAGAAACATTTTCCATTTCTTTCGGGTAAACACCTGGGTCGAATGTATTAAGTACGTGATTAGTTTCATGAGGAACTGCCAAACTGTTTTCCAAAGAGCTTGTGCCCTTTTATGTAGCGGCCAGCGATGTGTGAGAGTCCCAGCTGCTCCCCGCCTTCAGCCCTTTTTTCTTTTTAGTCATTCTAATAGGTGTGTAGTTTAAATTTGCATTTCTCGAATGATTCATGACATTGAGCATCTTTTCATGGGCGCTTTTGCCCTCTGAATATCTTCTTTCGTGAAGACGTTGGCCTCATCTTTTGCCCATGTTTCCCTTGGGCAGCTTGTTTCAGATTATTGCTGAGTTTTTTGAGCTCTTATTTTGAGTATTCTGAATCCAAGTCCTTTGGCAGATCTGTGATTTGCAAGAATTTTCTCCCAGTCTGTTTCTTGTTTTTCATGCTCTTTATAGTGTGTTTTTCAAGGAGCAAAAATTTTAAACTGTGATGAAGTCCAGTGTATCCATTTTCTTTTCTTTTATGGATCATGCTTTTGTTGTCACAACTAAGAACCCTTTGCCTAACCAAAGACGGAAAGATTTTCTCCTAGCTTTTCCTCTAAAAGTTGTATAGTTCTATCTTTTACATTGAGCTATGATTCATTTCAAGGTAATTTTTTATAAGGTGTGAGGTTCATTTTTTTTCCCATATGGATGTTCAATTCTTCCAGCATCATTTGTTGAAAAGACATCATTTTAAAAAATATTTAAAATAACTTGTCCTTTTCTGTCACTTACCCATTTTTCAATTAGGGTTTTAAATGATTTCTATTACTTTCTAAATAGATAGTTAGTCTGTAAAGAATCTTTACGTATTTAGAATATGTAAAGAGGCTAGGAAACACAGCTAAGTCCACCCAGTTAGTAGGTGTGGAGCTGGGACTCAGGACCAAGCAGTCTGGTTTAATAGTTGCTGTTCTTAACCTCAACGCTACACCACTCCTTTATTCTACTTTTTTTCATTCTCTTAAGAGAATTTTTAGGTTTTATTCCCTCTAAGTCTCAAAAGTTCTCATTATATTTGTCCTGGCACTTTTTTCCCTTTTGTTCTGTTGATTCCAGGAATGTCATTGTTTCCCATTTCCAACTGTTTATTGTTCATAAATAGAAAAGCTACTGGTTTCCTACAGTCCCCTTACTAAACTCTTTCATGAGCTTTCAGTTTATTTCCTTAGATTTTTTCATCTAGAAAATCATAGCACCTCCCTAAATGGTAAGTTTGCCTCCCTTTTCAAATATATACATTTCTTATTTCTTTATTCCATTGCATTGGCTAGCACTTCTAGAGAAATATTAAGTGCTGGTAATGTTAGCAGGCCCCATAACTTTTTCTTTTTTTCTTTTGCTTGTGCCATGCAGCTTGCGGAATCTTAGTTCCCAGACCAGGGATTGAATCTGGGACACCGCAGTGAAAGCACCACGTCCTATCCACTGGACTGCCAGGGAACTCCCAAGCAGGCTCCCATATCTTGTTCCTGAATTGAATGAGAGTGATTTAGTGTTTCATATTGAACATCACGCTGGCTTTGGTTTGATATTTAAAACTGAACAATATCAAAATAGTCTCAAACAATACCTTTTTGTTTACTAAGAAGTTTTGTTTGATCAAACATTTCTCCTGATAGATTTGCTAATAGTGAAACGTTCTAGCTTTATGGGAATAAACCTCACTTAGTCGTGGTGTGTTGTTTTATCAAAGCCCTGCTGTATTCTGTCTGTAGATAATTTAAAAGGTTTTGCTTAATTTGTCTGCTTGCCAAGCAAACGCCAAGAGCCTCTGAGCTGGTGACAAGGGGACTTTCTGATATGTTTCATTTTCCCGTAATAGCATCCAGTTGCTCCTGCTGTTTTGCATCAGCTGACCGCCCCCCCCTACCCCTCCTTAGCGGGACTTCCCCTGGCCTCAGGTCACATCACCTCCAGGGCGATCTCGGCTGTCCCTTTGGGCTTCATCTTCATGGACATGACACCGGATCACAGAGGGTGTTTACTTAATCTGGGGTTTCCCTGGAAAGCTTTGCCTGGGACAAGGACTTGGATGGGGGATGCTGTATTTGAGAGTTGGTACATGGGATCAGGAGTGAGGGTGTGGGGAAAGGGAGACAGAGGAGGAAACCCCCCAATAAAGGGGTTTTGTTGAGGTCTGTGCCATAAGCATGGGGGCCACCAATGGCACCTCCTAGAGGCCTCAGAACTTCCCCCAGCAGGACTGTTCACTTGCTTGGGGGAGCATAACATCTCCACCTCCAGTCTCCCAGGATGCTTCCAGGATGGCTGAGAGCTGCCCCTGGGGCCATAACTCCCGCAGTCTTCAGGTTACGCTGGCACCCGCAGGGGCCTGGCAGATTTCCTAGAGCAGAAAGCAGAAAGACGCTGGCCTGGGGGCCGCCTTACGGGGAAAGCCTCGGCCCCTCTGCCGGCCTGTCCTCCTGCCCACTGCTTCCCCATCTGCCAGTCCAGCAGGGAGAGCTTCTGACCAGCCCCACCTACCATCACAGATTCCAGGAGAAGCCAGCTCTCCCTCGGTTCCCTCGGTGCTCCCTGTGCGAGCAGCCCCGACTCTCTGTTCAGATATCAGTCCCAGGGGGCTTTTCAAAACAAGTCCATGGAAAATAACTTCATGGAAAATTAAAGGAGGGTAATAAAACTCATTGTTAAGATACAGAGGGCTACATGGGAGGCACGCTGGCAGAGGAGTTGAGGAATTTGCGAGATCTGGGAATATTTACCGTATCAGGTTATGGAACTGAGCTAGAAATTGTCATGAAATTACAAATAAATGAGTGTATGGGCCAATATTTGATGTGCGGGAACATGAGGGAAGTGGATCTACAGTGGAAAACATGTAGAAAAAATTGCAGAAGTGTGGGGGAGTCTGGCAGGGACGGGGGGATAGGGCAAACTTGCTAGCTGGAGCACCTACTTTTTCCTGCCTTTACCAGGCTTCCCCTGTGCATACCTGACTTTACCTGGCTCTGACCACATGTCCTTGGGTGAATCTCATATATCCTTGCTGCCCAGTTTCCCACATGTAAACTGAAGGGTTGGGCTAGGTCCTTCCCATCTGGGTAGCGTAAGAACTCTTCTCTGAAGAAGGATGCTGGCCTCCGGCATCCCAAACCCCGGACCTTCTCCTCGGGAGGGACAGACCAAGCCTATCGCTGAATGCAATGAGCATCTTGGTTAATCAAAGCCACAAAATATTTATAATGTTTTTCCCAGGACAGAGGAGCTGGTTACGTTCGCATCTCTTCACGGTACGATGCCCCAGTTTCTAGTTCTCTGTAAAGCAGTTACTCTTTCTGGGAAGTCCTGGCGTGCCCTGTGCTCAGGGGGGCAACCCAGAAATATTGTGACTGATGGTCAAATGCTTCAGGTTTTACAAGGAAAAAGAAAAGCTCAGAGATGGAAAGCGTTACATCTTTCTGCTAGCTCATTCACACATCATCAGACATGTTGGGGGGTGGGGGGTGTCCAGGTAAAGGCAGCTTACAGAAGCAAAAACAGGCAGTTCTGACACCGAGAAGCAAAAAGGATGATTTCCCTTTTCCTAAACTGAGATGGAGTTATGGTGCTCTGTGACATGACTGCTCCGGGTCCACCAGGAAGATCGCTTCACACAAGCCGTGCACAGGGATGCCCGAAGGTGCAAAACACTGGCAGGCACGGGCTCTCGGGGGCTGAGGGTGCCCCCTATCCTGAAACACGTTCTCAGGGCATCAAGGAGTGAGTAAAGGCACCGCTGCAGTGTTTTTGGATCCCCAGCCTTTTCACAAGAGGTTTTTGAAGACTGGAAAGACATTGCCCAATCCGTACAAGGCTGAACTGGATACCGAAATGGACACAGAGAAACTGGGACGAAAGCAGGATACTGTCCTTAAAATGCCAAAAGATGCGGCTCACACAGAGCCCTGTTGTTGAGCAACAAGCAGATCAGAGGCACTGGAGGGGGTGGCCGAGGGGCGTCCAGTTGGGTGGATGGGCTGGTGGAGGCCTGGGCCCACAGGGAAGTATTTCTTGAACACAGCAGAAGGGCTTTGGCATTTGAGCCCTCTGTGAGGACAGCAGCAATGTGTCCCTGGCTGCAATCTGGCCAGCTGCTTCCTCTGCTATCTGCAGGATGGTTCTAGAAATCCGAGCAAGAGTTTGGGGGGTGGGAATCTGGTTGGAGGGGGATGATATCTTAGGGACTTGAGTTGGAGTTGTAGGGCAAACAAGCCACTTTATTATATATTTTTAATTTTTATTTTATATTGGAGTATAGTTGATTAACAAAGTTGTGTTAGTTTCAGGTGTACAGCAAAGGGATTCAGTTCTACATATACGTGTATCTATTCTTTTTCAAAATCTTTTCCCATTTAGATTATTACAGAATATTTAGCAGAGTTCCCTGTGCTATGCAGTAGGTCCTTGTTGGTTATCTATTTTAAATATAGTAGTGGCAAACACGCCACTTCAGATAACTTTTTTTTTTGGGGGGGGGTGTTTTGCCCCGCGGCTTCTGGGACCTTAGTTCTCCCACCAGGGTTTGAACCTGGGCCCTCGGCAGTGACAGGATGCAATCCTAACCGCTGGACCGCCAGGGAATTCCCTGGATAACACGTTTCATTTGGGGTCATGGGGGGACTCGTGGAAGAAAGCCCTCCCCCAGCCCCCTCACTCCCTATAAGCCACTTCCCAGAAGAGCCGCCACTGACAAACCCAAAAAACATCAGAACATTCTGCTGGCCACCCCCCTCCCACTCTCCCTCCCCCTCAGCAGGATCCCCTGCTTCCAGGCCAAAGAAGTTATGCCTGCAAGATCCTGCCTGGGCTTCATTCTTCCTGTTTGAAGGATTATTATCATTTGATTGATTGCCTCCTTTATTCATTCAACAAATATTTTATTAAATCTCATGCTTAAGGGACCAGAGGAAAGGAGTTTGCATCTGGCAGCCGCCCTAAAGGAGTTACAGTATTTTACCCCATGTGTGTCCTGAAATACTAGGTCCCAAACACAACATTTTTTTCTTTTCTTTTCTTTTTTTAATCTAAGTGCTTTTAAAGACTTCTTTGAAATGTGGGACAATTATGGAAGCAGGAAAAAAAAAAGTACCTAGAGCCAATATTTAACTTTGCCTTTGGTGTGTTGAAGTCACCGGCCCATGCAAATCTCTCAGGCATGTCCTATAAAACTGACTTAAAAAATATATATATATTCTTCACGGGGAGATATGGATTGAGGTTTCGCATAGTGGAAGGCTTGCTATTCTGGAAGCACGCTATTCTACATCACAGCCTGGACGCTGGTGTTTGCCAACCCCTCCAACCCCCCTTCAGACTTGCACATCTTGGCGGCAGGAAGTGCTCCCCCTTTGCAGAATACGGGAAATCCCAGGACTCAGAAACTTCCCTAGCTTACTCAGAGACAGGTGGAGTGACCAGCGAATTATCAGGGTCTTGAGAAAAGTTGTTAGCTGATTGCTCGTACCTCAGGTTGGGAGGAGTAAAGCCACCGTCCCAGCTCGGTGCTGGGGCCCTGAGGCTCAGGACACCCCGCCCCGCTTTGGGTTTTGGCAAACCTAGCGATCCCGGAGTCCTGGATAACAACAGGATTCCCGGGCGTCTCCGGAGGGTGCCTTTTCGACTTCAGGATTCATCTGAGTGGTTGGTTTTAATTCCTCCACCCGCTAAAGCTTTTCCCGGCTGGGAGGGCCGCTGGCCGAGACACGCGCCTGCACGCCCTGGACGAAGCGCCCATCCAGGTGCAAGGTGGTCCGGGAGGCTGATGGCGGCGCAATACCCAGGCACAAAGTTTTCATCTGCTCTGCAAACCTTCAGGTGGGCAATCGGCCTCTGTATTTCCGAATCCTGTGAACATAAAACACTCTGGGGCAGGAGCCGGCTGCGCAGAAGGAACTGGGCTTTGAAAAATTCAGGGACTTTCAGGTCCGCTGGGTTTCACCGGTTGTGTGGCCGGCGAGCCACGCAGCCCGGGGCGGGGAGGGGCGGGGCGGGGGGCGGGGCGGCCCCGGGCTGCTGCAACAGACCCCGCACGCCGCGCGCTGGTCGCCACGGCTGGCGGGAGCCGGCCGGGGCCGGGTGGGGAGGGGTTGACCGGCCTCCGGGGGATGCGGGGCGATCTGGGGCGGGGGGCGCACCTGAGTCCCCGGCCGCGCGCGCCCTTTGGCCGAAAGGGGACCCCTCCTCCAGCCTTGCCGGTCCCAACCGCCCGCGCCCGGCCGAGGGGAGGGACGGCCCAGCTGCCCCTGCCGGGAGCCCCCGGCCCGGCTGCAAAGCGGGGCGGGGCCGCGGCGTCCCCACCCCCTACCCGGACACCTGAGCGGCGGCGGCGGCGGCGGCTCCCGCGCTCCGGCCGGGCTGGGCGCGGCGTCGCTCGGGTCCCCGCGGCCGAGCCAGGTGCGCGCGGACGCCAGCCCTTCCCTGGCGGCTCTGACCGGCCCGGACTCTCTGAGCTGCGCCCCGAGCCAGGTGAGGCGGCGGCGGGGGACTCGGTGAGCTTCTCGAGCGGGGCGGGGGTGGCGGGGGCACCCCGTGCGGCCGGGAAGGACAGGAGGTGGCCCTCGGGCGCCCGATCGTCCTCACCGGCTGCGTTTTGGGTGCGTCTGGATTCCAGGAGTCAGCGGGTCCGCGCAGTCCCGGGCCCATAGAGGCTGAGGATGTGGGGTTGGGGCAAGGGTTCTTCGCGTCCTGGTGGGGGTCGCTTCTCTGTAGAGACCACCCCCCCCCCCAATCCCCCTGTCTTCATTCAGGACTAAGGGTCGGTTTAAAATTCTTTGGAAGCGGTCTGGGGGCAGAGCGCAGGAGCACCGCCTTTGTCCCCCGCGCGCATGAACCCTCTCACCTCCAGCGCCTTCCCTTGGGGTAACGCAGGTGGACCTACCTCGGCACCCTGCCTGAGATCTCCTTGTCCTAGGTCGCCGCCCGCTGGCCTGAGTACCTGGGCCCGCAAGCCCGGCGGCGGAACTGGCACAGGACCGCCAGGGGGCGCTCGGGGGCGGGGACAGGCGCCGCGGTCGCCAGGTCCCCGGAGACCCTGCGTCGGCTCCCCCGGCCCCGCACCGGCGCCCAGAGCCCCCATCCAGGTGCGCGCGGCTGGAGCAGCGGGCTCGGCGAGGCTGGGGCCGGTGCACCTGGCGCAGGCCCGGGGGTCGCGAGTGGATCCCCGGGTCCCCGGGGCCGAGCAGAGCCCCCGCCAGGTGCCCGGCCTCTGCCCGCCGCGCCCCCCAGCCGGGGTGGGGGGCCCGGCTGGTACCGGTGAGCAGCCCCCCTCGCCTCGCCGCCGCCGCCGCCGCCCGTGAATTATGCAGGAGGCTGGCACCGGCGGGCTCGAGTTGCTCAAGTTTCCCTGGCAACTTTCGCCCGGGCATCGCTCCGCCCGCTCCGCCCGCAGCCCCGGCGCCTCCGCTGGGTGTCCGGGCGCCGGGGGCGCCTGGAGACACCAACCGTGCACTCGCCGCCGGAGCTGGGGCAGCTGGATTGTGCGCGCAGGTGCGATCCCCGCGGAGGGCCTCGCTGCCCGGGTTCGGAGGGTGCGGGGATAGGGGTGGACCTTGCTGCCGGGGCCGGATGACCTCGCCGCCGGTGTTCGGAGGGTGCGGGCCAGCGGCGTGCCTCCCGCGGGTCTGCGCGCAGACACTGCACGGGATGGGAGGGCGGGCGCGCTGGCGTGGTCAGTGTTTCCGTGGGGCTGGGGGTGTCCGAAGGGGGCGAGGCCTCTGCTGGTGACAGTGGGCTTTCCGGCGGAGCTTTTAAATCGACCCCGGGCGGCCGGATCTGAGAAGGCGCTCGGGCCCCCAGGTGGGAACTCAGGCCGCGGTACCTGCGGGCCCCGTGGCCGGCAGCTGTGGGCACGGTCCCGGGAGTCCTTAGAGGCCTTCCGAAAATAAAGTGGTTTCCGCGTGGAAGTTCGAGGTTGTAAATTGGATAGTTTCGTGACCTCTTTTTGTTTGAAACTCAAGTTCGAACGTTAATGAGGTCAATCCGCTAATTAAATTAAGCTCCAAGAATCAGAGATAATTTCGGAAGTCCTCCGTTGAGGGCGCCCTGATCTCTACCTGGGACTTGTCCCTCGGCTTTGCTGACCCGGCCGCAGGGAGAGCACGTGGGCGCTGGGTTCGGCCTCCATCCAAGTGCCGCGCTGTCCGCGTTAAATAATAATTAGTGACCACCGATTCCGCGCCTGGGGGTTTCGGGACGACCAGCAGAGACCCTGGAGGCGGCGCTTTTGAAGACCCGAGTTGTCAAACCACTTGTCCGCGATAACAAGGCTGCGTTTTGATAAAGGGGTTGAATATCTGTCTGCCTGGAGCTTTGTGCCCACTGGGGTTTCGGCAGTGATTGGGGGGGGGGAAGGTGGATGTGGCTGCCCTAATAAGCGGGGGTTAGTAAATGGTAGCGTAGATTTTTGCCCAGAAAGTCACGGTGTCCTTCAGGAGGCCCGAGGGAGACCCTTGTCTTAATAGGAATTAGGCTGCTTTACAAGTGTCTGAATGTAAAACTCCTGGAATGCAGTGTTGTCAAGGAAGCGGGTTCCATTATTATGTTGAGGAATTTCTGCTTTTCCAAGAAGAAAGAATTGGGTGGAAAGCTGGTGCTTCTTTGGGCCCCAATGGGAGGGGCTGGAATTCTTCAAGAATCAAAGGGAGCCCTTTACGAATAAAGTGATTTTGCCTATAAAGGTGGTTCCCAGTGGGCACTGTTGACTGCACTTGGCTCTTTGGAACAAATTAGATCACTTTGGGGGTGGGCTTGGGGAGGGAATCTTTTTGCCTCCTGACTCCAGGTACAATTTGCTTTAGAAAGCCCTATTCACGTTCAGGTGAATTTCCCAGAGATTTTCCTTGATTCATTTTTTTTTTTTTTTTCCTTGAAGCGCTTGGGGTTGTGAGCAAGGCCCCCAAGCTGGCACCTAAGGGTCACCAATTTGGTCCAAGCCTTGGGGGGCCCTATTTAGGAGAAGCCTGGATCATTGAGGGTTCGGCAGGGGGTCCGATGTGAGAAATGCCACCAGGAGGAAGATGGAGTTGTTCCAAGATAGCGTTGCATTTTATATTTCATCGGTGTTGGGGAAAAGGATGGAAGAAAAAGCTTGACATACGAAAAACGTGCCAGGAGTTAACCAATGTGCAGAAATACTAGTCGAACTGATTTTTCTAGAAAAATAATTCTTTATCTTACTTGCTTTATTTCTAACTATGTCCTGGAGTTCTAAATGATAGAGTTCTGGTGTCCTTGTCACCTCGGGTGAGTACAGGGGGCTTTTCCAAAGCGGGGCTCAGTTTGGGAGTTGCTAAGGGAACTGTGGGGATGAATCCAGTGTGGATCCCAGCCCCTGACCGCTGAACACGTTTCCCCAGGATTCCAGCTCCTGCTTTGTCAACTTAAGGCACAGCTTGGTCTCAGGCTGTTGGATCTGGAGTCCATAGTTACTCCTGGGCTGGGGCTGGGGGTGGGGGAGGGGAGCGTGGGCGGAAAAACCAAGAGAAAAGTACATTTACGGCCTCTCCTGGAGCCTTGCATTGTCCTGAGCCCGAGGGAGGGAACATTTAGGGTCTTCGATCATCCAAGTGACCCCTGGGGCAAATTTATTGAATCCTCTGCTTTGACTGAGGGGGTAGTTTGTGGATGGGTAGGGAGGAAGGCACCCCAAACAAAGGCCTGGTCTTTTTCATCTTGGGAGCCCCCAGCCCTCACCTGGGACTGATTGGGTGAAGGGCTTGGAGCAGGGCCGGGTGACCCTTGTGACCTGGCCGCTGCACCTGACCCGCCACCCGACTGAGGGGCCTGCCATTCATTCAGAGGTGATCTAGGTTATATCGGAATTTCTCTGCACATTGTAAAAACGAGTCAACAAATAATCACCTGAGGGCCAGAAGCTGGCCACGGGAGACCACCACGGGAGGTTCCAGGCCAGAGGGGAGAAGAGGGATATTGGACAGTTAGTGCACCGTGGGACAGGAGCTGTGATGGAGGTGACCGTTGGGTGCTGTAGGGCCCGGAGAGCATCCCCAACCCTGTCTGGGAAAGGAAGGGGATGGGGGATCTAAAAACACCTGGATGAGGCCTGGGATGTCTGACTGTGTCTTTGCCTGCATTACCCTAGGACCTGGCGGGAATGGTCTGGTTCTTGTTCTGGCAGCTGGCAGGTTCTCACCTTCTGCCTGGCCTGGCGCTGCACTCTTGCTAGAGACCTCATCCAAGTCTCTCAAAACTCCGGAAGGAGAGAGGTGCGATTGATTATTATTCCCAATTTACAGATCAGGAGCCTGAAGCTCGAAGCAGTGGAGCCACTTGCCCCAGACCACACACCTAGTGCATGGTGAGCTGGGATCGCACCCAGGTAGCTTGGGAGAGCCCAGCCGTTAAGCCTGCACACCGCACACATCACCCAGTGGGAGAATTCATCTGGTTAGAAGATTATTTTTCTTGTTACTGTAGTGTGAGGAAAACTGTAGCCAGAAGGTGAAAACCAGAGTTTCTGATCACACTTCTTGATGTGATAAGCCTTTTTTTTTTTTTTCTTTGAAAGCTGATTCAAGAAATGCTTTGAAGGGGCTCAAAACGTTAACGTCATTGGCTCCAGTGGTTGTTCTGAGATGGGTCTCTGGGGGACAAGGATGCATCTAGCACAGGCTTTCCCACCACTCAAGGGGTTTGCAGTTTTAACGGAAGGGAAAGGGGAGCCCTCGCCCAATACTGGGGCAGATCCCAGAGGCTGCCCAGGGCTCAGGGTCGTGAGCTGTGTCGGTCTTGATGGTTATGCCCCGGGGATGGGCCAGCTGAGGCATGTGTCACTTCCGGGGGTTGGGGGGAAGGGGGTAGGCAGCAGAAACCTTCAGGGCTGCTGGGAGTTAGTGGGCAGCTGCAGGGCCCCTGGTGATTGGCTGCAGGAAGCCAGGGCAGGAAGGGGTGGGACAGGGTTTGAAAATTGTCCTTGTGAGGTTGTCAGAGTCCTCTCCTTGACTCTCAGGATGGAATGAAGCCACAAGCTCCAAATGTCAAAGCTGCAGATTTCTTTTCCTTCCTTCCTTCCTTTCTTCCTTCCCTCTTTCCTTTCTTTCTTCCTTTTCTCTTTCTTTTTCTCCCTCCCTTCCTCCCTCTCTCTCTCCCCCTCCCTCCCTCCCTTCCTTCCTTTCTTTCTTGTTTTTTTCTTATGTATACAGTCACCTTTATTATAATTCATGAATCCATTGGAAACTGACATGATCCCTCTATTAAGGCATCTAGATTCTCATGGGCATCTGCTTTCCACTCATTAGAAAATCCAGGTTTACTTGAGAATGGGGAAGAAAAGCCGATATCTTAGTGTCATGACAAGTCCTCACCTCATAGGAAACCTGAAAGGGTCTCTGGGCACCCCCAGGTCACAACACTGTGCCGTCTTCACAGACCTGCCCACACTCAAGTGTCTTCTGGAATTCCTTCTAAATGTCAATGGGCACCTGGGCCACAGAACGTTTTATTGCTCTGCTGGTTTCCACGGTGCAGGTCCAGGGTTAAATAATGTGCCCAAACTTAGCATTTTCAAACTGTCCAGGCTTATCTTCCAAAAGTGGTGTGTTACTCCCTTTACCAACTTTCCCTGCCAAATAGAAACCCAAAGCATTAAGTGTTAACTGCAGAGAAGTCAGAAGGGGCTCCTTTTCTCTCCTCAAACCTAGTTATTTGCATCCCAAACAAAGGCTAGCACCACGCACGCGGGACAGTAGTCCTTCCTGAAAAGGCCAAAGCTGCAGATCTCATATGATGGGCCTCTCGGGCGAGGGGCTTCTGGCCCACCCCACAGAAATTCTGTTTGAGGCCCAGGAAGCAGGCCTGGAGCTCCCCAGAGGGTCCTGCTGTCGGGGGTTCTAGGAACGAACTTCGAGGAAAATGGTTGGCCGGAGTCCTGAGCTGCTGCTTCAGTTAAAAAGGCCGGATTTGGGAGGTGCACCTGGAGGCCTCCATCAGGTGGATAATCATTGCACACCCACAGCGGCTCTACCTTGCTGGGACAGCTTTCTTCCAAACAATTTTTTTTTTTGCCTCTCGACTCCCTTAACGCTGTTTTAAAAAAGCTGTATGTCCTCTCACACGTTTGCTGCAACATTTTTGTATGGAGAGTGCAGATACCCAGCAAAGCTGAGCGAATTGCACGCTGACTTACTTTATACCCACCCCAGCTCCTTCCATGAACCATTTCCCTAGACTTCCCAGGCATTTTCAGGTCAGCCTTTAAAGTTGTGCTTCGTGGGTTTAAATATTTGCCAAGGATGTAGAACATGGTCTGTGAGGTAAATATTGACATTTGAAAAGTAACTGTTCCCTAACTTGAACCGTATCCACTGCGGCCTGAAGTGTGCCTTGACACCCACCTTTCCTTGACAGATACCTGGAGGGCCTTTAGGGGCTGTTGTTGGCTCCTTTCCTTTCTTGGATTTATAGCCCCACTTCCCTGAGGAGTTTTATCCTGACGTAATAGACTTTTATGCTTGTGGGTCTTTTATTAATCGATCGAGCATATTTCTCTGCAAGGAAAATAATACATACATTGATTTTTAAAATTTTCTGTAACCTCAAGTCACTTAAGTATTTTTTAAAAAGTCACTTCTGGATTGAGAAAGCCCTGTGATCAAACACTATAAATACATTACGGATTTTTAGAAATGGAAAAAGGAAAATGTTCCTGGAACTGCCTCTCTCAGCGATGAGGCGGTGGGTGTTTTTGGTATTTAAATTAAAGCTTTAGGTGAAGTTCCCCCTTTGATTGGTATCCGGGAGTCCCCTCCCCACAAGATTCAGAGGCGGCTGGAAGGCCTTTCAAAGGTAAAAGATGGGAGGGGCTGCTGGGAAGAGGGGGACCCCAGGCCTCTCTGTGACTGAGCTATTTCAGAAAAGACTGATTCCCTTTAGACTGGACCCCTTGGAAAGGGTCCACGCACCCTAGTTTGGAACCCCCTGCAGGGGAGGAGAGGGAAATGGGCAAGAACTCAGCCCCGCCCTCAGGGTTCCGTCAGGTGATTCCCCCCTGGGGACAGGGGTGACACCTAGGTGACAGAGTGACACAGGATGCCACCTGTGTGCTCCACATGGGCCAGGCCCTGTGGATGGGGGTGTCACCGCCCCAGACTGTCAACACTCAGGGTTCCTCCCAGGGCTGCACAGGAGAAATGAGAAACAGGGCCCATCATCCTGGCCAGGAGCCTGGACCGCCAGGACCCTTTCCCAGGGGCTCTGATGGACCCATGGTGTGGCTTGAGCCTGAGGAAGGGCAGGACGGAGCAGTGGGCTCTTGTGTCCTGCCAGGTTGGGTCCCAGGAGGCTTGGGGCTCAAGGAGAGGGTCACACATCCTGAACAGAGCTGAAGGCGGGCCTGGAGGAGGGAAATGAGCCTTTGAACCTTCCTGACAATTCAGCCTGGGATCCCTGCGCCGGGGGCGAGGAAGGCTGGGTGGGGGGCGGAGGAGGCAGCTTGATTGCACCCCAAAAAGCACATGGCACAGCAGCTCCTGTCCGGGAGTTTTCCTGACCACACCCCATCATCCAGGGCGGGGTGTGGCAAACGATAGGGATTTGCCTGTAGACCCCATCACCAGGCAGGCATTTCCCCGGGAAAGGACCAGGTCTTGTTTCTCTGTATCCCAGGGTTCCGGAGGGGTACCGGTTCGGAGTAGCCCTGTCCTTGGAGCTGGACAGCATCAGTGGTTCCAGACTTCCCCTCCCACATGTGTATTCAGCTTCCAGAAGTCACAAAACCAGTCAGGCCACTGGCCTGTTCTTTCTTGGCCTCACCCTGAGGGTTCAGACCCTGGCCAGCCCAGTAGCTGCACTCAGGCCTGGCCGCTCCCTGCCACCCACATCCGGGATGTCGGTTTGTGGCAGGTGGCACGTGAATTTACATCCACCAAGATTACCTCTGGGATGTTTACAAAGCTGGTGCACTGGGACGGGAGAGTGGGGAAAAAATCAGCTGCGGTTAAGTGCTTATTTTGTTAAAACTCGGAGTCTAGATGAAGCTGGGGGTGGAATTCCTGAAGACGGTTGTGGCGAGCCTGGCGTGTGAGGTTAATGATTCTCCAAACATGGGGTGGTGAATGGCACCTCTTGGTTCCCAAGAGTTTCAAGGCTTCTTGGCTTTCCTGCAGTGAAATGGTCCAGAAATATGTGGGATTAGGCCACCTGGTGTTGGTGTGTTTTGATTCTTTGGGGTCCCTTCTGGGGAGGTCCCAGGCTGGTGAGTGACAGCGTGGGTGTCTGTGCTGAGTCTGCAGGATTCTCCTCTGCCTCTTGATCTGTTTCTCTTTCTGATGAGGTTCTTTGGGTCGTGGGGGAGGGACATCCGCTCAGACCAGGGTCAGGGGTGTATTGGGGGACCCAGGACTGTCACTGTCACTGTGGGGCTAAACGGGCTCCCAGAGTTGTCTTTCCATCCGTCTCTCTCCCTCGGTGGACCATCTCGATGGCTTTACATTGTGAAGATCAGGGTAACAGCGAGTGTGTGAGCTGTGCAAGGCTCCACGTGCAGACGCACTGCATCCCCACCATAGACCCTAGAAATGGGCACTTGTATCCTCGTGCGCATTCTCCGGGGAGGAAACCAAGGCAGAGGGGGCTGACCTGACTGCCGGGGCCCTACGCCAGGCTACTGTACACTCCACGGTGCAGAATTAGGGACCCGTCCTGCCCCCTCCCCTGTGTCGTCTCAGGGGTGATGCCCAAGCCGACCTTTCTGCTCGTTTCAGGACGAGTGGGCCAGGGTAGCACAGGGCTTCTCAAACTTTTGGTCTCAGGACCCCACTCCCCGCTTTGAAGAGTTTTAAGGACCCCAGAGAGCTTTTTGCTTATGTGCATTGTATCTCCTGACATTTATCCTGCTAGAAATTTAAAAAGAGAATTTAAACATATTTGGTTAGTCATGCATTTAAAACTGACAATACTAAACCTACATGTCTTATTGTAAATAAAATATTTTTATGAAAAATAGCTATTTTTCAAAACAAGAAAAAATGAAGAGTGTGGCAATTTAAATTTTTGCAAAATCTCTTTACTGTCTGGTTTAACAGAAGATGGCTGGATTTTTGTATCTGCTTCTGCACTTAGTCTGTTGCAACATCACATGTTGTGTAGCTTCTGGAAAACTCTGGAGGACACTTGGGAGAGGGTGAGAGTGAGATAACAACTAACGTCTTAGTGTTATTATGAAAATGGTTTGACTTCATAGACCCCCTCAAAGGGCTTTGGGGAACCCCCCCCTAGGGTTCCTTGGATCATACATTGAGAACCACCTGAAGAAGCATGGGACTGGCAGCACTGACAGGGTGTGGGTCTGAAAGCTGGCTTTGCCCTGTAGTCGGGTGGATGCTTCTAACACATGTCCCTTTTCTTGTCATTCAGGATGCATCTGTGAAGTTTCGTTGGGGACCCCAGAAGGTCATCAGGTGGTCCCCACCCCATGGGACAGGCCCGCTGGTGGCAGAGTCTAGGGTGGTGGGATGTGGGCTCAGCCAGGCAGGAGCTGGTTTGATCCACAGCTGGCACTTTGCTCTTAGGGGTGTAACTTGTATGTGTGATGTCACCAGAAGCTAAATTGTGTGGCAGTGACAGCTGGGGAGCCATGGCAACATTGTAAAGCAAGAAGGCTGTTTTCTGCTACCGGGGCGGGGGGGGGTCCACATGCAGAGGGACCGGTGGACAGAGGCGGGGTGGGGGGACCAGGGCAGCCACCGGGAGGGAGGAGAGAACTTTCCATACTTCTTCCTTTCCAATCTGGATGCTTCTGTTTCGTGCCTAATTGCCCTGGCTAGAACCGTCAGTACAATGTTGAATAGAAATGGTGAGAAAGCACATAGTGTCTGGTTCCTGATCTCGGTGGGGAAGCATCCAGCCGTTCACCATTAGTTGTGATGTTAGCGGTGGGTTTCTTGTGGCTGCCCTTTAGCAGGTTCAAGAAGTTCTCATGTTTTCTTTGTTGAGTGTTTATATCTTGAAGGGCTGCTGGATTTTGTCAAGTGCTTTTTCTGCCTCTCTTGAGATGATCAGCTGCTTTTGGTCCTTTATTCTATTAATACGGTGTCTTATATTAATTGATTTTTTGATGTGAAGCCAATTTTGCATTCTTGGGATGCATCCCACTTAGTCATGGTTTATAATCCTTTTTATACGCTGTTGGATTCAGTTTTCTAGTATTTTGCTGAGCTTTTTGTGTGTAGGTGCATAAGAGCCATGGGTCTGTAGTTTTCTTGGGATGGTATCATGGTAATAGCGGCCTCAAAAAATTGTTGGGAAGTGTTCTCTTCTATTTTTTGGAAAAGTTTGTGATGAATTGATATTAATTCTTTTTTAAATTGAAGTATAGTTGATTTACAATGTTGTGTTAATTTCTACCGTACAGCAAAGCGATTTAGTTTTCCATATACATACATACATTCTTTTTAAATATTCTTTTCCATTATGGTTTATCACAGGATACTGAATATAGTTCCTTGTGCTATACAGTAGGACCTTGTTGTTTTTCCATTCTGTATATAATAGTTTGCATCTGCTAACCCCAAACTCCCAATCCATCCCTCTCCCACCTAGCCTCCCCCTTGGCAACCACAAATCTGTTCTCTATGTCTGTGAGTCTGTTTCTGTTTCGTAGATAAGTTCATTTGTGTCATATTTTGGATTCCACATATAGGTGATATCATATGGTATTTGTCTGACTTACTTGACTTGTATGATCATCTCTTGGTCCATGCCAAATGCAAATGGCATTATGTCATTCTTTTTTATGGCTGAGTAGTATTCCATTGTATATATATGTACCACATCTTCTTTATCCATTCATCCGTTGATAGACATGTAGGTTGCTCATCCATATCTTGGCTATTGTGAATAGCGCTGCTATGAACATAGGGGAGCATGTATCTTTCTGAGATACTAATTCTTCATTAAATGTGTGGTAGAATTCACCGGTGAGGCCCCCTGGTCTTGAGCTTGTCTTTCTGTGAAGTTTTGAATTTGTTACCTCGCTCCCTACTTGGTCTGGGTATGTCCAGATCTTCTGTTTCTTCTTGAATCATGGTGGTTGGTTTGCATCTCACTGAAATCTATTTCCTCTAACCATCTAATTTATTGTCACGCAGTTGTTCATAGCATTTCCTCATCCTCTCTTTTGTTCCTGTGAGGCTGCTAAGTGTCTCCCCGTCATTTCTGAGTTTGGTGATTTGAGTATCTCCCCCTTTTTTTCCCCTGATCATTCTAGTGCAAAGTTTGTCAATTTTACTGACCTTTTCAGGGAACCAACTTATGGTCTCATTGATTTTTCTCTATTTCTCTATGTTCTTTTTCATTAATTTTCCCCCTCACTTTTATTATTTCCTTCCTTCTGCTCGCTTAGTGTTAGTTCTAGCCAGAGGAGACAAATCATGAGAAGAGAGATAACCAAGAGGCACCTCTGTGGTCCAGGAGGGAAGGAGAGCTTGGTTAGGGGGCTGGCGGGGAGGGGTGGTCAGGGTGGGCCTCCCTGAGAAGCTGGCACTTGAGCAAAGACTTGAAGGCGGGGAGGGAAGTAGTAAATGAGAAGTGAAGAATTTGATGGAAATTAATGTGAAAACACTTATTTGCACTTAACATTTTTTAAGTTGTGCTAAGATATATGGAACATGCAATTTACCATCGTAACCACTTGCACTGTACAGCTTAGCGGCATTACACATTCACATGGTTAGGCAACCCTCACCTCCGTCCATCTCTTGAACTTTCCGTCTTCCCAAACTGACGCTCTGTCCCCATCCCATTCGGCACACTCACTCCGCCTCCCCCTCCCCCGGCCCCCGGCCCCACCACCCTACTGTGTCTCTCTATGAATTTGTTGACTGTAGGTCCTCGTATAAATGAAATCACACATTATTTATCCTTTCGTGTCTGGCTTATTTCACTGAGCATCATGTCCTCAAGTTTCCTCCATGTTGTAGCCTGTGTCTGAACTTCTTCCTTTTTAAGGCTCAGTAATCTTCCATTGTGCGGATGGACCACATTTTGTGCACCTTTCATCTGTCCGTGGACACTCGGTTGCCTCCACCTTTTGGCTGTTGTGAATGATGCTGCCATGAATGTGGGTATTCAAGCCCCTCCTTTCAGAAAGCGCGTTTTGAAGCGGTGACCAGCCCAAGGCCCATCTGGTCTTGGGATTGCAGGGCTGAACCTCTCCCACCCACTAGCCTCACCCAGGCTGCTTTCCCATAGAAAGAGGCCCATCTTTCTTCTTGAATCTCTCTACAAAGCAGGACTGACTCCGTATGTTGGAGAAATTGTGGAGCACGATGCCTCCCATATCCTGCGTTCCCATCTCCCAAGGAGGAAAGGCCTGGGAACTGGGTCTCACCTTTGTGGGTTCATCCAGGTCTCGGGCAGGACCAAGGGAAGGTGTCGGGGCAGAGAGAGAAGCAGGGAGGGGATGCCCTTCTGCAAGACGTCACTCATTCACTACCTGGTGCCTTCTGGTGCCTCAGTGTTTCTCTGTTCCGAGTCATCCCTACCCTCTTGTCATGAGACGTTCTCCTGTATTCTCTTCTAATAACTTTAATGGCTTGCTTTATATTCGTTTATTATTTTTATGCCATCAGGAGTTGGCCCTTGTGTCAGGCTGGGATGTGATTTGTCTGTTTCAGCACAGGAGGACCTCCCCCCGCCCCTGCTGGCTTTGCCTCTCCCCCTCTGTCACGGATCCAGCTCCCAAGCTCATTTGGGGATTGGTTTTCTATCGATCTGGCTCTAAGTCCACCATGTGTGTTTACAATCCCTTTCAAAGGAGCTTTGAGACTTAGCGGTATGATCTCCTTTAGACCGCAAACAGCCACGTTGCAAATTATTCCATTCTGTGATTGAGAAAAGGAGCCAGTTCAGAGGGATGGGTCAGCTCAGGGCTCCCCGACAGCACGTGGCAGGGCGGGTCAGGCTCAGACATGCCGGACCCAGGGGCTCAGCCAGACCAGGGTGACGCCAAAGCGCTGAGCCGGTGTCTTATCTTCAGTGACTGGACAGATGCTTCCTTGACAAGGGACCCAGGCCACCACCGAGCACTCCTGTCCATTCAATGTGGTGGCGCTAGCCACATGTGGCTGTCGAGCCCTTGAAACGTGGCTAGTGCCACAAGTTGAAGGGACGCTATTCTGTGTGTATTGGGTTCCATAAAATATAAATATTCATTTCAACTGGGTTTTTCTTTTCTTGTTTGAATCGTGGCTACTAGGAAATTGAAAATTACATTTGGTGGCTTGAATTCTATTGCTGCCAGCACGGGTTTGTAGCAGCCCTTACTGGGGGCTGGGATCGGCTTCCTTATTTCTTGTCCCCTGTCCCCCGCCACCCAGTCCCTCCTGCTTCTACCGTGTCGCCCCACTGTCTTGTTCTCAGATGGGGCCCCCTTCCTGCAGACGTGCTTCCTGGGTTTAGCAGCCAAGAATCTTCACTGGAGGAAAAGGGAGAGAGGTGAGAGCCTCTATCATCTCAGCCTTCGACCCCAGGGCGGAGCTCAGGCCCACCTCTCAGAGAGACTGGGGTGGGAGGGGACCCCAGAGCTAATTTAGGATTGATCAGGGTTCTAGAATGTTCATGCTGTGGGGCCCAGGTCCAGCTTTTGGGAGAACATTGGGCCCCAGGAAGGAGAAGGGACCTGGCCAGGTCCCGGTAGGTTTCCTGCTGGGCCCCAGGTCCCCAGGGCCAGGCAGCTTCCCCCAAACCCCAAGGCCACTGTGGGTTGGTGTAGACTCTCTACCCAGACCAGGCCCAGTGAAATAGCTTCTGGGGTTTATTCTCCAAAAAAGCTGGATTCTTACTGGAAGTGTCTGGGAATAATATTATTATTATTTAACATTCATTGCTGCCCCTAGACATATGGGCAGTTTTCTGGTCCCCGCTGGGGTGTCCATGTGGTCCTAAGGCTGTCGGGTTGCGCAGTCACCTGTGACACCCGGCGGATTCCCCAGCAGAATGTAATGTGTGCTTGGCTGTGGGGTCAGTGGCCTGTGGTGGGGTTGGTGCTTTCCCAGAAGACAGGAAATACCTCCGAGGTAACAGACCATCCAGCCAGCTCCATGATGCTCCGTGTTGTGAGGCAAAAATGATTTCTTTACCAGGCTTACTTAATTACATCATAATAAATAAACTCCTATTAAATATTTTCTATTAACAATGCCATCACATAAAATAAAATAAGATAAAATAAGAAAAATAAAATAATAGTTACCTATATCTTTGTGGGTAGCTTGATTAATTATTATTATTATTTGCATTTTGTTGCCAGACTTTGTCAGAATACATTTCATTGCCTACCGGTGCCAGGCACTTTCATGCCTGTGGTCTTGTGGCATCTTCACAATCCATCCCTGGGGGGAAGTATTTTTATGTCCATTTTACAGAAGGGGAAACTGAGGCCCAGAGAGGTGCATTGACTGGGGTTTTGAGACCAGCAGGTGCCTTTGTGCTTTGACCGGGCCAGTCTCAGAGCTGGAGGGATGTGACGATTTTGTCCAGCTTCACTCCCTGTGAGTCTGTCCATCCTGGTGCCCAGTGGCCTTTACTGACCACTTACTACGAAATCTGCCCCTGTAACTCAGTTTGGATAGCCCCCTCCCCCGACCTCTGGGAGTGGGGAGGAGGATGTAGGCGGGGTCAGCTTCTCAAATGTGCTTCTGAACCTGGGCGCAGTGCCTTTGTCCTGGTGGGGATGAGTGTGTGCAGTGTTCCAGAGCATCCTCCTTCAAGGCCATAATAGTCGGGGGTGTTTGGCCTGGAGGATTTTGGCCAGATGGGGAGTATAACGCTGGCCAGGATGGGGCAGGGCTGCAGTTGTTTTACCTCTCTGCTCTTGCCCCAGAATCTTTGCAGCTTTGGGGAGTGTTTGGACAACCCTTGGTGCATGCTTGTGTGTCCTCCAAGTAGGTGGTGCCTGAGCTCTGCCACGTGACTGCTGTGTGTCCTTGGGTGAGCCAGCTGACCTCTCTGGGCCTCAGTTTTCTCATCCTGAGAATGGGGTAATAACACCTCTCCAGTGGCCTTGAGCATTAAATGAGATCATCTACATAAAGTCGAGACTGTTGTTACCGACCAGGGTTCTTGGCCTCCTTAATCAACAGAAATTCATCAGAGGCCAGACAAGAAATTCAAGCAAGGCTTTGCTGGGCCCCCTGCTGTAGCACAGGGGAGCGAAAACAAGTAACAGCTTCCCTTGCTTGCTCACTCGCTGCGGCGATGGGAGGCAGCTGGTTCTTTATATGGGGGGGCGGGTAGGGGTGTGTCCAGGGGTCGAGCTGGAGGGGTGGCTTAGGGGGTTTGCCCACCTCTTTGTGGTGGTGTTCTGTGCAGGGGGCATGCGCAGGTACCCTGCTTTTGCTCCCGGCTCTTCAGAAGCGGCAGTTGGGCTTTTTGGTCTGTTTGTATCTTGTCCAGAATATAGCCCAATTGCACACGCATGCAGTTATTTTGAGTCCCTTATAGTTTCTTTGTATTTTGTAGCTGGAGGAGACGTTTGTCCAGGTGCAAGCACTGCAGCCAGGGGCCCCAGGTGCCTGCCTCTCTCACTCTGATAGGCCTTGGTGTACGTGAGCTGCGCTCATCATCATTATTGTCAACACCTGTATGTACTTGATCTGTTCAGATTGGACCCGCGTCCTGTGCAAGTTGGAGTCCGCCAACTTGCTTCCCCTGTCCTGTTGGGACTGCCTGTTCAGGCCCCGCTGTGGATTCCCGCCCCGTCTGGTCTCTGCAGAGCCTCCGGCCCGAGCTGTAAGTGCACCTGGTTTATGTAGGGGCTCCGGATGACGGGGGTGGGGGGGACCCGGCAGTCCTCCGGGGTACCTGTTGCCTCTGCAGGGGTCATCGGTAGCCTTGGGGGCCCACCTGAGCTCCTCCGCTCCCTGGTGCGTCCGGAAAGTTCCCATGGAGGGTTTCTCAGCGAGGGGCACTCCCCCACCCGCTGCCCCACGGGAGCTCCAGAGGGCTGGGCCGGGCGGCGGAAGGTGCTGTTCCGAGTGGACCTTCTAGGCTCTCAGGTGATGTTCCTGACACGGATGTGCTCTTGTTCATTTGAAATTTTATCCTGCCATCTTTTATTGAAGAGGGAGGAGAGGCCCTGGGAGGTCGGGGTGGAATATTTATTAAGTTAGTCATCCAGTTAAGAGCCCTTTCTGAAAAGCCTGCACGATGACGGGGCCTTTGGTGTCGGACAAACCAGAGTGCAGGTCCGCTTTGCGGAGGCTGCCTGCGTGGCGCACCCGTGTGGCCTCGGGCATTGCCTGATCCTCAGCTGTGTGGGATGGTAACACCCACCTAATCAGTAACAATTAGATGGAGGTCGTGTCAGCTAACAACCTGCAGAACAAAACACTCCAAAACTTTGGGTAAAACGACCACTGTTTATTTCAGGGCCAGAGAGTAAATATTTCATGCTTTATGCTGTACAGCCTCTCTACAAAGCAAGAGCAGTCAAGTGAATGGGCGTGGCTGTGCCCCAGTAAAACGTTATTTAGAGAAACAGGCTGTGGGCTGACTTTGGCCCACAGGCCAATCATTTGCTGACCCCTGGTTTATTTATCTCACAGTTTGGAAAGTGGACCACTTGAGTAGGACTCGGATGATTCTTGTGATCCCTGAGTTCACCTGTGGTCATCCGGTGGGCAGGCCTCACTCACGTCTCCCGGGTGGGCTGGTCGTTGGCAGGGGTCGGGGGGTAACTGCATCATCCATCTCTCACCCCGCCACAGGCCAGCCTGGCTTGGTCACTGGGTAGTAGTTGCAGGGCTCCCAAGAACGGCGAGAATGCATCCCTTTGCTCTGGCCCGTTTGGTTGAAGCGAGCATAATGGCCAAGTCTAGGGTCATTGGGAGAGGACTTCCCCAGGCAGAAGATCCAGGGAGGTGCGCACCCCGTATGGGTTTGGTGTAGCCCCGTCTGCATCTAGTCCCCCCCAGCTGCTGCTCATCATCCTCACCCATCATCGCGGGCACCAGTGGAGGGGCCAGCTGGGGTTTCACACTTTTAGGGGTCACGGGCTCTGTGGTTCAGCTGGCGGGCGTAATTAATATTTTAGCTTTGTTTCTGAATAATTTTACACGAGAGCTGTTACTAAGCTCACTCCCACCTGCACTTTTGCCCTCTCTGGTAATGGAGCCGGGGCAGAGGAGAGTTAAGAGCGTTCCGTGGAGGTCAAGGGCCACGGGGACTTCCCACCAGGTCCTGCTTTTGTGAGGAGCGGTTTCCCGAAGGCAGAAAGAGGCAGGATGGGGGAGCTGGGCCCTGGCTCTGGTCCCGGCTGGGCCGCTCAGCTGCTGTGGGACCTCGGCCTCGGTTTTCTCATTGGGAGAATGGGTAGATCAGCTGAAGTCACATTCCTGCCAGCCCGGACTTCAGCAGTGGTGTAGACAGCACGGCGGGGAGGTGGGGTACACGTTCCCGCCGCTCCCCGAGGGAGCTGCTGTGACAAAAGCCGAGGATCAGAGAGTTTTCCCCTTTTCTCCTTATCCCTGACAGTGTTGGCATTTTGCCCTGTTTTCAGGTTTTTTTCCTCCCTCACTCTGTAAAGTGGATTCTGAACCCTTGTGAGCTGTCGAGAATGAGGTTCTTTTTTATTATGGAGGTGTAATACACAGAACGTAAAGTCAACCATTGAAAACTGTACAGTTCAGTGGCATTTAGTACAAAAAGTGCTAGTTTTCATCACCCCGAAAGGAAACCCCATACCCACAGACAGTCCCTTCCAGCCCCTGGCAACCACCCTTCTGCTTTCTGTCTTTACGGATTTGCCTGCCCTGGACATTTCATGTAAGTGGATCGTACAACATGAGGTCATTTGCGCTTGGCTTCTTTCACTGAGCAGAATGTTTTTAAGGTTCATCCACATTGTAGCCTGTGTCAGTGCTTCATTCCTTTTAATGGGTGAATAATACTCCCTTGTATGGATAGAGCACATTTTGTCTGTCCTTTCTTCTGTTGATGGAGCTTTGGTTGTTTCCACTTTTTTTTTTTTTTTTTAATTACGTGGGATCTTAGTTTCCCGACCAGGGATCAAACCCGTGTCCCCTGCATTGGGAGCGTGGAATCTTACCATTGGACCCCCAGAGAAGTCCCTGTTTCCACTTTTTGACTGCTGTGAATGATGCTGCTAGGAACATTCCTGTACCAGTTTTTGTTGTAACAGCTATTTCACCTTTGGCAGAATCAGGTTCCTCGCTAAGGGAAGGACCTACAGTATGGGGCCATTCCCGCTGCCTTTCTGGATGAGAGGGAGGTGGTGACATTTCCTCTGTTTTGGGGGGTGCCCGTGGGGGGAGCCACCTGTACGTGGTCAGTTAATCCTCAGGACTCCAGGTGGCATCGTCATGCATTCCCATTTCACAGAATTAGCTGGCACGCGGTCGGGGTGGGGGCAGCAGAGCGGGGCTGGAACCAGGCAGATTGACTCTGGGAGCCCTGGTCTTCCAGAGAAGGGCCCCCGGGGCTGGGGCAGCCGGGTCTGTCCAGGGCACAGGCCAGCGCCTCCTGACTCCCAGCCCAGGACACCGGGGCTACTCTGTGCCTGGGGCGTACCCTGGGGGTTACAGAGCTGTTTCAGAACGCTTCACAGTTACGATTTCCATCTCCGTAGGAATGATGGGATGGGCATTGCTAAAAATAGCTGCAGAACGCTGACGGCTAACATTTTAAAATAGTGCAGTAATTTAGTGACTCTCCACGGGCGACAGGGAGGATCAGTCTAAAGTGGGTGCTTTTAAAATTTCCTAGAACCCAGGCACTGCTTGCTTTGTTCAACAATTTGAGGTATATTTCACATACCATGCGCTCCACACATTTAAAGTGTATACGGCAGTGTATTTTTAGTATATTCATGGATTGTACAGCCATCACCACAATCAATTTTGGGACATTCTGGTTCCCCCCAAAACAAACCCCGTACCCATTAGCAGTGCCCCCCACCCCCCCTCCTCTTCCTGGACCCCGGCAACCCCTCATCTGCTTTCTGTCTCTGTGGACGTGCCTATTCGGAGCAGTTTACGTAAATGGAACCATACAATGTGTGAGGTCCTTTTGTGTCTGCCTTCTTTCACTTAGCATCATGCTTTTAGGGTTCATCCACGTGGTAGCCTGTGTCAGTGCATCGTGTCTTTTTGTGGCCGAATAAGATTCCATTGCACGGATAGACCGCATTTTACTTATCTAGTCATCAATTGGTGGACATGTAGATTACTTCCACTGTTTGGCTATTAGGAAGAGGGCTGCTATGAAGATTAGGATACAGGTTTTTGTGTGGACATATGTTTTTATCTGTCTTAGGTGTACGCCTCGAAGTAGAATCATGCGTCTTGGGTCACATGGCAACTCTCTGTAACCTCTTTTCATTAGTTTCATTTTCTACAAGGTACTTTTTAAAATAAAAGGAAACTCTTTATTTTTAAAATAATTGTAATTCTAAGAAATAATACAGAGCTGTCCCCTGTACCCTCTACCCAGTTTGCCCCATGACTAGTATCTTCCAGAACTAAATGTACAACGTCTCAACACAGGGACATTGACAGTGACACGGTCAAGATACAAGTATTTCCATCAGCACCAGGATCCCTCATGCTGCCCTTTTATAGCCCCACAGACTCCCTCCTACTTCACTTGCTTTTCAACCCCTGGCAACCACTAATCTGTCTTCCATCTCTATAATTTTGTTATTTCAGTGATTATACAGAAGTGGAATCACACAGTAAGTGACTTTCTGGTATTGGCTTCTCTCTCTGTCATCGAAACTCTGTAGAGATGGTTGCGTATCCGTGGTCCCTGCTTTCTTATGCAGAGTAGGATTCCATGGTGTGTATGCGTCAGTTTGTCTAACCCGTCACCCTTGGAGGGGCAGCTGGGTTGTTTGCAGTTTGGGGTTGTTATGAAGAAAGCTGCTATAAACATTAGTTTTCAGGGTTTTGTGTGAACATGAGCCTTCATTTCTCTGGGATAAATGCCCACGGGTGCAATTCCTGGGTCGTATGGTAGTTGCATGTTTAGATTTTTAAGAAACAGCTACACTGTTTTCCTACATGGCTGTCCCATTTTGTATTCCCACCAGTAATGTGAGAGTTTGCCCATTTTCTCACAGAATTTTACTGTTTTCTACTTTAGCCACTCCGGTGTTGGGGATACGTCCCTGAGGTTTTAATTTGCATTGCTTTAGTGGCTAATGATGTTTTGATCATTTTTTCATGCTCTTTGGCCATCTAGCTATCCTCCTTTGTAAAATGTCTGCACGTCTTTTGTCCCTGTTTTAATTGGATGGTTTGGTTTTTATCCTGTTAAGTTTTGAGAGTTTTTTATATTCTGAACACTAGTCCTCTGTTAGACATGTGGTTTGCAAACATTTTCTCCCAGTCTGTGATTTGTAATTTTCTCTTCTTCTTCGCAGAACAAAAGGTTTTAATTTTGATGAGATCCAATTTATTGATTTTTTTCTGTGTGTGGATTGTGCTTTTGGCATCCTTTTGGCATTCCTCACCTTAGATCCTGAACATTTTCTCCTGTGAGAGGTTTTTTTCCGCAGTTTTATAGTTTTACATTTAAGTCCATGATCCGTTTTGAGTTGATTTTTTAAAAATTGAACCATGGTTGATTTACAATGTTCTGTTAGTTTCAGGTATACAGCAAAGTGATTTAGTTATACATATATAGATATTTATCTATTCTTTTTCAGATCCTTTTCCATTATAGGTAATTACAAAATATTGAATACAGTTCTCTGCATTATACAGTATGCCTTCGTTGTTTATCTATTTTATATATAGTAGTGTATCTGTTAATCCTAAACTCCTAATTTATCTCTTGCCCCACCCCTTCCCCCTTTGGTAACCATAGTTTGTTTTCTATGTCTGTGAGTCTGTTTCTGTTTTGTAGATATGTTCATTTGTGTCATATTTTAGATTCCATATGTAAGTGATATCATATGGTATTTGTCTTTGACTTACTTCACTTAGTAAGATAATCTCTAGGTCCATGCATGTTGCTGCAAATGGCATTATTTCATTCTTTTTTATGGCTGAGTAATATTCCATTGTATATATGTACCATATCTTTATCCATTCGTCTGTTGATGGACATGTCCTGGCTATTGTTAATAATGCTGCAGTGAACATTGGGGTGCATGTATCTTTTCAAATTAGAGTTTTGTATGGATATATGCCCAGGAGAGGGGTTGCTGGGTCATTGTGTAAGGCTCACATTGATGGCCATTATTTTGTCTATCAATGTCCAGTTGCTCCAACGCCCTTTGTTGTAGGGGGCCGTCCTTCCTCCATTGAGTTGCTTTTATGCCTTTGTCAAAAATCAACTGGGGGACGTCCCTGGTGGTGCAGGGGTTATGAACCCACCTGTCAATGCAGGGGACACGGGTTCGATCCCTGGTCTGGGAAGATCCCACATGCCGCGGAGCAACTAAGCCCGTACGCCACAAGTACTGAGACTGTGCTCCAGAGCCCGTGAGTCAGAACTACTGAGCCTGCAAGCCACGACTACTGAAGCCCATGTGCCTAGAGCCCGTGCTCTGCAACAAGAGAAGCTCATGCACCGCAAAGAAGAGTAACCCCCACTTGCTGCAACTAAAGAAAGCACGCGGGCAGCAGCGAAGACCCAAGGCTGCCCAGAATAAATAAATACAAATATAAATAAACTTATAAAGAAAAATCAGCTGGGTGTGTTTGTGTGGGTCTGTTTCTGGGCTCTCTGTTGAATTCTGTTGATCTGTGTCCCTGTCTGTCCTCCATAACCACACGGCCTTGATTACTCTGGCCTTGTACATCTTGAAATTGGGTAAACTGATTGCCCTCACTTTATTCTTTTCCAAATTCGTTTTAGTTATTCTGGTTCCTTTGCTTTCCCATGTAAATTTCAGAATAATAATGTCTATATACACACAAAAAAATCTTGCTGGGATTGTGTTACATCCAAGTCTTCCCAATTTGGGAAGAGTTGACGTCTTGACTGTGTTCCATGAACAGGGTATGTCTCTCCACTTCTTTAGATGTTCTTTGATTTCTTTCACCGATTCGTGTAGACTTCAGTGTACAAGTCTTGTACGTGTTTTGTTAGATTCACACCTAAGTATTTTATTTTTTTTGAGCAATTGTAAATGGTATTGGATTATAAATTTTGGTGTCCCCATGTTCATTGCTAGTATATGGGGATACAGTTGACTTTTTTTTTTTTGCGGTACGCGGGCCTCTCACTGTTGTGGCCTCTCCCGTTGCGGAGCACAGGCTCCGGACGCGCAGGCTCAGCGGCCATGGCTCACGGGCCCAGCCGCTCCGCGGCATGTGGGATCCTCCCGGACCGGGGCACGAACCAGTGTCCCCTGCATCGGCAGGTGGACTCTCAACCACTGCGCCACCAGGGAAGCCCACAGTTGACTCTTAGATGTCAATCGTGTATCTTGTGACCTTGTTCACAACTCATGTATTATTTCTAGGAGGTGTTGTTTTGGCGATTCCTTGGGATTTTCTACAATCACGTCATCTACAAATGGGGACAGTTTTATTTCTATCTTCTCAGTCTGTATGCTTTTTATTTCCTTTTCTTGCCTTTTGTACTAGCTAGAACGTCTACCCCTATGTTGAATGAGAATGATGAGAGCAGACATCCTTGCCGCGTTCCTCATCACAAAAGGAAAGCATTTAGTCTTTCCCGCCGGTTTGGAATAATGTTAGCTGATGAGATGAGATTTTGCAAATGCTCTTGATCAAGTTGAAGAATTTCCCCTCTTCCTATTTTTGGGAGAGATGTTGTCACAGATGGATGTTGAATTTTGTCAAATACTTTCTCTGCATTGAGTGCTATGACCATGTGATTTTCCTTCTTTAGCCTGTTGGTATAGTGTATTACATACATTTCTTTTTATTTTTTATTTATTTAAAAAATATTCTATGTATGTACGTACGTGGCTGCATCGTGTCTTATTTGCGGCACACGGGATCTTCGTTGTGGCATGTGGGGTCTTTTGTTGCGGCGCGCGGGCTCTAGAGTGCACGAGCCCAGTAGTTGCAGCACGCGGGCTTAGTTGCCCCACAGCACGTGGGATCCTAGTTCCCCGACCAGGGGTTGAACCTGCGTCCCCTGTATTGGAAGGCGGAGTCTTAACCACTGGACCACCAGGGAAGTCCGTATAAATTGATTTTTTAAAAAAATATTGAACCAGCCTAGAATTCCAGAAATAAACTCTACTTGTCATGATATATAATTCTTTTCATATAATGCTTAATTCTATTTGATAATATTTCATTAAGGATTTTTTATGTCTATATTTATGAGAGATATTCCCCTGTGGTTTTCTTTTTTGTACTCTCTTGGTATGGTTTTAGTACCAGGGTCATATTTGTTCTGCAAAATGGATTGGATTCTATTTTGTGGAAGATATTGTGATGTTCGTTCTCTAAACATTTCATGGAATTCTTCTGTTTTAACCGGCTTGTTTTGACATCACTCTCACAAGGGAAGTGTTACTGCCAGGTGGAGGTAGATGTCCAGCTTCCTCAGTTGACCTCTATTGATACCCAAGGGGGGGAGGCTCCTGTTATTGCTGGTGGGGGAGGGGACCTGCTCCCCACGTGGTCTCCACTGATCCCGTGGTGGGGGGTGGCCTCATTCTTGCTGGTGATGGGGAAAGTCCTGACTCTCCGTTAGCCCTCTTCTGACCCCAGTCCAGCGGGGTGAGGTGGGGGCGTGAGGGAGGGGTGCCAAATGCGTGTGGAAATCCAGCCTCCCCGAATGGAACCAGAGGAGGATTTGTTACAGCTCGGTAGGGAAGAAAGTCCCAGCTCCGCACCTTGGTTTATTTGATCTCCTCCAGTGGAGGTTTGGGTGCCTCACGGCAGCCACACGAGGGGAAGCCCAGGCTCCCCCCTCGGCCTCTACTGCTATGAGTCAGGGTGGAGGCCACAGTTCTCCTGTGATATCTGGGTGGAATAGAGCAGTTATTGTCTAAGCGTAGTCCTTTTCGTCTGCCATTTTCCTGGTGTTTTGGCTGGAGAGAATAGTCATTCATTGCGGCTTTTTTTTCTGCTTCTACTAGTGTTTCTGGGTTTCTGACTTCTTATCTCCCAGTCTGGGATATGAGGTTCTCCAGCCCGGAAAACCAACCACTGTGCTGTTCCTTGGGTCCCTGGTCCCGGACCATTCTGCCTTCTCTCTACCTCTCAGAGGCTTATGTTTGTTTCCTGTATGACATACTGGGTTTTTCGTGGCTCTTCTTGGGAGGAGCAGGGAAAAGTGCATCTACTCCATCTTTCTGGAAGCAGAAGTGCGGCCCCTGGTTTTCAGCTCAGAGATATCAGGATGCACTTGAAGTTTTAACCTCTGCCTCTTGGAGCCTCCATCTCAGCAGTCCCCAGCCTTTTTGGCACCAGGGACTGGTTTCGTATCAGACAGTTTTTCCACGGGTGGGTGGGTGGGGGTGATGGTTCAGGCAGTAATGTGAGCGATGGGGAGCGGCTGTAAATACAGGTGAAGCTTCACTCGCTTGCCTGCCGCTCACTTCCTGCTGTGCAGCCCGGTTCCTAACAGGCCACACAGACTGGTACCAGTCTGTGGCCTGGGGGTTGGGGACCTGTGCTCTATCTAACCATGACCTGGTTGTCTCTTGCAGCTCTGGAAGTCTCTCCTGTCTCCATGCCTTGACCCACTGGAGTGCAGACAGTTCCTGTTCTAAGAGACCTTTCTGCAGGGCCCAGTCTGACAGCACCTCTGGTGAGTTAGAACATCTTCTCCTTGCCCTCGTCACCTGCAAGCCAGTCTCCGTTGCCGTGGTGTGGTTCACCTCATTCCTTTGGCACTGCGGCCAGAGGATGGTCAGTTCCTCGCAATCAGGGCCCAGGTGCTTCTGTCAGGGTGGGGAGAGGGTGGGTGGAGTTGCCCTTGGCGCTGGGGGAACAAGCCTGCCCCTGGGTGCCTAGCTAATGTGACCTTGGGGGAATTATTGGGACTGTGGCTGAGGCTCCAGGTCTGGCTCCTTGTCTGTGCTCTGAGATGTCCAGGCTGGACTCAGCCAATGTGGCTGAGAGTGGTTGATGGGGGAAGTGTTACAGGTGCCCCACCTCCATTTTTGCTTGGACCAGGGGACACCTGTTTGTGTCCAGCACAGGGACCACGGAGGGAAGCCCACAATCTGTGGTTCCGGAGAGCTGAGATATGCCCTGGGCTCAGAGTCTGGTGCCCAGAGCTTGTTATATGTGCTCCACTGGTATCATTTCATCTGTAATATGTGCTTAAACTTGGCATTTGCTGAATGTTGCCTAAAGGCTGGGCTTTTACCATGACTGACCTCATGAAGAAAGGGAAATGATTGCCGTTCTCAGGTGGGGGGACAGGCTCCAGCAGTCAGACACACTGCTCATGGCCTGCTTGGTCCTGAGAGGCTCCATCCAGCCCTGGCTGTGAACAGCCTGGGCTCTTTCTGGTGCGACACCCGGCCGCCCAGCCTGGCTCCACATACTGGGGACCAGAAAGGCAGGTCTGTGAGGTCCACTCCCCCTTGGACACTATTTCTCAGCCTTTTAAAAAAATATCATCGCCTATCCATGGAGACATTTTGGACCGTTTTTCCAAATTGTCCACCCCAGTGAAATTTTAATACTGTGGCAAGGCTGTATATCTGTTCATGTTCTGCTTGTATATCTGTGCTTTCTACTTAAAAACACTAAGAGGGCTTCCCTGGTGGCGCAGTGGTTGAGAGTCCGCCTGCCGATGCAGGGGACACGGGTTCGTGCCCCGGTCTGGGAGGATCCCACATGCCGCGGAGCGGTTGGGCCCGTGAGCCATGGCCGTTGGGCCTGCGCGTCCGGAGTCTGTGCTCCGCAGCGGGAGAGGCCACAACAGTGAGAGGCCCGCATACAGCAAAAAAAAAAAAAAAAAAAAAAAAAAAAAACAAAAAAAAACACTAAGATCCGTTTCACCTTCCAAGATTCCACTGAGAGTGCATGTCCTGGACTTACAAATACAGCAGGCAGGAGTAGAATGTCGGAGCCACTGCCCCTGCCCTGGTCCTGGTCTCTACTGCTTTTGGGGGTCGCCTCCTAACTGGTTTCCTACCCCCAGCTTCCCAGCTCTGCAGTCCTGCCTGAAATCCAGTTCAGATGCTCTCACTGTCCTCGTTCAAGCCTTTCCGTGTGGTCACGATTCCCTCCATGTGCTCTGAGCTTCTCTGGCCTCTGCTCTCGCCCTCCCCCGGGCGCACACGGGCACTCACCTGGCGAGCGGTGGTGATGGGGCCCCATGGAGGACCAGCCCCCGTGTCCCTGCTGAGTGGGCAGAGCCTACAGTCCCCTTGTCCTCTGTTCCTCCCCGATGCTGGATGCTGGCCCCTCGTCGGGAAGCCCCTGGCTCTGAACCCCACAGTTCCTGCTCACTCACTGTGGCTCAGTGGAGAGGTGACGGATGGATGCACACGAGATGCGTGACTCTAGTGGAGGATGTGGCCGCCCTTCCTTCTAGAGGCAGAGCAGCCTCAGAGAGGGAGGGTGTCCAGGTTTGAGGGAAGGTCCCGCACTAGGCTGAACCGTACCGTACGGCATCGTCCATAAGGCCTGCCTTTGACGTCCACGGGATCGGGACTTGGGACTTACTTACCATTCATTATGGTGGCAGCAGGTGGCAGAGCACAAAGCCCCCGTGCAGCGTGTTTCTGCATTTGTGGTTCATCCGCCTCAGGCCAGATGGGGGGCTTGTTGGTTCATGACGAGGTCGAACCTCTCTGAGCCTGGCTTTGCACCAAGGCCCTCTGACCTCCTCCAGGTTTCTTCCTGAGAAAGGACACCTGACCATTTGATCTGAGCGATTCCTTGTCACCATTCTGGGGTCTGAGATGGGGTGCTGCGCGGGCTGGGCCTCCAGACTCTTCTTAGAGAACTATTATACTTACCACTGGCCCCAAGCGGTGGGAGCATTTGATTTCAGGATCTGTCCCTGTGACCGTGGTCGTTGATGTGCAAGGGGAAAGAGAAGAGGAAAAAGCTGGACTGGACAGCCCCTTTAGGCCAGAAGTGGGCATGTTGTAATCTTGGTTTGCCGGCCAGGGCACTTTTCGCCCACACAGTGGGCTGTCTCCAGGCCAGGGGACCAGGTGTTCGTTGGGAGATTAAGCCTCTCAGCTGGAGGAAGGATGGTGGCCCTTGTGCTGTGGACGGGGAGGGTTTCCATCTCTTGGGCCTGGATCTTCGTGAGCCCAGGAGGTGCTGCGTCCTGAGTGTGGGCGTAGCTGAAGCAGAATTCTCCATCAGCCCCAGGTTTATCTGGGCTCTTCATCTCCCTCTCAGCTGCTACTCCCGCATCCTCAGGTGTCCCACAAAGGGGCCCTGCCCCTCAGCGGCCTCCGGGTGTCCTGGGACCTCCATGCATCACGGATGCCCGCTGTGTGGGCGCCTCACAGCCCCCCTGCCCTGGCTGAAGCATCACCTTACAGTTGAAACATTCATCACTTAATAAACCCGTGTGGATTCTGGGTTCCACACCTTTCGGAGTGATCCCCTCCAGCTGCCACTCAGAAAAAATGGAAAGTTACCCTCGCGTGGTAATTTAGTGAGTAGCCAGATGTCACAGGATGAGTGGCAAAAGGGTTCCACTTTAGAATAACAGAATTAATGTACAGTGTTGTGAACTCTCACCCGTGATTCAATGAGTCACAGATGGAATGAACTCAAAGATTCGGTTTTTGTGAAGTGGTCTTTATTACTGCCTCAAATGATTTTTTCCACTTGTGGGTATAATCAGACACCCCCCTAGGGTGCCAGAGGATTTCTGAGGTTCCAGGTGACTTTCCTGGAGGTGAAGTGACACATCCAACAGGTTTGGGTGAAGACTCTGTCTTCGGTGATGAGATGCAAGTAATTCTCTCCAAAACTGGGTGCCTAGTGTGTGGTCCTAAATCAGGACTTGGCAGACTATGGCTCACGGACCAAATCCTACCATCATCTGTTTTTGTAAATCCAGTTTTTTTTTAATTGTGATAAAATACACGTGGCATAAATTTTTACCATCTTAACCGTTTCTGCGTGGACAGCTCAGGGGCATTAAGTCCATTCACAGTATTGTGCAGCCATCACGCGTTCCACCTTGGAACCTCCCACCTTCCCAAGCTGACACCCTGGCCCCATTCAACACTCGCTCCCCCTCCCCTCCCCCACCCCTGGCCCCAGCATCCTACTTTCTGTCTCTATGGATTTGATGACTCTAGGGACCTCCTATGAGTGGAATCCTACAGGATTTGTCCTCTTGGGTCTGACTTTTTTCTCTGAACATACTACCCTGAAGGTTCATCCATGTTGTAGCCTCTGTCAGAATTTTCTTCTTTTTTAAGGTCAAGTAATCTTCCACTGTATGGAGATTAAACTTTGTGTATCCATCAACTGTCGACGGACATTTAGGTTGTTTCTTTCCACCTTCGACTGTTGTGATTAATGCTGCTCCGGAAATGGGTGTAAAAATACCAGTTCTTTGGGGGATATACCCAGAAGTGGAATTGCTGGGTCACATGGTAATTTTACATGTAACTTTTTGAGAAGTCGCCATACTGTTTTCCACAGTGGCTACATCATTTTGCATTCCCACCAGCAATGCCAAGGGTTCCAATTTCTCCACATCCTCACCAGTGCTTTTTTTCTGTCTTTTTGATGGTAGCCATGCTAGTGGCTGTGAAGTAGTATCTCACTGCAGTTTTGGTTTTCATTTCCCCAGTGATCAGTCACGCTGAGCATCTTTCCATGTCCTTCTTGGCCATTTGTATGTCTTCTTTGGAGAAACGTCTATTCAAGTCCTCTGCCCATTTTTGAATTGGGTTGCTTGATTTTTGTTATTCAATTGTAGAAGCTCTTTATATATTCTGGATTTTTATCCCTTGCCAGATATGTGATTTGCAAATCTTTCCTCCCACTCTGTGGGTTGCCTTTTGTAAATAAAGTTTTATTGTCACGCAGCCATGCTCATTCCTTCTTGTATTATCTCTGGCTGCTTTCATGCAACAGAGGCCGAGTTGAGTGGCTGTGACAGAGGCCGTGTGATCTCAGAGCTCAGAATATCTACAGGCTGGCTCTTTACACAAAGTTTGCTGACCCCTGTTCTAAATGATCTTGGCGCATCCAGCGCTGACATCCAGATCAGATGCTGAGAGATGCCCTCTGTCCACAAACCCTGGGGACGTGAGCACTCGGCCTGCAGGCCCCTGGCGTCCTCCTGATCTGAAGCCCTCTGTGTCTTGGTTAAGTTGTGTGGCTTCTTCTTGTGACATCTGCGTAGGAGGTGCGCTCCAGACAGGGGGCTCCTTCCTCCTGGGAGCAGGTGATGGCGGCGTTTAGGGACTGCCCCTAACCAGTGACCCCCCAGAGGAAGGCTCATGACGGACCAAGTCAGAACACTATGGGCTGGCGTTTATCCTGTTCATCCTACTCCGCCTTTGTTAGGGAATTCCAGAGATGTAGGCGATGGCCTTCCTTGGGCTTGGAGCTGGGCCTTGGGGGGTGTTAGGTCCAGGCAGCCAGAGGGAGGCCCGGGCCGGCGTCACCCAGGGCATTACGGGAGGGATGAGCTGTGTATGTAAGAGGTCGTGGGTCCCGGGCATGTCCAGCAGCTCCACCATGAAGGGGGGGCGATGCTGTACAAACCGCATGGACGCTGGTTCCAGAGGGGTCCCCCGCAGCCCCCCGCATCTCAGATTGCAGTGACCCGGGGAGTGATGGTGGGCGAGGGGTGTGGACATCGAACGGGGGCCACTGTCTCCAGAGGTCTGGCTCCGAAGGGCGGGGCGTCTGCTCTCACCGTCTGCATGTTGTCTGCAGGACAAAAGCACAATAGCTGTTCGCTCTCCACCCAGAGCCCCAGCCTGGGTCTGGTATGCAGTCAGTAAATGGGGAGCAGGTGACTGTCCCCTCCCCGGGGCAGTCCCTGTGTAGGCCCAGGCGAGGGTGATGGTACCTCTCCGAGCCTGTGTGAAGGAGGTGGCCCTCAATCACTGTTATCTCCCCAGAGGGACCCAGGAATCTCCAGGAGGAGCGAAGCGTCGCTGTGTGGGGCCGTTGGAAATGGCCCTAAAGGTATCAAGTCCTCATCCCAGGACCACATGTGTCACCGTGTACAGTACAACTTGCAGATGTGATCAAGTTAAGGGTCCTGAGATGGGGGGTTACCCTGGATGATCTAGTTGGGCCCCTAACACCATCACAGGAGCCCTTACAAGAGGGAGACAGAGGGAGATGTGAACACAGAGGAGAACCCGTGATGACAAAGGCAGGGACTGGGGTGATGCAGCCATGAGCTCCAGGACACCTGGAGCCCTGGAAGCCAGAAGAGGAAGGAAAGACCCTCCCCTGGAGCCTCCGGAGGGCGCTAGCCCTGCGACACCCAGACTTCAGTCCAGTGAACCTGATTCCAGACTTTCAGCCTCCAGGATGGGGAGAGAATACATTTGTGTTGCTCTGAGCTGCCCGGCGTGTGACACTTTGTTATAGCAGCCCTGGGACGCTCATACAGCACGTGGATCTGGATTTGGTTGGGGAACAGGGTCACTTTTCAGTGAGAAGGAGGAGGAGAAGTGTGGGCCTCGCGTGTGGCCGGGGCTCAGGTTTCCGTCGGGGTTATCTTGATGGCAGGCCGGTCACCGTGGGAAGACTTGACGGCCTTTCCCCAGGTCACCGCGGCCCAGCTGAAACCTTGGGGAGGGGCCTTGGTGCTGGCGTAGGCAGGACTGCCCTCACCCTGTCACCCTCTGCAGGACGTGCCCCCAGATAAACCGCCAGGAGAGGGGTAGCCTGCTCTAACGCAGCGCCTGCAAGCTGCTTCCTGTGGGCCCCGAGCACCTCCCCTCTCGGCCGGGCTGGGGATGTACTGGCCAGTGTTCCCACGCCGGCTGCACATTGCTGGGCCCCCATGGAAGTGCCCCGAGTATTTCACACATTCAGAGTTTCCCTGCACGAATGTACACCTTGAGTGCTTCAACCTTCTTCCTAGGCCTAGAGGTGAAGGTGGGCACCTGGAGGCCAGCCCACACGCCTCCTGCCTGTGGTCTTTCTGGGCGGGTAAATTCTGCTCCGGCTGCCCCAGGATCTTCACCTCTCATCAGGGCAGAGGGAGTGAGGGCCGAGGGGTCGGGCAACTGCCAGGCCACCCCCACCCCCGACGGCAGCACATGGCTCCACACTGTCCTTGGGTGCATTCCCCGTGCCCGACGGTCCTGTCCCAGCCTCTGGGTTCTCGCCTCTGCTCTGTGCACCACCCCTCCTGGTGCCCGTCCCCTCGGCTGTCGGGAGACAGGAGGCTTCCCTGTCTCCGCCTTTGCATGCTCTTTGTGACCCACTGCAGGCCCCTGTGCAGGGCAGGATGCGGCTGCACCCTTGGGGATCTCGGTGCCATTGTGGGAATAAGCTCAGTGCCCCTGGGCTCCCCCCTCCTCTCCCTCCGCCCTCTCCCACCACTTTAGACCTGGTTACCCAGCGAGGCAGGTGGTGGGGGGAAGCATCTCCCAGCATCAGGGTGGGTGAGCAGTGGGACCACGGGAGCTGGTACCGGAACGTCCTCGGGCTTCCAGAGCCCTGGGTGGGGTGTTTGATGTTGAGGAGGGTGCGTGGGTCCAGGCGGACCGGAGGGTTCACAGGAGCTGCTGGGTTGCTCTGAGGAATGAGGTGGAGGCCGTGAGTCTAGGGAAAGGAGTGGTGGTCACTGGGCCCATCATGTAGATCCTTCTGAATAGCTCAGCCAAAGACCGTGTCATCATCTCGGCAGTAAGAGCCCCTCCATGCTGGATGTGTCAGGCCCTGCAAACAGCACCTGGGCTGCTCACCGATGCTCCCCCTTAAGGGTGAGGACGATCAAGGAATAGCAAGAACTGGGTTTGTTTCCCCAAATGGGTCGTCTCAGTCCTAGCAAAAAGGCCATGTCATTTTGCTTTGACTTTAGAGCCTGGCCTGAGGAAGAAGAATTCTCGGGCATCTTGTTGAAATTGCAGATTCTAAGACCTCCTCCAAAGGAAATCCAATTCAGTAGGAATCTGCCTTGTTTGCCTGCTAACCAAATGATTCTGCTGCAGGCCCCATGGGTAAAACTCTGCTTTAATCATTAGGCTAAAATCATTAGGCTACGACCAACCCGTGGGTTGAGAGCACATTTTTGTAGCCATGTGTGGTATTTATCTCTGAGCTTCCTGGCAGCCAGGGAGAAAAGGGAAAGATGGGATAACAGAGTTCTCTTGTCTGATATTAAATGAGTTCCTCTGGAGAGCAGATTTTCCTTAGCACTCGAGTCTAGGAGGAATGTTTTCACATAGCGTTTTCAGTTGTGGTTTTGCCAAAGAAAAGAAAAACCCAAATAGTTTTCAAAAACCATTTGACCTCAGTGAAAGCTGAGGACACAGCAACAGCATTTTCGAGGTGGACAGTAAGCTGAGGGGTTCAGGTGTGTTGCTGTCTTGTAGATTCAGACGTAGGACTTAAGGAACCATGGGCAGAGGTAACTTTGGCCAAGGGCAAGGATTTTTGCAGAAGAGAATTAAAAGAGAAGAAAGAAAGAGAATTGAATGACTGTGTGATTGCATTTCATGTGAAATGCCCCAAGCAGGCAAATCTATAGAAACAGGAAGTCATGAGCGGTTGCCAGGGGTGGTGGGGGTGAGGGGTTGGGAGGGGATGGCTGAGAATTGCGGGTTTCTTTCTGAGATAATGAAAGTGTTTTAATATGGATAGAGGTGATGGTCTACCCAACTTAATGATTATAGGAGAACCCACTGTATCGTGCCCTCCAATGGATGAGTTGTATGGCGTGTGAATTACATCTTCACCAAAGTGTTTAAAAACAAAAAATTGATGACGTTAGTGTGTCGCACTGAGTCCAAGGTTGGGTGCCAGGGGTTTGGAAGGAGACGACTTGGCCTGATGAAACCTCGGGGAGCTTCCTCGGGTCGCAGCATTCCCCATGATCCCCCCTAAACCATGGCCCTGAGCAGTGGACCGGCCGTCAGGTCAGCGGGGTTCCCGCCCTGGCCCGAGGGTCTGAGTTGGACGTGGTCGCGTGTCCGAGGACCCCAGGAAACGGGGGGAACGGGCACTGAATTCCATGTTCTCACGTGTTGGTGTCTCTGTTCCCCGAGACAGTTTTATCTGCAGCCCTGAGGCTGCTGAACGAGCTCTTTGGAGCAGGACTTGCCCGCATCCAGCTGTGGAATGTGGCTTCCCTGGGTGGAGCAGGCTGCGTGTGTCCTGGGTTCTCTCAGCAGAAGCCTGGGTCTCTCCCGTCCACTGAGCCTGAGCCGAGTGGGTGGAAATAGCCGGATGAAATGAGTTAGGATCTGGTCTCAGTGTAGGGCCAAATATACCGAGGCTCATAGAGATGGCTTCCTGGTAAGAAAGGAGCTGGATGAGGGTGACCATAGGTAAAGGGATCGTAATGTGAAAAGAAATATGTATGTATGTGTTTTCCAATGAAACAAATCGTGTAGCCAAACCAGGAATTTTCTAGGTTGGTCACACTGGGTGTTAACCGTGCTTTCACTGGGGGATGGTTTTATGAGACTGATCCCAAAGGGGCCGTGTTGAGGGAACCCGATTAAGAACCTGGTGTCCAGAGCTCACGGCTGTTTTATGGTCCAGGGGTACACCTGGCAGAGAGGGTCTCATGCAGCCACTAGCCAGGCGGGGGCTGATGCTGGCCGGTCGTCCGGTTCTGCTGAAAGGGACAGCTGCCGCGTGGCTTTACAGCTGCAGGGAGTCACCAGCTTGCTGACTTCACCTTTCCTTGGAGAGAACAAGGGAGAAGTCACATGGCATGTAATTCACCAAAACAAACACATCAACTTTCTGGTGTATGAGGTGTTCCTATCGCAGACTGTTGGAAATGAAATTCAAAGTGTTTGGTTGGATGCAAATTGTCCCTTTTTCTTTCTTTTTTCTTTTTTACTGTTGGCATTTTTATTATATTACAAATTATCACCTGTCTGCCTACGTAGCAAGCCGATGTCTGTAATTTTGCTGTGGTTCCATAGCCATGGATGGGAGAAATAGTGCAATTTTCCTGTCTGTCAAAAGCGCAGTCAGGGATGAAGGGAAGGGGTGCTGGTTCCCACGTTCTCTAAATATTTACGCTTCTGTTCCTCTTTTGTATTTATTCCTCCCACCTGGATGGCAGGCACACAGTCGCCTTCCAGTGCTAATTCTCCCTGGATGTTTTTAGAGGGAGCGGTTCCGCTAATCAGAGCTGTTTCACAGTCACGAAATGGATTCAAAGTAATATTTAATCCAACGCATGGAGGAAATGCCAGTCGCCAGGACGCTGGAATGTAGAGCAGGCCCATCGGGTGTTTGTCGTGAGCGCGACTGTCTGCTGTGTCGCCTTCCGAAGTTGCCTTCATCAGTTGGCAGGGGGCGGGGGGAGACCTGTGAACCAGCTTGTTAAGGAAAACACAGAAAATTCTGCATTTATGCCCCTCACCCCACCCCCGTACTGTGGTAGCACAAACGCCTGAGAGCGCAGGGGGCCCTCGAGCTGGTTTGCGGAGTTCATTTATTATTTTTCCCTCATGTGTTCACGGAGCGATTGCTTCAGGAAACACTGAGGTCCCCACACAGACTTGGGGCTCACGGCGTCAGAAATCGGATGCGGGATCCCACGGATGGGGCACGAGGCTGGTCCACGGGCCCCTTGTGCTGATCGGGGCCCTTCTTCTGCAGCCACAGCCCAAGGGCAGCTCTCCCTGGGCCTGTCTTGTCTGCAGCAGCCACGGAAAATGACTGTGGACATTGCCCTGTGGACACCCCTGCCCTCCAAGTGACCCTGCAGACTCTGCCACTCCCCGCCACCAGCACGCTAATGCACAACACACACCTCAGGGGTGGCTTGCTCGGTGGAGGGTGGGAAGCCTTGGCAGCCCTGCCGCTTTCTGAAACATTCCACCTTGTGGGATTCAGAGGTAATCCAGAGGCTCCTCGTCCCCCTCTGGGCAACTTGGACCTCCTTAAACTTAATCCCAACAGACAGGTGTGAGAGGGCCCAGGTCTGATGCAGATGTCAGGCCAACATCACTCGGGCCTCTGTACCCTGCCTGCCCCTGGCTCTGTCCTGAGAGGGACTGGGTCACATGCCCCGAACGTCCCGGCGTCCATTCCTCTTCCTGGCATCCCTATCCACATCCCTGGACAGGCCATGGGGAGATGGTGTTTCTTTTCTTAAAAATTTTATTAAAGTATAGTTGATTTATAATGTTGTGTTAATTTCTGCTGTACAACAAAGTGATTCAGTTATACATATATATATATATTCTTTTTCATATTCTTTTCCATTGTGGTTTATCACAGGATATTGAATATAGTTCCCTGTGTTATACAGTAGGGCCTTGTTTATCCATCCTTTATATAATAGTCTGCATTTGCTAGTCCCAACCTCTCAGTCCATCCTTCCCCCCACCCCCTCCCACTTGGGAACCACAAGTCTGTTCTCTATGTTTCTGAGTCTGTTTCTCTTCTGTAGACAAGTTCATCTGTGTCATATTTTAGATTCCACATATAAGTGATATTATATGATATTTGTCTTTCTCTGTCTGACTTACTCCACTTAGTATGATAATCTCTAGGTCCATCCATGTTGCTGCAAATGGCATTATTTCGTTCTTTTTTATGACTAATATTCCATTGCATATATGTGCCATATCTTCTTTATCCATTCATCCGTTGATGGGCATTTAGGTTGTTTCCATGTCCTGGCTATTGCAAGTAGTGCTGCTATGAACACTGGGGTCATGTATCTTTTTGAAGTATGATTTTCTCTGGAAATATGCCCAGTAGAGGGATTGCTCGATCATATGGTAGCTCTATTTTTAGTTTTTTGAGGAACCTCTGTACTGTTCTCCATAGTGGCTACACTGATTTACATTCCCACCAACAGTGGAGGAGGGTTCCCTTTTCGGGGAGATGGTGTTTCTGTGGCATCCGCATCCTGCATCCCTTCCCCAAGACTGGCTCTGGGTGGCTCCATGGCAGCCACTGTAGGCGGTGTCCAGGTAGAGAGAACTAGTTTGTGTGACAGGAAGCATGCCCCTGGCGTCTCTTCTGTGTCTCTGATCAGGCCTAGGCTGAGGTGGTCCAGGTGAGACCTGGGTGGGGCCTGCCTTCAGGAATCCTGCTTCCCCTAAAAGTGCAGGGGTAGCTGGTGGGGCCCAGATGCCCAGCGCCTGTATGTGATGCACACCTGTCTCAGGAGTCCCGGACGGCACCTTGTCCTGCGTCTTCACATGGGGAGTCTGTCACCCGAGAACTTGTCCATGGGGAACGTGGGTCCCTGCCCAGCACAGGCTCACCTTACCCGGGGGTTGGCAGCTGTTCTGGGCAGCGCAGACGGGAAGCACGTCGGATCCGGTTACCTGCCTGGGGGGTTGTCCCTGCAGCCAGTTCCAGCTGGGAAACGTGCTTACGAGCCAGGGCGCTTGCCCTGGTCCTCTGGTAACCCTGGGAGCAAATGTTCTCCAGATTTCCTCTGTGTGGTATGTGATTCTTGTTTGGATTTACATTTTTCTAATTTTTCAACTATACTTTAATAAAACTTACGTGCTGGTCAATTAATCCAGCTGTCAGTCTCCCCACCCCTCCCATGTAACTCTTCTCCCTAGAACTACAGCCACGTATAGAACCGGGTGTTCAGGACTGCCCAGACCATCCACATGTTCAGTGATTCTCTAGAAAGACTCACAGGACTCAGCCAAGCTATCAGTATTTTTTTTTTCGGTACGCGGGCCTCTCACTCTTGTGGCCTCTCCCATTGCGGGGCACAGGCTCCGGACGCGCAGGCTCAGAGGCCATGGCTCACGGGCCTAGCCGCTCCGCGGCATGTGGGATCTTCCCGGACCGGGGCATGAACCCGTGTCCCCTGCATCGGCAGGCGGACTCTCAACCACTGCGCCACCAGGGAAGCCCAAGCTATCAGTATTATAGTTACACTTCGTTGGAAAGGATACAGATGACAGTCAGCAGTTGTAAAAGCTCGTGGGCCAGGGTCCAGGAGAGACCAGGCACCAGCTCCCAGCTGGCCTGTCCCACTGGAGACTTACAAACGGCACTTCATTCTTCCAGGAACCTTGTGTGATGACACACGTGAGCTAATACTGCCAATTAGGGACACGCCTTGCAGCCCGGAGTCCAGGGGGTCACTAGGCATGGCTGACCACCTACAGGCTGACCTTAGTCTCCAGCTCCTCCAGAGGTCAAGCCCAAGGCCCCCCTACCATAAATCATGTTCTCAGTGTAAATGACCTGATGTGGCTCAGGGCACCCTATAAACAAAATCACTCTTCTTAGGAGGACATTCCAAGGACTCAGAGGTGCCCTCCCAGGAGCCCAGCAAGGGTTTGGACAACCCAGGCCCTCTGTGTTCACCCTTTACTGCCAACAGTAGTTCGGAGAGAGGGTCCAAGATCACATCTTGGTTCTACCGTGTCTTAGCTCTCTGGTTTAGGAAGTTTTTCTCTCTCTTTATGTCTCTGTTTCCTTATTGGTAGAATAGGGGCGATCCTGGATAAGCACAGGGGTAAAGAGCTTGAAGACAGAATGACAACCGACGAAAGAGAGTGACCGTTCTAGCCACGCCGGTGACACTGATGAAAACATGGCCACCCACTGCAGGGAACAGGCCGCGGGTCCTCAAGGAGTTAAACAGAGAGCTGCCGTATGATCCAACAGTTCCACTCCCGGGCACATACCCAAGAGACATGAACACGTGTTCACATATGTCTACCCAAGAGACATAGACCCATGTGACCGTTCACAGCAGCATTATTTACAATAGCAATATTTCCAACGTGTAAAGAGCCCAGATGGCCATCAACAGATGAATGGGTAAACACGTGTGGCCCATCCATACGAGGGAATATTATTCACCTGTGAAAAGGAATAAAGCCCGGACACACGCTACAACATGGACGAACCTCAAAAACGTTATGCCAAGTCAAAGAAGCCAGACATAAAAGGTCCCACATTGTGTGATTCCATTCATATGAAGTGCAGTGAACGGGCAAATCCACAGAAACAGAAATTGGATTCGTGGTGGTCAGGGGCAGGACTGGCTGGGGGGTCGGTGGGATTTGGAGGAGGAAGGAGGGGGGAGTGACCCCTAATTGGCATGGGGTTTCCATTTGGGATGACAGAAATGGCCTGGAATTAGATACTGGTGATGTTTGTACAGCATAGCTAAAAACCACTGAATTGTACCCTTTAAAGGGTGAATTTTATTTCAATATTAAAAATGGCTAAAAAACAAAAACGAAAACAAAAACCCCTGAATACCACAACACACCTCGCAGAATGGCCAAAATCCGGAGCATTAACGTCAGGTACTGGAAAGGATGTGGAGCAACAGGAACTCTTGTTGTTGCTGGTGGGGATGCAAAGTGGTGCAGCTACTTTGGAAGCCAGTTTAGTGGTTTCTTACAAAACTACACACTCTCTTACCATGTGACCCAGCAGTTTCATTCCTTGGTATTTACCCAAAGGAGTTGAAAACTTGTGTCCACACAAAAACCTGCACACGGATGTTTCTAGAACTTTATTTATAATTGCCAGAAATTGGAAGCCATGAGATGCCCTTCAGTAGGTGGATGGGTGGATAAACTGTGGTCCATCCGGATGATAGAATACTGAATAATATAATAATAGCACTGAAAAGAAACGAGCTATCAGCCATGAAAAGACATGGAGGAACCTTCAATGCACATGACTATGCGAAAGAAGCCAGTCTGAAAAGGCTGCACACTGTATGGTTCCAACTATATGAAAAGGTAAAACTATGGAGCCAGTGAAAACATCATTTGGTTGCCAGGGGTGTGGGTGTGGGGAGGGATGAACAGAGGAAGCGCAGAGGGTTATTAGGGCAGTGGAAATGCTCTTCATGATACTGCAGTGGTGGATACATGTCATTATATGCCTGTCAAGACCCACAGAATGTACAACACCGAGAGTGAACCCTAATTTAAATTGTGAACTCTGGGTGATGGTGATGTGTCAATATAGGTTCATCAGTTGTAGGAAAATGGATCACTCTGGTGGGGATGTTGGCAGTGGGGGATGTGTTGGGGCAGGAGGTACATGGGAGTCTCTGTACCTTCCCTTCAGTTTTGCTGTGAACCTAAAACTGCTAAAGAAAAAAAAAATAACAGTCTTAAAAAATGGACAAACAAACAAGAAAACAAAACTGCCTGCCTGTGTTTAGGAAGAACAATCTGTGTGGTTTTTTTTTTAAGCATATTCAGATTATCTTTATTTGATATTGATTATATCTCTGGACTCCTGGTTTTCCCATTTAATCTGTGTGTTTATTACTTTTCACCTCATGGAATCCCGAGATTTTAGTTGATTTACTTTTTTTTTCTTTTTTTCTTTTTAACAATGGAGAAAAGATATCCTCTGCAATAAGTGGTGCTGGGAAAACTGGACCGCTACGTGTAAAAGTTTGAAATTAGAACACTCCCTAACACCATACACAAAAATAAACTCAAAATGGATTAAAGACCTAAATGTGGGACTTCCCTGGTGGCACAGTGGTTAAGAATCCGCCTGCCAATGCAGGGGACACGGGTTCGAGCCCTGGTCCAGGAAGATCCCACATGCCGCGGAGCAACTGAGCCCGTGCGCCACAACTACTAAACCTGCACTCTAGAGCCCGCGTGCCACAACTACTGAAGCCCGTGTGCCCAGAGCCTGTGCTCCACAACAAGAGAAGCCACAGCAATGAGAAACCTGCACACCACAACAAAGAGTACGCCCCGCTCACCGCAACTAGAAAAAGCCCACGTGCAGCAACGAAGACCCAACACAGCCAAATAAATAAATAATAATAAAAAAAGACCTAAATATAAGGCCAGACACTAGAAAACTCTTAGAGGAAAACATAGGCAGAACACTCTGTGACATAAATCACAGCAAGATCCTTTTTGACCCACCTCCTGGAGAAATGGAAATAAAAACAAAAATAAACAAATGGGGCCTAATGAAATGTAAAAGCTTTTGCACAGCAAAGGAAACCATAAACAAAAAGAAAAGATAACCCTCAGAAGGGGAGAAAATATTTGCAAAGAAGCAACTGACAAAGGATTGATCTCCAAAATTTACAAGCAGCTCAATATCAAAAAAACAAGCAACCCAATCCAAAAATGGGCAGAAGACCTAGACATTTCTCCAAAGAAGATATACAGACTGCCAACAAACACATGAGAGAATGCTCAACATCATTAATCATTAGAGAAATGCAAATCAAAACTACAATGAGGTATCACCTCACACCAGTCAGAATGGCCATCATCAAAAAATCTACAAACAATAAATGCTGGAGAGGGTGTGGAGAAAAGGGAACACTCTTGCACTGTTGGTGGGAATGTAAATTGATACAGCCACTATGGAGAACAGTATGGAGGTTCCTTAAAAAACTAAAAATAGAACTACCATACGACCCAGCAATCCCACTACTGGGTATATACCCTGAGAAAACCATAATTCAAAAAGAGTCATGTACCAAGATGTTCATTGCAGCTCTATTTACAATAGCCAGGACATGGAAGTAACCTAAGTGTCCATCGACAGATGAATGGATGAATAATCTGTTTTGAAGTCAAACGCCATTCTCTCTGCCGGGGGCTTTCCTGCCTGGCCTTTTGCTGTTTTCTTGCATCCTTGGTGACTGTGACGCTGTCCCCAATAACACCGACTCATGCAGCCCTTCCCCCAAGGTCTGCTCATCCTGGAGGGGTCGTGGGCTGTCTCTTCCAGCCTCAGGGGATTAGAATTCCGCCCAGCAAGGCGTGAGGTCCTTCCATGGTTGCAGGTGACCCGACCTGCTTTAGAGGCATCCTTGTGGGGTTGGCACTAGGGACCGTCACTGGTGGTCACACTGTCCTCCTCTCCCTTCCGAGGCAGCTTGTTTTCATCAACTTTTCGACATTTATGAGTCTGACTTCCGTGGTGGCCTTTGTGTTTTAACCAGAAACAGAACTTGTGTCGTAGTTGTAGTTTACAAAGTGAGTGCGCAGAGATTGTCTGATGTAACCGTAAATTACTTGGGAAAATGAGAACTACAGCTTCGTGTGACAGGTTGAAGGGGCAAAGGTTCCAAGAGGTCTAGGGACTTTCTCTAAGTCACACAGCAAGTGGCCACACCAAGGCTGGTCCCCGAGGGTGACACACAAAGGGGCATGGGCTGCGCGTCTGTCGTGGTGGGGTGGGCAGGTGGCCGAGGCAGGAGCAACAGGATGGAATTCGGGGAAGTGGTGCGTAAGCGCCAGTGCTGGTGGGGTGTCACAGACAGCTCTGAGCCCAGCAGGATAAGCCTACCACGCAACATTCGGGGGTGGAAGCCGCAGCCACCACTGAGGGCTCCAGAGCTACTCATGGCAGTTTCAGATTCCACACAAGGACCTGGTGGACAAAAAAGGTCGCTGCTCCCAACTGTGCACCCTGAGGGGACTCAAGGGAGAAAAGCAGGATGCTGGCCCTAGAGAGCTAAGTTTATATCAAAGAAATGATTTCCGTGAGCCCAGACTCTTGCATCTTCCAGTACATAGAAAAGTGCTAAATTCACTAACTTGAGATGTCTGGTTTTCCTTAATTAACGATAGTCTTTTTTTTTTTTTTTTTTTTTTGTGGTACGCGGGCCTCTCACTGTTGTGGCCTCTCCCGTTGCGGAGCACAGGCTCCGGACGTGCAGGCTCAAAGGCCATGGCTCACGGGCCCAGCCGCTCTGCGGCACGTGGGATCTTCCCGGACCGGGGCACGAACCCGCGTCCCCTGCATCGGCAGGCGGACTCTCAACCACTGCGCCACCAGGGAAGCCCACGATAGTCTTTTGATGTTCCGACTACCCGATCCTTGTTGCAAAAACCCCTAAATATTCTGACTTCTCAGAGCCGTCCCTCTGAGCTGTCTGAGAGGCTGTCTGCTGGGCTTGAAGTCCTCAGAAAATCAGCCGAATAAAACGTAATTCTCAGCTTTTAGGTTGTGCATTGTTTTCAGTCGACGTAACTAAAAATCTGTTCTCCGTTTAATTCTGTTAACATTCCCAGGGGAAAGGAAGCTCTCCGGGGCAGGGATTTTAGTGGGTTTTGGTCAATGATGTATCCCAAGCACCTAGGCAGAGAGCTGGGCGTGCAGACGGTGCTCAAGAAGTAGTCGTGAGAACGAGAGGATGGATCCTTCTGAGTGATCGATGGGAGAGTCCCGGTTTGTCATGCCAGGGAGCCTTTGAGACTTCTTGGAAACGTACTGATCTTCCTTTTTTAGCAGAAAGAGCCAGAGGCAGGCTGAGAGCCTGGCTGGGCTGGAGTTCTGGGCTGGATTAATAACCTTCATATCTCTTTCTATGGCTGTCAGTGAAAGAATGTTGACTGCCATATCGGTAAACAAACGATGTTGCAGCCATCAAGCCATCACATTACAGCCGCCCCCAGTGGTGAGTCCTGAGGGCACTCAGGATGGAAACAGGTTGCCCACCATCAAGCCCTCAGCCCCTGCAGCCACCCCCTGCCCCGACCCTGAGGAGGCTCAGGATGAGAAAGTACAGGATACGGGCCCCAGAGAGCAGAGGTGCACGTCAGGGGAATGACTTCAGGGAACCCGGGCTCTGGCATCTTCCCATACATAGAAAAGCGGTAAATTCCGTAACGTGACATGCCTGTTTTCCTTTAATTAACAGTCGTCTTTTGACGTTCCCACCACCTGGTCTTTGTTGCAAAAGCTCCTATATATCCTGGTTTCTCCCTTACCTCTTCAGAGCGGCCCCTCAGAGTTATCTGAGATGCTGTATCTGGGGCTTAAGTCCTCACTTTTGTCCACTGAATAAAACATAATTCTCAACTTTTACATTGTACACTTGTGTGTGTGTGTGTGTGTGTGTGGTACGCGGGCCTCTCACTGCTGTGGCCTCTCCCGTTGCGGAGCACAGGCTCCGGATGTGCAGGCTCAGCGGCCATGGCTCACGGGCCCACCTGCTCCGCGGCATGTGGGATCCTCCCGGACCGGGGCACGAACCCGTGTCCCCTGCATCGGCAGGCGGACTCTCAACCACTGCGCCACCAGGGAAGCCCTATACATTTTTTTTTTCAGTCAGCAGCTGGCTTGATGACAAGCACTGTGCCCATGCGAATCTCCTGCTTTTCCCCAGGCAAAGGTTTCTCATGTAGCAAAGAGAACTTTGGGTTACTTCTGATTTTAGAATTAATATTAAGTTTATTCAAGGTACAAACCCAAAGACTTAACTTCCCTAAAGCTCATGAATTTGATGTACAGCTGTTATTTATGAATCTAGTTGATTTTATAATCCCTTAAGAAGAGTGGGCCTTTGATAGCAGTGGGATCTCACAAACTCAAATGCCCATGAATTCTAACAAAAAATTCTGCCTCAGGGATGAAAGTAATTATTTTATTACTTTCACTAGTAAAGCATAACCTAATTATACTGAAAATCAGGGACACTTACATCCTCTGAAACATTCTAGAGATTTTTCAACTTTCTTAAAATTATATTGGGTGTAAAGTCTTATGTCTGAATCTGCCATTCTGTTGCCTATTTTGGCCGGGAAAACGAGCATAAACAGGTACAGGGTGTAAAAGTGAAACCTTATTTCTGGATTTAACGTGTAATACTAGTGAGGTGCTTTTGGTATCTTTTTTTATGTCGCCCTTAGGTTTAAGGCTTCTTGGGGTTACAGAGCACCGTCCCATGAAGGAATCAGACCAGCTTGGCAATGTGGTCCTTTAGTCTCAGACCTGGGCTTGGCTGTCTCCCAGGGCGTCCAGTTGGGACCAGGACCTGTGTGGCTTTGTCCAGTCCTCCCTGACGTACAAGGCCTCGGTCCTGCAGCCCAGCAGCCCAGGGCCCTGCTCAAGTACAGAAGCCTGGATGATTCTTTTTTTTTTTTTTTTTTTACATCTTTATTGGAGTATAATTGCTTTACAGTGGTGTGTTAGTTTCTGCTTTATAACAAAGTGAATCTGTTATACATATACATATGTCCCCATATCTCTTCCCTCTTGCGTCTCCCTCCCTGCTTTGAATCTGCAGTCCTAGCTTGTAAGGAAATTTGTAGCTAACTCCCTCAATTGCTTGGTGCTATTTTGCATTTCTTTGGCTCCCCTAAGACTTTTAAATTACTTCCAGCTTGGCTCTGAAGACAATTTATGGCCATTTCATCAGATCCTTCACACTTGCATGTAGCTTCCTATAACTTTATTGGGCCCGGGATTCTATACTGTTCTCTCCTTGAAATCTGCTCCAGTCCCATCCTGGTCTGCCCTTTGGCTCCAGCAGTTAGGTCATGTTTACTGGCTTGATTCTGGTTTTTCTTTTTAAATAAAATTAGAGTTTAGAAAAGGGAGGTGATTCAAAGAAGACCAAGGAGTGAGTAATGTTGGGGCATGAGATCACTTGTGAATAGTTGAAGGTAGAGAGTGGGGGGCTGCAGCAGATGCGGTGTGCCCCCTCCCCACACCCCTGCAGGGTTCCCAAGTCGAATCTCAGCCCTGACTCCCCAGCGCTGTGCTGGGGCCCAGGGACCACGCCAATGCCAACAGCCGCCTGCCTCTTAGTTGCACCTGAGGCCCAGCCACCTGCAGACAGATCTCAGATGCAGCCTTGATGGCCACTTGGGGAAAGCTTTTTCCGTGAATTGTCTGGACACCCACCCTTCCCATCCCCCCCCACCACCACCACACACACACCCTGGAGTTGGTGGGGATCTATCTGGTGTTGTAAGGCTCTGGGGTTCTCTCTGTGCTGTGATTTCCTTGTAACACAAAAATGATGGTGCTCTTGGCCTAGCCACTCCAGCGATGGTGCTGTCATGGGCTGAGCTGTTTCACCCAAATTCAAGCGTTGGTGTCCCAACCCCCAGTATCCCAGAATACTGCGACTAAAGTACCACATTGCTGTATTTGAGCTGGGCCTTTAAAGAGGTGAGTAAGGTAAAATGAGGTCACTAGGGTGAGCCCTAAATCCAGTGTAACTTGAAGACAGACATGCACACGGGGAGAAGGCCACGTGAACATGAAGACGGCCATCCACAGCCAAGGAGAGAGGCCTGCAGCAGATCCTTCTCTGGCAGATCCCACATGGAACCCACCCTCCTGACACCTGGATCTTGGACTTGCAGCCCCAAAGCTGAGAGGCAGTAAATGTCTGTTGTCACCCCATCTGGAGTGCTTTGTGTCGGCAGCCCGAGCAAACTACTACGGGCACCAAGGGGCCAAGAAAGGGACAGAGACCTCCAGGCCGAGAGCTCACTGCAGGAGGCAGTGGCATCCAGGGGGATGCAGATGGCGAGTGGACCGGGACTCTGGTGCCCTTTGACCTTGGAGAAATGGCAGGTATTTCCAAGGCTCAGTTCTCCTGTGTGATGGTGATCCCGGCACCTCCACTGTGTCGGGTCAGGAGGAGTCTTGCTCCAGGTCCAGCTGTGGGACGTGGGATAGCTCTGTGGACAGTAGGTAAACCCAGGAAATAGGTTTACCTTTCTGGCAAAAAAGTTAAGTCCCCTTTGACTTGGAATTGCTGCAGGGCTGTGGGGAGGCGGCCCCAGGATCCGTGGGCTAGAATGCCAGGCGGGAAGCCCTCCCAGCACCCTCCCGTGAGAATCACCATCAATTTGGATCCCAGCAGCTCGTGTGGGTTGAGTGTAACGTGGCGGAGGCGTCTGGCTTCGGCATAGCCTCGGCGCCCATATTACCTCTCGGCATCACCTGGAGGCATCTGTCTCTATGTGCACCTGACAAGGCAACCGTGAGAAGGATTTTATTCCTTCCTTGTTCTTTTCCTAGTACTTTCCAAATAACCAGGTTCGGTTCTCCAGACTTGTCTAAGGTAGCAAGGAAGATTGAGCTACTCTGCTTTTGTTTGAATTGGATGTTTACCTTTGGCAGAGACTGTTCATACACTAAATCTGTAATATTTTAGAGGAGACACTCTAAAATATTATTTTACGGCTTCCCTGGTGGCGCAGTGGTTGAGAGTCCGCCTGCCGATGCAGGGGACACGGGTTCGTGCCCCTGTCCGGGAGGGTCCCACATGCCGCGGAGAGGCTGGGCCCGTGAGCCATGGCCGATGAGCCTGCGCGTCCGGAGCCTGTGCTCCGCAACGGGAGAGGCCACGACAGTGAGAGGACCACGTACCGAAAAAAAAAAAAAAATTAAAAAAATTATTATTTTAGTTATTAGTTATTTCCTCGGGCACCCTGCAGACGATTTAATTAAGCAGGCTTGATTGCCTTCTCTGGGTCTTGCTTTTTCCTGTCACGTGTATGAACCGATAACCTCCTGATGGCTTGATAAAAATTCTCGGAAAAAGAAAGCCCTAATGAGTATAGATTGCCTTGCAATTTGCATTTGTAAGTGAACATTCTAGTAATGACTGAAAGCAGAAAATGTAAAAGTGGGTTGATTAGGTAATTTTCCTGATCAAGGCAAGACTCTTCCATTTAAGCTGGTGCAGGCTGTCCCATTAACCCTTGCCTGGAGTTTCTTTTTATTTATGACAACTTCGTGAAATTTCGAGTTCTGGGTGCAGTGTTGTCCTGTTCCATTCAGAGGGACTGGATTCCAGCCAGCGATTAGGGTGAGGGTTCACGTAGGTGGTTCTCGGTACTTTTGCCGTAAACATCTTTTTTTTTTTTTTTTTTTTTTTTTACGGTACGCGGGCCTCTCACTGTTGTGGCCTCTCCCGTTGCGGAGCACAGGCTCCGGACGCGCAGGCTCAGCGGCCATGGCTCACGGGCCCAGCCGCTCCGCGGCATGTGGGATCTTCCCGGACCGGGGCACGAACCCGTGTCCCCTGCATCGGCAGGCGGACTCACAACCACTGCGCCACCAGGGAAGCCCCCCCCCCCCTTTTTTTTTTAAACATCTTTATTGGAGTATAATTGCTTTACAATGGTGGGTTAGTTTCTGCTTTATAACAAAGTGAATCAGTTATACATATACATATGTCCCCATATCTCTTCCCTCTTGCGTCTCCCTCCCTCCCACCCGCCCTATCCCACCCCTCTAGGTGGTCACAAAGCACTGAGCTGATCTCCCTGTGCTATGAGGCTGCTTCCCACTAGCTATCTATTTTATGTTTGGTAGTGTATATATGTCCATGCCACTCTCTCACTTTGTCCCAGCTTACGCTTCCCCCTCTCTGTATCCTCAAGTCCATTCTCTAGTAGGTCTGTGTCGTTATTCCCGTCTTGCCCCTAGGTTCTTCGTGACCATTTTTTTCCCCCTTAGATTCCACATATATGTGTTAGCATAGAGTATTTGTTCTTCTCTTTCTGACTTCACTCTGTATGACAGACTCTAGGTCCATCCACCTAACTACAAATAACTCAATTTTGTTTCTTTTTATGGCTGGGTATAATACTCCATTGTATATACGTGCCACATCTTCTTTATCCATTCATCTGTTGATGGACACTTAGGTTACTTCCATGTCCTGGCTATTGTAAATAGAGCTGCAATGAACATCTTGGTACATGACTCTTTTTGAATTATGGTTTTCTCAGGGTATATACCCAGTAGTGGGATTGCTGGGTCGTATGGTAGTTCTATTTTTAGTTTTTTAAGGAACCTCCATACTGTTCTCCATAGTGGCTGTATCAATTTACATTCCCACCAACAGTGCAAGAGGGTTCCTTTTTCTCCACACCCTCTCCAGCATTTATTGTTTCTAGATTTTTTGATGATGGCCATTCTGACTGGTGTGAGATGATATCTCATTGTAGTTTTGATTTGCATTTCTCTAATGATTAGTGATGTTGAGCATTCTTTCATGTTTGTTGGCAGTCTGTATATCTTCTTTGGAGAAATGTCTATTTAGGTCTTCTGCCCATTTTTGGATTGGGTTGTTTTTTTTGATATTGAGCTGCATGAGCTGCTTGTAAATTTTGGAGATTAATCCTTTGTCAGTTTCTTCGTTTGCAAGTATTTTCTCCCATTCTGAGGATTGTCTTTTTGTCTTGTTTATGGTTTCCTTTGCTGTGCAAAAGCTTTTAAGTTTCATTAGGTCCCATGTGTTTATTTTTGTTTTTATTTCCATTTCTCCAGGAGGTGGGTCAAAAAGGGTCTTGCTGTGATTTATGTCATAGAATGTTCTGCCTATGTTTTCCTTTAAGAGTTTGATAGTGTCTGGCCTTACATTTAGGTCTTTAATGCATTTTGGGTTTGTTTTTGTGTATGGTGTTAGGGAGTGTTCTAATTTCATTCTTTTCCGTGTAGCTGTCCAGCTTTCCCAGCACCACTTATTGAAGAGGCTGTCTTTTCTCCATTGTATATTCTTGCCTCCTTTATCAAGGATAAGTTGACCATATGTGCGTGGGTTTATCTCTGGGCTTTCTATTCTGTTCCATTGATCTATATTTCTGTTTTTGTGCCAGTACCATACTGTCTTGATTACTGTAGCTTTGTAGTATGGTCTGAAGTCAGGGAGCCTGATTCCTCCAGCTCCGTATTTCTTTCTCAAGATTGCTTTGGCTATTCGGTGTCTTTTGTGTTTCCATACAAATAGTGAAATTTTTTGTTCTAGTTCTGTGAAAAATGCCAGTGGTAGTTTGATAGGGATTGCACTGAATCTGTAGATTGCTTTGGGTAGTATAGTCATTTTCACAATGTTGATTCTTCCAATCCAAGAACATGGTATATCTCTCCATCTATGTGTATCACCTTTAATTTCTTTCATCAGTGTCTTATAATTTTCTGCATAATTTGTCTCCTTCAGTAGGTTTATTCCTAGATATTTTATTCTTTTTGTTGCAATGGAAAATGGGAGTGTTTTCTTAATTTCACTTTCAGATTTTTCATCATTAGTGTACAGGAATGTGAGAGATTTCTGTGCATTAATTTTGTATCCTGCTACTTTACCAAATTCATTGATTAGCTCTAGTAGTTTTCTTGTAGCATCTTTAGGATTCTCTATGTATAGTATCGTGTCATCTGCAAACAGTGACAGCTTTACTTCTTCTTTTCCAATTTGGATTCCTTTTATTTCTTTTTCTTCTCTGATTGCTGTGGCTAAAACTTCCAAAAGTATGTTCAATAATAGTGGTGAGAGTGGGCAACCTTGTCTTGTTCCTGATCTTATTGGAAATGGTTTCAGTTTTTCACCACCGAGGACGATGTTGGCTGTGGGTTTGTCATATATGACCTTTATTATGTTGAGTAAAGTTCCCTCTATGCCTACTTTCTGGAGGGTTTTTATCACAAATGGTGTTGAATTTTGTCAAAAGCTTTCTCTGCATTTGTTGAGATGATCATATGGTTTTTCTCCTTCAGTTTGTTAATATGGTGTATCACATTGATTAACTTGCATATATTGAAGAATCCTTGCATTCCTGGGATAAACCCCACTTGCTCATGATGTATGATCCTTGTAATGTGCTGTTGGATTCTGTTTGCTAGTATTTTGTTGAGGATTTTTGAATGTATTTTCATCAGTGATATTGGTCTGTAGTTTTTTTTGTGACATCTTTGTCTGGTTTTGGTATCAGGGTGGTGGTGGCCTCATAGAATGAATTTGGGAGTGTTCCTCCCTCTGCTATGTTTTGCAAGAGTTTGTTAGCTCTTCTCTAAATGTTTGATAGAATTCTCCTGTGAAGCCATCTGGTCCTGGGCTTTTGCTTGTTGGAAGATTTTAAATCACAGTTTCAATTTCAGTGCTTGTGATTGGTCTGTTCATATTTTCTACTTCTTCCTGGTTCAGTCTTGGAAGGTTGTGCATTTCTAAGAATTTGTCCATTTCTTCCAGGTTGTCCATTTTATTGGCATATAGTTGCTTGTAGTAATATATCATGATCCTTTGTATTTCTGCAGTGTCAGTTGTTACTTCTCCTTTTTCATTTCTAATTCTATTGATTTGAGTCTTCTCCGTTTTTTCTTGATGAGTCTGGCTAATGGTTTATCATTTTTTTTTATCTTCTCAAAGAACCAGCTTTTAGTTTTATTGATCTTTGCTATCGTTTCCTTCACTTATTTCTGATCTGATCTTTATGATTTCTTTCCTTCTGCTAACTTTGGGGGTTTTTTCTTCTTCTTTCTCTAATTGCTTTAGGTGCAAGGTTAGTTTGTTTATTCGAGATGTTTCTTGTTTCTTAAGGTAGGATTGTATTGCTATAAACTTTCCTCTTAGAACTGCTTTTGCTGCCTCCCATAGGTTTTGGCTCATCGTGTTTTCATTGTCATTTGTTTCTAGGTATTTTTTGATTTCCTCTTTGATTTCTTCAGTGATCTCTTGATTATTAAGTAGTGTATTGTTTAGCCTCCATGTGTTTGTATTTTTTACAGATTTTTTTTCCTGTAATTGATATCTAGCCTTATAGAGTTGTGGTTGGAAAAGATGCTTGATACGATTTCAATTTTCTTAAATTCACCAAGGCTTGATTTGTGAGCCAAGATATGATCTATCTTGGAAAATGTTCCATGAGCACGTGAGAAGAATGTGTATTCTGTTGTTTTTGGATGGAATGTCCTATAAATATCAATTAAGTCCATCTTGTTTAATGTATCCTTTAAAGCTTGTGTTTCCTTATTTATTTTCATTTTGGATGATCTGTCCATTGGTGAAAGTGGGGTGTTAAAATCCTCTACTATGATTGTGTTACTGTCGATTTCCCCTTTTATGGCTGTTAGTATTTGCTTTATGTATTGGGGTGCTCCTATGTTGGGTGCATAAATATTTACAATTGTTATATCTTCTTCTTGGATCGATCCCTTGATCATTATGTAGTGTCCTTCTTTGTCTCTTGTAATAGTCTTTGTTTTAAAGTCTATTTTGTCTGATATGAGAATTGCTACTCCAGCTTTCCTTTGATTTCCATTTGCATGGAATATCTTTTTCCATCCCCTCACTTTCAGTCTGATGTGTCCCTAGGTCTGAAGTGGGTCTCTTGTAGACAGCATATATATGGGTCTTGCTTTTGTATCCATTCAGGCAGTCTGTGTCTTTTGGTTGGAGCATTTAATCCATTTACATTTAAGGTAATTACCGATATGTATGTTCCTATTACCATTTTCTTAATTATTTTGGGTTTGTTATTGTAGGTCTTTTCCTTCTCATGTGTTTCCTGCCTAGAGAAGTTCCTTTAGCATTTGTTGTAAAGCTGGTTTGTGGTGCTGAATTCTCGTAGCTTTTGCTTGTCTGTAAATGTTTTAATTTCTCCGTCAAATCTGAATGAGATCCTTGTTGGGTAGGGTAATCTTGGTTGTAGGTTTTTCTCCTTCATCACTTTAAATATGTCCTGCCACTCCCTTCTGGCTTGCAGAGTTTCTGCTGAAAGGTCAGCTGTTAACCTTATGGGGATTCCCTTGTGTGTTATTTGTTGCTTTTCCCTTGCTGCTTTTAATATTTTTTCTTTTTATTTAATTTTTGATAGTTTGATTAATATGTGTCTTGGCGTGTTTCTCCTTGGATTTATCCTGTATGAGACTCTCTGTGCTTTCTGGACTTGATTAACTATTTCCTTTCCCATGTTAGGGGAGTTTTCAACTATAATCTCTTCAAATATTTTCTCAGTCCCTTTCTTTTTCTCTTCTTCCTCTGGGACCCCTATTACTCGAATGTTGGTGCAATTAATTTTGTCCTAGAGGTCTCTCAGACTGTCCTCAATTCTTTTCATTCTTTTTTCTTTATTCTGCTCTGTGGTAGTTATTTCCACTATTTTATCTTCCAGGTCACTTATCCATTCTTCTGCCTCAGTTATTCTGCTATTGATCCCTCTAGAGAATTTTTAATTTCATTTATTGTGTTGTTCATCACTGTTTGTTTACTCTTTAGTTCTTCTAGGTCCTTGTTAAACGTTTCTTGTATTTTCTCCATTCTATTTCCAAGATTTTGGATCATCTTTACTATCATTACTCTGAAATCTTTTTCAGGTAGACTGCCTATTTCCTCTTCATTTATTAGATCTGGTGGGTTTTTGCCTTGCCCCTTCATCTGCTATGTGTTTCTCTGTCTTCTCATTTTGCTTAACTTACTGTGTTTGGGGTCTTCTTTTCGCAGGCTGCAGGTCTGTGGTTCCCGTTGTTTTTGGTGTCTGTCCCCAGTGGCTAAGGTTGGTTCAGTAGGTTGTTTAGGCTTCCTGTTAGAGGGGACTAGTGCCTGTGTTCTGGTGGATGAGGCTGGATCTTGTCTTTCTGGTGGGCAGGTCCACGGCTGGTGGTGTGTTTTGGGATGTCTATTGCCTTATTATGATTTTAGGCAGCCTGTGTGCTAATGGATGGGGTTGTGTTCCTGTCCTGCTAGTTGTTTGGCATAGGGTGTCCCGCACTGTAGCTTGCTGGTCGTTGAGTGGAGCTGGGTCTTGATATCGAGATGGAGATCTCTGGGAGATTTTCGATGTTTGATATTACATGGAGCTGAGAGGTCTCTTGTGGACCAGTGTCCTGAACTTGGCTCTCCCACCTCAGAGGCACAGCCCTGACTTCTGGCTGGAGCACCAAGAAGCTGTTGTCCACACTGCTCAGAATAAAAGGGAGAAAAAAAAGAAAGAAGAAAAGCAGATAAAATAAAATAAAATAAAATAAAGTTATTAAAATAAAAAATAATTATTAAAAATTTTTTTTAAGTAATAAAAAAGGAAGAGAGCAACCAAACCAAAAAACTAATCCACCAATGATAAGAAGTGCTAAAAACTATACTAAAAAAAAAAAAAAAAAACCGGACAGACAGAACGCTAGGACAGATGGTAAAAGCAAAGCTATACAGACAAAATCACACACAGAAGCATACACATACACACTCACAAAAAGAGAAATACAGGAAAAAAAATATATCATTGCTCCCAAAGTCCACCTCCTCAATTTGGGATGATTCATTGTCTATTCAGGTATTCCACAGATGCAGGGCACATTAAGTTGATTGTGGAGATTTAATCCACTGCTCCTGAGGCTGCTGGGAGAGATTTCCCTGTCTCTTCTTTGCTCTCACAGCTCCCGGGTCTCAGCCTTGGACCTGGCCCCGCCTCTGCGTGTAGGTTGCCGGAGGGCGTTTGTTCTTCACTCTGACAGGACGGGGTTAAAGGAGCAGCTGATTCAGGGGCTCTGGCTCACTCAGGCCAGGGGGCGGGAGGGGTATGGATGCGGGGCAAGCCTGCGGCGGCAGAGGCCAGAGGGACGTTGCACCAGCCTGAGGCACACCGTGCGTTATCCTGGGGAAGTTGTCCCTGGATCCCAGGACCCTGGCAGTGGCGGGCTGCACGGGCTCCCGGGAGGGGAGGTGTGGATAGTGACCTGTGCTTGCACACAGGCTTCTTAGTGGCGGCAGCAGCAGCCTTAGCGTCTCATGCCCGTCTCTGGGGTCCGCGCTGTTAGCTGCGGCTTGCGCCCATCTGTGGAGCTCCTTTAAGCAGCGCTCTGAATCCCCTCTCCTCGCGCACCAGGAAACAAAGAGGCAAGAAAAAGTCTCTTGCCTCTTAGGCAGGTCCAGACTTTTTCCCGGACTCCCTGCCGGCTAGCTGTGGCGCACTAGCCCCCTTCAGGCTGTGTTCATGAAGCCTACCCCAGTTCTCTCCCTGGGATCTGACCTCCCAGCCGCTGCCTGCCCTGGTGGTGAGCAGACAAGCCTCTCCGGCTGGTGAGTGTGGTCGGCACCAATCCTCTGTGCAGGAATCTCTCTGCTTTGCCCTCCGTACCCCTGTTGCTGCATTCTGCTCCATGGCTCCGAAGCTCCCCCGCTCTGCCCCCCGCAGTCTCTGCCCACCAAGGGGCTTCTAGTGTGTGGAAACCTTTCCTCTTTCACAGCTCCCTCCCAGTAGTGCAAGTCCCGGTCCTATTCTTTTGTCTCTGTTTATTCTTTTTTCTTTTGCCCTACCCAGGTACGTGGGGAGCTTCTTGCCTTTTGGGAGGTCTGAGGTCTTCTGCCAGCATTCAGTAGGTATTCTGTAGGAGTTGTTCCACATGTAGATGTATTTCTGATGTATTTGTGGGGAGGAAGGTGATCTCCACGTCTTACTCTTCTGCCATGTTGAAGCTCCTCGCCGTAAGCTTTGCTGCTCTATCTTTGTGTAACTAATTGGCTATAGGGCAGTTTTGCTATAAAAGATAAAACAACAAAAGATAAAAGAGGTACATTAAAAAGGGCATAATGAAACATGAGAAATGAAACAATAAAAAGGCTTTATTGTGAAATAGAAAACATTCGAATACATTTAAGATGTGTGTAGATTGATTTGTCTTCCAGGTCATTGTATTTTCTACAGTTTTTTTGCTTGTTGATTTCGTCTCCTTGTTTGGCATCGCACTTTTTCTTTTTCTCTAAAATTTCTTCCTTCATTAAGAGAGGTACCAGTTTCCAAACGTTAGGATGGGTGTTTGTACCTGAGCTCTGGACCATGCAGTGCCAGTCTCCACACTGCTGTGTGCTCTTGGCAGGTTGTCACACACCTGCTGATGGACGTTCTAAAGTTCTATGGAAAATGTGGGTCCAATTCTGTGTCTCTGAGGCCCTCAGCCTCATTCTCCTCTAATCTAATGTGTTTCAAAATAAGAAACCAACTCTTGGGGCAAATTATCATCTGTCAGCTTGATAAAGCCATCAATAATGCCACTAACCAAAGAAAAATGCTGACGCCTCTCAAGCAGGTGAAACCAAACTGTCATCCAGTTATTTCATTGTTCATGGCAAAGTTGTCTTATAGTCAGTTAGTTATGCAGTGAAAATGTTTATGGCAAAAATGCTTGAGGCAAAGTTGTTTATGGTAAAGAAGCTTATGGCAAAAAGACTGGATAGGGCTTCCCTGGTGGCGCAGTGGTTGAGAGTCCGCCTGCCGATATAGGGGACACGGGTTCGTGCCCCGGTCCGGGAAGATCCCACATGCCGCGGAGCGGCTGGGCCCGTGGGCCATGGCCACTGGGCCTGCACGTCTGGAGCCTGTGCTCCACAGTGGGAGAGGCCAAAGCAAAGTGAGAGGCCCTTGTACCGCAAAAAGAAAAAAAAAGACTTGATACATATGTGAGTTATGACATGAAAATAGTTTTGTTTGACATGTTTGTAAATAGGCTCATAGATGCTGCCCCGTTGTTTACAAGGGGTTATTGTCATAGGTCCGCTGTGAGGGAGGGTGTTGTTACAGGCTGAATTGTGTCCCCCAAATTCATATACTGAAGCCCTAACACCCAGCACCTCGGATGTGACTGTATTTGGAGATGGGGTCTTTAAAGAGGTGATTAGGGTAAAATGAGGTCATATACCCTTTTTTAAAATAAATTTATTTATTTATGCATGTATGTATGTATGTATTTATTTATGGCCATGATGGATCTTCATTGCTGCATGTGGGCTTTCTCTAGTTGCAGTGAGCGGGGGCTGTTCTTCGTTGCGGTGTGCGGGCTCTAGGTGCAGTGGCTTCAGTAGTTGTGGCACCTGGGCTTAGTAGTTGTGGCTCACAGGACTGATATCCTTATTAGAAGAGAAGGTCAGGACACAGACACGCGCAGAGGGACAAGCCTGTGAGGACACAGAGAGAAGATGGCCATCTACACGCCGAGGAGAGAGGCCTCGGGGGGACTCGGCCCTGTCCACACCTGGATCTCGGATTCCAGTCTCCAGGACTGGAGACAGTGAATGTCTGCTGTTTAAGCTGCCCGGGCCGTGGACTTTTGTTACGGCCTCAGGAGACTTGCACAAGTGTGGAGCTGTCTTGGGGCTTGGGTCGGTGCACTTCTTACGTGGGAGCTGGCTTCCAAGAGGTGGATTGTTCCAAAAAGTGAAGTTGGGAGCCACAGCTCTCTGAAGTTTCATGGCTTCATTTCTGCCATATTCTAGTGGTCAAAACTTGCCACTGGTCCAGCCCAGATTCAAGGAGATGGAAATAAGGCTCTACCTCTCCATGGAAGGAGTTTGCAGAGTTTGTGGCCACCTTGAATCCACTGCACTCTACCCACCCTAATGTCTGTTTCATACAGCCTGGTAAGTGGGAGACGGCTGTAGGGTTGCAATGTAACCTCATCATCTCTGAAGTCAGCCAGTGGGTTTGATTCCTGCCACCGTCAGCCAACAGCTGTGTGACCTTGGGAAGCAGTTAAGTCTTGCTCTGCCTTTACTTCCATGGGATTCCGTAAGTTGGGGCAGTAATACCTGTCCCACTGGATTGTTGTCAGGATCAAAGAGACAACCCATGTAAGGCATATGGCCCTCGACTGGTGTTAGTGATGATCAGCATTGGCTACTCTGATGGGAGGAGATGCTTCTACTGCTGATACAGAATGAAGGAGCCGGACCTGACTTGGTTGTCCGTGCATTTCCCTGAGGGGTTAAGGATGATGTCAACGTTTGTTGGGGAGATGACTCAGCAGATGTGGACAGGATGGGGATCGGCCGTGCCAGCAGTTCTAGACCAGATGCTGCCAACAGGGAAGGTGGGAGAGATTGAGGAGGTCAAGTCTCCAGGTCTCAGGGGTGGCTAGGATACGGGGATTAGAAATGCCAAGGGGGAGGCCTTTACTTCTAACTGGGGCAAATGGTTGGGGTCAAGAACTATAGGGGTTCAGTAGAATTACCATATGATCCAGCAATTCCACTCCTGGGCATATATCTGGACAAAAGTCTAATTCAAAAAGATACATGCACCACTATGTTCACAGCAGCCCTATTCACAACAGCCAAGACATGGAAACAACCTAAATGTCCGTCGACAGAGGAATGGATAAAGAAGATGTGCTACGTATGTATAATGGAATACTACTCAGCCATAAAAAAGGACAAAATAATGCTGCTTGCAGCAACATGGATGTGACTAGAGATTATCATACTAAGTCAGAAAGAGAAAGACAAATACCATATTATATCACTTATATGTGGAATCTAAAATATGACACAGGTGAACCTATCTATGAAACAGAAAGAATCACAGACAGAGAACAGACGGGTGGTTGCCAATGTGTGGGGGGTTGGGGGAGGGATGGAGTGGGAGGTTAGGGTTAGCAGATGTCAGCTTTTATATATAGATTGGATAAACGACAGGGTCCTACTGTAGAGCTCAGGGAACTATATTCAATCTCCTGGGCTGAACCATAATGGAAAAGAATATAAAAAAGAATGTGTATATATGGATTACTGAATCACTTTGCTGTACAGCAGAAATTAACACAACATTCTAAATCAACTATACTTCAATTTAAAAAATGGAAAAAAAAAGACCCGTAGAGGGTTTGAGAGTTCCCCTTGTGAGTCATCCTGCCACAGTTTCATGTTGCTGGGTAGGATTTCACGAATCCCCTGGTCAGAGATGGAGATCCGTTTATTACTCATGTCAACAGTAAGAGGCAGACAGCAGCATTGTGTCCTGGTCCCCTGAGCCCAGATTCCCACCCAGTGATGCCAGAGGGCCCCTGGGCACTGCACATGCAGTGGGTTGCATGATGGGAAGGAAACATACTGGGCAGTGAGCATGCCCCCCACCTTGGGTCCTAAAGGAAAACACTGAATCTTCTGTCTGCATCAAATCGGGTCCCCCCAAGACATGGCGAAGTCCCAGCCCCCAGGACCTGTGATTATGACCTTCCTTGGAAGTTGGGTCTTTGCAAAGGAGCAAGATGAGGTCATTAGGCTGGGCCCTGACCCGGTGCCACTGGGGTACTTATAAAGGAGGGCATCTGGGTCCAGACACAGAGGGGAGATGTTGTGGAGACGCAGGGAAGAGATGACTGCCAACAAGCCAAGAGCACCTGAGTCTTCCTGGAAGCCGGGAGGAGGCCTGGCACAGGTGCCGGCTCCGAGTCCTCGGGGGAGCCTGCCCACACCTGGGTGTGGATGTCTGGCCTCCAGAACTGTGAGAGAGGACACCTCTGCTGCTTTAAGCCACCCGATGTGAGGTGCTTTGTCATGGCAGCCCCAGGGAATAAATACATCTTTAAGTCTGCTTGCTGTAGTCGGAAGCAGAGGGTCTCAGTGCCACTTCTCTTGGGATGTGCAGAGGGGCTGAGACCCCAGGAGGACCGTCTCCTAGCACACGGATAGTGCTGATACTTATGGACATGGGGAACCTGCAACGGGACCGGATTGGGAGGCACTGTTTCCTTTCGCCAGAAGGAGGGTTGTCTTGTGGGAGGAGAAGACCTCAGCCCTCTAGCAAGGCTGCAGAACCAGCATTAGTACCTGGAAGCTGCAGGGAAGCGGACTTTTTTTCCTCCACAGAGGAGGAAAACCTTCTTACCGCGCAGGCTTCCCCTCTAAGGGGGAGGGAGTGGCAGCTCAGGACCACCTGGCGGGGTTGCTGAAGTGTGGAGGTTGGACCACACGTGGGATGATCAACCCAGGCGGCATATCAGGACCCTTGGCGGTAGATTTCTTTCTAGAATACCAGCTCCTTCACCCTCACCCCACCAGATGCTCTGATTCAGCACATCTGAATCTGGTGGCCTGGGACCTGCACCTTGTAAGCTGCTCCCCAGGTGGGTCTGATGGGTCCAGGTCGCTGGGCAACCGCCCAGCTGTGGCTCTTCTTCTCACCAGTTCCGTTCGTTTGAAAGGCGTCTGAAGTTGCCTTCACCTAGAGCATCCCTGCAGGCCACCTCCCGTAGGTGTCTTGTCTGGACCCCTTTTCTTGAGTCCGCACAGCAGCTTCTAGTGCTTTCCTCCTGCCTGTGGCCACCCAGGTTCTCTCTGACACCCACAGCTCTTGTTTCGGCAGGTGCCCTGCGGGGCTGCCCCTCGGGTCTCAAAGGTCAGCACACAGAAGAATCACCTGAGGGCTAAGTGCTGGGGGGTGTGGCCTGGAAGCGTCGCTGTTAGGGAGCATCCCTCTCCCCTGCCCCGCCATCGCCGCTGCCTCCCTAGCCAGATGCTTCGGGGACCACGCTGAAAGACACAACTCGGTCTTCAGAGTAGCATTCTGAATGTTCGCTGACGTTTAGGCAAAAGTAGTATTCCGCCGGCAATGAACTTTCCCCTCAATTCTAAAATGCTTATGGATAAGCTCCTCCCTCTGTTTTCCGCACTTCCTTTCTAGAGCTTATTTTAGTTCTGCTGTAAAGTTTTTGCACTGCTCCCGTTGTATTACTACACTGTTATCTCTTCTCTCCTGTTTCCCATCTCTTTGTATTGTTGTTCTGATTCCTGGAAGATTCCCTCAGTTTTATCCCCCTGGCCTTCTGTGATCGGTCGTATAATGTGCCTGGAGTCGGACAGTCTTCAGCTGTTTACGTGTAAGATGGACCGTTGGCAACATGGTAGGCAGGGTTAGGATGGCAGGCTGCCGGGCGTCCCGCAGGGGAGCAAAGGGTGTGTGGGGGGGTGTTGGCCGTTTCCCTGGGGAATCCCGACGGCCGGAAATGAAGCTCTTAGCTCGGGTTCTTCACGTCTCCTCAGAGATGGAGTCCTGGGATCCCAGTGAGGGGAAGGGGCCTGGTGGGGGCAAAAGTTCCGCTGTTCCGTGTGTGGACTCCACTCAGTCCCCTCGCGACCTGTGTGGTCCCACCTCCCCACCTTCAGGGTCTCCCTCCAGAATGTCCACTTTCCCTCTTTCCTCCGATGGGGACAGGGACAGTCACCCGGCTGCCCTGCGGGAGGACTGGACCTGGGGATCCGACTGCTCCCCGGACAAACTTTGAACCAGTTTTCCCGCCTTCCACCCGAGGCAAGGAACCCGCAGGTCACTTCTGAGCCTTTCTGGAATCCCGAGCTGCCAGCTGGCTGCTGGTCTACCCTTGGAGGCAGCTGTGCTCACCAGACTCCTGCCATCTCTCCTGTGCTTTCCCAGCTGCTCCTTTTCTGCCTGTCCTGGTGTTCCTGTGTGCTAAAAATAAAATCCCTTTGCTGCCTTTTTCCGTGGGATTTCAAGAGGAAGCCGGGATGTGGCCATTCTTCCCCGTAGAAGTGGAAGTGTGCTTTGTAGCGAGAAATAACTGGGCGGTCCAGTGGGGGCTGTGCTGGGGGCTCTGCTGGCAGGAAGGAGGGGCTGTATGGGGCTCTGTCCTTGCCCCCGGATTTTTCTTTCTTTTTAAAAATTGTCTCCTTTTTTCAATTAAAGTATAGTTGATTTCCAATGTTGTGTTAATTGCTGCTTTATAGCAAAGTGATTCAGTTATACATATATAGACATTTTTTTTTTTTTGCGGTACACGGGCCTCTCCCTGTTGTGGCCTCTCCCGCTGCGGAGCACAGGCTCCGGACGCGCAGGCTCAGCGGCCATGGCTCACGGGCCCAGCCGCTCCGCGGCATGTGGGATCTTCCCGGACCGGGGCACGAACCCGTGTCCCCTGCATGGGCAGGCGGACTCTCAACCACTGCACCACCAGGGAAGCCCCTAGACATTCTTTTAACATTCTTTTCCATGATGGTTTATCACAGGACATTGAATATAGTTCCTTTGCTGTACAGTAGGACCATGTTGTTTATCCATCCTCTATATAATGGTTTGCCTCAGTTAACCCCAAAATCCCACTCCATCCCTCCCCCACCCCCCTCCCCCTTGGCAATCTGGAATTTGCCTGCAACGTCTACTTAAGTATCACAGATGGTATCTGGAGATGGTACCAACCCCGTTGGGTTGTGGTTCCAGCACTTTCTAGAGGCTTGAGCTCCTGGGCTGAAATTAATTTGATCCACGTTGGCGTGTAGGCATGCGCGGTGCGGTTTATTTACGTGGATTGACAGACTTCCTCAAATATGCCATGTGCAGGTGTTTTCCAGAGGCCTGTATCTATTTCAGTTAGGAACCGAATGTTGGTTTTGTTTGTTTTTCTGACTTGGACTTGAGCTGGCGGCTTGTTGTACGAAGCATTGTCAGACGGGCTTAAGGTAGGGAACTTGGTGTTTTCTTGCGTTTCTTCTGCTCCCACCCTGGCAGGAAATGCTATTTTTACTGCCCAGACCATAAATTAGTCAAGCTTGTCACCTCCTCCACATTTTTGGGTGGAAACTGCTTCCTCTGTTCTCTTTACTTCCATCCTGTACCTGTTGATCAGAAGTACCAGCAGGGGGGCTTCCCTGGTGGCGCAGTGGTTGGGAGTCTGCCTGCCAATGCAGGGGACACAGGTTCGTGCCCCGGTCCGGGAAGATCCCACGTGCCGCGGAGCAGCTGGGCCCGTGAGCCATGGCCGCTGAGCCTGCGCGTCCGGAGCCTGTGCTCTGCAACGGGGGAGGCCACAACAGTGAGACGCCTGCGTACTGCAAAAAAAAAAAAAAAAAAGAAGTACCGGGCCTCCCTGGTGGTGCAGTGGTTGAGAGTCCGCCTGCCGATGCAGGGGATACGGGTTCGTGCCCCGGTCTGGGAGGATCCCATATGCCGCGGAGCGGCTGGGCCCGTGAGCCATGGCCGCTGGGCCTGCGCATCCGGAGCCTGTGCTCCGCAACGGGAGAGGCCACAACAGTGAGAGGCCCACATACCACAAAAAGAAAAAAAAAAAAAAAAAAAAAAAAAAAGAAGTACCAGCAGGTAGCATCCGTTTAAATAAAGCAAAGCACGTCCCGTGCCCTGTGGCTTGGTGGGGAGGGGAAACGTGGTTGTGGGTACGTCTGGCAAAGGGATCCCCAGAGCTTATTGCTTCTGCATCACGTTTTTTTGCAAGTGCAAAAATGGAAATAATGACATTTGTCCCAGGAAAGTCAGCAAAGCCCCTGTCATTCCCACGTTGCAGGGGAAGCCCCGAGTTGCCGGGTCTGTAACTGGTAGCAAAGGTTGGTGACAACTTGAACTTTGGGACTGTCCTCCAGAGGCTGTCTCTTGTTTTTTGAAGTCTTCTCGCAGCAATGGGTTGTTGTATTGAGTGTGTGGGGCTTTCACAGCTTTTGTCAGATTTTCCCTGAAGCACATTGTAGTTTTGGTTGATATTGTACTTGGTATTGTCTTTAAATTTCAATTTCCAGTTGTTCCTTGCAACTTTGTTGAAACACAATGGGTCGTTTTATATTCATCTTGCATCCTCCCATCTTGCTTAAATCACTTCATAGTTCTAGTAGCTTTTTCTAGGATTCCAATCAATTTTCTGCATGGACATCGATGTTGTCTACAAATAAAGACAGTTTTGTTTCTTCCCTTCACATCAGGATGTGTTTTATTTATTTTTCTTGTTATTGAGCAGAAGCTGTGAAATTGGACATCCCTGTCTTGTCCCTGATCTTTGGGGGATTTTTTTTCAGTCCTTCACCATTAAGTATGATGCTTACTGGGGGCTTTGCAGAGACGCCCTTTATCAGGCTGAGAAAGTTTCCTTTCTAGCCCTAGTTTGCTGAGAGTTTTGTCATGAATCAGTGTTGGATTTTATCAAATGCTTTTTCTGCAGCTATTGAATTGATCGAATGGTTTTTATTTTTCGTTTGTTAATATGGTGAACTACATTGATTGATTTTCAAATGGTAAATCAACCTCGCATTCCTGAAATAAATCACCCTTGGTCATGAAGTGTTACATATTGTTGGCTTTGATTTCTTAAAGTTTTGCTTAGAATTTTTGCATCTGTGTTCGTGAAGGATATTGATCTGTTCTCTTTTCAGCATGAGGGTAATAATATTGGCCTCGTAGAAGAAGTTGGGAAACTTCCTCCTCTTCAATTTTCTGGAAAAATGTTTTTACTTCTCTAGCTTTCTTTTCATTAGCATTAACCTGGTATGTCTTTTCCTATCTTCTTACTTTTCACCTATTGTTGTCTTTATTTTTAATATTCATTTCTTATCGACAGCTTAGGGTTGGGTCATATTTAATGTGAAATGGTAATGGTTTGTTTTCAATTTGTCATTGTGCTATTTGTGTTTGCTTATCCCATCTGTTATTTATTCTCATCTTTCTGCCTTCATTTAGATTAATAGAAGAATCTTATGATTCCATTTTTTAAAAATAAATGTATTTATTTATTTTTTGGCTGCATTGGGTCTTTGTTGCTGCCGCACGGGCTTTCTCTAGCTGCAGCGAGCGGGGCCTACTCTTCGTTGCAATGCGTGGACTTCTCACTGTGGTGGCTTCTCTTGTTGTGGAGTATGGGCTCTAGGTGCACAGACTCAGTAGTTGTGGCATACGGGCTCAGCAGTTGTGGCACACGGGTTTAGTTGCTCCGCCGCATGTGGGATCTTCCCAGACCAGGGCTCGAACCCGTGTCCCCTGCATTGGCAGGTGGATTCTTAACCACTGTGCCACCAGGGAAGTCCCTTATGATTCCATTTTATCTCCTTTTTTGGCATATTAGCTATAACTGTATGTTTTATTATTTTAGTGGTTGCTTAGGGTTTCTCGCATACATCTTTACCTTTTTCCATCTCTCTTCTGTGATACCATTCCAGCTCATGTATAGTGTAAGAACCTTACCACAATGTACTACCTTTTCCCCTCTCAACTCTTGTGCTTTTGTTGTCATATATTTTTCTTCTACATATTTTATAAACTCCTCTCTCTTTCTCTCTCTCTGTTTGCTTGTTTAAACAGTCAGTTGTCTTTTAAAGAGGTTTACGTAAGAGAAACTGATGTATTTACCCATGGGATCGTCATTTCCAGTTGTCTCCATTCTCTTGTGTGTAACTTCTTTTTTATTCCTGGTATCATTTCCTTCTTTGTGAAGGTTCTCCTTTAACTTCTTTTGTAGGGAAGGCTTTCTGGTCATGAGTCCTTTCAGCTTTTATATGTCTGAAAAGTCTTCATTTTGTCTTCATTTTTTGAAGGATGTTTTCCCTGGTTATGTAATTCTCATTTGCCTTTCTTTGGGTCAGTACTTTAAAGACGTTGCTCCAGTGTCCACTCACTTGCATTGTTTTCAGCCAGAAATCTGCTGTAATTCTTTTTTTTTTTTATTAGTTTCTGCTTTATAGCAAAGTGAATCAGTCATACATATACATCTGTTCCCACATCCCTTCCCTCATGCATCTCCCTCCCTCCCACCCTCCCCATCCCACCAGGCGGTCACAAAGCACCGAGCTGATCTCCCTGTGCTCTGCGGCTGCTTCCCACTATCTATCTACCTTACGTTTGGTAGTGTATACATGTCCATGCCTCTCTAAAAAATGTAAATTAAAATAAATTTAAACATTAAACTTTTTTCACAGGGTTTTGAAAACAATAGCTACAAAAATATTTCTAATTATCCATTAGAAGGCAAATACTAAAATGCACATCATAATTTCAAATCACGATATTTAAAGACATTCACATTCAGTTTTCTGAAAATTTAATCTCATTGAATATTTTTATGAACATTAATTGAGTCACAGTTCTTCCACTCAGATGTCTATGCAGAGAATCTGTATCTCATTCCACATGTTATGTCTAGATTTATGTAGATACACATTTCAGAGTCACATGGATTCTTTAATATTGTCAAGTGTTCCTCAGATGCCACCTGCCACTACTGTGAATGTTGAGTCCCTCTAGGATGGGAATTGGAAAGTAAGTAAGGATACACACGCCTCTAGTAGATCTAAGGATGCTGCATCACGGTGCACCCGCTGCTTTCATGCTTTCTGGAAAGACGTGCCTTGTTGGCCAGTCTCTTACCTAAGCACTTTGCCTGCTCACATTCTCTGCAAGCTCAGATGTCCTGTCCGTTAGTCCGTCCATCTGTGCAGCGCTGGAAGGTGTGGAAGAGTCATCCTTCAGTGGAGGTCAGCAGAGGGCAAAGGGGAGATGGTTTCCTGCCAGGGGTCACAGAGATGCTCCGTGAACTTGGCCTGGGCTGGGTCCTGAGAACTGGGAGAGTGGATTGTTGGGTCAGCCAGTGGAAGGCATTCTGGGGGGCTGCTCAAGGATGAGGGGTCTCTGCTCCCAGGAGAAAGCTAGATGACAGCGTTAGGGGCACCCTCGTTTCTCAACACTGGCTGAGCGTCTGTACCACCTGGGGGGCCACTGAAGGTGAGCAACTCCTGGATCCCAGGACAGCCTGTATCTCAGGTGGGTCTGGGAACCCCCAGGACAGGCTGAGTGTAGGGGTTCCGAGGAGGGAGCTCTGTGGGCTGGGTGATCTCACTGTGGGGTTCAACCAGGCTACACACAGGTGAGTCAGAACCAACTTCTGGGCTTGGCATTTGGACCTCATTCTCCTGCAGGGGGACGTGGTAGGTCTGTGGGCTGTTGGACGGATGTGCTGACCTGGGGTGCGTCCCCCATAGAGACTGCAAGAGCTTCTCGAGCTGGGAGGGTAGCTTGGTGGTTTTAAACTCCCAGAGGAGAAAGGTATTTCCTTAAGGTCCTTTCTTGGGAAAACGAGATGAAAGTTGAAACCATGCTTGCAGAGGAGAGCAGGTTCCCACAGCCGTTGAGATGACAGGAATTAAAGAAAACCCGTCCTCAGCTTAAACTCTGTTATTATGGGTGATGGCAGGACCAGGGAGGGTAGCGGCTGCCCCACCCAAGGTGCAGCCAGGGCCGTCCCCAAACAGGTGGCCACAGAGCTTCCTGCAGGGTCAGGGACTTAGCGCCCAGACAGAGCACCTACCCAGGCAGCACCTGATGCCTGGGAGCAGCACAGAAAGCTGTTGGGAGACCCCATGCTCCATCTGAAAAATTTAAAGCCTTTTTGTAACAGACTCGTCTCAGTTTTAAGATCTCAGGGACATTTCGTGTCCGCCGGACGTCTCAAGTCTGTAATCTTGTTTGACGCACCCAGTTTCCAGACTCAAGACCTTGACTTCGCTGCTGCTGGTAAACCATAGTTCAGAAGGGGCGTCAGCCAACACTGTCAGCCAGCCAGACACTGCTGACATCCAAAGGTGGGGATGGGTAATATCAAAAGGACACAAGCCCCTTGCCCTCACCACTGTGACCTGGATTCTGAGAGCTCGCATGCCCTTGGGGGTATTTTCTCCGGGCTGTGAGACCTCCCAGGGGTGCCCCAGGGTGCAGCTGCAGTCCCACAGGTGCCCAGCAGGAGGAGGGAAGGGGGAGGCGCCCTGGCCGGGACCCCACATCCTCACCTCTCACCCGCTTCACAGCCTGGTGGCCGGAACTCACCAGGGGGGCCCACACCAACTGCGGGAGCCTGAGGGGCGCAGGGCACCCCAGTATCTGGAGAGCAGCAGCCACCTGGGCCACAGGGGCGTAGTTTGATGTTACCTTTTGTTTTCGATCCTGAGACAAGTTCGTCAGAACTGGGCGAACTAGATGGGATTAGAGATCTTTGTCCTTTGCAGGCCTCTCTGGTCCAAGAGCAACTGCCCGGGAGGCTGGCCTGAGGCAGGAATGGTCTAGGAGTTCAACAGTACATTGCTTATCGGAGCGGGGACACGGGACACGGGGCACGGGAGCCCTCCCTTCTGTCAGCTCCAGTTGCTCTCAGCCTACGAGCGCTGCGAAGTGAAAATCTGTCTCCTAAAAATATACGTGTTTTAATAAATGTCGATTATACACAGTTTATATGTTGATATAGGTCAATAATGTTTTCATAATATATTTAATAACATATATTTTAAATATATATGTATCTTTTAATACGTAATAATGCTATTTATAAATAACATATTTATATAATATACTTTTCTATAAATATATTTAGTATGTTTTATACATTTTAAGAGGATGTATTATATATACTTAGCATTCTGCCTTCTGTCCTTCAGCTTTCCTGCTGAAGAAGAGTGTGCTTGGTGCCCCAGGACGGAAGTGATAAGACCGTTACAGGCAGATCCTGCGTCGTAGTCCTTTAATTTTTTAAAGTTTTTATTTATTTATTTATTTATTTTTGCGGTACGCGGGCCTCTCACTGTCGTGGCCTCTCTCGTTGCGGAGCACAGGCTCCGGACGTGCAGGCTCAGCGGCCATGGCTCACGGGCCCAGCCGCTCCGCGGCATATGGGATCCTCCCGGACCGGGGCACGAACCCGTGTCCCCTGCATCGGCAGGTGGACTCTCAACCACTGCACCATCAGGGAAGCACCCATATTGGGAGTCCGCCTGCCGGTGCAGGGGACACGGGTTCGTGCCCCGGTCTGGGAGGATCCCACATGCCGCGGAGCGGCTGGGCCCGTGAGCCATGGCCGCTGAGCCTGCGCATCCGGAGCCTGTGCTCCGCAACGGGAGAGGCCACGACAGTGAGAGGCCCGCGTACCAAAAAAAAAAAAGAAAAAAAGAAACATTATAAACATAGAAAGGTAGAAAAACCTAATAACCATTCTATACCCACCATCAGAATGAAACATTCTAAGATTTTGCCATATTTTCTTCCATTTTATTTCACTTAACTTTTTAAAGAAAAATCTTGAGATGACTCACACTTGGCTCCCGTGAGTTTTCCCTCCTGGGTGTGAACTGCTGTTCTGATTTTTGGTTATATATGTATATATATCAATAGGGCCATAGCCATCTATATAATTAGTTTATGTATGAAAACTTTATATCGGTGGGGTCTGTTCTGCGACGAGTTGATTTCCCCCTTCACTGTTCCATGTCAATACATGTCACCTGAATCGGTTTGTCCCGGCTGCTCTGTAATTACTCCTGATGTAGAGACAGCGTCCTCACTTTGTTTCCTGGTGGCATGGGCGCCGTTGCCCATCAGTTCCCTAGTAACTCACCAAGTGTCCCCGAGGGTGGGCAACACTCCTTTCTCGGCCCCGGGGAGCGCACAGCCAGATGCAGAGGTCATCCCTCAGGAAGTATGTGGTCCGTTCAAGAATGGGGATGCACACACGGTGTGCAAAGAAGGGAAGGATGGTGTATGTCATTCGTGAGCAAGCGAGGGATGTTGGGGAATAAATGCTGGCGCCGGGGGCGTGGCTGGTGAGTGCAGGGGAAGCGGTCACGGCCTTGCTTCTGTAAACAAGGGGTTCACGCAAGTTCGTGGTGATTTGTTACAGGGGGCACGAGAGGCTCATACACCTTCGTGTTAGGGTTGCAACCCAACTGCAGGCAAACTTCTCCCAGTCACGAGCGAGCCTTGGAAGTGTGCGAACTCCAAAGAGCAGGGGCATCTCTCCTGCAAGGAGTGGCCGTTCCAGGGGCTGGGGACCTCAGTGCCACCCACTGTGTCACTGAGGTTGAGGACGCTGCCCTGCAGGTGCCGAGGCTGTGAAGACACTGCTTCCTGCCTGTAAAACAGAAAACTCCTTGAAGAAGTCTGTCTGGGGATTTCGCTTTCAATTTTGGAGAAGCTGGTCTCTACTGGAAGCAGATGTTCTGGGGACACGCATATGCCAGAGGCCCAGGGGCCCAGAGATGAAGGTGTGTGGTGGGCCATGCCTTTCAGGCCCATGCAGGGGCCGACCTGGCTGGGCGGGTCCCTTCCTCGGGCCCCTGTGGGTGAAGCTGCATGGGTTTGAGTGGTCTGGGCTGCCCAAGCCTGTTTGCCCGTAGGCTCTATAATATTTTGCACTTGACTCTGAAGAAGGTGAGTGTCTCAGCTTGGGCCACCATCACAAAGTGGTGGCCACAAGTGGGCTACACGACGGGCTGTACGTATCCCAGAGCTGGAGGCAGGATGCCCAGCGTCAAGGTGCCGGCTGATATGGTTCCTGTTGAGGGCTCGCTTCCTTCCTGTAGGCGGCCACCTTCTCCTTGTGGCCTCACGTGGCAGAGAGAGAGGGGGACGCAGGGGGCGGGGGACTCGGGTGTCTCTTCCTCTTCTTAGGACACCAGCCCTATCTGATTAGGCTCAGCCCTTATGACCTCATTTCACCTTAAGGACCTCCCTATGGGCCTCTCTCCAAATACAGTAACATTGGGGGTTAGGGCTTCAGCATATGAAGTTCAGGGACACACTGCAGTCCCTAGCAGTGAGGCTTTAGGGGCTGCATTCGGGGCGCGATGGCAGAGCCTCCCAGGGCCCCTCCCCACGGGGCCTGCACTTCGCTGTGTCCCGTGTCCATGGTTTTCCTCTGTTGTTCAGCCCTTCCGACGTCCTTGCCCGTGTGCATCTGAGTCCTGTGCTTTGTGCTCTTTGGGAGCTTCTCCTGCGTCCTTGACACGAGTCCTTCCGAAGTTGCAGAGCTTTCAGGTGCCTGTTCTCTGTGTCTGATGGAAGTTTTAACGTTCATGTTACTGAATGTGTCAGTCTCTCCCTTTAGGCCTTGTATTTGGTGCTTTCTTGAAAGAAAGGCTTTTCCCCTCTGATTTATTCGACAAATAATCATTTCACATATTTGTGGTAGGTTGAGTCACGGCCCCCAAAGATATCCAGGCTATAATCCCCATGAATGGGACCTTATATGGCAAAGGGGGCTTTGTGGATGTGATGAAGGTCAGGATCTTGGGATGAGGAGGTTGTTTTGGACGATTTGGGTTGGCCCTGAATGTAATCTCGGGGTCCCCATTAGAGGAAGGCAGAGGGGGTCTGACACAGATGCACTGAAGGGAGAAGGCGGGGTGACTGTCTGGGGGAGTAGGGGTCACCCTACAATCTGAGGAGGGCAAGGAAACGGAGTCTTTCCTGGAATCTCTAGAAGGAATCAGCCCTGACCACACCTTGGCATTAGCCCCGTGTGGCTCATTTAGGATTTCTGCCTCCAAAGCTGAGAAAGAATACCTTTCTGTTGTTTTATCCCAGTAAGTCTGTGCTCATTTGTTGCAGCAGTACTAAAACAGTGTCTGTGGAGCATCCCAAACTCCTTGAGTAAGAGATCTTCTATTACAGTGTCATTTCGTATTTTTTTCTTCTAGACGTTTATAGTTTTGCTTTTCACAGTGAAGTCTTGAGCGCATGTGGTGTTGGTTTGCGTGTACGGAGCGGGGTGGGCTCTGTTTCTTACACTTTCTACATGAATACCGCACGATGTCAGCATCACATATTTACTGGTTCTTTTCCCTCCGACGCATGGACACACATTGGATACCCGCATTTACAAGGCCTGTTCCGAGCTCCCTTGTTTTTCCATTGATCTCTGTGTCTGTCTTTGTAGCAAGGTCATCCTGACCTCACATAATAACTGCTTAGGAAGGCTTGGCAAATGATCGAGTGATTCCCCTCTTGGTTTCCAAAGTTGTCCTGGTTATTTTGGGCTCTTTCCCCTCTTCCGCAAACTTTACTATCAGAATGTTAAGTTCTGTGAACAATGCTACCAGGTTTTCTGTTGGACGTTACAGCAAATCTGTATATTGTGGAGAACCTTTATCTCTAAAATATTAAACCCTATAGCACCTGTGATGATGGTGAATCTCTCCATTCATCTGGGTCTTCCTTCATTTCTTTCTTTTTTTGTTCTAAATGGTGTCCTATTAATTTTCTCGGTAAAGGTCTAGCACAGGTTGTTTTAGATATTTTTTCTTAGATATCTTTGGCTATTGTTGGGACTACGATAGTATTTTTTTAAAATTTAATTTAATTAATTTATTTTTGGCTGCGTTGGGTCTTTGTTGCTGTGCGTAGGCTTTCTCTAGTTGTGGCGAGCGGGGGCTACTCTTCGTTGTGGTGTGCGGGCTTTTTATTGCGGTGGCTTCTCTTGTTGCGGAGCATGGCCTCTAGGCGCGTGGACTTCAGTAGTTGTGGCACACGGGCTCAGTAGTTGTGGCTCATGGGCTCAGTTGCTCCGTGGCATGTGAGATCTTCCCGGACCAGGGCTTGAACCCGTGTCCCCGGCCTTAGCAGGCGGATCCCAACCACTGCGCCACCAGGAAAGCCCCCATAGTATTTTTTTAATGTTTTTTAATTGTCTATTGCAAATGTAACAGAATTCAGTTAACTTTTGTATATTAATTTCTTATCTGATATTTGCTGCACTTTTTCACTGGTTTAAATAATTTATTACTAGATCCTCTTGGCTTTTCCACACAGAGGAGCATAATATCTGAAAAGTAATTATTTTCCCCCATCCTTTTAATCCTGAAACAATGTATTCACTTATCTGTTGGCTTGTTTTTCGATTATATTGATGTTTGTTACAGGATTGGGGGAGATGCACTGTTCCAGTTAAGAAAGTGCTCTTTTAGTTTTCGTGTTCTAAGAGTTTGGGTCCTGACTGAGTGTGTTTCATTTCCTAGTCCCCTGGCATCCACATTGGGGCTGTCAGGGTCTGGGCCTCTGGTCCCTGAGGACACAAGGACTGTTGAACACAGCTTGGGTTTGACAGGCGCTGGGAGAGACCGCCTCCCAGGAGAGGAAATCGTGACTTCTTGGCCCTCATTTCAGCATCCCTCCAGGGAGCCTTTTTCTTTGGGTGAATTGATTCTTGATTTCTGCAAAAATGTTAGACGAGTGAGCCACTCGTGTTGTGAAGAGGTTAGGAACTGGGTGCACACTGGTTGGTCAGAATCTCTTAATTTATGCTGGAAGAAAACGGAAATGTGGGCCTATGATAAAAACAGGACTTCTTTAGAATTGTGTGGCCCCGTTTACCTTAGAGGCTCAGACAGGAGCCCCCTGTGGCCCGATGGGAAACCCAGCCTGGCTCTCTCCAGGACTGGGGGAGGCGGAGACCAAGGCCATCTTGAGTCCGGACAAGGAAGCAGTGGGGACCACACTCCTGTTGCCTGGAGAGCGCACACTCCCGAGGGAACTCTGCAGCATGGAAGGGAAGTGGGTTCAGCTCGTGAATGCTCCAAATCCCAGCATTTCTGTTAATCTACCCAGAACCCTTCTCAATACTCCCGTGTCCACGTAGAGCATACCACGAAGGCATGTGACCCTTCCTCTTAGAGTCAGCGATCTTCAGTGGAGATATCATTTTAATTCAGGCAACTCCTTTTCTGACTCGGGGATACTGATTTTGGCTGAAGGAGAAGGTACTGAGTAGCCATAAGCCTGGAGCCCTTTTCTTCTGAGTAGAGGAATATTTCAGATTTCCTGCCATGTGTGTCTTTATGCAGTAAGTACCTAGGGCGGCTGTGCTCGGTAGGGAACTGGCCTCTGGGGGACGTGCCCTGGAGGCGTGGGACACGGCGGGAGATGACATTTGTCCTCTCCAGGGGAAAGCGTTTTTCGGGGGCAGGTGCTTTTGGGAAATGCAGCATTTGCCACTCTCTGAGACGACCACTCTGATAAATTCTGCAGTAAAGTGATTGGTGCATTTTTGTTTAATCTAGTTATGTTTCCCAAACTTCTTTGACCAGGGGTGGATTGGAGTGTATGTGATGGAATGGTTCTCAGAACAGTAGCTGGGAATCATTGGGGGTTAACAGGGAGGTGTGGACAATGGGTATTCCCGGGAGAGAGCGAGGAGAGGGGAGGAGAGTCTGTATAGTTTCGGGAGTCGGGTTTGACCTGGGCTGGGGAGAGCCAGGCTTGAAGGAAAGACTCAGGGAACTTGGGTGTCTTTGAGATTCCAGTTGAATAAAAACCTCTGTTTTGCAAGAAAATCATCACACACACACACACACGCGAAATAAACCAGAGCTGACGGACCCTTTTCATTTTTAAGGTGATCTTCATATAGATGATTCTTGCAACTTTGACCTTGATAAGGTCAGCCTCGGCCATGGGTTTTTTGGTTTGTTTTTACTGCCAAAAACAAACTGTCTTCTGTCCCAGGTCAGGTTTCATGTTTTCTCTGTGTCTAGCTGCCTGTTCCTCACAGGTGTTAGGGGACTCATGAGACAGTTTAAGATTTTATGTTTTCTTGGAACGATTGCATGCTTTCCTGGAACACTTCGCAAGCAGAACATGGAGTCTTTGTTAAAATTGCTTTTACCACCGCTATTTTCTTTTTCCCTTATTAATAGGTACCCAGCAGGGCCAATGAAACAAACACATTCTAAGAGACATTGAACTTTATTGACTTGTGTTTGTAGAGCCTGGTATTTTCCCCGAGAGGTTAGTTATACTAGAAACGCCTGCTCGTGGGTGGTGAGTAACCTTCCCTCCTGTGTCCTGGTGCTGACTTTTCCTGGGGGAGCTGGTATCCAGACTGAGTTTTGGTCTTTCGGTTCCTCTCCTCGGAACCTCCACCCCCCCTCATGATGATGGGGTTAGAGAAGCCCCTCCATCTCCCACGGCATTGCCAGATGAAATGCAGGATGCCCAGTTTTGTGTGAATTTCAGATGGCTGATGTTTTAGTGTGAGTACGCCCCATGTGCTATTTAGGAAGTACTTAGCATAAAGCATATCCGTTGTTTATCCAAAATGTAAATGTCCCCCGGTGCCCTCTGTGTCACCTGCGATCCCACCCACAGTTAATAATTGTTTTCCCAGGTGTTTGCCTTTCACATGGATCAGGTGATCATGTTACCCAAGCCCGTTATTAAGGTCAAGACCTGCCTGCTGGGGCTTTTGGCCTGAACTCCTAGGACATCCCGGAAGGAAGCAGGTGCCGGTGATGCCTTTTCCCTTTCAGCCCCGTCCAGTGGGTGTTGGTGGCAGACACGTCCCTGTGTGACAATCACCCCTAAGGCGATGTGAGGGCCACGGTGGGGTCCTCATGGCCAAATGATGCCTGTGGTCGGCGGGGAAGCTGGGGACGCAGGACCCCTTCCCCTTGTTGTTGTCAGTTCTGTTCCCAGAGTCCCTTTGACTGTAGCCTGGCACAAACATCCTCAAACCACCACCATCACCGCTTTCACTTTTCTGGAAAGAAGACCCTGGGGTCTTTACTGTTTAGGCCTGCGTGTCCACGATGGGTCACCAACATGGGGTCTGCAGCGGCAACGTCACCCTGGAAAAACAACCAATTTCCAACATTTGTACATTCCAAGCTTTTGCCTCTCATCTGACCTGTCTCAAAACCACCTGCAGACCCGGAAATGTGGGCTGTTCACAGTCCTGCCCAGCAGCAGTGGCTGGAGGTTGAAGACGGCTGACGCCTGCAGACTCAGCATGTGGCTGAGCTCTGAGCTTCCGCCAGAACGTGGCACCTCCCTGAGGCCTGCTGCCCCCACTACTGCCCGGGGTTCAGCGAGTGTCCCCTGTGCCCCAGATGATGGAGGGACGGTGAGGATGGATGGAAATGCTGCATTAGCAAGAGGATGAGACAGAAAGTACGTCCGAGGGCTTTAGAGAAAATGGACGTGGTAGAGATGAATGATCGGGGCACAATTACTTTTAAAAAATTTCAAGCCATGGTAGCTGTTTCTGGAAGCCGGACCTGGAATGCACTTGAGGGAGGCAGACCAGGGCCTAGCAGGGATGGGCTGGGGCTGTGTCTGCTCTGATCGGGCTCTCCACGCGCCCGATTCTCGAAAGCTGGCACTGAGGCCCACATTGCCTGAAGATGATGAGCTTTCTGGGGTACCAGCTCATCCTGCATGGGAATGCTGCGCCAGAAACCCTCACCCTAAGCCCTAACCCAAACCTAACCCTTACCCCAACCCTAACCCTACCCCAACCCTAAACCCTACACCAAACTTAACCCTACCCCAACCCTAACCCCTACCCCAACCCTAACCCTACCCCAACCCAAGCCCCTACCCCACCCCAACCCTACACCAACCCCAACCCTAAACCTACCCTACCCCTACCCCAACGCTAACCCTACCCCAACCTCAAACCTACCCCAACCCCAACCCTAACCCTACCCCAATCCCAACCCTACCCCAACCCCAACCCTACCCCAACCCCAACCCTAACCCCTACCCCTACCCCAACGCTAACCCTACCCCAACCCTAACCCCTACACCAACCCCAACCCTACCCCTACCCCAACCCTAACCCCTACCCCTACCCCAACCCTACCCCTACCCCAACCTCAACCCTACCCCAACCCCAACCCCCACCCCAACCCTAACCCTACCCCAAACTCAACCCTACCCCAACCCCAACCCTAACCCCCACCCCAACCCTAACCCTACCCCAACCCTAACCCCTACCCCAACCCTAACCCTACCCCAAGCCTAACCCCTACCCCAACCCCAACCCTACCCCAACCCCAACCCTAAACCTAAACCTACCCCAACCCTAACCCTACCCCACCCGCAGACGCTCCTGCCCCTGCCCCTGCCCCTGCCCGGCCTCCCCCGGACCTGACCGTGGTCCCTCCTCATTTGGTACGGATCCCCACTTGTGATATGATGTCCCGTCCCATTATGTCTCTGCCTGTTTTCTGCTGGTCCCTGCTGGGTCCTGAAGCAGCACAGACACGGGGTCAGGAGGGGAAGAAGCAGTTCTTCCTGGGGTAGAAGCTACTCTGCACTAACTTCCACCCATCAGGACAGAAAGAAGCCACCGAACCCCGGAGGGACCAGACCCGACACCCGTGCCCGTCCCATCCACCACTGACGTGGCCCCTCACCCCCCAGGAGGAGGCTGGGCTCATCCCTCTGTGTCTCTCTGTGCTGATGCCTAGTGCTTCACAGTTACAGGCCAGGACTCGGCTCCAGGCGACCTGGAGCTCTGACTCATTGCATTCAGCTGGGGGGCGTCTAAAGATAATGTCGATATTGGGGCCTCACCCAGACCAATTGAATCAGACCTCCTGGCACCACTGTTTTTTTTTGTTTGTTTGTTTTTAAAGATCCAGGTAACTTCCCTGTGCAGCCAGGATGAAGAGCCCCTGTTCTAAAGGATACGCTTCATAGAAACCTGGAAACCTAGTTGGAAATAATTATGTATAACCAACTGTATAATACACAATTTACATTTATATTACATTATGATAATTACATACATATAATTATATGTAATATAATACTACACAATTATTTCTATATTATAATTGTAACTGTATTATATATTAGATAGTGTATATGTAGCATGTAATTATGCCAGGCACTTATTTTTTTCCTATATAAACGGTGAATAAGTGAATGCAGGAGTGAACGTGTTAGTAGAAGTTGCAGCCAGGCTGTCTGGGACCTTCCTTCCTAAGGTAGAACCGGGAGTATCCAGACCCTGCCCTTGGCCACAGCCCTCTCCGCCCTCACCACATTTTGCACTTGTATGGTTGGGAAAACATTAAGCTGAAATGACAAAGGCATTTGGCAGTGAATACAGGAATCCCCAAGTGCCCTGAAATTTTAATGCAGAACGACACTGGGGTGAATTTTGGAGATTTTAATTTAAGAAGTCAAATCTTCCTGGATGATTTGGATGATCTGCTGTTTGAGATGTTTAGCTGGGAGCCCCTCACGGGTGGTCTGAAGGCAGAAGACAGAGGAGAAGGTCAGTCTGGGGGATTGGGTGGATCAGTCGTCAGGTGCTCAGACTCATGGCCCGTGGGCCAGGGAGAGAGCCGGGCAGGAGGGACATCTGGCAGCATGGAGCCTCTTGGTTCCGGGAGGACCTGGGGTGGAGGGCGGGCTGGCCAGGGAGGTCGCCGCAGCTGGCTCCTGTCCCGAGCGCTGTGTGGCCACCCCCAGCAACGCCAGATTCTCCCGCTGGTCACAATGAGCCAGAAATCTGTGTTTTCATGTGAAACCTCTGGGTTAGGACACATTTTAAACTCTCTGTAGGCTGAACAGAGCAGCATCTGTGGGCCACACTATCCTGGCTCCTTGCCCAAGGATGGTCCAGATCCTCGTGGCTGTCAGGGACCCCCTGACCTAGTCATGGTCTTGCCTTTCCCTGGGTGAGGGTGCGTTTCTAAAGTGGCTCCTGCACTTTGCTGGGCTGTGTGTGTCTGGTCAGTTGCTGCAAATGTCCAGGGACCTGGTGGACGAGCAGAGAAACACTTCCCGGGGTGTTCACTGTCCTTCAACGAACTCTGGAAATAAATGGTGGGCATCAGCCTTCCCAAACTGGACACCGAGTTGGCAGTGGCCGAGCTTTGTCCTACCTGGGACTTTTCTGAGGCTCCCCCCAAAATGAAACAGTGCAGGGGCCATGCAGCCCAGCACCTGAGGCAGACGGGCAGGTGACCGTGTTCCTCCCTCTCCCCCGCTCCCTCCTGCTTTTCTCCCTCCTTCCTCCCTCCCCCATCCCCTCCTTCTGCTGTGAAATGTTTCCACCACAGTGAAAGGAAAGCACAGAGAATAACGTAGCAAACATCCATGTCCCCAGGTTTGTCGAAGTTTGGCGTTCTGTCCTGTTGGCTGGAACCGAACGTTACAAGTGGCGTCACGGGCCCTGTGAACCCCTTTCTGCCCCTCCCGACTTTAGGCCTTTGTGTTTCCCATCGGTGCCTCTGACCCGTCACGCACATCACACTCACAGTCAGTAGACAAGTCTGCATCTTTCCAGCCTTTGTGAACAAGGACGCCATGTCTGAATGGTCCTACAGACCGATTTCCTTTCTCAGGATTACATTTGGGGTCCTGCGTGTGTAGCTGGGGTTCAAACCTGCTCACAGCTGTGCAGTCCATGGGAAGAAGAGACCACGCCTTGGTCAGGCAGACCCCAAACGATTAGGGTGGCCTGTGAGCCGGGTCGCCCAGGACACCCTGGTTTTGCAGGGAACAGTCTTGGACATCTTTCCTGTGCACGTGACCTTGACCTTTGATCTCCTTTACCGAGTCACGCAGAAGTGCAACTGCTGGTTTGGCACGTTCGTTCCCCACCAGCACCCCCGGGTCGCACTGGCTCTTATCCGAACCTTTCTGGACCCCTGCCCATAGAGCTGGGGGTGTCCCAGTGGGCTGCCTGCTGCCCAGTTCTGTCCCGCGAACAGCCGTGGTCCAGGGTGGCAGTTGGCCTCCTGACCTGGGTCCTTGATGGGGAACTTTGCACTTTCATTGTGCTTGATGGTAAGGAAGCTGCCCTCCCAGCCTCCACGGGCTCTTGGGGACCCCCGAGCCTCCCCCGTCAGCCTGCCCACGACTTTGGGTTCTGCTGCACTCCTGGGCCTGGAGATTATCTCATTTCTGAGCCTGGCCCTGCGCACTGGGTCTATTTTTACACGATACCCATCGTTGCTGTGTTTGAAGCAGAGGGGGTTATTATAGCAGGAGCTCAGTACCCTTCTGACCTGAGGCCGGCATCTCTTCCATTCCTGCTGCTCTGTCCTCTAAGAAAAAGGGAGCCTTTTCTCTTACCTCGGAACGTTTCAAACTGCCCCACTGCCCCTTTGGTTAATCCCCGTAAGCTGTGGTCATGGCCACAGTGAGTTAGGGCTCCTTTTAAATGCTGGGTTTCCAAGCACCGGGGCAGACAGAGCTCACGGGGTCCCCACGGGGTCCCCACTGGGTCCTGGCGGCCTCGTGGCTCGAGCGCTGGACACGGGTCCCTCTGCCTGTGACCACGCCCACACACGTGGGAGCCTGCCTCACTCAGACGCCCCCGGCTTCTTTCTTCAATTTCCCCAAAGTCCGTTTTCCTTCTCCCCCTCCGTGTAGACACCAGCAGCCATGCCACGCAGCCCGACGTCCAGCGAGGACGAGATGGCCCAGAGCTTCTCCGACTCTTCGGAGGAGTCGGACTCGGACAGCTCCAGGGAAGAGACCATCTACGACACCATCCGGGCCACGGCGGAGAAGCCGGGCGGCGCCAGGACGGAGGAGAGCCAGGGCAACACGCTGGTGCTGCGTATCATCATCGAGGACCTGCAGCAGACGGTGAGCCTGTGCCCGGGTCAGCGCCAGGCGTGACCTGAACTCCAGATGCCTCTGGGCCCCTCTGCCCGGCCGGTCCGTGTGGCCCAGGCGTTGGGGTCCTGCCCCCTCCCCACCGAGCTCCCCGCCCCGCCTGCCTCCTCCTGGTGGTCCCGACCACCTCCCCCTCCGTCCTGTTTGTGCACTGCCAGCAGCACCTGCTGCGCGCAGGGACGGAGGCCAAGCCTCGGGGACACAGAGACCAGCCTTGCAGCGGCAACGCGCACAGTGGGCACCTTAGCAAGCGGGCTGCCGGCACTCAGGAGGGCCCTGCCGCTTCCCCTCCCACTCTGTGCCCCCCACTTCCTGGGGTGTGCAAGCTGTGTCCAGTGTGCCCTTCCCTGCACTGCCTGATGGCCATCTCCTAGCTGTCGCTGGAGGCCCAGGCCCGATGCTATTTGCAGCATCGCCCACGAGGAAGACCGTCGTTCTGGGGTGAACGTGCGTGAGGTACCTGGGGGTGCAGGAGAGGGGTCTTCCCGGCCGTGGTTCCATTTCAGCGGGGCCTCGCAAGATGGAGGAGGGTTTCCCTCTGGGGCGGGCATGGCAGGTGACAGGGACTCACGTGGAAGCCTGGAGGGGGGGCACCTGGCAGTGGGGTACAATGTGGCGGGGGACCCATTGGGCTGGGCCGGGCTGGACTGGAACCCCCCGAGGACACTGACCAGGGTCTGGCTACTGGGTACGGCGTCTGGGCCAACGGGGAGGCTGGGATGGGTCGGGGAACCCAGGAGGGGCTTTCTGGAGGCTGGTAGATCGCAGACCCACAGTCAGGCTGAGTGAGCGCCTCTGCCTGGGAATTCTTGTCTCTCGGATGTAGACAGCCTCTGGGGCGCTGTGGAAGGGGGTTCGGGTGTGCCACGTCCAGCCTTTGTACTTGAAGGCCCTGATGGGGAAGGGGCCGCGCTTGGGATCAGAGGGACTGTGGGGAGGCTCACCGCGCCACCACCTGGCCATTTGGTGCAGGTGCAGCATCACGTGGCCTCTGACCCAGGACCTCATCTCCTGGTGCCCTGGGAGTCTGATGAGTAGGTTTGGTGCCTCGGGGGCTGGGTCTCTGCTCTCCCAGGAGACCTCTGCTCGTGGTCTCCCCCGGCCCTGCTCTCTGGGGAGGGGCCCTACGTGGGCCGAGGGTGCTGTGCTGCTGACACCAGTCATCTGAGAGCGAGGTCAGACAGCCCTACCTTCTAGGGAGAGCTCAGGGTGACCTGAACCCCAGAATGAATCCAGCAATGTGGCTGTCCTGGCGTTCAGCTCTTCCTTTTTTTTTTTTAAGATTTTAATTTTTTTTGATGTGGACCATTTTTTTTTAAGTCTTTATTGAATTTGTTACAATATTGCTTGTGTTCTATGTTTTGGTTTTTTGGCCCAGAGGCATGTGAGTTCCTAGCTCCCTGACCAGGGATCGAACCCGCATCCCCCTGCATTGGAAGGTCCCAACCCCTGGGCCTCCAGGGAAGTCCCAGCTCTTCTTCCTTCCATGTCATTTAACACCTCCTATAAAAGTTAACAAGATTATTATAAAAACTTCGTCATATGGAAAAGCACAGATGCCAGTGCCAGAAGTGGTTGTCAGTAACATTTAATGAGTATTTCAGACGTGTCTCTCCAAAGGGTTACAGGTAACGGGTGGCCGTGTACGGATAGAAATACGTGGGTGAGGCTCAAAGTACACACAGTTAATAAATCAACATCATTATGATGATTTCATTTGACTCTAAAAGGAGAAAAACTCAGTGAAGGAAATGCTAAACTTTAGTTATTTTATTTAATTTATTTTTTTGCCATAAGGGAGACTGTTTCCAAATGAATCTGTAAACTTAAGAGAAACAATTACAAAACACTGGAAGGCTGAAATCTTTATTTGTTGTCATTTTTGATTACAGCTTTTTGCCTCCTTTTTTATTGCTGTAAGGAACATAGTGTTGTCTCCTTGTATTGTTTGGGGTGGATTAAGCTGATAGCTGTGATAAACAACCTCTAAATCTCAGGCACTTGACCCATAGATGCTTTATTTCTCAGTCCACTGGGGATTGGCAGGAATGAAGAGGTGGCGGTGGTAGTTCTGATCCATGCAGCCATTCAGGGACTCAGGCTCCTCCAGCTGGGTAGTGGGGACATGCCCTGGCCTCTGGAGTCCTCCCCCAGGTCTCCTGTATCTGGTCAGAGGATGAGGCAGGGAAAAGAGATAAATCGTGGACCACGTCTCTCCTCCCACCTTCTCTCACATCCTCCGCAGGCTGCACCTGACCCCAAGCACCTGACCACAGAGGAGGCTGAGGAATGTAGTTTAGCTCTGAACCTGGGAAGGAAAAGGTCACAGTGTGCGGAGAACAAGCAGCTGTTTGCACGTGCACACACATGCACACACACACACGTGTACATATGCGGCCTCTCCTCCCCACCCCCCGATTCTTGCTGGTGTAGAGCTCTGTGCACGTGGTCACTGTCCACCCCACGTAACGCGCATCCTGCTGCAGCCCTCAGAGCCCCGGCATCTCTCAGGGCCTCTTCCAGGGTCACTGCTCATTGCTGGATGGACAGTGGCCTTCTCGTCACAGCTCTTTATTTCATTTCACCTCTTAAGTGGATGGAGTTGACTGTCCAGGGTTTTTTCAGGAAGACGTCCTGGGGGCAGTGCTTCCTCAGTGAACGGCCCACTGGTCTCGTCACTGGCGGTCGGGATGCTCTTTGAAGTCACCTTGATCCAGGGAGTCCTGGGCCGTCGTCCGCAGGTGACACACAGGTGAAGATCCTGCGAGCCTCTGGTTGCATCTTCATCCACGGATCAGTATGCAGCCTTGTTGTAGGTGCGTTTCTGCGTGAAGAATGTTACTTAATACATAGAGTTGACTCATTTTTAACACCAAGCTCACGGCCAGCAGCCTGTAACTCACACCTGGGTGCAGCTCAGCTGACACGTGATTTCACCCTGAGGCACGTCACAGCCTTTTCACCCATGGACACCAGACCCCATTTCAGCATTGTGCCCAGGGACCGTTTTAAACAGCAAAATCAGCAACAGAAAGCACAGAAATGCAAAAACAGAACACTGAATAGACTAGGATAAGGACACTTGTTTACAAGATCACAGCTGACACAGAAGGCAGCAGGTCCTCTGTTCAAACTCAGCTGGGAACGGGCATGTCTGTGCTGTGCCTGTAAGTGGTCACAGAGGTGCCACAAGAATTGATTTGAGGTTCCCAGTAAATTTCAGCAAGTAGGCAAATTCCCAGATATGGAATCTGCAAATAACAAGCACCAACGATATGCTTGAAATTGTCGGCTTGCGTGTGGTTTTCCTGTGTGATCTTTGAGTCAGTTCCTGCCCCATATTGCCCCAGATTTGCAGGGATGTTGTTCCATAGTCCGCTTGTCCTGAACTTGCTTTGGACACACCTTGTCGGGGACTTGATGTTTTTCTTTACTGGATTCCTAAAGAATCAGTTTTAGTTACTAGACCAGGAAGCGTTTGGTGCTGGCCATTCTGATTTTCCTGGAAAAGCTTCTGATCTGCAGATGCTTCTTGCCCTCTGTTTCACAGATTTTTCCTTTTTTCTCCTCTCCTCTGGGGGAAGCGTTCTCTGTTTCAGAGAAAAAATTGCTCTTTTTTTAAATTGAAGTATAGTGGATTTACAGTGTTGTGTTAGTGTCATGTGTACAGCAAAGTGATTCAGTTATACATATGCATATATATCTATTCTTTTTCAAATTCTTTTCCATTATAGGTTATTACAAGATATTGAGTATAGTTCCCTGTGCTATATAGTAGGTCCTTGTTGTTTATGTATTTTATATGTAGTGATATGTATCTGTTAATTCCAAACTCCTAATTTATCTCTCCCCCCACCTTTCCCCTTTGGTAACCATGTTTGTTTTCTATGTCTGTGAGTCTATTTCTGTTTTGTATATAAGTTCGTTTGTATCTTTTTTTTATTCCACATATAAATGATATCATATGGTATTTGTCTTTCTCTGACTTACTTCGCTTAGTATGATAATCTCTAGGTCCATCCATGTTGCTGCAAATGACATTATTTCGTTCTCTTTTATGGCTGAGTAGTATTCCTGTGTGTGTGTGTGTGTGTGTGTGTGTGTGTGTATACCATATCTTCTTTATCCATTCATCTGTCAATGGACACTTGGGTTGCTTCCATGTCGTGACTATTGTAAATAGTGCTGCAATGAACATTGGGATACATGTCTCTTTTTGAATTATGGTTTTCTCAGCCTATATGCCCAGGAGTGGGATTGCTGGGTCATATGGTAGCTCTGTTTTTAGTTTTTTCAGGAACCTCCGTGCTGTTCTCCATAGTGGGGACACAATTGCTCTCATATGGGCTTTTCCTTCTCTGGTTCTGTCATCTTTTCTCTCATTGCTTTGATCACCTGGCGTTTTCCCTGTTGGTTCTTTCTTTACCGTATTTTCCGGTGCATCCATTCTGTTCTGTGCCTTCTGATTTATCACCGTCTTGTTATTTTGCCTTTCCATTTGTTTTCATAGCCCTGTGCTCGCTGTTTTTGAAGATCATTCTTTTGAGTTATTTGTTTGTAGAGTTGGTTTCATGGCTTATTATTTTCCTCCTTAGCAGGAAGTACTGAGACCTTTCTTCTTCCTAATCGGGGTGTATTTTCATCCAGAACAGACGAACCCGGTGTCTGATTTTTGCACGCCGTCCTTCTTCCGTTTCGCCGTTTCTTTCCCCGTAACGTCTCTGTTATTTCTTCACTGTTTCTCCCGACCTGTTCCTGTGGTTTTTCAGTGACTTGCTCTTCTTTGTTGTGGTCACGGGAGTGAGTGACCTGGGGGTCTGTCTCTTGGCTCTTTTAGACACTAAGGCCCAGAGGTGGGGAGTGTTGAGTCTTTTTAGGAGGTCCAGGCTCTTTCTTCTGAGATTTTTCTGGAGCAGGGAGCTGTCCCATTCTTGTGCATGGACACCCCCAGCCCTCGCACCCCCAGTTAGCAAGCAGCCCTTCTGGGGGGGGTCTCCTTTTGTCTCCCCAACCCTTGCCCAGTCAGAGGAGAGAAGAGAGAAGGGCCCCATATTCACGTCTGTCCAGGTTTGAGTATCTTGATGCGAAATGTCTGGATTTTTGTCCCTGCCAGAACCACTTCCGGGAATGAAGGTTGGGAGTTTTCCCCTGGAGGATTCAGTTTCTCTGGGGTGTACGAGAAGGATGTTTATGGCCTTAGTTGTGCCCATTTTCCACTTTGGGTGCTTTTGGGGGTGGCTTTCATTATTTGGGGTCACTGGGTTGGACCTGGCTTCACCTCTTCTTGGCCCCTGGGTGCTGCACTGCTCATCCAAAGACCCTCCCTGGTGGGGACCTGGGTGACCCCCGCCAGCCCGGCATGGACCTGTCCTCACCCTGCAGGGTTTAACCCTTTGAGCCCCTGAATTCTGTTACTGTTTATTGATGCTGGAGGGGTTCGGGGGACTGGAGAAGCACTCCCTTCAGATTTCAGACCCCAGACCTAAGATGCAAATGGGAAGGTGGAGGAAGGGGGGATGATGTGTCCCTTCCCCACTTGTCACCCCAGATGTGTTGCCCGTGTGCCCGGGGCCGGTACTGAAGGTCTCCGAGGCTGGGGCCCGGCCCCCCTGCAGGTGTGAAGTGAGCCTCGAAGGCTGGGCTCATAAATGTCTGTGACCTCGACGGCTGTCCCTGCTCAAAGCCTGTCTGTCTGGACAGTCCACCCCAGGGGGCACTTATCATCACAACAGGGAGAGAGGCCGTCTGCCAGCCTGGCTGCTGGGAGGCTCCGAGGGCGCCCAGGCCAGGGTGTGGGACGTCAGAGAAGGTTGTCACAGGCCGACTGACGGCGAGTGGCCCAGAAGCTACTCTGTCCTCAGGCCACAGGCTTTGGGGACCTGTCGGGAGTTGTTGATGGAGAAATACCTGTTCTGCAGGCCCAGAATTACCAAAATTCCTCCCGAAAGGAAGATCCTCCCAGGGATTTGGTCTCTACTCCCAGGAGCATAATTGTTTCCAGAACCTTCTAAGGCCCACCTCTCTTCTCTTCACTTTGTCCAACACAAACAAAGGCCCTGGAGCCTGAGACTAGCAATCCCACGGTATGAGCGCTCAGGACAGAGTGGCCGATCTTCCCGCCTGAAGACCCTTGCCAGGGTGAGTCCTAGAGCTGGGGGCTCGAGACGGGCCTGGACTCCTGCCCAGAGGATTCGCGGAGCTGCCAGGCGGGTTCATCAGCCCAGTGCCCGCTCACGGCTTCTCCAGAAGCTCCCGTGGCGGTCCCTCTTCTGCCCCAGGTGGAAGAGGTTCCCTCTGTAACCGAAAGTGGGGTGCAGCTGCTTGCTGCTCTAAAGCCAGTAAAGGGACAAGGTTGGTGGAAAGGAAAGTTTGCTTTATTTCAGAGGCTGGCAACCTGGGTGGGACACAGGGCAGATGTCCACAGGCCAGCTCCCCACCCCTGACAGTCAGTGGGCAAGAGCTTTTTTTTTTTTTTTTTTTTTGATGTTGAGGGTAGGAGTTTATTAATTAATTAATTAATTTTTGCTGTGTTGGGTCTTTGTTTCTGTGTGAGGGCTTTCTCTAGTTGTGGCAAGTGGGGGCCACTCTTCATCGCAGTGTACAGGCTTCTCACTATCGCGGACTCTCTTGTTGCGGAGCACAGGCTCCAGACGCGCAGGCTCAGTAGTTGTGGCTCACGGGCCTAGTTGCTCCGCGGCATGTGGGATCCTCCCAGACCAGGACTCGAACCCGTGTCCCCTACATTAGCAGGCAGACTCTCAACCACTGCGCCACCAGGGAAGCCCCAAGAGCTTTTATAGACGGAGCAAGAAACAGCACAGTCAGCTCTCATGGTCATCTTGACATTGGTCATGCAGTGGTCTGATCAGGTCATCTTGATGGTTTTAAGGACAGTTAATCTTCAGTTCCAGGGTCGGTTTGTTCCCATCTCCTTGAGACCAGTTCTCGGAATTGTGGCAGGTATGTCATGGCTACAGTCTGGTCATCGTGTAGTTAACTTCTTCTACCTGGTGGGGTTTCTGTATCTAAAATAGCTCAAAGGACATGGCTCAGAATATTATCTCTAGCCCTTGAGGAGGAACTAAAGGTCCTTGACTTTGCTTAATGACTAAACTGTTATTATTTGGTCTCGTTTGACTGTTTTCCTTTGTTTCTGCATTTTCTCACCTCTCTGATTAAACCTGTTGTTTGGCTAACGTTTTTTTCCCAGAGGAAAGGCGGGGCGGGGGGAAAGTCCATAGGGTCCTGCTCCGTTTCACCTCCCCAGGTGGGTTCTGGACCTGCCTCTCCTTCTGAGTGATTGCTGTTTCTGCATCTCAGTGGGACTGGAGTGTTGAACCTTGGATGGAGAGTCTCTGGCAGTGCTGATCCTCCTTCCAGGAAGTCTGCCCGGGGGCCACTGCACGCACTGATGAGCAGAGTCCCCGGTGGGTGGGTGGGTGGGTGTGCAGGCCACGTCGGGACGACAGGTGGGGTGGGCTCTGGAGCGTGGCAGGCGGGCCTTCCTTCTGCTTGCTGGAGCATTGCAGATGCACAAGGAGCTTACGGTGGGGTTGAGCTCTGGCACCTGTCGGTAAACTTGGCCTTTTAAGCAAGAGGCACGAGCCAAAATCAATAGAAACTATATAGCTCTTGTGCTATTTCTTTTTGGGAGCACAGCACATGGGGAGGTGGGGACAGAGCTGCCACCAGGACCTTCACAGTCCCCTTTCCAAGCCTCCCTGAATGTCACATCACAAGGACGGCGCAGAGGAAAACAGAAGGGGGGACAGTGACGAGCTTTCAGGATCCCCCTGGGTGTGTACAGCCTCCGCCCCCCACGCCCACCTCCACCCAGGGGTTGGCACCGAGTGGCTGCGGGGAAGCTGTCAGTCCACGTGTCTGTCCCCACGACCCGTCTGAGCCAGTTAACGGAGGTGCAGGAGCCTGGCCCACCTGGCAGAGGCTTCTGGAAAATGCCTTTTTGCTTTAATCAATGCTTCTTTCATTTATTAGATAACTGCGTCTTCGAGTTTATTTCATTGGGAAAAGAGCATCTCAGCTGCTCTCCTGACCCCTCAGCCACAATTTGTTTCTGTCCACCCGTTCCTCTCTCCCTCGAATTTCTCCCCGAGAGCAGCGGCCCGTAGCATCCCCAATCCCCGCCGCATCCTTCATCCCCACTGCATCCCTGCCTTGCTTGCCTCCCCCGCCCTGACCCCCACATCAGCTGATCGGAGTGCCCCCCTGATCCATCACTAGCCTCCAGTCGGGCTGTCAGGGCCGCTCGATCCAAGTGGCCTTGGGTCCTCCCGCTCATCACTGAGAATCAAAGCAGAACTCCAAGAGCACAGAGGGCTCACTGCGGCCTCCTTCAGGTTTTTAAATCCCCTTTATCCTGTTGCCACAGACAACATTCGTATTTGCTGTTGGTATCTGAGGCTTCCCTGGTTTTTGAATATGAGGAGGACTTTGCCTGTCCTGTCTGTTTTTGAGCCCATCTCCTCCTACAGTAGCTGAGAATCCAGCCCCGACGGCTGGCCTCTCATTCTGCAAGGACCAGAAGGTGGGCATGCATCGTGAGAGAAGGTTCTGGAAGGCCTGTGCAGGAGTGGCTTGTCACCTTGAGAAGCTCCGTCGGAGCACACGGCTGGGCGGGTGTTCAGTCCATCACTCTGGGCCCCTCAGGAGGTGAGAGTCTCCTTCCGGGAGTTAATTGCAGCCTCTGAATTCCACTCCCAGAAGGTTTGTCACTGACTGCCAAAGACGCATCTTTCCAGAGGGAATGTGGTTGGTTGTGTGGACCCTCTGCCACGTTCTCTGAACATCCAGGCACTGGGTGAACGGAGGGCGGGAGGCTTGGGCCGAGGAAGCGCAGGTTGGCCGAGCCTGGCCCCCGCAGCCTGGCCCTCCCGGGCTCCCTCCTGCCTGGGTTTGTCTCACATTCAGGCAGGATTCCTTTTCCTGGGATCCCTCCCCGGCTCCCTCATCCGTCCACCTCTACTCATGTCTCACGACAACCAAGCTCGGCAAGGCCTCCCTGACCCTCTGGCTGGCGGGAGGTCCTGTTACCACGTCTGTCCAACACCGTCCCAACCACGGTCACGGCTCCAGCTCGACCTCCCATCTGGGGCCTGGACCTCGTTTCTTCCTTGACATCTCCTCTGAAACCTCAGAGGCCCCTCGACTCACATGGTCCGGAGCAGATACCATGACCCTTTGCTTCTTCCCTCTGACCCCACAGCTGGCCCCGCTGGTTTCCCTCTCTTGGCCAGTGGTTACATTAAAAAACCCAGCTCTGGGCTTCCCTGGTGGCACAGTGGTTGAGAGTCCGCCTGCTGATGCAGGTGACACGGGTTCGTGCCCCGGTCCGGGAAGATCCCACATGCCGCGGAGCAGCTGGGCCCGTGAGCCATGGCCGCTGAGCCTGCGCGTCTGGAGCCTGTGCTCCGCAACGGGAGAGGCCACAACGGTGAGAGGCCTGTGTACTGCAAAAAAAAAAAAAAAAAAAAACCCAAAAAACCAAAAAAACCCAGCTCTACTGAGGTGTGATTTACAAGCCGTGAAGCTCACGCAGTTTAAGGGCCCCGTCCAGTGGTTTTCAGTAAGTCTGCTGAGTGGCCCGGCCACCTGAGTCTGGGCTCTTCCCATCACCACCTTGTGCCTGTTTGCAGTTCCTCCTCATCCCCACTTCTAGCCCCAACAACCACTAACCATATTCTGTCTCCATGGAGGCCCCCCTTCTGCACCACCCACGTGAACAGGTCACACGACGTGTGGCCTTCTTTCACCCAGCGCCATGGGAGTGAGGTTCATCCATGTCGGGGCATCCGTCCGTTCTTTCCTTTTTATCGCCGGGTAGCAGCCCATCGTGCGGTTGAATCCATTCCCCGGTTGGTGGCCAGTTGGGTTGTTCCCACTTTGGGCTGCGAACCTTCTCCGATTCTGTTGTCTGAGCCAGAGCCCAGGAGCTATCCCGAGCCTTCCATCGCCCCTCAACCAATCCACTCCCGAGTCCTGCCCTGTGACCTTCTGAATCCCTTTGCACCCGTGTCCCTCTCTCCCCACCCCAGCCCTGTCTCTGCCACCTTCCCCCTGGACCAGGGGAGCTGCAGACCCCTCTTTCCTCTCAGAAGTTTTGCACACAGTGCTGAAAGCAGGTGTTTTTAATGCGAACTCGGTTGCCTCTTTGTTGTAGACCACCCCCCGTCCAGGAGTCTTACTGTTCTTAGAATACGATCAAATGCACATACTTATTTACAAAACAGAAATAGAGTCACAGATGTAGAAAATAAACTTATGGTTACCAAGGGGAAAGGGGGGTGGAGGGATAAATTGGGAGATTGGGATTAATGTATACACACGACTATATATAAAATAGATAACCAACAAGGACCTACTTTGTAGCACAGGGAACTCTACCCAATACTCTGTAGTGACCTATATGGGAAAAGAATCTAAAGTTGTTCTTTATTTTTGGCTGCGTTGGATCTTTGTTGCTGCATGTGGGCTTTCTCTAGTTGCGGCGAGCAGGGGCTACTCTTCGTTGCAGTGCGTGGGCTTCTCATTGCGGTGGCTTCTCTTGTTGTGGAGCCCAGGCTCTAGGCACGCGAGCTTCAGTAGTTGCAGCACATGGGCTCATTAGCTTTGGCTCACGGGCTTAGTTGCTCCGCGGCATGTGGGATCCTTCCCCACCAGGGATCGAACCGTGTCCCCTGCATTGGCAGGTGGATTCTTAACCACTGTTCCACCAGGCAAGTCCTGGGAAAAGAATCTAAAGAAGAGTGGGTATATGTATACGTATAAGTGAATCACTTTGCTGTACACCTGGAACTAACACAACGTTGTAAATCAACTCTATGCCAGTAAAAATTAATTTAAAAAAGAGGATCAAATGCTAGACGTCTTATGAATTCATCTCAGCCCTTGCCTGCTGAGGTGACATCTGAGCTGAGCCCCAGGTGATGAGAGGTTGGCTTGTAAGGATCTTTGCCCAGAACATTCCGGGCAGAGGGTCGCAGGAGCAGCATGCCTGAGGTGGGAATGAACTTGGTTGGCAAGTCAGAGCAGTGGGGAAGGCCGAGGCCGCCAGCTGGGCGGGCGCACAGGGCGGAGGGCAGTGGGTACGGGCTGAGGCGAGGGGATGTGATTCCCCCTGAAGAACAGTGGGAGTTTTGGAAAGGTTTGGCACGGAGCCTGTGACCTCGTTTATATTTGAAAGGGGACCCTGGCTTCTTTTGGGGGAGGAGGGAAGGGAGCAGAAGCAGGTAGGAGGCTCCTGCAGGAATCCAGGGGGTAGGGGGTGTCGGAGGCTGGGGCTAGGGGTTGGGGGAGAAAGTGGAGACGGGGACAGGTTCCTGATGACAAAGTCGAGGTCATCAGAGCACATGGGCTCTTGCAGGGGATTGTGCTCTGGCCAAGGAAAGGGTCCTTAAGGGTGACTTGTATCAACACCCTGCCTGCGTCTTTGCAGTTTCTCAGCACAGGAACAAAAAAAGGCTCCTTTTCTTTTAAAGATTGAGATGTAATTCACATACCATACACTTTGTCCATTGAAAGTGTACAATTCAGTGGATATTTTTAAACATCTTTATTGGAGTATAACTGCTTTACAATGGTGTGTTAGTTTCTGCTTTATAACAAAGTGAATCAGTTATACATCTGTTCCCATATGTCTTCCCTCTTGCGTCTCCCTCCCTCCCACCCTCCCTATCCCAACCCTCTAGGTGCTCACAAAGCACCAAGCTGATCTCCCTGTGCTATGTGGCTGCTTCCCACTCAGAGTGAAGTAAGTCAGAAAGAGAAAAACAAATACCGTATGCTAACACATATATATGGAATCTAAGAGAAAAAAAAATTCAGTGGATTTTAGTAAATTCACAAATGAGGGTACCCACCACCACAGTCAACCTTAGAACATTTTCATCACCCCAAAAGGAAACCTCATACCTGTTAGCAGGGTGTCCCCATACCCCTCCCCCAGTCCCTGGCGACCACTGATCTGCTTCCTGTCTCGATGGATTTGCCTGTTCTGGACGTTCCATGTCAGTGGGATCAGGTGATGGTGTGGCCTGGGAGGCAGCTCATATTTATTCACTCTTGTTGTCAGCTTCTCCTGTTGGAGACAAGCCCATCCCCCTAGGTCTTCCCTTGAAAACAACGCTTATCCCATTGATGCCTTAAATGTCTCCATTAAATGGCCTCACGGGTCACCCAGTAGCCCAGGCAACGCAGAGGTGAGAGACTCTTGTATCAGAATATTCTTTCGTCTTTTGTGCTGCCATTTTGTTTTCAGATTTTCCTGTCCCAGATTTTCCTTCCTCGCCTGCTTGTTTGCTGACCACAAGGAAATGTGTTTGGGATTTTAGACTTGATTAGAAAATTAGTTGTACATGACCCTGACTTGAGTATATCTTCTGCCCTAAAAAAGTCATCAAAGAGGACTTGATGGGCAGAAGGTGCTAACGGTGATGATGTTCTTTGTTCAGGAACTTGGTTTATGGCGTGGAGTATGGCCCAGGGCCGATGCCAGTTCAGCCAGGGAAGCCCCCAAGAGGCCAGGGAACGCCTTAGGTTCCAGATTGGTGTATCTTTTTTTCATTTAGAGAAAATTTAAAATATAGGAAAAATACAAAGAATAATATCATACATACCAGCTTTATTGTTTATTATGTAGAATTGACAGTGGTTAACGTTTTGTCTTTTTTCAATCATAGGGTTAAAATGTTTCTGATAAAACCCTAGTCTCCCTCACCCTCCTGCCCAGGCCCCTCTGCTCAGAGGCAGACACTGCCATGATTCACTGTGAATTCCTCTTGTCCCTTTTCCTCTTTTTATATGTATCAGTGATCTCTATATACTGTTGTGTTGTTGTGTAAAAATGAATATATATATACCTGGGATCACACTGGGCATGTCATTTATAACTTACGTTTTCCACTTGATGTTATATTTTTAAGATTTGTCTTTATTTATTTTATGTATCCACTCATCCATCCATCCATCCATCTCCCCTTTTGGCATTACAGAAATATATGGTTTGGATCTTTGATCTTTACTTTCAGCAAGTCTGTTAATGTCGTCTGTAGCATATGCATATGGATCACTTTGGGGGGGTAAAAGCACGGAACGTTGTTATCTTGTGGTTTCATTAATTGCTTGGTAAAGCCAGAAAGAGCCCACCTCCCCACACCCTTTGACTCCCCTCTGCCTCCATTTTCTCTGTGATGTGGTGATAATCAGCCTCATTGTCCTTATTGTTTTTTGTTTTTTGGGGTTTTTTTTGGCCAAAACAAGGTAATCATTTAATTTTTTTAGTTAATTAATTAATTAATTTTAACATCATTATTAGAGTATAATTGCTTTACAATGGTGTGTCAGTTTCTGCTTTATAACAAAGTGAATCAGCTATACATAAACATATATCCCCATATCCCCTCCCTCTTGCGTCTCCCTCCCACCCTCCCTATCCCACCCCTCTAGGTGGTCACAAAGCACCGAGCTGATCTCCTTGTGCTATGCGGCTGCTTCCCACTAGCTATCTGTTTTACATTTGGTAGCATATGTATGTCCATGCCACTCTCTCACTTTGTCACAGCTTACCCTTCCCCCTCCCCATATCCTCAAGTCCATTCTCTAGTAGGTCGGCATCTTTATTCCCGTCTTGCCCCTAGGTCCTTCTGACCATTTTCTTTTCTTTTCTTTTTTTTACTTTTAGATTCCATATATATGTGTTAGCATACGGTATTTGTTTTTCTCTTTCTGACTTACTTCACTCTGTATGACAGACTCTAGGTCCATCCACCTCACTACAAATAACTCAGTTTCGTTCCTTTTTATGGCCGAGTAATATTCCATTGTATATATGTGCCACATCTTCTTTATCCATTCATCTGTTGATGGACACTTACATTGCTTCCATGTCCTGGCTATTGTAAATAGAGCTGCAGTGAATGTTGTGGTACATGACTCTTTTTGAATTATGGTTTTCTCAGGATATATGCCCAGTAGTGGGATTGCTGGGTCAGGGGAAAGCTCAAGGGCCCTCCTGTGAAAGGCCCGCAAGCAAGTCAGGCCCTGAATTTGTTGGTTACCATTCATGTCACGGGGCAGCTTGCTAAAGGCTGAGAGGAGCTTTATTTTCATATGTACCATCAAGAAGCGAAAAGCCTATTTAACCAGCCCCAGTGTTGTGTGTTGTAAGGATTCCATGCTGAGTCTTCCTGTTAGGTGTGAGGCTAACGCTCCATACATGAGCGTGATCAGGCCAGCTCACTCAGTCTCAGTAGCCCAAGCGATGCATGTCTGGCTTGGTGAGCTCTTCTGCTTAAGCTTACTGTCAAAACCCGCTTAAATCCTTTCAAGAAACTAATGCCTGGGTCTGGAATTAGTACACATTCTGTCAAAAGCTTTGTAAATCCCACAATGTGGTGAGAATATTGTGGTTTAAAGGTCACCCTCGGGAAGAGCAGAGCTCTCCTCCTTCCCTGATGTCCCGGGCTGATGAGAATGATCCAGAAAGTGGCAATAACGGGGCACGAGTCATCAGAATTTAATTCTCTGCATTAACGCCAAGGGTGAGGCTCTTTTCTAGCACCTTTGCTCTGTGGTTGCATTTCCGTGGCTCCTTCCCTCCCGGTCCTGACGGTTCTGCTCACAGTCCTCCTTTCTGGGTGGACAGACAGGAGCTCTTAATTCCACTTGGTCAGCACAGCCTCTGCCCCTGTGTGATGCGGCCGCCACCTCCCCTATCTCCCTTTCACTGCCTGGAATCCACTTCGTGGCCCCGCCTGGTGAACCCTCCCGATTTGCGGCTCCGTCCGGTGCAGTGGGACCAAGTTGAAACTCATCAGCCCTCTGGTCCATTCATTCCAGACCCGCCTCTGGCAGCTGTGTGACGTGGGGAGCAGTTCCTAGGGTCTACGGCGTTCCTCTTTGGGCTTGGGGCTGCTCACACCTCCTCCAGGAGAACATAAGGAGAAGAGGGTGCGTTTGACGTGCTTTCTTTGCTGGGCTGGCGGGTGCAGAGTGAGTGCTTTGTGTCTGCGGTCAGGACGATTTAATTCTCCCCTGCCTGTCCTTACCCACCTCCACTTACTGCTTCTAGGAGGACCTCTTTAGCCAGCATGATGTCCTCTGCTTTGCTCTGAGCCTGCCTGAAATCGTGTGGACCAACAGAGGAAAGTGAACTCACCTCCAGGGAGGGTGTTAATCTCTGACAGAGCCCAACTAGTGCCTCTCAGTGACTATGGCCTTGACAACTGCAGAGGACCACTAGCTGGCCCCTTAAAGGTCACCAGGATGCACGGTCCACCCACCACTTCACTAAAGCATCTGGGGCTGCTGTCAAGCTTTTATTCTTTGAAAAATGTTATTCCGATTGGAAAAACCCTAACCCTAACCCTAACCCTAATCCACAGCCACTTTGGCCTTTAGTGTTTAAACATTCAGAAGCACTAGTGTGGCTCCCGGCCTTCAGCTTCCTCGGGCCAGGCTGTTCTTCTCGGTCACAGTCACCCACCGTTTTCCCCGTTCCATATACATCCTTTCATGTGTTACCCGTGCCAGCATCTCCATGTTTTCCACCACACGTACAGCCTGGTGGGTCTTTGTCCACAGCAAAAAGCATTGTTTCATTTGGATGATTGCCTTCGGAAACCATCCCCTCACAGTTTGGGGGGGCAGAGGTTTGCAGGTATGCAGATGGCACGTGAACAGCTGTTAGAGGCCAGCCACCCCTCGATGCACCTTTAAATGACTCCTGGCAAGTTCTGTTTATTAAGGGTCTTTGAAATGCATCCCGAAAGAATTGAGTATGATGTGAAATGTGCTTCTTTTGCAATGAACGATGTGCTCAGAAGCTGGGATTTCTTTCAGAATATCTTGCATTCCTCCTGAATGCACTGGGGTCCGTGTTTCCGGCTCTGTATCCTGAACAGGTGAATGGGGGTGATGCAGGGGGCTCCCTCAGCACCAGGACCCCGAATGCTTTGTCAGGCCTCACCCTCATTCTTCTCGCCTTTTCTGGGAGGAAGTCAAGAGTGAGCTGGATTTAAGTCTCACCTGAGGACCCTGAGTGAGCAGATGTGGCGGAGGAGGCAATCTGAATAGATGGTGTAATTCAACCCGTGTTGTCGATACTTCCTCCCTTGGCCTCCAGACAGCTCACTGTAACAACAGACATTTTACACAGTGTAATATTTACCATTCCTCAAGCTTTGTCTAGACACGTCTTACCCTTCTGACATCTTACAAAACAACCATTGTCATCATTTCCATTTCGCAGGGCCCAGGACAGATTTGGAGAGCTATTTACTCTCTTACATAAAATTCTCTTGCTGTGTTTTTGTGAATCAAAACAGCCTTGTCCGACTTCTGCCTGCTTCTGCCCTGCGGGCCAGCCCCTCCGGTAGATACACGTGACCCCAAAGCACCAGGTTGTGTGACCCTCTGTGGATCCTGTGAGTTAGTTGGCCACACAGACATGGCCCAGTGTGGCCCTCTGTGTGTGGCAGAGGCTTGGCCGTGGTCACAGTGTGATGGGCTGCCTTGTGTCCCCATAAAATTCATATGTTAGAGTCCTGATGCCCAGCACCTCAGAAGGTGACTGTATTTGGAGAGGAGGATCTTTTAAGAGATGGATAAGGTAAAATGAGGTCACTGGGGTGGGGCCCTAATCCCATAAGACTGCTGTCCTTATAAGAAGAGGAGGTCAGGACACAGACACACACAGAGGGACGACCCCGTGAGGACACAGGGAGGAGACAGCCGTCTACATGCTGAGGAGAGAGGTCTCAGGAGGGACCAGCCCTGCCCACACCTGGATCTTGGATTCTAGACTCTAGACTGGAGACAGCACATGTCTGTTGTTTAAGCTCCCCAGCTGTGGTGTTTTGTTACAGTGGCCCAAGCTGACTCATACACACAGATCCAGGGTCTTACGTGGTTGACCCAGGCTGGGTGCCTGCCTCTCTCTGTCTCCAGGACCAGGGTGCCTCCCCTTGAGTCAAGATATTTCAGGTTTAGCCTCATGTCTTGCAGAATAGCTCCAGCTCACGTTGGCCATGTAGAATTTCTCTCACTCTCTTCATTGTAGATTTCAGTTTGACCATGAGCTCTACCAGCGGAAGGGCCAGAGTTTTCGTGCGGGTTGACCGCACGCCGACCGCAGCTCTGCTCACTTTGGTGGTGTGTCTCTCCTCTCAGGATTTTTGGATCGTTCAAGGAGCTGATGAGGTCTCCGTGCACTTGGTGCAAAGCGGGGCCCCAGAAATGGTAGCTCCCACCATCCTCGCCTGATCACGGATGGACCTTGCTTTACTGCTGGGTTCTGTTACCCAGGACAGTTCCATGTATGGAACTTTGTATTCAGTGCAGTTCACTTCCAGTGACATCCACTGAGCTGCATGGATATCAGGTATGGTTCTGCCAAGAAAAGGACGTAAACCCTGTCGTCATGCAGCAGCTCAGAGGGCCAGGGAGTGCTCTCGCCAGCTGAATGCCGGTGGTGCCAGGAGCCGGGAGAGGGAGAGGGTGGGGGATGTGAATGGGTGCATCTTGGAGGAGGAGCAGGACGTAGATGGTTACCTGGGCATGAATGTGCCTCCCTCTGGAGGACGCTGAAGCTGGCCTGCGGGCGTCCTCAGAGCTTCCTGGATGCCAGGCTGCCCTCCTGTCATCCAGGCTGATGCCGGTCACAACACCTTCTCTCTCTGTTAGAGTGTGCACGTCTCTGCCCCTCCCATTTCCAAACCACCCAGATCCCGTGTTGAGCGCTATGCTTGTCAGGATGTAAGCGAGAAGCACTCTGATGTGGGTCTTGGAGATGTCCTTACATCCTCTCGCAAGCGTTCTGTATCTTAAGCCACCCAGCTCAGCCAGACCCACTGGGTGGCTTTGAGATGGATCTGAATGTCTTGGCATTTAGGCCGTCGCAGCAGGAGATCAGTGAGTGACAGGTACTGACTCCTACCTGGGTGTCAGGAGACAAGGAGGAGGAATACATGCGTGTCCCACCTCCCAGGAGACAAGAAATGCAGGATGGAGAGGCTGTGACCTGCAGGCTGGACAGGAGGGGGCAAGGGGGCAGCCGGATTAGCTTGAATGGTCCGTGGGCTGTGGGTTCAACTTGGGGAGCTCAGCTGGGAGACCAGAGAGGGTGAGTCCCTGACCCTGTGGGAGGTGTGAGTGCAGTTTCAGCTGGTAGACGAGGTGGGGAGGGGACGGCCAGCTGGAAGCACAGGTGCACAGGTGCTGGAGGTTGGGGGCTCACGTGGCCTGGCTTTCCAGAGGACTGCCCGCGCATTGCTGGAGTGTGTGTGTGCGTGTGTGTGTTTGTCTGTGCATATGTGTGTGTCTGTGTATGTGTGTGTATATGTGTTCGCTGTGTGTATGTACAGGTATATATGTGTGTGTATTTGTGTGTCCTTACATGTTTGTGTACATGTGTTTGTGTGTGTATGTGTGTGTGTATGTTTTTATGTGCATGTGCGTGTGTGCCAGTGCACACGTGTGTGGGGTTGGGGCAGAGGTGGTACCGACAGGCCGGACGAGGGGAGTTATTGGCTGGAGAGGGGACCCTGGCGGCCACTCAGGGAATCAGGTTGTGTGGGCCTGAGGGGCACGGGGTGAGCTCAGTGCAGTAGCCGCTGGAGTGACCTGGTGAGAAAGGCTTGGGGCTGCTGGGCAGTGGAGGTAGGACAGATGAGGACTCACACACCCGAGGTCGTGGATTAATGCAGACCAATCCAGAAGCTGCGGGACAGGACGGAGTCAAGAGGTCCCCCTGGGTGTGTGGCATGGGAGGAGGGGCCGCCGCTGAGATTGAGAAGCGGGAGGGGGAGGGGCAGGGAGGGACGATGGGGGCATCTGTTTGGGGGTTGAGTTGTTAGGTTGGTGTCATCACTTAGCCCACAGTGGAGCCACTCATCTGTCAGCTGGTGTCCAGGTCCCTGTGTCTCCCTGCTCGGTGAACTCAGGTTCATGGTCAGCATCTTCCTTTGTGTCCAGGGTCCTGCCACCGGTCCACCACGGTCACCATTGCTGGCTGAGGAGCCTGTTCCAAGATTTGGTTAGTCTTGTGAATTCACACCAGAGTGAAAAACTTGGAAGTGCTTTGTTGTCCCTCGGCGGTTTTCTTTTGTCCATCCTCCCTGAAGCCCAGCTGTTAAGTGGAAGAAAGGGCACCACGTCCGTGGCGCTCCCTCCCCTGCTTTTTCTGGGAGACATGTCCGCGGCTAATCTCCACAGCACCACATGCCTTGAGACCTGTGACGTTGTCTATTTTTAAAAGTATCTCGGAGCGTAGCCTTTACTTCTTTGAAAAAAGTTATTTAGCATCTCCCAAATAGTGTCCCTTGCTATGGAGGTGAAACGGCTTCTCCCTTGTAACTGTCAACATTTAACATTGGGGCAAGTTGACAGGTAATTGGAAAATCTGAACAAAGGCAGTATCTCCCTGGTCCACAGAGGACCTGAACATAAGTAATCTCTTCCGTTTTCTCAGTGACTAGATGTCTGATATTTTATAATTTGTCCGCACTGAGGTGCCGCGTGCACAGAGAAGAAATGACGTGTCAGTTAAATAGTGAGGACTTCGGAGCCGGGTCGACTCAACTTGGGTTCGGATTGAACCTCCACCATTTTCTAGACACGCGACCTTGGGGTAGTTACGTGAGTCTCGGAGGCTCAGCTTCCTCATCTGGAAAATGGGAATAGTAATCATTGTTTTGACATTGTATTTTAACATATAATTATATATTAATTATAGTTATTAATATAATAATAATCACACTATATCAATAATAATGGTAATAATAATAATGACTCTCCACTCGTGGTTGTGTTGAAGGTAAATATAGTTATAGCACAGTTTCTGGGATTTAGGAGTCAATAAATGTCAGCCACGACTGTGTCATCATCATGATCATTGTCATCACCATTATGTTCACTGTCACCGTCATCAACACCACCATCATCAACACCACCATCATTATCACCATCACCATAAACATCATCAACACCACCATCAACACCACCATCTTCAACACCACCAACATCAACACCACCATCACCAACACCACCATCACCATAAACATCATCAACACCACCACATCATCACCAGCATCACCACCACCATCATCATCACACCCCACTAGGCTTTGAGCCCCTTAAGGGGCAGGAACCCTTATCTTCTGGGGGGACACAATTCAACCCATAATGACATGTATTATATATGTTCCGTCTGCTTCTTACAACTGCCCTGCAAGTTATGCAGTTACCGTGGTTTTCATCACAGAAACAGGGGGACCACTGGGTTGGTAAATTTGCCCAGGATCACGAGGTTAGTGTATGCAGTTGGGTTGGAAATCCAAGCCTTTCTGACCTCCGAGCTCCTGCTGCTTCTATAGCAGTTTCTCAGTGGAGCCCTCTTGGCATTTTTTTTGGAGCAGGACGTTTCTTCATTGTGCTGGGCTGGCCTGTACACGACTCAGCATCCCCAGCCCTGCCCCCTACGTGGCAGTGGACACCAGTCTCTGGGGTCATCTACAATTGCCACACAGATCCCCCGGGGGACAGTTTTCAGACTGTGCTCCGCTCAGCACCCACTTGCTGGCAGGCTCCTTTCTGCCGGCCGCAGGGAGGGAGCCTCAGGCCCTCTGGATGCTGGTCTCTAAAGGAACTTGAGTTCATGTATCCATGTAGCTGGAACCAGAGGCCAACAGTGATTCTCAAAGCAGGAATTGGCGAGATATCCACGGCCCTCCTTGGTCACCTCTAATACAGCTCAGCTGTTGTGTTGGGAGTTTCCAGACAGTCTTCTCATTCACCCGAGGATGGCAGGGGTGCAGCTGGCAGTCACTGAAGCGAACAGCCAGCCCCCACCCAGCCTTGCAGCCCCGAGAGGAGCTCTGAGCCTTACTCTTGAATTCAGTCTTTGCCATCGGAGAGGGACAGACGGCACATTCATGCCCGTGGGGTCGGGTTTCCTGGCAGTGGGATTCCGGGCTGCCTGCTCAACCAACCTGTTGTTGAGAGTAGCGGTATCCTCTTACCAGCAGGGATGGGCTCCCCCGAGGCAGAGAGAGGGTCAGGGAGATAGCAGGGCCTTTTGCATCCTTGGGCGAGCAGAATCCGCCTGCAGAGAATTGGTTCCAGCCTCATACGCAGTCAAACCTCGTCGTTTCTGAACGCTTTTACAGTGATTAAGCACATTTTTGAGCCAGTGCTGATGGCCGTGCAGTAGAATATAATTTTAATTCAATAAAAATTAGAAGTGATGGTCAGAAGCAGATTTGGCCTAACGTTTGTTTTCCTGGATTATTGGCGGGTCTCACTGAAGGGACCTGGGAACGTGACCAAGTCGTGTCATTTCTGGTTCTTAGCGGCTCCGCCCTGTTCTTGAAAAGTGTTCGTGGTTGGTTTGCAGGAACCGTCTGTACTATTTAACTTTTTCAAAAATTAACTTTCACGGCACCTGATACGATTTCTAAATCAAATCATTCTTCATAATTGCCGTTCTTCCTGGTTTGGGAGGGGCGGTGTCAGTGTTTTTACAGCTGTTATGTTCAGAGTCAGGGGGGTGGGGCGCCGACGCCTGTGCCCTGGGCTTTCCCATCAGTGAGGTTACGAGAGGAGACGCCCACCTGGGCCTGAGGTGCCAGGAGGGAGCGAGCGGGGTAGAAACGAAGCCGCGCTGTAATTCGCTCGAGCCGTGGTCCTCAGTCTGTTTCCGAGACCAGCTACAGCAGCATCACCTTGAACTTGTGAGAAATGCAGCTTCTCCAGACCCGCTGCCTCAGACAGTCTGCTTGGAGGGGGTGCGGGTCAACAGTCTGTGTTGAACAAGCAGGGAGGTTTGAGAAGCTCGTACAAGTGAGAGAACTGCCCAAGGCAGTAGGTGGTGGGGCGTGATGACCAGCAAACACAGCTGGTCCCAGAGATTGGAGCCAATGGTGAGAGCTGAGGCCACAGAATCAGTGACTCGATCTGAGCTTTTCCCCTTTTATATTTACCGAAGCGACAAGAAGGTCGTATTTTTCATCCAGAAAAGCCAGGGGGTCCAAAGCTCAGAGGAGCTCTCAGGATGGAACCTTTGGCATCTCTGACCACGTGCCGGGCTGGCATCCTGCACCACTAACCAGGGGTCTCTGTCCTTCCGCGCAGAAGTGCATTCGATTTAACCCAGATGCGACGGTGTGGGTTGCGAAGCAGCGGATTCTGTGCTCGTTGAACCAGAGCCTGAAGGACGTCCTGAACTACGGGCTGTTCCAGCCGGCGAGCGACGGGCGAGACGGCAAGTTCTTGGATGAGGAGCGGCTTCTGCGCGCGTACCCGCAGCCCGCGGGCAGGGGCATCCCCTCCCTGGAGGTACTGGTCACTGCCTCAGAGCCTGGGCGTGATGGCGGAGGGAGGACCTTCCCCCAGTTCCACATTTGATTCGGACTGGGAAATCGCCCTTAGCTCAAAACAGTAGTGTGCATTCTCAAGGTCGCAGTTGATTTTGTCATGATTTGCGGACCAGTGTGCAATTTTTAGCCATTTGTTTTCCTACTATGGATTGGATGAACTTGTTGGAGGGACACCTTGGTGTGAGTGGACCGTGGGTCTGACTCAGGCTCGCGTCACCAGGAGCTGTGAGCCCTGGGGACGCAGAATGGGGTTTGCTTCTACCTCCCTGAATCTCCCCCCCCGCCCCACCCTTGGGCATAGGGTGGCCCATAGCCATACAGCCGTTGTCAGAAGCATGACTCCCGGGAATGACCTGTGAGCTCTTTGAGCTGCTGTGGCCAGTCACGCGTTCTTGGGCTGCCTTGTGAAGTGGTGGGTGCATACACCCGGCAGCCTTACATCCACAGAACGTGTGTCCCCCGGCTCTGCCCTGGGGAGCCCGGGCTTGCTGCACCCTGAGTTTACATATGGTATTTCCACATGGTATATTTTTATTTTAAAAAAATTTTTATTATTATTATTATTTTTTTTGTGTGTGTGTGGTACGAAGGCCTCTCACTGCTGTGGCCTCTCCCATCGCGGAGCACAGGCTCCGGACGTGCAGGCTCAGCAGCCATGGCTCACGGGCCCAGCCGCTCCGCGGCATGTGGGATCTTCCCAGACCGGGGCACGAACCCGTGTCCCCTGCATCAGCAGGCGGACTCTCAACCACTGCGCCACCAGGGAAGCCCCACATGGTATATCTTTAAATTAATTTTTAAGCAACTATACTCCAGTAAAAACGAATAAAAATTTTTCATTGGCGCATAGTTGATTTACAATGTTGTGTTAGTTTCAGGTGCACAGCAGAGTGAATCAGTTATCCATCTACATACAGTCACTCTTTTTCAGGTTCATTTCCCACATAGGTCATTACAGAATATTGAGTAGAGTTCCCTGTGCTGTGCAGTAGGTCCTTGTTGGTTATCTGTTTTATATATAGTGGTGCGTATATGTCAATCCCAATCTCTCAGTTTATCCCTCCTCCACCGCCCCACAATTATTAAGACGGCGACACAAGTAGGTGGAAATGTGGTCGTTTCTACTGTGACCCCATACGTCGCTATTATTATCAAGGGATCGTATTTGTTTCAGCTTAGTCAACAGCGAGAGCCTGTGAGTGTGGCATCGTGGGTGGCATCTGGGCCCTCGAAGGGGGTTGGTCTGAAGTCAGAGACATCCTGGACCACGGCAGCACCTCATCTGCACATTCCCAGGTCTGACAGTGACTTTGAAGCTGAGGTTCTGAGACCTCCAACGTGTGTTGGACCAGAGAGAAGGGTTTCCAGCAGGAAAAGCTGGGATGCCCCTGGGGAGTCAAGTGGTTCCCTGTTCTGGCCTCAGTTTGCTCACCTGTGAACTGGGTGTCCATTGAAAGACCCCTTGTCGGGGGCCTGCTCACAACCGGCCCCTTTCTCGGCATGGCCCACGTGCATGGGACAGTCAAGGTTCTGGTCTGATGGAGCTTACGCTCCTGTAGGAGACAACAGGCCAGGAACAGTAAACAAACAGCTCATTTGGGGGCTGATAATTTCTATAAAGACAGTAAAAGAGGGCGAGAACAGGAAGTCCGGAGCCGACCCTTGATCGGAAAGCATCTTGGAGGAGGCGACACGGGCCCGTCCCCCAGCCCCCGAGAGCCGAGCAAGAGGAGGCCTGGGAGAGCCTGGCGGGAGCCGGCCAGGGCTGTGTCCTGGCTTTCAGGGCAGCCGGCACGCATGTCCTTCTGCTGTCCCATCCAGGGACTCATGGCAGCCGAGGCTGAGAGGCGAGCACGTGAGCATTCGTTGCCCCATGTGGACGGGTGGTCTGTGACATCAGATGGACTTGGTCCAGTCCTGGTCACTGTGGGACCCTACATGCCACCCCACAGCCTCTCTGAGCCTCAGATTCCCAGCTTTGAAATCGGGGGAATATTACTACCATCTTCTCGGTGGCTGTGAGGCTCTGGTGAGCTATTCCTCAGGACAGTGGTCTTAGCGTAAGGCCTGGGGATGGGCGAGCGCCTGCACTGGTGGGTGCTGCAGCTGCTCCTGCCATCAGCTCTCATTGCCATGAAGGAGTCATTTGCATGCATGTTCATGCATCTCCTTGGACCACCATCCTGCCAGGTGGTCCGCTGTGTGGGGCTGAGCCGGGCCTGGAGGTGGACACACCAGGGGCAGCCTGGATCTGAGCTCTTTGCCTTGGATCGTGGCAGTAAAACACGGTTGGCTACATATGAAACACGGAGAAAAGGGCAAGAGCAAGGAAAGGATGTGTGGTTCTGAGCCTGCATCCCTCTAGCCACAAGCTGTAAACATTTATGCCTGTGGAAATAGACATCCTCCTCCATGGGTCACCCGCCTCCTGCCAAGAGATGATATCGACCCTAGCATATTTCTTTTTATAACTGAAAAAGCACCCATTGACTTGAATTCCTACAGATCCGTCAAGTTAGCAAACTCTGTTACATCCCCTCATGTCACTCTCAGTGGCTTCTGAAGCCTCAGAGCCGTGATGCATGAAGATAAGCAATAGGGAGATTCACGGCTGTGCCCAGAATGTGCTGTCCTGGTTGAATCTAGAATCTGAGGGCTAGAGTCCTAAAACGGCCTGCATCTCCTCCTGCCAGGTCAGTTCAAGAAGGCGGACACTTACCGTTTGCGACGGCGCACGTGATCCAGGAACTGGGTGCAGCCTGCGTTTCACGGGACTTTCTGATTTCACTGGTTTATTTTGGCACCTAAAAGAAAAAATCAAGTTTTGGTCTGGGGCACCGAGGAATTTTGTCTGTTGTGGGATTGCTCTTTTGTTTGGAGTGGAGGGGAGGAGATGATAAGGTGGTCGCTCTGGAAACTTCACATGGGATGAGACTTTCAGGGTTAGGTCACCCCCTGCTCTGTACCTTTTGTGTCACGCCTGTGCTTGTTTAAGCTCCTCGGAGTGGGAGGGAATCAAGGGAAGTTGGGGAGGGAAGGATAAGACAACATTTGCCCAGCACCGGTTCTGTGCCAGGAAGCTCACATTCAATCCTCGGGGCACCCTGGGAGCTCTGTGTTGTGATCCTCGTGCGACAGACAAGGAAACAGAGTCTGAGATGGGGCGAGTGTCCAGCCCAGTGACTCGGCTGCTAGTGAAACGGAGCAGGACCCTATGGGTCTTCCCTCCCCGCCATGTCCTCCGCCTGCCTTTTGCCTGTGGAAAAACTTTAATCAAAGAGTATGTTTGGGCTTCCCTGGTGGCTCAGTGGTTGAGAGTCCGCCTGCCGATGCAGGGGATGCGGGTTCGTGCCCCGGTCCGGGAAGATTCCACGTGCCACAGAGCGGCTGGGCCTGTGAGCCATGGCCACTGAGCCTGCGTGTCTGGAGCCTGTGCTCCGCAATGGGAGAGGCCACAACAGAGAGAGGCCCGCGTACCGGAAAAAAAAAAAAAGAATATGTTTAATCAGAGAACTGAGAAAATGCAGAAACAAAGGAAAACAGTCAAACGAGACCAAATAATAACAGTTTAGTCATTAAGCAAAGTCAAGGACCTTTAGTTCCTCCTCAAGGGCTAGAGATAATATTCTGAGCTGTATCCCGTGAGCTGTCTTATAGATACTGAAACCCCTACCAGGTGGAAGCGGTTAACTGCATGGTGACCAGACTGTAGCCATGACATAAGCTGCCACAGTTCCGAGAATTGGCCTCAAAGAAATGGAAACAAACCAACCCTGGAACTGAGACTAACGGGCCCTAAAGCAATCGAGATGCTGCTGGTCAGACCACCGATGACCAATTTCAAGATGACTGCCAGAGCTGACTGTGCCGTGTCTGCATGTAGCCCCCTCCCTCTGTCTATAAAAGCTGTAGCCCACTGACTCTCAGTGTGGGGGAGTCGGCCTTTGGACGGGAGTCCACCCTCCCTTGCCTCCAGGCTGCCAGCATCCAACATAAGGCAAACTCTCCTTTCCACCAGCCTGGCCTCTTTATTGGTTTTTGAGCAGCGAGCAGCGGGACCCCCCTTTCCGTTACACTAGGGCAGTGGGGGGGCTGGAGTTGGAGCTGTGTCTCAACTCAGAGTCCCAGCGACTCCCAAGCTGCCAGCCTCCTTCCCAAACCCGCCACAGTGCATCTACTACAGAGGCAGCCAGGGCACCCAGGAGAAGGAACAGGGTATCGGGTGAAAGGAGCCGGGGATTCGGAAGCAGCCTGCGGCCCCAGTGCACCCTCCGGGGCACCGTCACTCTACCTGAGCAAGGTAGACTTGCCCAGCAAGCCCCTCTGTTTCCATGACGTCTCTGCCAGGTTAGAGGAAGTGCTGCCATTTGAAGGAGGGATTCTGAGCCCCAGAGTCCCAGGCGGAGGTTGTGGGCTGAGGGCAGGTGGCTTTGCCAGGCTGGGGCTTTTGAGTGTGTTTAATAAAGGTTGACGATGTCGACAACAGAGCCCACGTGAGAGGCGGGTCCTGATTTGGTGCCATGCTGACGATGCAGAGGACAGCAGAGCACATCAGGCTCCTGAGTCCTCAGCCCTCTGGGATGCCCTCATCTCTTTTTGTGACTTTCCAGCCAAAACGGCAGCAGAATCTCCGCAGAAGTTACCCTTAAACGCTGTCGTAGGCTCTGTGGTGCGGACACAAGTAGTTTATTTAACACAAAAGGGTTTGCTAGGGAGCCCCCGCCCTGGGTGAAATACCCACGGGCAAGGCAGGTTTTTCCTCTGAACGGCCGCATGAAATATTTACCTGGTTTTCTTTTTGTCCTGTTTGTGTGTCTGTGCCAGTTTCGCTACAAGAAGCGGGTGTATAGACAGTCCAATCTGGATGAGAAACAGTTGGCCAAGCTGCACACGAAGGTAAGCAAGGGCTGGTTGTGTCGACCCTTGGTGTTCATTTCTGCGTCATCATCTCAGAGATCAGGGGAGCTCTTGGGCAGAGGGTTCTTCTTCCTGTGAGATGCTGAGGCTGATGAGGCACCTGCTGCCGCCAGAGCCCTGTTAAATACCACCATCGTCTCCTCCCGTGTGATGCAAACGCAGTCGATGCCTGCGCATAAGGGAAATAATATCCCTGAGAGTGGAGATTGGGGCCCTACTTTCTACTCACCTCCTCCCGGGTGTTGCTGGGAAGAGGGTGGCCGTTCCCTCTGAGCCTTCGCTGCCGAAATAGGGGACAACACTGAAGTAGGCGTCTGGTGCTGCCACTCTCGTGACTAAGGTGCTGTTTACATAAACTGCACGGAGGTAAGACGCACAAGGGAAGCAGGGGAGAAGGAGAGTTAAGGAAAGGGCTGTGGGCTGTGTGCCAGGCACACCTGCGCTCCGTCAGGAATGCTGTGCCTGTCCAGGGCGTGCAGGAGCTGGAGCGTGTGGTGGGCACCTCGCTCAGCACGGAGGAAGATGTGTGATACCCAAGGATGCTCTCAGATGCCCTCCTCAGGGTCCGGCCCTCCCCGGAGAGCCTGGAGCATTCCCTGCAGAGCACAGGGAGAGCCAGAGTCAGGACGGTGCCTGGCCAGCTTACCTAAGCCAGCCCCCATCTGCCCAGGTGAGCTCACCTGCAGCCGTGAGTCCACAGAGAGCGCCCCCAACCTCTGGGGTCCCCTTGTTTTTGTTTCATCCCCCCATTCATATCAGGATGGACTGTGGATTTTCACTGTGTTCACTGGGTTATGACATGCCATTCTCATGATTTATTTTTGTGCTCAAATTGTCCGGATGTGGCCAGTGGCCCTTCTGCCTGGCTCTCCTCCCTCTGGCGCTGTCCCACCATCCTTTGAGTACGGACGGCTTTCAGGCACAAGACGGTCAGGTTGCTCTTGCACTCTCCCTGCCCAGCCTGGAATCTGCCCACACAGGGGTATTTAGACTCCAAGTCTGGGCACTTCGGGTTTTTTTGATTACTCTCTGATGTGTACATGAAAATGTGTTTGTGCATTTAAAATAATGTCGATTAGTAAATAGCAATGAAGGTGTTCACTGAAACCAAGTGTATCCTGTGTCCTTGAGCATTTGTTAATGTTTAGTCCCAGAATGTACAGAAAGCATCCAGGTGGAGATGCTTCAGCCCAGGCGGGCTGAAGGGTGCAGGGGTTGGTGACTGGGAAGGGGTGTGGAGTGCGGGTGGAGAACTGGGCCAGTGAGAGCATTAGAGTCATCTGACAGAGGCATCTCAGATACTGTGATTACCATCAAATAGCCCAGGCTATCTGCTAGATGGACAGAAAATTATTATTTTCCTTGCAGATGAGGCTGGGCAACCTGGTCAGGGTTGAGCCCCTGGTCATTCTGATCTCACAAGGAGTGACTGACTCCCTCACCTTGAATCGCTCGGTGACCCAAGCATCCCTGTGTCCACCTGCAGGTCACGGGATTACCCACAAGTGGGTTAAGCTGAGTAAGCAGTGCCCTTCTGCTCTCTGTAGCAGCCACCGCTTTAGAGATTAGGAAACACAAATACCAGTCCTCGGGCCTCGCTCAAAAGAGGATGGAGTCAGAAGACCTGGGTGCACCCTGGAAAGTGTAGTTTTTCACAGTGGCCCAGGTGGCTCATCCTTTTGAAAGTGAAGGAACATCCTGTGACTCTCGGCAAGCACAGAGATCGGTGGGGGATTTCTAGAACATTCATCCAGGACAGGCCAATTGCGTTTGCCATGTGCTGGGCTCCGGGCTTGGCCCCGGGGTTCCAGATGCAGAAGGATGCTGCCTGGTGAGCCTGGGGACTGCAGCGGGGCCCCATCAAGGGGCAGCTCTCCTCTCTGCAAAGGCGGCCAGCCAGGGTGCACCCCACAAGGAGCCTTCCTGTGGCCTGAAGAGACGTTTCTCTGTAAGACCAATTTTGCTTTTCTCTTTAGACCAACCTAAAAAAATGCATGGATTACATCCAGCATCGTTCGGTGGAGAAGATCGTCAAGATGCTGGAACGAGGCCTGGATCCGAATTTCCATGACCTGGAGACCGGAGGTAGGGGCTGGTTGGAGGGACTTGAGGAAACCCCGCAGGAACGTGGGTTTGGGGAGGAAAGGTGATTCTGTCGTTCGGATCACACGTGCATAGGCAGCATCACACTTTACTTGGTTTTAAAAGTGCATTCTGCCTCCTCCGGGAGCCTGTGTTAGCTGCATGGAATCACCAGCATCCGGGAGGTGCCTGGCAAGTGGTAGGTGCTCAGTGCGTACCTGAGTTGAAGGGGAGAATGAGTGAATGAATGAATGACAACAGAGAGCAGGCGTCTCATGCCAGCCCTGGGAGACACACGTGCACCCGCATGTGCCTGGCTCCCCCTGCTGGAAACCAAGTCCCTACGCGTGGGACCTCAGATCACGCGTGGGATAAAACGGTACAGGGCTCTCATCCTCCGCCCCGCTGACATTGGGGCCAGATGATCCTTTCTGTTTCTTACCAGTTCCAAACGGGCATTAACTTTTGTTTAATCTTATCTCTTCTCTTTTCATTTCCAGTTTTATGGAAATACAATTGACACAAAACATTGTATTAATTTTCGGTGTACAACGTAACGATTTGGTATACGGATATACTGGGGAATGATCGCCACGATACGTTTCGTGAACATCCGTCACCGCTCATAGTTACACATCTTTTTTTATGATGAGAACTCTTAGGATCTACTCTCTTAGACACTTTTTTTTTGGGGGGGGCGGTACGCGGGCCTCTCACCGTTGTGGCCTCTCCCGTTGCGGAGCACAGGCTCCGGACGCGCAGGCTCAGCGGCCGTGGCTCACGGGCCCAGCCGCTCCGCGGCATGTGGGATCTTCCCGGACCGGGGCACGAACCCGTGTCCCCTGCATTGGCAGGCAGACTCTCAACCACTGCGCCACCAGGGAAGCCCATCTTAGCCACTTTTATATATACAACACAGTATTATTAACTGCAGTCGCTGTGCCGTACACAACATCCCCAGGACTTACTTATCTCATAACTGGAAGCTTGGACCTTTGAACCCCTCCACCCATTCCGCCCACCCCACCTCCTACCTCTGGTGACCACCAGTCTGTTTCTCTGGGTTCAGTTGTTTTAGATTCCACATGTAAGCGAGATCATACAGATTTGTCTTTCTCCGTCTGACTTATTTCACATGGCATTATGCCCTCAAAGTCCATCCACGTTCTTGCACATGGCAGGATTTCTTTCTTCTTCGTGGCTGAATGATGTTCCATGGCAGGGCTGGACAGTCCTTTGTGCTGGGGGCTGTCCTGTGCACCGTAGGATGTGTACGGCATCGCTGACCTTCACCCACAAATGCCAGTAACACCCCCGAGTTGTGGCCGCCAAAGATGCCCCCAGACATTGCACAGTGTCCCCTGGGGGGGCGGGGAGGCACCATCATCCCGGGTGAGAGCCCTGTGCCCAGGGGACACGTGAACTCGACCAGCTGAGGTGAGGCTGTTGTGAAAGCCGAGAGCGGCTCAGGTGAGGATTTCCATGGCAACTCGGAGCGTTCATCCGGGCAAGCGGGTGATGGGTGATGCTGAGCGGAGAATGTCTATCTTGGCCTCAGCGAGCGGGGCCTCCCTCCCCTCGCCTCTTGGGTTGGGCCCGTCCTCCCTGTGCCAGTGTCACGTATATGTGACCCACCTCACACTTGCTGAACCCACAACAGGTGCGTCAGCTGAAGAAGGGAGCTTTCTCGTCACTTGTGGGGACTCTAAAGCTGGGGCAGGACCTGCACCTGTGCTCCTGCAGCCGTGCACGTCCCCATCCGCACACAGGTGGCCGTGCTGTAATCACGGTCGACTCCTGTCTCCTAAATTTAACTGAGCAATGTGAGAACAGGGCTGCTGGCTTATCGGTGACACAGCTTCAATGCCCGAGATGCCAGGGGACAGGACATGCTTGGATGGGGACAGGAGAGCACAGGCCTGGAGGGGGGACGAGCGCAGAGGCCTGGCTGAAGGTGAGGAGGGTACCAGCCCAGGCAGACACTTGGTGAGACAGGAAGCTGGGGGTCTGTGCGCCGGGAGCTGGGGCGGGGTGACGTGGACAAGCGGGCTTCCAGGCATCCTGGTGGGTGGATGGAGCACAAGGCAGAGGTGGGCCCTGCCGTACCTGCGCAGGGCTGACCTTCTAAGGTCAGGAGTGATGGGGCAAGACCCCAGGGGTGGGGAGAAGGGCCTGTAGCAGATGGTGCGTCAGGGGGCACGGGCCTCTGCGGAGAGTCTGGACGGGGAGCGGGGCAGCCGCAGGGTTGGATGTTCTGTCTGCGGGGGAAGCAGGTATGGGGCCAGCAGCAGGGGCTCTGCTTCCTTGGGGGTGTGTGTGTAGCTGAGCAGAGGGTCTGAGCACCAGGGCGGGGTGGGCACACGGTGAGCACGTGCTGGTTCTGGTCCCGTGGTCAGCAGATGGCTCCTCTGTGCCCTGTCACCTAGGCTGGCTCCCAGCTCGTTGGGCAGGGGGTGGGTGGGTACCGTCCATCACTGCAGTGTAGATCCCAGCACTTAGACTCAGACCACATATGGGCCTGTGGATTCCTGAGCATGGACTTGAGCCTTCAGGGACAGTGGCAGACCTGAGCCAGGCCTGGGGTCTGTGGCCCCGGACCCGGCTTCTCTCCTCGGGCAGCTTTTGGCCTGGGCTCCCGCTGGCCTGGCCGCATCCGTGGCTGTTTCCCGATGATTCCCCGGGAGGGACACCGCCCCGCCTGCTACCACCTCCCCGTCCTGAAGGAGGCCTGCTTCACTGGCGGGGGTGTCGCTGGATGCCAAGAGTTTGGATCGACTGTGATTCCAGAGCCGACCCTAACTGAGCTTCTGAAAACACATCAGCACAGACCCTAGACTATTTCAAAACGGGGGTCAGCGGTCATTTCTCCTGGCCCCGCCCGTAGTTAGAAACGCTGTCCCGGTGGTGGTGGATGGCGTCATCGTGAGAGCAGATGCAGTGGAGCCTCGGGGACCCGGGAAGGAGAAAGACGGAGGCAGCATGTTATCCACTCTTCTCAGAACTGGGGTGGACGCGACCCGGGAGCAGCAGCCTGTGGAGAAGGTGGCGTGGGGTGAAATGAACGCCGGGATTTCCTGAACTATCCCCGTGGCCACAGCCTCTGGGCTCACTGATCAGGAAGAACCAACTCTGAGAAAAGAAACGGAAACCTGTTTTCCCCTGAAATCTGTGTAAACTGGCACCTGACAAAACACAGAATTCAGGGCAGGTGTTCCAGCGAAGGCTGAGACCAGGCTCTGACCCCATCCGACTGGGGACCAGGAGCGGGACGCCCGCCTCCCAGGCAGACAGTTCTTGTACAGGACTTTCCGGATCTCAACCAATAACTAACAGTAATCAGAAGATTTTGGTTGGATTCTTTTTTTGGGGGGGTGGGGGTGGGGCTCTGGGCAGATCAATTATAAATTATTATTTATTTTCAGTTTTAACATTTTAAAGCAGAATTATTGAACAACTCCCACATGGTGGCTGCCAAATGGTAATTTTCTACATCAGTTTTATGTCGTATAGCAAATATTCTCTGTAAGGCAGAACTTTCCCTCCCCTCACCCCACTCCCATATTTTTGAAATTAGCCTTCATTTTTTAGAGTAGTTTTAGGTTTACAGAAAAATGAATGCGAGAGTAGGGGGTCCCGTATAACCAGCCACCCCCAGGCTCCCCCGCTACTGACATCTTGCATCAGTGTGACCATTTTTACACTGATGAACCTATATTGCTACATTATTATTAACTCGAGTCCACTTTTGTTTTCAGTTGGGGTGTAGTTGTTTTACAGTGTTGTGTTCATTTCTACTGTACAGCGAAGTGAAGCAGAATTCCCTGTGCTCTACAGCAGGTTCTCATTATTTATCTGTTTTATACATATTAGTGTATATATGTCCATCCCCATCTCCCAATTCATCCCACCCCTCCTTTCCCCGCTTGGTGTCCATATGTTTGTTCTCTACATCTGTGTCTCTATTTCTGCCTTGCAAACCAGTGCATCTGTACCATTTTTCTAGATTCCACAAATATGCGTTAATATATGATACTTGCTTTTCTGACCTAGAGACTGTCGTACAGAGTGAAGTAAGTCAGACAGTGAAATCAAGTCCACCTTTACGTTAGTGTTCACTCAGTGTTGTACATTCCGTGGGTTTAGACACATGTATAAGGACATATATCCACCATCATGCAGGCTAGTTTTCCTGCCCTGAAAATCCTCCATGCTCTGCCTGTTCATCCCCCCCTCCCACTAACTCCTGGCAGCCACTGATCTTTTTACTGTCTCCATAGTTTGGCTTTTTCCAGAATGTCATATGGTTGGAATCATATAGTGTGTGGCCTTTTCAGATTGCCTTCTTTCACTTACAAATATGCATTTATGTTTCCTCCCTGATTTTCATGGTTTGATAGCTCATTTTTTTATATTGAAGTAGAGTTGATTTACAGTGTTGTGCCAGTCTCTGCTATACAGCAAAGTGATTCAGTTATACACAGAGACTTTCTTTTTTTATATTCTTTTCCATTATGGTTTATCCCAGGAGGTTGGATATAGTTCCCTGTGCTCTAAAGTAGGACCTTGTTGTCTATCCATCCTGTATATAATAGTTTACGTCTGCTAATCCCACACTCCCAGTCTTTCCCTCCCTCATTTCTTTCTAGTTCCAAAGAATATTCCATTGTGTGGATGGACCACATTTTATTTATCCATCCACCTACTGAGGTGCATCTTGGTGGCTTCCAAATTTTGGTGATTATGCTTAAAGTTGCTATAAACCTTTGTGCAGGTTTCTGTGTGGACAAAATTGACAGTCATCAAACATGGTGGGTTTTTTCTTTAAGACAAAAGACTATTTACAACAAACAAAAAGGGTAAAGGATGTAGTGAACACGGAAAGTTCTGAACCGGAAGCTGAGAGTGGACCCGAGATTCTGCTGCAGGTCAGCGCCTCGTCCAGCATCACTGCTCCACTCTCCACACCTAGAGAATTTTCACTCACATCCCCAGCTGAGAAGCAGACTGTCCTGGTTGAGAGGCAGGGAAAATGGGGACCAAGGGCAACACGTGAAATGAGAAAAGCGAATAATGGGGAGGACATTCTTGGAAACAAACTAAGTCATGGGCAGTTCCCCGGACAAGGGCGTATAGTGACCCAGTTACAAACGGAGAAAATAGCAGGAGAGGATGTGACACAGGCTCCACCGAGAGGCCAGCGCCTTAACGTCTGGGGGACAAGCACACGACTTCCCTCTCACCTCTGTCCGCTCCATAGGGTGATGGTCCCCGCGGGGTGGGAACGTGTGAGTATTAGGTGAGTACGTGTGAAGTGTCCCCGTGTGGAGTGGCTCACGCTCGGTGGGGTCTCCGGAATGTGGCTCTCATGTCAGTGGCGCAATGGAAACTCAGTACATGTTGTTTTCTCCTGGCTGTGGACCCAGAGGGAGGAAAACGGGGTTGATTTGGTGGCCTCCCCCAGGTGATAGGTGGTGTGATCAACTTGTCCCAGTTTTCTAGGGACAGCTCTGGTTTTCACACTGAGGGTCTCCGTCTGGGAAGCCCCTTGGTCCCGGACACGCTGGCACCCTAGGCCCGTCACCTGAGAAGTGATGGGGGGCACTTAATAGTGACAGCCGAGGTGAAACAAGAACCTTCTGGGGCCCGATGATGTGCACAGGGCGTGGCAGGCCTGTCTCCCTCAGTCCTCAGGCTCCCACGAAGCAGGGTGTCTGCAAGGCCAGCATCCCTGGAGGAGCGGGGTCTCCGAGAGCGGAGGCCGGGCGCCAGGTCGCCTCGAGGGAGGGGGCCGAGGCCGGCTTGCTTGCCCTTGCTTGCCAGGCTCTCACCCGGGGCGGAAGGGAGGCGGGGTCGGCTGTGGGCTCCCTTCTCCCGTGCTGTGGCTGCTGGGATGTGGCTGAGGCCGTGACGGACACAGAGGGTCCAGGACTGGAGGGCCTGTGGTCGCCAAGCTCCTGGATGGAGTCTTCTGCTGCAGTGCCAGGCCGGCCCAAGGGAGGAAGAGCCGCCCCCATCCCCGTTACTCCAGACACTGCCCTGTTGTCCTCAGCGGCTCTGCCAGCCCCAGGCTGTGCCTGTGTCCTAGCAGCTCCACCCGGAGTAATCGGCACCTGGTAATCGGCAGAATCTGGCTGAGAACCAGACTTCACGTCCCAAGCAGAGAGCTGGAAGCAGCTTCCTTCCTAAGTGCAGGAAGTGCGATGATGCTCACACCTGAGCTGCATCCCTGCACTCGGCCTGCGTGGTTCTCAGGCGCCCCTGGGCTGAGCTCGGGAACCCAAGTGGGGTGAAGCATCACTTCTGGACTGAGGGACGCACAGAAGATAATTAAATCCTGGAGGAATGACCTGTCAATTAAAACAAAGCAGCCCGTGTTATTCCGACCTTCTAGTACCTTTTCTGATGGAAATTTGGTCAGGGAAGATGCCAGTAGCGGAAAGAAGTAGACTCGTCTGCCAGGCTCATCTCCTGTTTCAGCTGGAACCTCTGGGACGAGATGGATGGTGTTTCGAGCCCTGAAAGGGAAGTAAAACTAACAGCTCGAGCAAAACTTCAGGTTTCTGTTTTGCACTGTCTTCCCAAACTTGAAAGAAGCCCGGGCACAACAAAGGCAGGGCTGTAATAAAGCTAGAAACGTCTCTCAGCCCTTGAAGCATGTCGATGAGAAGTAGAAATTGAATACGCGTTGATGGGGCTGTTTTTGCAGAGCCCCTGTGGTGAGTCGGGGCTTCGTTTCTGAGATCCAGTGACTCTGTTAGCCTCCAGGCAGGGATAGTCCAGCAGCTCGTCCTGCAGGCCGAGATGTGCCTGCTTCTGCCACATGCCCCTGCAGCCGGGCTCCTGGGGAGCCCCTGCCCAGCTCCCACACGGCCCAACTAGAAGGTTTCTCGGACACTGGATTGCTGTCTGCTGATGGTGCTCCTTTGGTCCATATCCTACAGTCTCATCGTAACCCCTGAGCGAGTCCCTGTGTGAAATTCCCCAGGAATAGCACCTCGGGGACACAGCCCTGGGACCTCGTAAGCATCAGTCTGCAGGGGGTCCAACACGCACAGAGTACCCAGTGCCAGTGGAGTTAGCTTGAGGGCTGCCGAGCCAATGACCCCGAAGACGTCTGGGTGTATTTGGCTTGTTGGGTGCAGTTTCTGGTACAGAGACCTGTTTTTAAGTGAGAGCTCCAAACGGCATATTCGATTATTGACAACGTTTTCTTATGTGTAATCTGCCATGTTTCAGAAAGGATTATAGGTGACTCATACAGGTGCGTGTGGTCCAGGAAGATGCAATGCATTAACTAAGAACTTGAGGTAGTAGAGAAAGGGGCGGTGATGTGGCGGCAGAGACGGGGCCCCCAGGGGTGAGCCTTGGCTTTGGGGACGGTGGCAGAGCCAGCCGGAGGGGGAGGAGGATGTCAGCCCGAGAACTCAGGTGACCCATGACAGGCACACACAGCCTTGGGTAAGTGGTGTCCCCAGGGGGCCACGTGGGGACAGTCAGCAGCAGCATTTTTACATGAAATCGTTAGCTGAAACATGAACCTTGGGGTGGTTTTTTTTTCCACAGCTCTTTTAAATGATTACAGCAGTTTTAGATTTACAGGATGTCTCCCCCTCCATGCCCCACACCCATTTTTCCCTGTCACCGTCTTACGTGAGTAGCGTACGTTTGTTATGATTAATGAACCAATATTGATGTGTTATAATTAACTCACGCCCATGCTTTCGTTAGTAGTTACTGAATGTCCTTTTTCTGTTCCAGGATCCCTCATGACAGTTAGCGCTCCCGTCTCCGTAGGCCCCTCTTGGTTGTGACAGTTTCTAGGGCTTTCCTTGTTTTTGATGACCTTGGCAGCTTTGAGGAGAACTGGTGCGGTGTTTCGTAGCATGTCCCTCTGCTGAGGTTTGTCTCAAGTTTAGGTCATGATTAGATGGGGCTGGTATGTAGGTTTGGGAAGAAGGCTGCAGAGGCAGATGCCCTTCTCATCGCACCGTATCAAGGGCACACTTCTCACTGTGATGTGGACCTTGCTCCCCTGGCTGAGGTGTGCTTGTCAGGCTTCCCACTGTAGTTAACTCTTTCCCCCCCTTTATGGACTGTCCTCTTCGGAAGGAAGTCACTAAGCCCAGCCCACACTTAAAGATGAGCAGTTCCGTTCCACCTCCTGGATGGCAGTGTAGCTCCATAAATTACTTGGAATTCTTCTGCAGAGGAGAGAATTCATTTATTTATGTAGTTATTTTTATCAGTGTGGACTCATGGATATTTAACTTACACCTTGCGTTATAATACAGTACTACTTTACATATTTTTTTGTTCAAATGGCTCCAGCTTCGGCCATTGGGAACTCTTTCATTTGGCTACTGTGTCTTTTTTCTTTTTTTTTTAAATAGAAGTGTTACTTCTTTTTTTAAAAAATATTTATTTATGGGCCTCCCTGGTGGCGCAGTGGTTGAGAGTCCGCCTGCCGATGCAGGGGATACGGGTTCGTGCCCCGGTCTGGGAGGATCCCATATGCCGCGGAGCGGCTGGGCCCGTGAGCCATGGCCGCTGGGCCTGCGCGTCCGGAGCCTGTGCTCCGCAACGGGAGAGGCCACAGGAGTGAGAGGCCCGCATACCGCAAAAAGAAAAAAATAAATAAATAAAAAATAAAAAATATTTATTTATGTATTATTTGTTTATTTATTTACTTTGGCTGCTCCAGCTTTTAGTTGCAGCACGGGGGATCTTCATTGCAGCGTGTGGACTTCTTACTTGCGGCATGCATGTGGGATCCAGTTCCCCGACCAGGGATCGAACCTGGGCCCCCTGCATTGGGAGCACAGAGTCTTACCCACCGGACCACCAGGGAAGTTCCACCTGTGTCCTTCTGACACATACCCATCCATGTGGATGATGATGAGGATGATGATGATGATGGTGGTGGTGATGATGATTTGACCTCTTTCTTGCTTCCTAGCACCAGAAGGTGTTTCAGGCTCATTCTGTATGTTTCCTGCCCCAGTCCTAGAGTCTGCTGTTCCTCCCAAGTGCCCTGGAAGACTGGTCTTAGAAACCAAGATCTGGGTGCTGGGTGTGCTCATTGCCCCTGGGGAGTAGTTCCTTCTGAGCTCTGTCAGAGGAAAGAACAAGGAGATCCATGTGTGTACCAATCTATAAATGTTTCTGTGTGTAACCACCTGAATCTGTATTAAGCTAAACATGAGTTCATACTGACCTCCCCAATCCTAATCCATTGCCAGGGGGATCATTCTCTCCTCTCCTTGCTCTTTTGTAACCTCCCGCGTAGACAGTGAGAAGCCTGGCTTCCACTCTCTGCCGTCTGTGTATTTAATGGCTCAATTCCAGGGCACCTGTATAGTGGTTTCCAGATTGTTGACCTGCACCCCACAGTGGAAAGCAACTTTATCAAGTAGAGAACCGTGCTTGCGTGAAGTTCTTTTGCCCTTTGTCTTTCAGACTCTACTCATTCCCACAGTTACACAGGTCAGCACCTTACTCCCCCACCTCCTCCAGTGAGGTTGTTTCTAACGTTTTTAATACAATTAGACTCTTTTGTCACATTCTGCATTCTATCCTGGGATCCCACGTCTCCTAAAGGAGCTTTTAAGCTTTATTTTTAAAATTTGCATACATTACGTTTCACTGTTTGTGCTGTAGAGTTTATGATTTTGACAGATATCTAATTCTTATACTCACCATTACAGTGTCATACAGAACAGTTTTGCAACTTTAAAAAAAAAATCCCCTGTGCCTTTTACCTATTCAATCCTGCCTGCCCCTCTCTGGAGCCCCTGGCAACCACTGATCTGTTTACCATCTCCATAGTTTTAAGTTTTCCAGAATATCATGTCATTGGAATTATACAGTGTGTAGCTTTTTCAGACTGGCTTCTTTCACTTAACCACATGCATTTAAGATTTAGCCCTATCTTTTTTATGGCTTGATAGCACTTTCCTTTTTAATGACTGAATAATCCACTGTATGGATGTCCTGGTTTTGTTTATCTGTTCACCTATTGAAGGGCTTCTTGGTTGCTTCCAGCTTTTGGTGACTATGAACAAAACTGCTGCAAACACTTGTGTGTAGGTTGCGGTGTAGACATAAGTTTTCAAATCAGTTGTGTGAATACCAAGGAGCACAGTTGTTGGATCATATGGTAAAACAGTTTTTAGTTTAGAAAGAAACTGCCAGACTGTCTTCCTAAGAGGCTGTACCATTTCTGCCTTCCTACCAGCAATGATGAGAGTTCTCTGTTCTTGCTCTGCATCTTTGCCAGAAGTTGGGTTTGTCAGTGTTTTGGATTCTATCCATGCTAACAGGTGTGTAGTGGGATCTCATTGTTCTAGCCTTGAATGTTTACTTGCTCAGAATGTCCTGTACTTTCCAAATTCTTGGTTTGATAGGTCCCATGTGTCTGCTTCAAACCACATTAGTACCTGTGTGTCTGTGTGTGTGTGTGTGTGTGTGTTTTGCCCAGGGCTTTAGTTGTAAGAAAATCACAGGCCGTTGGGACTTCCCTGGTGGTGCAGTGGTTAAGAATCTGCCTGCCAACACAGGGGACACGGGTTTGAGCCCTGGTCCGGGAAGATCCCACACTTAGTTGCCGCGGAGCAACTAAGCCCGTGTGCCACACACAACTACTGAGCCTGCGCTTTAGAGCCCGCAAGCCACAACTACTGAGCCCACGCGCCACAACTACTGAAACTCGCGCGCCTAGAGCCCGTACTCCACAACAAGAGAAGCTACCACAGTGAGAAGCCCGCGCACCACAACGAAGAGTAGCCCCCGCTCACCGCAACTAGAGAAAGCCAGCGCACAGCAACGAAGACCCGACACAGCCAAAAATAAATAAGTTAATTTAAAAAATAGTAATGCTTTAAAAAAACAAAAAAGAAAGAAGGAAAATCACAGGCCATAGACCACTTCTCAGAGCCTGCCCTCCTTGATTTTGCTATTGGAAGGACAAAAATCACAACTTCTCACCCATGCCTTCTCCACAACCTGATGGACAAATGGGACCGCATGGCCCATTTCCCTCATGGTCCTCGCAGCCGACACCAACAAGCCCTGGACACCTGTCTGGGAGCAAGAAGCATCCACTTTTTAAAAAAATTTTATGGAAGTATAGTTGACTTACAATGTTGTGTTAACTTCTGCTGTACAGCAAAGTGATTCAGTTATGCCTGTATATATATATGTATATACCTTTTCATATTCTTTTCCATAGTGGTTTATCACAGGATGTTGAATATTGTTCCATGCGCTCTACAGCAGGACCTTGTGGTTTATCCGTTCTCTATATAATGTCGATAGTTTGCACCTGCTGATCCCAAACTCCCGACACTTCTGCCCCCACAGCCCCTCCCCCTTGGCAATCTCAAGTCTGAAGAATCATGCACTTTTAAACTGTTTGATCTCCAAGCAGTTGCTATGTGCGTTCTACCTTCACAGGCCTCATTCTATCTGACGTAATTCTATCAGGGGAACGAAGAACCTGCATGCGCGGCTTTCCTGGTGCTGTTGGAAATTCTGCTCATCTGGGTCCAGCAAGGCCAGATCCGCTAACTCTTATGAAACGAGCCAAGTCACCTCTTGGTAACAGAGATTTTTATCTGGAACACGAGGCTCTTGTTCTTTTCACCAAAATCTCTTCACGTTGCCTGCATGCTTTTGTTCCCTGTTGTCAAAGATTCCCCTCGCAGAAAAGAGATTTGTGTCTGTTTCTCCCTGTCAGTTTCTGACCACAAATCTCGGCCTCATGAACCCATTCGGGACTGTCTGCTCTGCAGCACATCTGAGCACCGAAGCCAGATTCAGGGAGACCGTGAGGATGGATGGTCAGGACCGTTCCGTTTGTGGCAGGTAGTGGGAATGCAAGGATGGCTCCGCTGGCTTGTGGACCCACATGGGAGCCAGTTGCTGGAATGCTCAGGGGTGCTGACAGTTTGGGGGAAACCCACCATCACCATCCACTCTGCTTAATGGCCTCAAAGGCCCTTGGGTCATTTGGATGAGTCTCACATGCTGGCCTGGGAGCTCTTCACGGGGAAGTGTCCTCGCTCGAGAGCCATGACTGTGCAGAGGAAGATAACTGTAAATCTCATTCTCTTTCATGGTCAGGGGTGGGTTATTAATCAAATATTCTGGTGTTTAGGGATCCCTATTTTAGCATACTAGAAGATTTTGTGATTTTGCATGATTCACTCATAACGAAATAATGAACACTGAAGCACTGAATGCAGATCAATGTCAGAGGTGCTGGTGTATCCAGACAGGTGCTGTCCATCCTGGTAAGTGGCTCCCATGCCCACAGCCACCCACCCACCCCATTGTCTGTGATAACAGGGCAGTGAGTTACCCCCTCCTGTGCACCCTGTGACCCCGAGTGCCAGAGGTGGAGTGGGGGGCCGAGTTAGTGCACCTGGTTCTCACAGTCACGTGAGCATTTACATGGACAAGGCAGGTTGTGTGGTTGCTGTGGACAGGTGTCAGTCGGTGAGCTGGATGATTGGAGAGCCTTAACCTACAAGACATTTTGGACTCACCTTCGCTGTCCTTTCGTCTTACAAAGAAGGCACAGATGACCACTGGGGTAGAGCAGAAAACACCAAACGATCTATCTCCCCATTTAAAAACATTTTATCTATGTGTATTCTGTAATTTATTTAATATATGAGTGCCATAGGGCGTGTATTGTTTATTTAAAAATTTTATTAAGGTATAATCGACGTACGATTAAAATTCAGTTTTTGTTTTTTGTAAGGCTTTGTTGAAACATTTCACATACCATTAAATTCACCCATTTAAAGTGTGGTTTTAAAAAATATATTCACAGGGTTGTGCACCATCACCACTGTCTCATTTTAGAACAGTCTCATCACATCAAAAAGAGCTCCAGTACCCACTAGCAGTGACCCCCCTTTTCCTCCCACTCCCCACACCCCCCAGCCCCTGGCAGCCACTCATCTACTTCCTGTCTCTTTGGATTTGCCTGTTCTGGACACTTTGTAGAAATGGAATCACACAATATGTGCCCTTTCGTGTCTCGTTTCTTTGACTCAACATAATGTTTTCAAGGTTCATCCATGTTGTAGCATGTGTCAGTGCTTCGCTCCTTTTGATGGCCGGGTAATATTCCACTGTATCTACTCCTTTTGTTTATCAGCTCATCACTTGATGGACATTTGGAGTTGTTTCCACTTTTTGTCTGTTGTGACAATGCTGCTGTGATTATTCTTGTACAAATTGTGTGGACATATGCTTTCCCATCTCCTGGGTCTATACCTGGTGGGGGGCAGGGAATTGCTGGGTCATATAGTAGCTCCATGTTCAACCTTTTGAGGGGCTGCCAGATAGTTTTCCAAAGAAGCTGCACTATTTTACATCCCACCAGCAGTGGATGAGAGTTCCAGTTTCTCCACATCCTCATCAACATTTACTATTATCTTTTTTTTTTTTTTTTTTTTTACTATAACCATCTTAGTGAGTATAAAGTCATATCTCGTTGTGGCTTTATTTGCATTTCCCTAATGACCAGTGATATTGGTTGGTTATTCTTTTCATGTGCTTATTAGCCATTTGTATATCTCTGGGGAAATGACTACTTGATCCTTTGCCCATATTTTGATATTATTGCCCGTATTTGTCTTTTCTTGTTGAGTTGTAAGAGTTCTTTATATATTCTGGGTACAGGTTCCTTAGCAGATATATGATTTGCACATATTGTCTCCCAGTCTGTGGGTTGTCTTTCCACTTTCTTGATAGTGTACTTTGATGCAGAAAAGTTTTAAATTTTGGTAACATCTAATTGATCTATTTTTTCTTTTGTTGCTTGTGCTTTCGGTGTCATATCTAAAAACATTGCCTAACCCAAGGTCACAAGGATCTAATCCTGAGTTCTCGTCTGTGAGTTTTATAGTTTTAGCTTTTACATTGAGGTCTGTGATTCATTTTGATAAGTTTTGTATATGGTGTGAGGTAGAGCTCTGACTTCATTCCTTTGCATGTGGAAATCCAGTGGACCCCGCACCACTTGTGTAAAAGACTGTTCTTTTTCCCATGGTCATGTATGGCTTATAAATAAAGGGATAAATCCATATGGAGGACATAGCACCATTTTTCTTGGTTTGCTTGTTTATGGATCACATACGTGATAAAGTGGGAGAGCTGTGCTCTAGGTCCATGCATCTCAGACTTGATGTCTATGAGTTACCTGGCCATCTTGTTAAAAGTCAGTTCTGATTCTGTAGATCTGGAGTGGGACCAGAGATTTTGCATTTCTAACCAGTTCCTGGTCATGCCCACGTGCTGCTACCCATGGAGCACATTTGAATTAGCAGGTGTTTAGAGCAGAGGGTCTCAAACTCAGCTGCACGTTAAAAACCACTTTGGGAAGTTGTACGCATCCTAACACTTGGGTCATGCACCACACCGATTCAATTAGTGTCTGGGGGGTGGGAGCACGTGATGTCACCGTGCAGTCAAGTATGTGAAGCTGTCCTCTAGCAAAGTGCACCCCTTGGACCTCCAGGATCACTCTCAGAGATGCAGATTCTCAGCCCTCCAGTCCTATGGAAGCGTTTTTGGGAATGGAGCCAGTATGCTTTGCATTAACCAGCTCTTTGAGTGATTCTCACACATGCCAAAGTCTGAGAACTGCTGTTCTAGGTAATGAGGAAGGAATCCCCGAATCCCGCCTTTCCTCTCGCTGGTCCTTGGGAATTTTGAGGTGTGGCTGAGGTCCCTGTGGGGTTCAAGGCTTCTGTCAAAGTCACAACTGAGCCCAGACTCGAACTTGAAGTTTCCAGCCCCAAGGCCAGGCTTTTCCCACCTGTGTCGTTTTGCATGAGGCAAATGGGTACAGGGAATGGGGTGGGCATAATCTCTCGATTAGGAATAATTCAGTAATGGGTCTTATATTCAGTAATGGGTTAATTATTTACAAAGATAAATTGAGTGCACTGTTTGTGCTCCCTCGGACAACCTTGAGATCAAATATTAATCTTGTGTTGTTCAACTCATTTTTAACCGTCTGTGTGCATGTATGCATCTCTGTCTGTGTACCCTTCCTTTACCCATCCCTCCCTCCCTCCCTCCCTCTCTCTCCCTCCCTCACATCTACCCACCCACCCACCCACCTACCTATCTACCTATCTGTGTATCCATCTGTCTTATAATAGCTCGAGGAGATATGCCTGGTTCCCCCTGCCGCGGGACAGCCACCATCCCCAGCACAGGGCAGGGCACTTAGTAGGCCTGTGAATGCCTATTTCACTTGGTCTGCATCCTGGGGGCACCAAGACCATCTCTTGCTGAGAAAAGAAAGACAGTCATGAGGGGTTGTGCCTGTCCAGGGGGAGGGTGAGTGTGAGAATAAGCATTGGCTTCACAGTTTATTTTAGAAATCACTTTTATGATTATAACATAATAAACGCATGGCACAGGTTTTTAAAAATACAGGAAAAAAACGTAATGAAGAAAATAAAGCCCATCTCTAGCTGAATCCCCTGGAGAGACTCTGACTGTGGGCTGGGCACTGTTCCAGCATCGGATGTGACATTCGATCCTCACAGAGCCCCACAGAGTGCAGGTCCTGCTTTTACCCTGACCATATACGTGTGGAAACTGAGGCCCAGAGAGTTTGGGACACCTGCTGGAGGCCACCCAGCCTTTCAGGAGCAGAGCTGGGCTGTGCTGGCTCTGCGGGAGGTTCTCACCAGGCTCTGGTCCCCGGGTCCTTCCGAGGCCCCCGGATGCGCCCCTGCACCCAGGCTGGTGCACACTCCCAGCTGCAGGACTCGGCGGCCGTCCTGTGCCTGCACAGTCTCCTGCCCAGGTCTCCCCCAACACCCAGACAGACTGCAAGCCGTGGAGCTGGCGCCCTGCTGCTGTGCTCGTAGGCACCTCCCTCCTCGTGCCCACCCAAAAACCTACCCTTCAAAGCACGACCTGGTCATTCCCGGAGCCAAAATGCCAGCAGGCAGTTTCTAGGTTGGAGGGAGTTCTGTCTTTATTTATTTATTTATTTATTTACTATTTTTTTGCGGTACGCGGGCCTCTCACTGTTGTGGCCTCTCCCGTTGCGGAGCACAGGCTCCGGACGCGCAAGCTCAGCGGCCATGGCTCACGGGCCCAACTGCTCCGCGGCATGTGGGATCTTCCCGGACCGGGGCACGAACCCGTGTCCCCTGCATCGGCATGTGGACTCTCAACCACTGCGCCACCAGGGAAGCCCAAGGGAGTTCTGTCTTTAGAGTCATCTCCAAAGATGAGAGACCTCGGTCCCCTGATGAGGTTATATCTGCAGAGGTTCCTGTGTATTTTTTATAAAACTTAGAAAATTACGAAATGCAAAACCAGAAAAATTTTCAAAGCACTGTGGTGCCAGGGAACTGCCATTCCCAAGTGCATTGGAGGAGGGACCCCATGTAACCCGGTTATACAGACAGACAGTGCAGCAGCTGATTGATGAGCATCTTCTTGGTGGTCCCATCCGCCCATGTGGAGTTTCAATGGACGCCCCCTTCCTGAACCTTCCTGAACGTGAGGTCTAAGCTGGGGGCCCCCCTGACCTCGCCAGCGTGGGTCCTGGCCGGGTCTGAATGTGGCGGGTGTGAACGTGGCAGATCTGCAGTGTCATTCAAGGAGGGTCTCTGGAACCCTCGAGATGCTGCCACATGCCACTCGATGTCCCTGGATGGCGTCCATGGGCTGGAGGTCCCAGCTCGTACAGGAGACGCACAGCCAGCCACGGCTGTCTAGTTCTCTCCACTTGCTTACGTGCCCAGCGCTGTCTGCCCGGCCGGGCCACAGGGGTCTGTGATTTGGAATTTTACCATTTGCCAATGCCTCCCTCTGAGACAGTGTTCTCATTGTAAAATGACCTTGACGCCGTCAGCTATGAAAATAGTGCCGTATAAACAAAAAAAAAAATCCCCTTTGGACCGCCTAGCTTTTCTGCTGGCCGCGTGCAGACAGCCACATAAGAAAGAAAAGCCCGAATCGTTTGGAAGGTTGACCTTGCCCCAGGTGCCATCATCCCGAATATGCTGACCTCAGACTTGAGGAGCTGCTCTGAGGGACTTGGCTTTGGAGGGTAGTTGCTGGCTGCTCCCGACGGCCCCGTCCTTTACGCCCTTCCCAGATCACCCCTCACCCACCGCCCTCCCATGCTGTCTTTTCCCTGCAAGGAACCCAGACCCTCGGATGCTGCTCTCTCTCTCTGAGTGTGCTTCTCTCTGCATGTCTGCCCCGTTTCCACATCTCTACCCCTATTTCCCAGATGGTCTGGATTCCCAAACACCCCTCACCATGCCACGCTTTCCTTGCCTTGTGGATGATTTCTGTGAGGGCACATTCCCACTGTCACCAGAGTCCCCTGGCTGTCCCAGAAAATGCCTATTTTTATTTTTTATTAATTAATTAATTTATTTTATTATTTAGGCTGCACCAGGTCTTCATTGCAGCATGTGGGCTTCTCCAGTTGTGGCGCGTGGGTTCTAGAGCGTGCGGGCTCAGTAGTTGCGGCATGCAAACTCTTAGTTGTGGTATATGGGATCTTAGTTTCCCGACCAGGGGTCGAATCCGGGCACCCTGCATTGGGAGTGTGGAGTCTTAACCACTGGACCACCAGGGAAGTCCCCAAACTCCTAATTTTCGAAAACCCCCGCGTGAGAAGGTGCCTCTCATAGGTACACAGCAGCGATGCGTCAGTGGCATTCGTAAGCATCGTACCACCTCCCTTGGGAGAGAATGCATAAGTTGCACTTTACACATGCTCTAGGGTGTGTCTACCCGCTGCAGATGAGTTTCAAGGAGCGGGGTAAGCCCACGAGACTCACCACGAAAAATCAAGGTGCAGAGGGATTCCAGCGGTGAATTTTAAGAGCCCCCCAAACCGTGCCCATTTATGGATAAATAAATGTAACTGAAAATAGAAGGGAGTCGTCAATCTAGATTTGTGATGACGTTGCCTTTCCTGGGGATGGACGGTGATGTGACGATGTGTCAGTGACAGGCGGTTAGCAGGGCGTTCCACCCCATGCAATATGCCCCAGTCCTTTTACTCTCAAAACGTGCTTGAGGACAGAGCAATTCCTTATTGACTATTAGTGTTTGGGGCCACGGGAACCTGCATGTGTAGTTGTGTTCCTCTTTGCACTTTTCTGTAACGTAAGAGCCTCTCAAATTAACCACATCAGAGTCACGCGCTCTGCTTGGCGGTGGCGATGGCGGGCGCGTGAGGGTCACTGAGGAGGGACGTCTGATAACAAAGACTGACATCCTCGGCCATGGCCACCTGCAGCCTGGTCCACCTGCGTGGGGTGTGGGAGCCCCTTCCCGACCCTCGTCGCCACAGAGGCGGGCTTCAGCCTTCGGTCCCCTGGGCCTCTGCCCCACTGCGTATGTGGGTCCTTCCTTGCGCTGGTCCGGTCCCATCATGATGACTGTCGGGGTCTCTCTGCTCTCCCAGATGGAGACCCCTGCAGGGCACTACCCTATGTCTTACTCACGTTTGTTTCCCTGCAGCTCAGTCCCTGGCATCTGCCAAGATACCCGTAGATGCTGTGAACTTGAAATGAAGAAAGGCGGGCATCTGCCTTTCCAGTCTTTAGCTGCAGCCCCGACTGACCCCTCCTCCTCCTACAGGGCAGCGTCGGCTGGGGCTGCGGGATTCTGTGTACCGAGGGCAGAGGCAGCCGGGGCAGCTTCTCGAACTCAGAGCCCACAAGGAAGGCGCTGATGTGGAACCCTGCCTCTGCCCCCGTTTTGATTTGCCCGTGACCCTGAGAGTCACCGCCATCGTCACTAGGGTTGCCAGAGCCATGCTAAGTGTACAGACGTTTGGGGTCGGCAGGTGGGTGGGAGCCGTGACGCCCTGGCGGGTCAGTTTGTCAAGCTCGCTTTGGGACGTTTGAACTTGGTTAAGGGGGTCATGTGACTTGGCAGCTTTTCCCCAAGTGCTGGTTCTGACGTGCATGTGTTTGGGCCCCTAGAGACTCCCCTGACCTTAGCTGCGCAGCTGGACGACCCCGTGGAGGTGATCAAAGCTCTCCGAAACGGCGGGGCCCACCTGGACTTCCGTGCCAAAGACGGGATGACGGCCCTGCACAAAGCCGCCCGCGCCAGGAGCCTGCTGGCCCTGAAGGTACAGGCGGGGCCCGTCTCACACGGTGACGCCCCCTCCTCTGATCCCCTGGGTACACCCTGCCCCACTCCCCATCCCACGACAGCCACTTGCGGTGACCCCAAATTGTGTCCGACTAGAGCTCAGAAGTGTGGTCTGACCCTCCTCCCCCCTCCCCTTGGTGTGGTTGCTTTTATTGTAGAATCTGCTGCTCACAGAAAGTTATCTTTCCCCTTCTGATTCTGCCAAAGGGCTCGTATTTTCAGCTGAAACCCACCTCCCTCCACGGGAGGGGGCTGCAAAGCCAGCCCTCCGCCACCAAGCCAGCCTCGCTGCTGCCAGAGCCGCCCCAGACATTGGAAGCTGATGCCAGGGGAGGGGGCAGGGCGGACCTCACCCCCGTCTTCCTCCCCACACTGTTCTTCGAGCATGCTCTACTGGCCCTGGCTCTGTGCCTGCGGGCACAGGGCGCATGCCCCCAGCCCATGCTCTATCAGGGCCCTGGCGAGGAGGGGAGGGGACCCACTGCTGTGGGGTGACGACCCCCAAGATGGTGCCTTTCTGTAAAGCAGACTTCTTAACTGCATAGCAGCTGCACACTCATCAGCTGGCTTCCTCGGAAATCAAGTGTTCGTGACAATGCTTGCTAGTTTTGCCAGCTGCAGGACGTGCACGGAGATGGTTTACACTGCACTTTTAGGTTCACACCTTTTTCCTGAAAATGTCACCTTCCCCTCGTTGCTGTCCGCTGGTCCACAGGGACCAGCCAGGCTCAAGCAGGTAGTGCCAGAGGGCCACGTGTGCAGAAGGCCTCCCCATCTCCCGGATGTGTAAGCACGTGTGCGTGCCTGGCACCAAGTGCTCCTTTAGGGCCAGAAACTTCGTCATCTAAGTTGAGGCCTCCTTAATTCTGGGAGGCCAGGAAAAGCTCGGGAGCCGAGGGCTCCGTCACCCTGGCCCGGGGGAGCGTGACCTTCCTCTTCCTTCTTGATCGATTCACTCCTGTGAAGGGGGGTGTGAGACCAGTGACCACACGTTGGTGTTTTTTTCAGACCCTGTTGGAGCTTGGAGCATCCCCGGATTACAAGGACAGCTACGGCCTCACGCCGCTGTATCACACTGCGGTGGTCGGGGGCGACCCCTGCTGCTGCGAGCTGCTGCTGCACGAGCACGCGGCCGTGAGCTGCAAGGACGAGAACGGCTGGCACGAGATCCACCAGGTGCGTGGGGCTCGCCCCTCACCTGCTCTCCCGACGGGCGGGGCTGGGGTGCTGGGTGAATGCCCCCTCCGTAGGAGCCGTGGGTGCCCTGATAGAGCGTGCAGGTGCTTTCTGAGCACAGGTGACCCAGCACAGGGCCCGATTTCCGTGGATGAGGCGAACGTTTCCCAGATCCCACCTGCAACACTGGAGTTGGGGGAATGTCGGCTGTAGTCGTGACAGAAACAGATCCACCTAGTGGCTCCGATGAAGAGTCTTTAGTGGACCGAGGGCAAGGAGAGGAGACACTGTGTCTCCGGAAGCGGGGACAGCGGGCCGAGGAGGAGAGCCCCCAGCGGGAGACGTGTCGCGGAGGGATGCGGGAAAGAAGTACCACGGCTGCTCTATCCTCCCGCCCTCCCATTGGCTGAGCCCCGCCAGAGCAGGCCAATCACAGAGCCTAGTGGTGCAGGCCTGGAGGTCAGGGTCTCCGGGTGGAGAAAGGTGGACAGTGGGTTTGGGAAAGCAGAGGGGGAATATCCGCCCAGGAGGTCAAGGGCAGAGCCCGTCCAGGAGGTCAAGGAAGAGGCTCTGACGTTCTCTTGCTGGGCCTTTACGTTGCAGTGAATTTCACTGCTTCTCAGGCTGCCTGTTTCCCTCCACCGCCGTCACCTTACACACCTGACCATCTGAGCAGGGTCACGCACCTGCCCACTGTGGTCAGAGGACCCGGCTGCTGAGGTGCAGCGGGTGGGCCCGGGCCCACCCCCGCCTGGCCTTTCTAGTGCTCAGTTCCGGTTCATCAGCGGCCCCACAGCCTGGAGAAGCATCCAGTTCCCTCCTGTGGTGTGACGGGACTGTGCTGGGGGAGGGGAGAATTTCTGCGAAGCTGCTCACAGCTTCGAGCCCACACCCTGGGCGGGACCTCAGAGGAGCAGTGATGCCTGCCTGCCCGCTGGGCCTCTGTTTGCTCATCTGTAAAGTGGGCATCAGCAGGGCCTCCCACACCTTCGGGCCATAGAGAGGACGGAATGTTAGCAAGACCCAATGTTTTCCAGATAAGTCCAGCCTTCCTGCTTTGGCCTCTTGGCTGAAGCAGTTGCTTCTGCCTGGAGTGTCACATCCTGGGCCCCCAGCTCCCCGACCAAGGCTGCACACAACCCCAGAGCCTGCGTTGCTCTGTTTGTTGCCCACAGTGGTGCTGGGCAGTGGATGGCGTCGGTACTGTTGGCTTCTTCTGTGCGGGGGGCCGGGGGTGAGCTGCTCAGGGGACACGGGGGACGGAGGGCCCAGCATGGACCTCGCCAGTGATCGGTTCCAGGTCTTCAGGGCTTCACTGAAGAAGGTGCTGGGAGGAGTTGCCCCTCCCCCAGCGGGGTTGTCACTTGGCATCCGAGCATGAGGCTGGAGGCCGTGGTCCCGGCAGTGGAGCTCCCAGTGGACACTGCCAGCCTGGACAGATGGGGTGGGCCTGCCCTCACACACCCGGGCGCTGAAGGCGCCCCCTGGGCCTGGAAGAGGCAAACGCGTAGGGATGTGAGTCTCCCGCTGAGGGTCTCAGTGTCGCACCAGCTTGCATCCTTCTGGAGACGTGGAAACGGAGCAGAAGGGCTTGGGTGGAGTGAAGACTCTGCGTCCCCGAGGTTTCCTGCTCGGCAGATCTCAAGTTCTGTGACGCTGTCTTCGTTTGGGTTCAGATTCGTCCTATGAAACCACCGCGTTCCCAGGGGAGGTGTGGGCCCTGTGGGGATGCCGCTCAGCCTGAGAGGAGGCACGCGTGCCTCTCGGCGGATGGAAGGGTCAGTTATGCGGGGAGCGAGGCCGCAAGGGCCTGAGAGGCTGGGGGCGGAGGGCAGAGCTGAAGGGCAGGGGCACAGGCTCAGGGCGGCTCCACCACCGGCCACCTCGACTGGCGGCCTTGCCGATTGGGGGGCATCTGCCGCCCCCAGGAATGGGCCGTGCTCCAGGGATCTGCCTCCTTTAACTCAGCAAAGCAAATGAGTGCTGGAGACCCCGTTGGGCCTGAGGCCTAGACCCATAACTGCTCACGTTCCGTGGTGTTCGGGTGCCAGGCGGCCACCATGAGCCACTTAGCCAAAGCCCCGGGCGTTGCAGCCACACCGCAGGCCCACGCCTACCCACTGGCACATGTGTCACCTGCCAGGCCCGCTCAGTGTCCTGGACACCGAACCCAGCGGTGAACAGAAACACCCGGTCCTGTGGGTCTTACGTCCCCGTGGCGGGGGGTGGGGACAGCGAGACAAATTGATGTGAACAAAGATTACAGACCCACACGTGCTCACACGCACACACTCACGTCTGTGCCCACACGTGGAGCAGGCCCGGCAGTGCTTCACATCTCCCCGAGATGGTTCACACGGTGACCAGGCTGGGGCAGGACGGGCGTCCCCAAGGTGTGGGCAGTGCTTTGTCCCTCTGCTCATAGCTGCACTTGGCCGTCAGCTCCGTGGTGCCCTTTAAAAGGCCAAGCCCATCGTCACACGTGGACCCGTTGAGGGTGTGAAAGGGGAGAGTTTCAGGCTCCGCCAGCGACTCCTAAGGGGGGTCCTAGCTCTGTTGGCGTGAGCAGCCCTGGGGGGTGCCATTCAGCCCCCCGGGGACCCGTGTGGAAGGAGGAGATGCAGACCGGGAGGCCCCGGGTGAGGAGGGGAGGCCACCTGAGGACAGGAGCCCCGCGCCCTCCTCGTGACCGTCGGGCTCTCTGCACAAGGGCTGCTGGTCCAGGGTACCAGGCCAGGCTGTGAGTGACAGGGTCAAGCGGGGCGTGCCCCTGGGCCCATCCCCCTAGCCCGTCCGAGGTAAGAGCTGGGCCAGGTCAGCTCCACGCCTGATGTCCCGTTCAGTGATGTGTCTGAGAGCAGCCCACCCCGCCCTGCCCCCGCCATCATTGGGAACGGAGTGTCCACAGAACAGAGACGTTTAACTCCAGGGTTCCTTGAACGCCTGAGCCCTCCCAGGACGTGACGGGCCAAATGTGTATACGACCTGGGAACCAAACCATCCTACCTGAAAACGCCTACATTCTTTTTTTCCCTAGATTTATCCACCCTTTAGGCATATTCCTTTTGTTGTTTTGCAGAGTTCTCTTTGAACTCCAAAATGTGAATTCAGAGTATACTGTCCTTAAATGTGGGATTCAAGAGGGATGCAGGAGAGCATTTGCCCCAAGCAGTCACGGCACTGGGGCAGTGTCCGAGTCCCCCGGGCGGTGGGCCCTGGACCCTACTGGGCACAGGGACGGTGTCCCAGATAATGGGACAGACCTCAGGCCTTCACTGGCACAGATCGGAGCTTTATCGGCGCCTTTTGGAAGAATCCTCAAGGACCCTGTATTTCCGTATGCCCAGCATCTGCTCCTAAGCCTCTCTGTTAAATGTAGGTTTTTCTACTATTCAGGCCTGGTGAGGCCAACCCATCAGGAGATACCTGCCAGCTAGAATGGTTTGTTACGGACCCCAAGAAGAGGGGCACAGCCCACCACCCATAGCCACGCAGGGAAGGCGGGGGTGTTGTGCGCGCAGAGACGTTACTGTGGTTTTCAAGGGAGGGAACAGGTGAGGCATGACAAGCAGGCTGAGTGACCTCAGTGGCCCTGGGGCATGGGGGCTGCCCTGTTGTCTGGGACCTGTCCTGGGTGCTTAGGACAGGGCTGAGGGGCCCTGAGTGTGAGGGCCCCATAGAGGAGGGCTCAGGTGAGGACTCTGCACGGTGGTTTGTATTTGGAAGCTGTGCTCATGGCTGAGTCCTTTTCCATCTCCGGAAATCAGCTCTTCCTGGCAGGGCAGCCCCTTCAGGGGAGCAGCCAGCAAGACCCCGGATGCCAGAGCATCAGAAACACAGAACATAAGGCAACAGAGTGCATTCAGCCCAAGTCCAACTGAGGGACCCCTCACCGGGGGCGCTCCGTGCCCCGACGACTTTGGAGAGACCTTGGAGAACTCTCTAGGCTCTCTTCTTTCCTCCCCTCGCCCCTCTTCCTACCTGTTCTCCCCTCCCCGCTCAACCAGGCTAATGTTTCACCCCACTCCGTGCTGGGTTGGCCTCACACTGAGTCTGACTCCCTCATCGAATGCAGGTGACAGTCGTGGCCATCTCGCTTGTCTCTTGGGACGGCTGCCCTGAGACGGAGGGTGACCGTGTGTGTTGGGGCAGTGGGAGGTCACTTTCTTCGGTGCCGGCTCCCTGCCATGATTCCAGCCCCTGACACCCCCTGCGTGGATTCCGAGCATCCAGCACCAGAGCGACCCAACCTCCGGGGTCCCCGCCCCCGTCAGCGCCTTTGGAGCTTGGAGGCCTTCAGCCCAGTTGTCCCATCCTGCTCCGCTATCCCGCGTCACCCGTCAGGGTCCGTCCAGCGCCCTCTAGTGGCGGGTTTCTTTTTCACGCAAGTCCTGCGGAAGCACCTGCGTTATCCAAGCCGCTGTCTTCACCTGCTCTGGCGTGACCGTCAGGAGGGCATCGTGCAGGGGGCTCAGCGACGGACCTCGCACACTGCCGTCCCCCCGCCCCCGGATTATCATCCTTCGTCAGGGCTCACAGTCACCCAGCAAACGCTGTCCTCTCCATCTTTTCACACCCCTCCAGCAGCCCTCGCAGGCACCCTTGCTGGTCTCTGAGTTAGCCGGGCCCAGAGAGGGTGAGTGACCTGCCCGAGGCTCCCAGCGCGGCTCCCGGCCAGAAGCCTGGTTCTTCGTCCGGCCTCCAGGGCTCTCAGACAGAAGCCACCCCTCTAATGACAAGGCACTTGTGGCAGAAGGAAGTAGGGGGCAGGTGGGTTTGCATCGCCCAGCTGGACTGATTCTGGTCCTGCTGTCTTGGAGAAGCACCTCGGAGTTCGGGGGTCCACAACTCCCCCTGCATGGCAGCCCACAGCTCCTTCCCAGCCAGCTGGCTCCGCATCCTTCCAGGGCACCTGAGTGCCCGCAGCCTGACCTGCTCACAGGTGTTGCAGAAGGCTTGCGTGGCTTTCCGGGGCGTTGCCCTGGGCAGGTGTTTAATTGCAAAGGGAGGTCTTCACATCCAGCCCCCAGGGCCCGCGACTGGGGACGCCCGTCCCCTGAATGCTGACTTTGGAAGAGAACTTTTTTGAACTGTCTACAAACCATCTTTCAACTTATTCAGGTTGCTCAATTTTTTTTCATTACAAAAGAAATATCTGCTCGACATGAAAGTCTTTAAGACTATGAAGAAACATAAAGAAGAAAGTAAAAAACACCCAGATGCATTCCCAGAACATGGTGGGCCAGATAACGGGGGCTTCACTGAAGTTTTAGTTGCCAAGTACTTTCATATCCACCGGGGCAGTGCCCGGCACCTAGCTCCGACCTAAGGGGGTAGGGGTTGGCTGTCTCAGGACCTGAGGAAGAGTTGCTGGTGAAGCCAAGGTTCCTGAAGAGGACGCCGTCCCCAGTGAGAGGACAGCTGCTGGGTCTCGTGTTTCCACACACCTTCGTGGGCAGCTATGCCCACAGGACTGGCCCACATGGGGCGTCTCGCTCCCTTCCTCCTTCCCTGAGTCTGTGGATTCCATTTGGAGGATAAGTGAGATTTCCTTCTCGTGCTGTCAGTAGCGTATATTCTGGGCTGGGATTGCAAAACCCCCTCAACATGGCCTGGGTCACCTGAGCAAGTGGCTTACCCTCTCTGTGCTTCTTTGCTCATCTCTAAAGCTGGCTGAGTAACAATTCATAAAGCTCTCAAGACAGATAAATGATGCATTGACTATAGCGCCTGGCATCTAGTAAGTGCTCAATAAGTGCTGGCCACGCCCCCATCATCACCATCATTCTCATCCGGCCACGCCCCCATCATCACCATCATTCTCATCTGGCCACGCCCCCATCACCATCATTCTCATCTGGCCACGCCCCCATCATCACCATCCTCATCTGGCCACGCCCCCATCATCACCATCATTCTCGTCTGGCCACGCCCCCATCATCACCGTCATCACCATCATTCTCATCTGGCCACGCCCCCATCACCATCATGGTCGTTATCATCTGGCCACGCCCCCATCGCTGTCATCCTTATCATTGTCATCAGGCCATGTCTGGGAGGAATGATACCTGTCAGTCAGAGAGCACTTAACCAACTTGCTCACAGGCCTTCACACAGGTCTCATTTGATTCCTGCAATGATTCTGTGCAGGATGTTTTATCATTTGGCCGTAACTGTGTTATTGGTTGCTATGTATTATTTATCAGTTTCAAGTGAGGAGTCTTAACTTTAAGGAAATTACAGTTTGGGGCCACTGCTGCCTCCTGTCCCTCTTCCTTGCTGAGCTCACCCCTGCTCACCCTCAGCCCTGGGCTCCAAGTCCTTGGCGCTTCCCCTGACCCCACAGTAAGGGACAGGCCCCTGGGGAGCTTCCCTCGTGGCGCTCACAGCAGGGCGTGGTCCTGGGTCTCTCTGGGTGCTTACGGCATGCGGCTAACCCTTCTGCTGTCATACCTACCGCTTATCTCACAAAGTACATATTATAGGAGAAAAGCCTAAGCGTGGTGTGGACTTAAATAAGTGTGCTGGTGGCACTGAACCAAGCAGAAGCACTTGCAATGCAGTGCACTCTTTATTGCTCCTATTGCATTGCACAACCCCAGGGGGCGCTGTTACACTTGCTGTAAATGTAGGCTTGTAGATTGATCACAACAGGTGTCCAGCAGGTGGCAGTGAAGTGCTTGAAGGAAGGAGCACTCTTTTCCCTAATGTACACCAAATTATGTGTTGGCGGGGGGGGGATGCCCAGCACAGGTCGGTGAATCCCAAATCCCAAATCTTGTGGGGAGTCTCCTCCAAATACTCGTGCCCGGGAGATCTGCAGGCAGGAGATGTGGGCGGAGCCCCACACATACATGCATTTTCCATAAAGCATCTCAGAAAAAAATGGGTAAGCAATGTGGGTGTAAGAGGTGCTGTTTGGTTTTACATTCTAGTTACTCTCTGACCTCTGTCAACCCTTTTAATCTGTCTCCCAAGGGCCAGAGAGGACAACACCCTTTTCAGAAAAAGGACAGAGGGTTAGCACGGCTTATCTTGGGGGAGGACAAATTCTTACTTTGAGAAGCGTTGAGGTCCTTATGTCAAGCAAGCACTCATTTCTTTTTCTTTTTTTTTTTTAACTGAATGAGTATTTAATTTTAAACTTTAAGAGGAGTTGCAAAAGCAATACAGAGAACTCCTGTATTCCCTTCATTCAGAGACCACATTTGAGTTTTTCCCATTGTCCCAATAATGCCCGTTACAGTCAAAGGATCCAGTCCGGCACCCTGCAGGAGCCCTTCCATCTGTGAGACTTCATCAGTCTTCCCTAGATTCTCTCAAGGGACTCTTTTGAAGATTATGGGGTAGTCAGTTTGGAGACTGTCTCCCAATTTGGGTTTGCTCCGTGTTTCCTCGTGATGAGATGCAAGATGTGCATTTTTGCAGGAATATCATGGAAGGGACGTGTGTTTCTGGCAGTCCTGTTACGTGGCAGGTGGTGACCATTTGCTGTTATGGGTGATGTTCACTCTGACCCCCTGATCACGGGGAATCTGCCAGGTTCTCCACCATAGTTTTCTCTTCCCTTTGAAGTTAGTATTTTGTGGGATCTTTAGACTATGTTAGAAAACCCCTTTTCTCATCTCCCTCTCACCTGCTAGTTTTAGCACCCAATGGTATTTCTTGTCTGAATTAAGTAATTCATTGCTAAGTGGAGATTTTCTACTCCCATCCTTGCTTCTTGCACTAATTAGTTGGCTTTCTGTTATCAGGAAGAGCTTTCTCTTCTTGTTTATTTATTCACTTATTTGTAGCAACCTGGTTTTGTGGATTTCTATTTATTCAACAGGTAACCATTTGTTAATGTTGTCCCACCTTGGGTCCAGGGAGCCTGTCTTGAGTCAAGATGGCCTGTGTGTCCTGTGGACACACTCCCATCCTTTCTTGAGCACTTCCTTACCTTCTGGCTCAACAAGGTATTCCAAGCTCATCTCGTTCTTTTCCTGCCTCAGCCCTGGAATAGGCCATCTCTGTACGAAGCCCTTGTTCTTTTGAGTTCAGTAAGTCCCTTATATACGAACCTTCAAGTTGCAAGCTTTCAAAGATGAGAATGTGTGTTCGCATGTCCAGTCACGTAACTTAGTTCCCGTGTCTGGTGTTATCTGCAACCTAGGCTAACTTTGTTGGACTTACAAACAAATTGGACTTACGAAAGCCCTCTCAGAACTGAACTTGTTCATGTGTAGGGGGACTTACTGTATAGGGTGGTATTTAGAACCCAAGATCCGAGTATTAAGTGTGCTCGCTGCTACCGGGCTGTTGCTCATCCCAGCCCCTCCCAGGAGGGGGAGTTAGGGACACACGTCCTCACACGTCCACGTGTACCTACACATTACTCTTTTGCTTTTCTCTGTATTGAAAACCATGTGCTTATACTGATACCTCTTTTTCCTGTCCAGTACCACAGAGTTTATTCTGGTTTTCTCCTGCACTGGATTAGTAACTCCCTTTCTTTGACAGTGGGAAACCTGCTCCCATTTTCCTTCATTCATTTACCTGTTGCTCAGCCCCCTTCAATGCAGCCAGTCTGCTGACTGGTCTGGCCGGCACCTTGCTCAGATTCCCTTCACCCTTTCCCGTCTGCGAGGCTGCTTCCTCAGCAAGTACGGCTTCTATCACGTAACAGCCGGTGGTTTAAAAGAAGAGACATGCAAAGAAGATCCTTTAAAAAAGTGAATGGTAGAATTTAAGACTGTGGTATTACAGGAGATTTTTTTGTTTCAGCACTTGTCTGATTTTTCTGGTTTCGCTTGTTTTCAAACAATAGGCTTGGAGAAAGAAGTCCTTGAGGGGGATTCTTTCCCTGACAGTCAGCCTAGAGTAAAAGGCTCTATTTTACTTTTTGCATTGATCCTATTGTAACCCTTGGTGGGGAGAACATGAACACCATCCCGATGATGTAATGTAAAACCTCACAATTTCAGATTAACCAGGGGAAGAGGAAGGGTGAGTCTGGAGTGATTGTAAAAATGTTTTTTACGCTAACTCTCTTTGTTTTTGACTACAGGACAATTCAATTAAGCCATAACACAGTCTTGCCTCCTGGAAGTTCTTTGGAGAGAGTTGATTAGCCAGGGCTCCTTCAATTTAAGGAACAGAAATCCCAACTCAAACTGGCTTAAGGGGAAAATGAAAATTATGCCTAGGCTTACATCCTGAAAGACCCAGGCACAGTTGTAGCTGAGAGGGGTCCACAGGGCATCTGTTGCGTGCGTGCGTGTGTGCGTGTGTGTGTGTGTGTGTGTGTGTGTGTGTCTTGTTTTCTCTCTCCTTCCTTTAGCTCCCACTTCTCCCTTCCTCTGCATTGGTGGCCCCAGCAGCTCCGGGCTTCTGTGGCTTTTTTCCTGGCCACCTTGGAGGAAAAGAGAGAACTTCATTTTCTCAGTGTTTCTGACAGATGTTCCAGTCTCATCTTTACAGGCCCCCAAGAGTCACTTGGGCATCCCAAGCCCACGCCTGTGGCCAGAAGATAGAATGTTCTGTGTCCACTGCAGGCATAGGGGTGGGGCAGGCCCCCAGATCTCTGGGAGTGGGGTCAGGTGGCCCCCAGAGGAGGAGGCAGGCGCTGTTGCCACAAGAAGGGAAGGCGCGGGTGGGCAGGGAAAAGCAACCGTGTCTTCGGTAACGATCTGCTCTGTAAACGGATGAGATGATTTTATGGGCAGCACAGGGGTTGTAAGTGGGTGTTTCTCAGGGTTTTTTTTTTTTTTTTTTTTTCTTTTTGCGGTATGCGGGCCTCTCACTGTTGTGGCCTCTCCCGTTGCGGAGCACAGGCTCCGGATGCGCAGGCCCAGCGGCCGTGGCTCACGGGCCCAGCCGCTCCGCGGCATATGGGATCCTCCCAGACCGGGGCACGAACCCGTATCCCCTGCATCGGCAGGCGGACTCTCAACCACTGCGCCACCAGGGAGGCCCTCAGGGTTTTTTTTTTAAAGCTCATCCAATTACTAGTCCCCGTGTCTTTCCTGTCATCTCTCCTCTCTATTAATTGGCGAGGTGTAGCTCTTTGTCGTGGACTGTGCAGGGGTGAAACGCCCCTCAGTCTGTCTCAGTTATCGGAAAGGCAGAATTACTGAGCGTTTCTTCCTCTGGCTACTGTGCAGCCAACCCGAACCACCCACAGCTGCCTGTCCTGGCCTGGCCGGCCATCTCCCCACCGGGCGCTTCCCCACCCTCGGTGTGAGCAGTTCTGGGTCAGGACCCCTGCTTCCTGCCTTTCATGTCTCCCTATCCGGTTGTCACCCCACCAGAGGGACAGTGGGTCTTACGCCCTTGGCACTGCCCATCGCTGGGTGCCCAGGAAGTGCCGGTGGATGGGGTGGGGTTAGTCGGATATGACTTGCTTCCCAAGGTCAAGGGTTGCTCCAGCATCGAGCGGCATGCGCTGGACCCTCTGATGGACCTGGACAGCAGCCCCCTTGGTCACAGTACGGGGCCCTCCCTGCTCCCTGTGAGCTGCAAGGGGTGGGGGGCAGCTGGCCTGCCCCCGAGCATCACTGGGGGTCCTTTCAGGCCCCTTATTCATGTGACTCTCATGAGAACCCTGGGAAGAGTAGGGTTTCCATTTACACATGAAGACAGAGGCTCAGTGAAAGTTCTAGAAAACGAGCCCAGATCTGGTTGACCCCAAAGCCCTGTTGGCTCATAAATCACACATCACCTCCTAGAAGGGCTCAGAAAAGGGTGGGGCTGCCCCTTGCCTTGAAGAGGACAGGCGGGATCTCTTCCCAGGACACAGCCGGGTCCACGCACCGCTCCCGGCTGTTTTCACGCCTCCTCCGGGGTGGGGAGCTTGGATAAACAAGACCTGGGATGGAACATCCTGGTCTGCATTTCCTGGGGCAGGTCGCTGAGGCCAGGGGCAAAGACATGCCCTGGTCTCTCTGGGCTTCCCGGGCCTCGGGGCTGAATGGAAGGAACGGGGCCCCTTTGCAGACCCCCCAGTCGAACAGGTGAGCACAGTCCTCAAACCCAATACGAGTTCCTTCTCCTGATTCCCCAGGGGTCTGAGGGATGGGACCTGGTCCAGAATGGGGGCTGGGCTGTGTTGGCCACACCGTTGGTTCTGGGGGCGCTCAGTGCATCCCGGGCAGCTCCCGGTTTACAGCGTGGACTCTCCTTTCAGGCCTGCAGGTATGGACACGTGCAGCACCTGGAGCACCTGCTCTTCTACGGGGCTGACATGGGGGCCCAGAATGCCTCGGGGAACACGGCCCTGCACATCTGCGCCCTCTACAACCAGGTCAGTGAGCAGGGCAGCTGCCCCACACCCTCCATAACCACGTGGGCACCAGGGCCAGGGCTGTGCTGAGTGCTTTGCAGGTGGATGTCCAGCTCCAGCTGCCGGCACAGAGTCCCACAGATGGGGCGGCTTAAACAGCAGACGTTTATTTCTCACAGTCCTGGCTGGACGTCCCAGATCAAGGTGCCAGTCTGCTTGGTTCCAGGAGAAGGTCGTCTTCCTGGTTTGGGTTTGCATGACCCCTCTCACTGTGTCCTTACATGTGGAGAGAGAGAACAAGCACTGGTGTCTCTTCTTCTAAGGACACTAATCCTATCAGATCGGGGCCCCACCCTCATGACCTCATTTAACCTAATCACCTCCTGAAGACCCATCTCCAGATACAGTCACATTGGGAGGTTAGGGCTTCAACATAGGAATCTGGGGAGACGTGCTCAGTGCAGCGCGGGGAGTGGTCCTCACCTGCTTCTTTGAGAGTGGTTATCCCTGTTGTAGAGAAGAAAACTGAGTCACAGAAAATGAGAGGAGGGTCCTGGAGCACAGCTGGTACAGTCAGAGATGGGCATCGAAACCCCCATGGCTGTGGGTGCAGACTCTGCGGTTATGGTGTCACACGTACCCCACAGGGGGTCTCTACTGGGGCCTGGCGGGGGGAGCCATGAAATGGGGAAGGGTGTGGCTGACAGAGCCCCCAAGACAGTTATGGTGCCCCACCAGACCCCAACAGGACCACCATGAAACAGAGGCAAGCCTTACATCACTACATGTACAAACATGTCCTCAGTGGGCTTTTTCTTTTTAATTCCTTTTTAATTGTAGCTAAATATTATAAAACATAACAAACATTTGACTGTCTTAACTATTTTTAAGCATGCAGTTCAGTGCATTGACTGCACTCGCATTATTGTACGACCATCCCCTCCATCCCTCTCCAGAACTTTCCATCCTCCCAAACTGACACTCTGTCCCCATTAAATGTTCACTCCCCATGCCCTCCCCAGCCCCTGGCCCCCACCAGCTACTTTCTGTCTCTGTGGATTTGACTCCTCTAGGGACCTCGTGGGAGTGGAATCACACAGTATTTGTCCTCTTGTGTCTGGCTTATTTCACTGAGCATAATGTCCTCAAGGTTTATCCACGTTGTCGCCTGTGTCAGAATTTCCTTCCTTTTTAAGGCTGAGTAATCTTCCATTGTGTGGATGGACCACATTTTGTCCATTCATCTGTCAGGGGACATGGGTCGCCTCCACCTCTTGGCTGTTGTGAATAGTGATGCTGTGAACGTGCACATCTTTCTTCAGGACCCCGCTCTCACTACTTTTGGGGACACACCCACAAGTGAAGCCTCGATGAGAATAATTTGTACAAAACCCACAGTCTTCTGTGTGAGATGGACTGAAAACCAAGGCGAGCTGGGAGTGAGTGTGCTTGGGAAGGCGCAGGGGTGGGATGTGCACACCCCGTGCAGTGTGACCACTGGGCTACCACATGGAGAGTGAAGCTGAGAGCCTCTGGTCCTGCCGAGAGGCAGGGGGAGGCCAGAAGTCAGTAGGGGGGCACATGGAGGGGTGTGGGAAGGGGCTGGCTCCCCAGAGATGGGTTGGGGCACTGCTTCAGGGGGTGGTGTCAGTTTCCTTGGTGCCTGAAGTCAAGATAGTTCCTGGACATCACTAGTAAGGACTCCTCTGTCCTTTCTTTTTTTCTTCTCTTTCTCTGATTTCAAGGAACTTAAGGTCTGGAGGGGGGAGGTGTGGACACTCCACAGAGCAGCTGTGGGGGTGGGGGGTCCACCACCTAGAGAAACAGAGGGGAAATCATGGATTAGGGTGACTGCTGGGGGCCCCTAACCTGTGTGCACTCTGCTTATCCTCTCTCTGCCATCCAATCCAAAGCAATGATTCCATCTTTTTGAGTGAAATCTCCAGCCTTTACCTACACCCAAGTCCTTTCCCTGCTCACTCCATGGCTACTCCATCCCAGGCCCCTCCAGCCACTCTGTAATCCCACTTTGCTTCTAGCTATTGAAACCTCCTAGATTCTTTGCCCTAGAAAACTCCTATGCATGCTTCAAAACCCAACTGAGATATCCTGCCCTCAGTCAAGCCTTTCCTTGATGAGCCCCTGATAGAGTTAGTTGTACTTTTTACTCTGTAGCCCTTTGCAGTACAGCCAGGGTGAACTGCCCAGGAGCAGGTCGTTATTAGGCCTTGCCTGTCTTCCCTAGGGGCATCCCCTCCCCGCTTGGGCTCACCTTCTCAGGGGCGTAAACCACCGTCCTTCAGGGTATCCCCTGCTCCTGGCACAGGAGAGCAGCTCAGCCAGATGCAGTTGGGGAGGAATTTCAGTTTGACTCCAAGGAGTATTCTGAGAGGTGCTGGCCAGCTCCTCAATGAAAGCATACTGATGGGATTTGCACGCAGCTGGGGCCCTAGGTCTTCGAAGGCATTTGGATGTTGGAATGGCTTTATGAGCAAGGAGAGATCTTGCTTGGCTGCACTAGAAAAACACGCATAGTGAGCCTTGGCTTTGGCTGGTAAAACATCTGTGCCAACGTGTGCTTCTTAATTATTGCCTTAGAGGGGAAAAACATTCCTTAATTGTCCCCAGTAGATTTTAAGCATATTTTATCATAAAAAAAAACAAAACAAAACCCAGAAAACCATGTCTTCTGTCTCTTGAAATAATGGTGGACAAGATGGTCTTTGAACATGTAACCTTTCTGTTAGAAAATGTCAAGATGTGTTGAGAATCTGAATTCTGAGTTATTCATGGTGCTGGGTTTGACTGGTGTCACTCTGCATCCTCCAGATTTGTCCCCACCCTCGGCTGATGGCTGTAGGAGGGCCCAGAGCTACCCAGGGCTCTCAGGAAAACCCCTCCACTCCTGCCTTAGGTTAGAGGGTCCAGCAGACTTTTTCTGTAGAGAGTCACTTAGTAAATATTCTGGCTTTTCAGACCACGTGGACTTCTTCACAGCTACTCAACTCTGCCGCCGCAGTGTGAACTTAACCACAGATGATATGCAGATTAATGTGTGGCTGTGCGCCAATAAAACTTTATTTATAAAACAGGCAGCGGTCCAGGTTAGCCTGTGGACCCCAGTTTGCCAGGCCCGGCCAGGCATAGAAGGTCGCATCTGTCCTCTCACCAGACGTAAGGTGAGGACAGACTCCCCACTCCAGGGCTGAGTGCCTTCCTGCTAGCATGCCAGGGAGGCCCCTTCAGGGAGTGAGAGCTGGCCCCTCTCCAGGGTCCTGGGACCTTCGGGGCCAGCCTACTGCTGTCCAGCTCCACCCGTCTGTCCCTCTGCGGCAGCATGGGTAGAAGTGCCTTTGGTGGCATCTCCTGTTTTGGACACCCTGCCTTGCATTATGTCCCAGGGGCCATCACAGAGGGTCACAGACTGGTGCTTGGTGGCCCCATAGCCCCTGGACAGCATGTCCATTTGGGAGTCAGCAAGTGTTCTGGGATTCAGCTTCATGAATCCCTCGTGCCCCTCCCTGGGATGCTAGTGTGACCTTTAATCTTTTCCCTCAGCCCCCCCCCCCAGCCGTTGAGGCATCTCACTGATGTACTAAGAGAAGCTGGTCCCTTCGGCTTCTCAGTGTGATTCAGAGAAGCATAGCTCCGTACACACTAGCGTCCCTGTGATGACCTGTCTGAGAGGAATGGAGGGAGGGATGGAGGTCCCTGAGCCTTTGTCTGGCGCACCCAGCAATGGTACCTAACCTGAAGCCCTGTCCTCCCCAAGTCACCGGTGTGCTGGCCTCCTTGCTGTGTCCACTTTCAATTTCTACATACATGGGATGTGTATGGCTGTGTGAGGCCAGGCTCAGGGCCAACAAGAGAAACCACTCTGTAACTTCAAGCAGAAAGGGGTGCCGTACAGGGCACTCTGGGGGGTAACGTTGAGAAATAGACTGTCCCAGGTGTGGGGACACAGTGCCTTTGGGTCAGGATGGGAGTCAGGGAAAGGCACTAAGAAGCAGCCTCAAGGTAGAGTTGCAATGCAGGGAGACATGGCAGTCTGGGTTTCATAAAATCCCTCCTCTGTAATATGGAGATAATTATACCCAACTTGCAGGGTTGCTAAGAGGCTTAAAATAGAAAGCAAACATATGGCATGCCTGGCACACGGCAGATTTTCAGTAAGAGTGGCTGTAATGGTGATGATTATGGTGTGATGATGGATGGTGACTATGGTGATGATGATGATGATGGTGGTGGTGATGATGATGATGGATGGTGACTATGGTGATGATGATGATGATGTTTATGTTGTGATGATGGATGGTGACTATGGTGATGATGATGATGATGGTGGTGATCATGATGATGGATGGTGACTACAGTGATGATGATGATGGTGATGGTGATGATGTTTATGGTGTGATGATGGATGGTGATTGTAGTGATGATGATGATGGTGGTGGTCATGATGATGGATGGTGACTATGGTGATGATGGTGATGGTGATGATGTTTATGGTGTGATGATGAATCGTGACTATGGTGATTATGATGATGGTGGCGATGGTGATGGATGGTGACTATGGTGATGGTGATGATGGTGGTGATGGTGACTATGGTGATGAGGATGGTGGTGATGGTGATGATGATGGTGGTGGTGATGATGGTGATGATGATGGATGGTGACTATGGTGATGATGATGGTGACTACTGTGACGATGATGGTGGTGATGGTGATGTTGACGGTAAAGGTGGTGATTAGGATGGTGAAGTGATACTGCCCATACTGCTGTTAATTTGACTTACAAAGCTTCTCATTAAATATGAAAGCATCAAGTTTATGGATTGATTGTGTGTTTTACCAATTTTAGGCAGACCTCATCTGTACACTTCCAGTAAAACACACGGTGATCGGAATATTCTCTCTTCTTCTCTTATGAAATCAACCTATTAGGGCTTTGATTTTAAGCAGCAAATTGCATCTAATCTACCAACTCCCTCGATCTGTTGCTGGCTTTCCAGGAGCACCAGAGGGAGGGCCGCAGCCTGGTGTTTGTTTTTCCACCTTGGACAAGGAAGGAAGGGAAGGAATATTAAATATCAAAAGGTTACTAGGCCGGGCCAATTTGTCTGGAAGATAGAAAAATAAACCCTGCCTCTCTGGAGCAGGCCTCTTTATTCTATTGAGAGCCAAAGTAAAGAGACAGGCTGTGTTCTGTTTGTGTCTCTGTGCCCTGTTCGAATCCCATAAAGCAGTCATCATAGTAGCTGATGGGGGCCTCCGTGGGGGCAATCACAGGGGTAATCATCCCCTGGGCGTTGAGGGCGTGTAGAAAGTTATCCCCACGGTCTTTCCCCTTAGATCCCTGCAACGAGCCTTTGGTGGCTACTGTTGGTTGTCATTCCCTTGTATAGGCCAGGAGATGCAGGTTTGGTCCAAAGCAGCTCAGCTGGTAAATGCCAAAGCTGGGCTTCGAAACCCACCCTGTATTTCTCCTCCCCCAGGCTTTGGGGACACGTTCCTGTAACCCCTCGACTGGGGGGAGGTTGGGGCTCCACTGGTCACAAGTTAGGTGAAGGTGTGCGCCACGGCGTGTGTGCAGCATGGTCTTTGGGGCACCACCCTTCAAAGGAGGGTGGTCTGTGGAGCCAGGTTCCAACCTCGCTCTGGTGACATCAACTTCCCAGCTCTTTACACTTCAAAATTTTACTGATCGCACCCATCTAGGCTCTTCTGGGGCTTATGAGAAGAAAGAACTTGGGAAATGAGTTCCTGACTTATAATTTGGAGCATTGAGTAGTTCACGTCTGTGACACTATGCGAAGACGGCCTCGGTGCAGTGGAAATGAGAGTTCCGGGGGTGGGAGGACTTGGAAATCCGGAGTTGAAGCCGGCCCGTCCTGGGTAATTTGAAGCAAAACGCCCAGACCACCTGTCTTGGCCCTTCCTCCTCCATCTTTGGGCCGCGTGCGCATGCGCAGGCGCCGCCGTCTCCTCCGCGTGTTGCCTCGGCTACGCAAGCGCGTCCGCCTTCACTTCTCAGCACGTCTGCACCGCAGGGCTCGTCCAGACCTTGCTGGACTCGGCAGCCTCCACTTCCTGCCCCTGTTCTCTTACAGGACACTCCGGCCAGACTCCACCCCTTCTCGCTCGGGGTAGCGGGTGGCATCGCCGCGGTCACGCCTTGTCCCCACGCAGCTCAGCCGCTCCGGGGCATCTTCTCTTGGCATCCATGCTGCCCACTCCATTGCCCCAGGTCTCCCCACGGTGACCTCAGGCAGGCCTGTCTGTGTCCTCCACTCCACTGCCCCAGGTCTCCCCACGGTGACCTCAGGCAGGCCTGTCTGTGTCCTTAGGTACCTTCCAGAAAACACCACCGGCTGGGTCCCAACGTGCCGACTCATCTCTCCCCTGGGCTCTGGCAGTGATGTCCACCCCCTGGCGACATCCCCGTGGAGACAGCGTGGGTGGCTCCAATAACGGCTCCTACCCCTGTGTACATAGTGCCCGACTCTCTGTGGCTCCAGCCTGAAGTCTGGTTGGCCTTCCTGGTCCTCACGACACCTCTCCCCGGTCTGGTCAGCTCCCTTCTGACCCCTCCCAGCCTGGCCCAGGCCACGGGCATCCTTGCCCTGGACCGCTGCATTCACCCCCCTTCCCCCACCCATCTTCTGCCTTCCAGTCTTTATTCCCTCACTTTCTGCAGGACACTGGAGTGGCTTTGTGCCACGTGGATCAGTCTGCGTTCCCCGTGACCCAGAAGACCCTTGTCGCTCCACCCCCAGCTCCTCTCCTGTCCCCTGGCCCCGGCTTCCTGCAGCCCCGGGGCCTTTGCACTTGCTGCTTCCTCTGCCAGGAACACTTCCCCCCTTTGCCACATGGCTCTTTCCTCGAGGCTGAGGCTCAGCTTGGAGGCCACCGCCTCAGGGAGGCCTTCCCTGACCACCCGCCCTCACTTGCTCCATCACATGACCATCTTTTATGGTTTCATGGTGCTCTGTGTCCCCAGGGGCTGGGATGGTACATGGCGTGGCCAACACTCAGTACCGACTCGTTGCGTGCATGCATGAATACATTTTTGGGGCCTGCGTCTTCATGTATAAGATGAAAGCGATGTCACCTGGGCTCCTGCAGGGGGTGGTGACCCCAGGGGCTGCATGCCTTGACCAGGACAGGGCAACCCTCAGGATGCTCGGGGAGGAGAGGAGGGTGCGTTTGTTAAGGGTCATTTCTCCGCAAGTCATGCCCAGAAGATAACTGGATATTCTTCCTGATGCCTTGGCCCTCAAAACACACAGATTGTATCTGAACTTGATGGACTTGTTTAAAAGGACGAAGACACACCTCCCTCACAAGGGGACTCGGGCAGCTAGCGGCCGTGCAAGGGAAGAGCTAGGCTTCCATTAGCAACGCCTCTGGGTCACAACTTCTCCTTTTCCTCCCTTTCTGAAGCTGCAGTTTTTCACTTAACCCTTCCTGGCCTCTGCTGCCTTACCTGTGAAATGGGCCTCCTACTAGCCCCTTGCAGGGATGCTGTGAGGGTGGAATCAAGGAGCAGGTAGATGTGTTTTCTGAACTGCAAAGCATCCGTGCATGCACACAGACACACACACACACACCTGTACTTACATGCACACACGTGCACACACGTGTGCACACACGTGCACAGACATGCACGCACGCGCACACACCTTGCTCACGTGCACACACACACACGTGCCTGTGTACACACACACACACACACACAGTGTCATTGTTTAGAAGCCCTGTGAACCACTTGCCCTTCAGTTTTGAAATCGCTCTCCGGGACATGCTCTCCCTTTGAAGTCTGGTAAATATTAGAGTGAGGGGGTGTGTGCCTTCAGGTTGGTTAATATTGACTCAGAGTTGTCCGTCCGTGGGTGAGCAGAGAAGTCTTCTGGGATCCTGGTTGGATTCCTCCCGGGAGAGTGTGCCTGGCATTGCCTGGCAAGGGTTTATTCTTAGCTTCATAGGAAACCGACCTCCTTTCTGATGGGAATTTTCAGTGGAAGCCCTCGCTGAGTGTTGGGGGGGCGTTTACAAAGAGTTGCCGAGTCAGGCTCTTGTTTGGGGTCCTGAAAGGCCAGGTAGCTCTGGGCATCTGAGGATGCTCAGCTGGCTGGTCCTCCCAGGCTGCCCTTGAGTTGGGCCAGGGCACACTTAGGCCCAGTGTGAATTCGTTTCAGAGTGAGACCCCCAGGCAGCCTTCAGGTCCCCTGAGCCCCTGGTGGGGTCTCCCCCGCTTGCTGCCTCAGGAATTGACTATCTTCTCTCTCACCTGCACGCCCACACCCCAGATGTCACCTGCCAAAGTTCTGCCCGTCTCCTGGCTCTGTGTTCCCTCCGTGCCAGGACTCTTTCAGACATCCTCGGCTTTTTTTCTCTCATTGCAAACGTTGCTTGCTGAGGCATTATAGCATGGTCATTTTAATTAATTCGATTAATTTACTTCGGGTTGTAATTAACAAGACCCAGCTAGGTGTCATTCAAGGGGAGAAAGGGATGCTGGAGCGGGTTCTGGAAACCCAGCCAGGGGTAGGGAGGCTGGGGCAGGACTGGAGAGCTCAGGGGTCTGTGTTTGAATAGAACTTGATTTACGGAACCAGCCGTGCGGGAGTTGAGACGAATAAAATAACAAGACCCGGGCGCGGTCTTCGCCGGCCTTCAGTCCACTTGAAGTAACGCCTGGGACTCTTCTTTTAAACCCTGGGTTTCACTGTACCCCAGATACAAAAGGTGTGTTTGCCAAGCATAGTACATCTTTTTAAATTTTCTTAAATGCTTTTAGTTACTCAAAGCACTGCACGAACGCACGCTCATGGAAAAGGTGCAAACAGTGTAGACAGAGTCTTGGGTTTCCCTGCAATTTCCACGCCTATATTGTGGTGCGGGTCCTGCCCACCATCTGAACCTGGGCACGAACTCACACACTCATGGCTGTTTCAGGACACGGTGGGGTTCCTGGCGAGTGTTTCCTTCCACTGTCCTTCTCTCTCCTAACCTCTATCTTCAGGTGTTCTTCACGCCACCCCTCGGGGGCTGTCCTCACTCCTGACAGCCCCATGTCTCTCTGCCCCTCCTTGGGGACCCACCCCGACGTGGTCCCCGGGCCCTCTCTTTGCCCACAGCGGTCCACGAAGGCAGCCTCCTCCAGGCCCGTGCAGCAAGCGCCCCTAAGTCTGCGGTGACCCTCACGGCCACCCAAGGGTACAGCTGAGGCCCCAGGACCCCCGCAGCCCGACGACGATCTTTCCCTGCAGAGCTCAGACCCGCCCCACCCCTGGCCGCGGGGTGTACGAGCAGCTCCCACCCTGTCCGAGGCCTCCCTGGTCGCGGCTCAGAGAACAAGAGTCCCTCTGCCTCGGTTCCTGTCTGCTCCGTGCACAAGTGGTTTCCTCATCAAAGTCATCATCGTGCAGTGGAGGCCCCAGGGGGGCCCTCGCCCAGGTCCCAGGGACCAGGGCCGCCCCAGCTGTGCTTTGCCTGACCCAGGTGTGCTCTTGGCCAGACCTCGCAGTCAGAGAGTGATCTTCCTGCCAGCATTCTCAGCAGGCGTGCTCCCCTGTCTCTGTCTATCTCTGTGTCTCCCTTGGTCTCTGTCTCTGTGTCTTTCTTGGTCTCTCTGTCTCTCTATCTCTGTGTCTCCCTTGGTGTCTGTGTCTCTCTTGGTCTCTCTGTCTCTGTCTATCTCTGTGTCTCCCTTGGTCTCTGTGTCTCTCTTGTTCTCTCTGTCTCTGTCTCTGTCTATCTGTGTCTCTCTTGGTCTCTGTGTCTCTCTTGGTCTCTCTCTGTGTCTCCCTTGGTCTCTGTGTCTCTCTTGGTCTCTCTGTCTCTCTCTATCTCTGTGTCTCCCTCAGTCTCTGTGGTCTCTTGGTCTCTATCTTTCTTACTTTTCTAATACATGACACCTTTATTGAGATATAACTCACACCATACAGTTTGCCCATCTAAAATATACCGTTCAGTGTTTTTCAGTCTGTGTACACGGTTGGGTAACCATTCCCCACGGTCAGTCATAGGACATTTTCATCACCGCAGACCACTCCCCAGCTCCCGCCCTCCCTGGGCCCCGCTCACCCGCCTTCTGTCTCTGGATTTTCAGCTTTCGTCTCAGGCCTGCTCTTTCTCCAGGTCCTCCGGCACGTGCCGTGTGCCCTGGCCTCGGCCCTACTCTTCCCGGGACAGCGGATCCCTTTGGGCTGTGGTGGGGCTGTTGGCCTGGCCCCATAAGCAGGCCCCTGGAGGGACCCTGGTCAGTGGCTTCATTTACTCACCACTCAGCAGTTGCCGCGTGTCCGCCCTGGGTGACCACGCCAGTTGCCTCTGCTCTGGACTCTGTAGGTGGAGGTGGACCAGGGAGATGGGCCCAGGGCTGGAGTTTGACCACGACTTGCACTGGTGCCCCTGTGCAGAGACCTGTACAAGTCGGAGCGGCCCAGCTGCGTGGGGCACCGGCACCTGCACTTGATCATCCAGACGCTCTTCCCAAAATGTAATTTGCCCATCATAACAGCCCAGCTGCATCTACTAGGCAAGGTGTTCATATTGTCACTGCTTCTATAGCCATGTGCTTCCACTTGTCTTTTTTTTTGGCTGCACCATGAAGCTTACAGGATCTCAGTTCCCCAACCAGGGATTGAACCCAGGCCACGGCAGTGAAAGCCCGGAATCCTAACCATTAGGCCACCAGGGAACTCCCTTCCGTGTGTCTTTTTATCTGTGGGTATTTGTCCCCACCCTCCCCATCAGGAGTTTCAAAAGGGTTGGCCTCTCCGGGTGAGTAGTAGATGCTCAATAAGTGGACAGGAATAGATTGATTTTCATTGTACAAATCCACAAGAAATGACTATTGGCTGCCTTTTAAAAACGTTAGAAAATGTAAGTACAGAAAATAATAATAACAAAAGATTTACTCCGTCATCCCTTCTCCTTCCTGAGAAAGTAAAACCCCTTAACTGGTAACATCTTTCCAGACATATTCTTTGCTTTCTATAACACTGGCTTTAAAACGTAAATGAAATTAGGCTATATCATTGTTCTAAGACTCACGTTTTCTACTTAGAAGTTCTTGGATATTTTTCTTGTCAGTTTATATCGGGCTGCCTTCTTGTTTTTGCTACCACTGCCTCGGCAAAGAATGTTCTATGGAGAACAGTATGGAGGTTCCTTAAAAATCTAAAAATAGAACTACCATATGATCCAGCAATCCCACTCCTGGGCATATATCCAGACAAAACTGCATTTTATTCAGAAAGATACATGCACCCCAATGTTTATAGCAGCACTATTGACCATAGCCAAGACATGGAAGCAACCTAAGTGTCCACTGACAGAGGAACGGATAAAGAAGATGTGGTACATATAGACAGTGGACTCTTACTCAGCCATAAAAGAATGAAATAATGCCATTTGCAGCAACACGGATGGACCTAGAGATTGTCATACTGAGTGAAGTAAGTCAGACAGAGAAAGGCAAATATATCGCTTATATGTGGAATCTAAAATATGACACAAATGAACTTATTTACAAAACAGGAAGAGACGCACAGACATAGAAGACAAACTTATGGTTACCAAAGTGGAAAGAGGAGGAGGGTCTGAGGAAGGACAAATGAGGAGTTTGGGATTAACATATATAGATGGCTATATGTAAAATATAGATAGCAAGGACCTACTGTATAGCACAGGGAACTATATCAATATCTCGTAATAACTTATAATGGAAAAGCATCTGAAAAAGAATAGACATATATGTATATATATAACTGAATCACTCTGCTGTACTTCTCTGAAACATTGTAAATCAACTATACTTCAATAAAAAGTTGTTTGGGAAAAAAAAAAGAAAAGAATGTTCCAAAATGATTCCCACTTTCCTTTATTTTAGAATGTTTTTGCCATCTCCAGGTTTTCTCTTCCTTTTTTTCCTTTTGTATTTTACTTGCAGCCTTTCTATTATTATGTATTTTATATGCACGTGCAAAGCTCTCTGTAGATGGTCTTAAAAAAATGGAGTCCCTGGCCGTGGGATGTATGTATTTTAAATTTTTGTAGATTCTGCTGAGCTGCTCTCAAAGTCTTTGCAGCAGTTAAGCTTCAGCTGACAGCAGCCAGGGCCTGTCCACCCTCCTCCTGGCCCCTCCGATGAACAAAAATGCCCTCCTGTTGACTCTGCGTTTTCATTTCTCTGAATTCTTGTGAGATCGCCCTGTGAACAGGCTTCTTTAGAGGATGCCTGTGCCACCGCTTTACAAACAGATTTCTTCTTCCTTCTGTGCAGGACAGCTGTGCACGTGTGCTGCTGTTTCGGGGTGGAAATAAGGAATTGAAGAACTACAACAGCCAGACCCCATTCCAGGTAAGCGGACTTATCCAGGCCCTGAGACGCCGTGTCGTCGCCTTCCCACACATCCTCTGTGTGTGTTGCCACGAGCTCAGCCCTTTCGTCAGGGACGGGGTCTGTGTGTGGAGCTGCGGCCCTATTTCAGTTTGCCAGTCCACACTGGCTTCCTTCCAGTTAGACCAAACAGCATCGCTAATGCAGCGGTGCCTCCAGGTGGGCGATTCACGAAGGCAGCTTGGGAAAGGCCCCAGAGACGTGGATGCCGTGCATTGCAGCAGCTGTGGGGCAGTCCTGGCTTCGTGCTGATCCTGGGAATGGGGAGATCTTGGTAAGAATCTACCGGGAGGGAGCTGGCTTGCCATCATCCGGTGCCCTTACCCGGCCTGCTATCCTCGGTGAAGGGTGAATGACCCGGTCCAGAGTGGCCGTGGGGATTACATGGTGGAGGGAAAAGCCGGGGTCCTGAGTTTTTAAATTGTGGTAAAATACACATTACACAAAATGTACCGTCGTAGTCATATCAGTGTGTACAATTCAGTGACCTTCAGCACATGCACGACGTGATGGCGTCACTTCTGTGTAGTTAAGAACTTTTTCATCACCCCAAGGAAAGCTGTACCCACCGAGAGTTACTCCCTGTTCCTCCCTCCCGTGGCCCCTAGGCAGCCACTCATCCGCTCTCTTCCCTGTGGACGGGCCTCTTCTGGACATTTCATGGCGATGGAATTGTACGATAGGTGGTCTCTTGTGTCTGGCTTCTTTCACTCAGCATTGTGCTTTCAAGGTCCATCTGTGTTGTAGTGTGTATTGCTGCTTCATCCCTTTTTAGGGCTAATGTCCCATTTTATAAACATGGGGCTCATGGAACTTCGAGGCAGCTGGCCAGATGGTTTAGGGTGGAAAAACTTGTTTTTCTGGCTGTAACTTTTTCAAAGTTATAGAAATGCTTTCTCATCCTAAACACAGCCCTCTCCGCTCGAACGGAACATGGAGGTGACTGCGATGCTTTTGGTTTGGAAATAATGTTTACATCTTATTGAGCGGAGAGAGGTCTTTCATTTAGACCTGGCTTCCACGGGCGACTTGACTAATCCTCTCCTTAGATATTACTAATACAGACGGGCTTGATGCCTGGAAAAGGAACCAGTTCAATGCCCAGACTGGGCTGGATGTCTAACAATCATCATTAAAACCACTTTGCTCAGTTCATGAGAACTGACGGGCCTGGATTTTACTGTGACTCTGTGGCTTGAAGATATGTAATGGGAAATGGGTCATGGAAGTGAGTTCCTGCTGTGCTAATGGGTCTATAAAGACTACGGTTTCGCCCCAAAAGCATGTCCTCTTTCCAGTGGTGATGATGCGGGAGCCGTGGGCTCTTCCCACTTCGCGCTGGGACACATCTGCCCTTTTGGGCTCAGCAGTGGGTTGGTGGCCTTGGTTTAAATATTTTGTTGCCATTAAATAATATCTTTCTTTGGTCCTTTTTTTTTTTTTTAAGTCAGAACAGTGCTTAAATTGCTTAGAAAAGACCAGCTAATGCCCTTTGATTCATGGTAAACGCGTAGATGATAGAACAGAGCCATTTCTCCCCTTCTGGGCAGAGGTTTGTAACCGCCACCTGGCACTCCAGGGAAGTGAGTTGTGCACGGCGTCCAGGACAGAATGTCACTGTCAGTGACCTCCCTGTGAGTCCCCACTCCTGTCCTGTCACCATGGGCAGCGACTACCTAGGGCAGGGACACCCCTTCCAGGAGGCCTGGCAGGAAGCGTCGTGCACCCTCCTGGCAGCAAATTCGCACCAGCTCAGACCCAAGGCCATCTGTCTCTATTTTGCTAACGATAATCAATCAAGTGCCCCAAATGATTCAGGAAGACAATTATGCAAACACGCTTGAATAATAGGACTTTGTGCCCTGCAGACACTGTTCATGTAACGGGCGGAACCAAAGCCTGGGATGCTTGCTCTGCACGCCCAGCACGGGCTCCGACTGCGTGTGCCGGGAGCTGCTCTCCCCCTAATGTCTCCCCACCTTCTCGTGTTTTCACGGCACAAAGAGACTTAATTCAGTCGTTGGAGCCTTGCCTGTAAAATGTCCCCAGCATTCACGGTCCTTCCCTCCCAGTGATGAATCAACACCATTGATTTCGGGGGGAATGATTGCCTGCCCCACCATTTAACAGGGATCGGGTATGTCCACCTGGGAAGCTTTGATGATATTCAGCTGCTGTTGTGGGCGTGGGCTTTTCTAAGAAACCTTGGAATATTTGACAGACTTCATCTGGCCAAGCTTTGCTTAATGATTTAATCCAAAGGCTGGAGCAGCAGCAGCAGGACTCAGGGACTTGAGAGAAATGCAGATTCTCAGGCATCCCCTCAGGCACCCGGAATCTGAAGCTTGGGGGCAGAGCTTCAGGTCCTGTGTTCTCACAAGCCCCCTAGAGACCCTGACATCCACTCAGGTTTGGGAATCAAGAGAGACAGAGGTGAATTTCTGAAGGAAGAGGAGGAGGAGTACTCATATTACTTGTGATGATGGTGACGGTGACGGTGGTGACGGTGCTGATGATTGTGATGGTGGTGACGGTGGTGATGGTGGTGACGGTGGTGACGGTGCTGATGATTGTGATGGTGGTGACAGTGGTGACGGTGGTGATGATTGTGATGGTGCTGATGATTGTGATGGTGGTGACAGTGGTGGTGGTGGTGATGATTGTGATGGTGGTGACGGTGCTGATGATTGTGATGGTGGTGACAGTGGTGATGGTGCTGATGATTGTGATGGTGGTGACAGTGGTGGTGGTGGTGATGATTGTGATGGTGGTGACGGTGCTGATGATTGTGATGGTGGTGATGGTGGTGACGGTGCTGATGATTGTGATGGTGGTGATGATTGTGACGGTGGTGACAGTGGTGATGGTGGTGACGGTGGTGACGGTGCTGATGATTGTGACGGTGGTGACGGTGCTGATGATTGTGATGGTGGTGACAGTGGTGACGGTGGTGATGATTGTGATGGTGCTGATGGTGCTGATGATTGTGATGGTGGTGACAGTGGTGGTGGTGGTGATGATTGTGATGGTGGTGACAGTGGTGGTGGTGGTGATGATTGTGATGGTGGTGACGGTGCTGATGATTGTGATGGTGGTGATGGTGGTGACGGTGCTGATGATTGTGATGGTGGTGATGATTGTGACGGTGGTGACAGTGGTGACGGTGGTGACGGTGCTGATGATTGTGACGGTGGTGACGGTGCTGATGATTGTGATGGTGGTGACGGTGGTGACGGTGGTGATGATTGTGACGGTGGCGGCGGTGGTGACTGAGTCAGCCCGGGCCGCCATAACAAAGTACCACAGGCTCAGGGGCTTAAACAACAGACGTTTATTCCTCACAGTCTGGAGGCTGCAGGTCCAAGATCAACGTGCTGGCAGATATGGTTTCTGGTGAGGTCTCTCTTCCTGCACCTACTCATTGGTATTTCTTCTGTGCAACATGTAGAAAGAGTGAGAGAGAGAGAAAGAGAGAGAGCTTTCTGGTGTTTCTTCCTCTTCTTGTAGGAACAACAGTCTCATCTGATTAGGGCCCCACCCTTATGACTTCATTTAAACTTAATTACGTTTCTAAAGGCCCTATCTACAAATATCATCACAATGGGGGTTAGAGCTTCAACGTATGAATTCTGGGGGAGACAGTTCAGTCCATAACATTGATGATGATGGTGGTGGTGTTGACGGTGATTAGGGTATTGACGGTCATAGTGATGATGATGAATCTTCCCAGTTGCACAGAATCTTTTTCTAAAAAATATGTCTTTGTTTGTTTGTTTATTTGGCTGCACTGGGTCTTAGTTGCCGCATGTGGGACCTTTTAGCTGTGGCATGCATGTGAGATCTAGTTCCCTGACCAGGGGTTGAACCCAGGCCTCCTGCATTGGGATCGTGGAGTCTCAGCCCCTGGCCCACCTGGGAAGTTCCCAGTTGCACAGAATCTTAAAGCTCACAAATGCTCTTCTGTATGTTCTCGTTTAATGTTCAACAACCCAACAAAGTAGACATTTTTTTTGCCCAATTTATAGGACACATGGAACTAGAGATGTTAAGCCTAGGAGTCCTGAATCAGTTAGTGGCCGAGTCTGTGACCCCCAGGCCTTCTGACCACCAGTCCAGGGCTCTGTGGTCTGGGGTGAGGCAGGCACACCCTCTGGCCTGTGATTCATCTTGCATCCTGAGATGGAGTGCACAGCACCACGGATTCCTTGCTGTTTGGATCACTCAGTCCAAGGGAGCAAACGTGTCCTGGTCCTGAAGATAAAGAGAAATGGGAAGGAAAAAATTCCGCGGAGGTGGAAGATCTAAGTGAAGGGGGAGTACAGCTGGGGTGGGGGACGGAGGAACGGCCGTCTGCGGGTCAGCTGTGGTGTCCGCTGGGTTAGGCACCGGTGCGTGAAGGTGCCGTGTAGGTGTGGTCCATGTCTGCGGTTGACTCAGTCGAGGAGATGAACCTTCCATGATGTGGAGGGCCTCATCCCATCCGTCGGAGGCCTTGGGAGCCAAAACTGGGTTCCCGAGAAGAAGGCATTCTGCCTCCACACTATAACACGGAGACCCCGGCTAGGGTCCCCACCGCCGGCCTGCCCCACTATCACATGGGCCAATTCCTTAAAATAAGTCTGTGCATGCGTGTGTGTGTGAGTGCGTGTGTGTGTGTGTGTGTACACATCCGATGGGTCTGTCTCCCTGGAGAGCTCTGGCTGATACCCTTCTTGCCCCCAGCAGCCTTCGTGGTCTTGGAGGTAAGGATTCCAGCCCCTGTGTGTTTGGAGGAGCAGCTCTCCCCCGACACGTGTCACCGTTGTGTCCTCTGCAGCTGCTCATCAGGTGTCCAGGGGCAGAGAGGGAGGAGAGGATGAGGAGGAGAGGGAAAGGCAATGGGAGACATTCTGGAAGGGCTAATGTCCAGTCATACAGGGAGGGGCCTGTGAGGACAAGATGGGGGGAGACAGAGAAGTCCTGGCCGTGGGGTCTTTTTGGTGAACATCGTGCCCGGGTATGCGGGCTGCCGCCCAGGGAGCAGGGGCTCTTTGCCCCGCCGGGCACTCAGTCTTTAACATGCATCATTCCTGATGCAGGTTCCCATCGTCCCCACTGGATGGAGAGGTGGGTGGACGCTGGGGTCCGCAGCTCGAAGGGGACGGGGAGGGTTGCCCACAGCCCGGGGCCCTGAGTCCTTCCTCCACCGTCACTCTGGATGTAACAGGAAGAGAAAGGCCAGAGCCAGGAAGGAGGGGTTTTCAATTCCTCGGGTCTTAGGCAGTAAATCACAGGGCCGAGCCGGGCATTGGCAGATGCCCATAAATCCATTTCCTGGAGCCCCTCCCTCTGTGACTGACACTCTGATGCCCAGGAACTGGCCGTGCCGTCGCATGTTCTCTGGGGGTCACTCCACTCACAGGAATGACCTTGGGTCTCTCCTGAAGTGTCAGATCCCGGCTCCTGTCCTTCAGGTCTGTGAGCATCTCCCGGAGCTCTGATGGCGCTCGCTCATCCAGGGCACAGCTGGGGAGGGATGGAGATTCTCTCGGGTCACACCTGACGCCGTGCAATGCAGTTATGCCTTGCGAGTGACCAGGTCTCCCCGTCCTTCTCCATGTGCTCCAAGCCGCTGCTGCTGGGTTGGAAGACGGCCCAGAGACAAAGGCAGCCTGACACTTTGGGGGGTGTTCGGGTCCGGATGTTGTACTTTTTCTGGGAAATCAGTGAAATCCGCTCAGCAGGCACTTCGATGCCCTGTTTCCTCCAGTTGTCTTTCTAAACTTCTTTCTTCGTTAGCGATTCAACAGTAAGACTTCAGCAGCATTTTGTCGAAATCCACACAGATTGTAGAGCAAGGTCAAGGCAATGTTGTTCTCTCCTGTGACCTTATGCTTCCCCGTTGCATGTCATGGGCAGGGTCCCAGGCCCTCTCCTGCTGTGCTGCCTTCTGCGCCACAAATGGCGCGAGGTGACATTGCGAAATTGCAGAGTTAACACAAAACTGCATTAAAGGCACAGACACACACGTGCACACACACACAGATACACGCACACACAGACACATGGACATGCACACACATAGACACAGACACGTGCACACAGAGACATTCATGTGCACCAACACATATGCACATGTGCACGCGTGCGCACACGGACATGCACACGTGCACACAACGCAGGCCCTCTGGAGGGAGCGCGTCTAGCTCCAGGTTCGGAGGCCGTGACCATGCCTGTAACTTCATCCCCGCCAGGCACGCCGTGGCTCCTCCCCTCGTCCTCTGAGGCGGTCACAGGACCTCCTTCTCCCCGCTCCTGCTCAGGGAGACCAGCACCCACGTGACCCCTGCACGCCATCCACGATGGACCCAAAGACAGATCCCAGCATGACCTTCAGCTCACCTGGACCCGTGCACCTGACCTCACACCTGGGCCATGTGGATGTTCTGTGTCTGGGTGGGTGGACCAGCCAGGGGAGGAGCGGGGACTGTGGTGAGGGGAGGACCAGACCCACACGGGCACAGCCGCCACCAAGTGAGACGGGCACATTGTGGCAGGTGACAAGAGAGAAAGCAGGGCTGAGTGAGAGGCCCGAGGACACAGGTGTGAGGCGGTGACACATCCGTGGAGCGGAGGCGGGGGCCGCTGTGTGGGGAGTGGGCACAGCATTCCAGCGGGCCGGGGCGTGAGCAAAGGCCAGGGGTCTGGGGAGAACGTGGCGTGTTTGGGAAGGAGGCGACCCCTGCGGCAGGCACGGGGCGAGGGCTGCAGGGCCCCCACATGGAAGGGCAGTGTCTGGGCTGAATAACGGCTCCAGAAGATTTAGGTCCTAATCCCCGGAACCTGCAAATGTGACCTTGTACGGCAAGGACTTTACAGAAGGGGTTAAGCATCGTGAGATGGGGGGTTACCCTGGATTATCCGGGAGGACTCGGTGTCATCACAAGGGTCCTTCTAACGGGATATGCACAGAAGAGGCCACGTGAAGACGGAGGCAGAGGCTGGAGGGACACGGCCACAAGCCAAGGAGCACCTGCAGCCCTCAGAAGCTGGAAGAGGCAGGAAAGACCCTCCCCTGGAGCCTCTGGAGGGAGCACAGCCCTTCCCACACCTTGGTTTTGGCCCAGTGATACTGATTTTGGACTGTGGTCTCCAGAACTGGATGAGGTTCTGCTGCCTGAAGCCAGTTGTTTGTGTTCATTTGTTCCAGTGGCCCCAGGACACTGACGCAAGAGCCCACTGGTGGTTGTCAAGTTGCGAGCTCACAAGTTCCCACTGCTCAAGTCCCCGGGCGCCCTCCTGCCCGACCCTGCGCCAGGCTCACTCCTTGGTCTCCCTTCTTCCCTCTGTGAAAATTGTAACCAGCTTGGGTGCATCTCTGCTCTTTGCCACCAATGAAAGCTACTAGGAAAGCCACGGTGTGGGAGCTGGGCCATACAGCCACCCAAAGGTGACATCTGCATTGCCCGTGGTGTGTCAAGTCCCACATTGGCCTCTGTGACAAGTCCCACAGGCGGGGTGGCTCAGACAGCAGGCGTTTATTACTTACGGTCCTAGAGGCTGGGGAGGCCAAGGTCAAGGTGCCAGCCCTCTGGTTCCTGGCGAGGGCTCTCTTCCTGGCTTGCAGATAGCCGCCTTCTCTCTGTGTCCTTACATGGCCTCTCCACTTTCAAGCCCCATTCATGTGTGCTCTGTGAGAAGCAGCATTTAAACCCTCACAGGGTGGGTTAGGAAATACCAGGTTTCATCTGAGCCCTTTCCATGAGTGACAGTGAAAAACTATTTTTTTCTGTCCAGCCAGATTCTTTTTGCTTCTTTGGGTGTGTTTCTCTGGTGTGTTTAGAAGCAGCTCGGGGGGGTGGGGTGGGTGGGAGCAGGGCACCGCTGGTACCTGCCTCATGTCTTGTGATCTGCTGACCTTCCACGGGACAGACCACATGCCATGGGCCGGGGCACCCCGCTCTCCCACATTTGTTGGCGGAATAAGCCACAGTCTGCAGTTTGCCACCTGCCATCCAGATGGTGGATCTCAACCCAGAGACTTTGTGGCCTGCCCAGAGTTTTTTAAAAACCAAATTCTTTGCCAACATTTAAATATCCAGAAATTTCATATAAACACTCCGATTCCCAGCTCCCCTCGAATAGTTAGGAAGAGTGGGCACACGCAGGCAGCCTTTGTGTGTGTTGGCATTTGGCCAGGTTTGGGGAGCACTACCCTTTTGGGAAGGTCGCCACTTGCCAGCCTGCTGCAGTCCCTACCGCTCCTTACTGCCTGCCCCCGCCTGCCTTTTCCGCTTTGTGGCCTGGCTGGTCCCTCTAAGCTCTTCTGCCCGTGATCCCTGCTTAGGGCATGCGGTCGGGGAAGCCATTCATTTTTAAGTAGCTTCTTTAAAAAGTTCTTCTTATTTGGGATTCAGACTCTGTGTTCCCATAGAAACAGGGAAGAGGAAGTCGTGTTTCTAGATTCAGGCATAGGAACCTGGGAAACCCGTGTTTTGGCTGATCTACTGTGCTGATCTATGATGAAGAAGAATCGGGTTTCAAGTTCATTATTCCAGCCAGTACGCACAGAGTTCCTGGTTAGAGCCGTGCTCCCTTCTAGATGCTGGGAAATGCATCAATGAACAGCGACGCCCCTGCTCTCATGGAGCGCGCATTAGTCAGACTTACGGTGAACAGTTAAACAGATATACAGGGAATGTGTCAGGGTTGCTAACTCACTTGAAGAGAAACAGAGTGAGCGGGTAGAGACACAGGGGTGTCTCTCTACCAGGCTGTATCATGATGGGAGCCTTGCACGACCTCTGATGTCTGAGCAGACGCCAGGAACGAGGGAGGGAGTGGGCCATGCAGATACCTGGGGGACGGGAACTGGCACGTGCAAAGGCCCTGGGGTCAGAGCATGCCTGGCCTGTTTGAGGAGCAGCAAGGAGGCCAGCCAGTGGGGGAGCGGGCAAGTGGAGGCCAAAGAGGCCCCCGTGACCCTGAAGGACTTTGGGCTTTACTCTGAGCAAGACGTGCAGCATCCACAGGACAGAAGAAAACTCTAAAATGGGAATTAACCCATCCCACCCGACAGCCCGCCGTGGTCCCATATGAAAAGCAGGGCTGATTTTTACCCTTTGAGTGACATGAGTGAGGGGTGCCCCATGAACTGAACCAGCCTGGGGTCAGGACAGGGAGATTTTCCTTATTAATTGGTTGGTTGATTGATTGTGCAACATTGGGGGAGGGGTGGCAAGGTGGAGAACAAGACTGTGACAGATGTGTCTCGAGGTCAGAATCATGAGGGCCCCGGGGGACCCTGGGTAGGCGCCTGGTCAGGGGCAGGGGGTGAGTCATCAGAGCTCTTCCCCGGAACCCCTGCACCGCAGCTGAGGTGGGAAACCCAGGTTTCACAAGTTTAAAGTTATGCAGTCTGTCCCCCTAAAGCACTGTGTGGCCAGCCTTGAGACCCACCCACCCACCCACCCTCCCGTCCCCGGGCATGTGGGCAGGGCTGGGCCGGGGCCCAGGGAGGTCAGCTGGCAGGTGCTGCTTCCCACGAGCTGAGAAAAGCACGCCCAGTCCCCAGGTAACGTGTGAAGTTCAGGAAGCATGTGGGCACCTGACTCTATTATGTAAAAATGAAGGAGAGACGGTCACCGGTCCACAGCACCAGGATGGGGAGAAAAAAGAGGCGAAGAGCATTAGGGAATCCGCCCCGCCTGCCATCAGTGCACAGAGCTAGGAGCCGGCCCAACCTCGGGTCAGGACCCCGGAGACTCTGGGTGTTGGAAGCAAGGCTCTTCTGTGTTGGGGATTGCAGGTAAGGCTGGAAACGGGTGTGTTGGTTGAACCTACTAGGCCCGTATGACCAGGCTCATGGGGACCTCGCTGACCTCACAGCTTCCAACTCACTCCCTCTGCCCCAGACATCCTGGCCCCTGCTGTTCCTCAAGCACGCCAGACACACGCTTGCCCCAGGGCCTTTGCACCTGCTGCCACCTCTGTGAGTAGAACCCCTCCCCCAAGTATCCTGTGCTTCATTCCCCCCCATGAAAGCCCCCGGGAGGCGTCCTCCCACTGGCAAGAGCAGCCTACCACATCCAGAGTTTCCATTCTGCATGCAAACGCTTCAAATCGAAAATAGGAACAGACAGCTGAGAATCACCAGTCATTAAGGGAAAACTGCCAACATGAAAGGCAGACACCAAACAAGCAGAAATAAAGATGATGGATAGAAACTGAGAAATTTAGAGAATGGAAGGGGACTTCAAAAATATATACCCCGGGGGGCTTCCCTGGTGGCGCAGTGGTTGAGAGTCCACCTGCCGATGCAGGGCACACGGGTTCGTGCCCAGGTCCGGGAGGATCCCACATGCCGCGGAGCGGCTGGGCCCGTGAGCCATGGCCGCTGAGCCTGCGCGTCCGGAGCCTGTGCTCCGCAACGGGAGGGGCCACAGCAGTGAAAGGCCCGCGTACCGCAAAAAACAAACAACAACAACTATATATATATATATATATATATATGTACACCCAGGGACTTTCCTCGTGGTCTAGTGGGTAGGACTCTACGTTCCCAATGCAGCGGGCCCAGGTTCAATCCCTGGTCAGGGAACTAGATCCCACATGCATGCCGCAAGTAAGAAGTCTGCATGCCACAACTAAGAGCCCACATGCCACAATGAAGACCCGGCACAGCCAAAATAAATAAATAAATAAATAAAATGTTTAAAAAAATATATATATGTGTATGTACCCCATCTCCTCAGTGTGATAAGAGAGGATAAAGCATTTGTGACGTGAGGGTTGAAGGGGCTCATGACAAGTAATACAGCAGCTAAGCTATGAGCGCAGCCTTGCTGAAGAGGACCAGAGATAGACGGGAGAACTGAGATGTAAGGTAATCCAGGAGCTGGGAGAGGGTTTGACACCTGAATGACGGAATTTCCAGAGAGAGCAGAAGAAATCAGCAAAGACATCATTCAAGACAATGCCACCAAACAGAAGGACACGAGATTCCCCATTGCCCCTGAACTTCCAGTATCAAATGTGAGCAAGGGTCCACAGCAAGGGCAGGGCTCGTGAGAGCCCAGAACTTCGGAAAGAAAAATAAAAATGCCATCCTTAAATTTCAAAAAGGGAAAAGCCATTTCCATAGGGAGGATCGGGGGTCAGACATTTCAGCAACAGCACTGGAAGCTCATGGACCGTGAATCTCATCCTCCAGGGCAGACGTCACCTGGAAACGAAGGCAGCGGAGAGGTGGCCCGATGTGCCTGCACCTGGAGAGGAGGCCTCTGTCAGAACCTGGGGATCCATTAATTATGGGTCAGTAGAAGAGCAGATTTTTAAAGGTGGCTGGGAGAGAGACCCATACTTGGCTGGCTCTCTCGGCTGCGGGAAAGATGGAGTTAACCATCCTAATGTAGATAAGGGGTGATGATTAACCAAAGCAGGGGACGCACCTGTACTGGGCTGTATGGTGGATGAGCTGAGCCCTCGTCTTCCACAGCAGGATGTCGATAACTAATATTTAAATGGAAAGAAATCAAGACAGAGCACCAGGAGTGTGCTGTTTAGAAGTAGGCGGCAAAGGACTGAGAAAGCAAATGAGTGTGAATGTGGTCTGGGGCGTGTGTGTGTAGGCAGTAGGGGTGTGGACAACCGTGTAGAAGGATTTGACTTTTCAGACCATGCATCCAGATGTGTGGCACCTATAGAAGCAAAGATTTGATTTCATTTTTTTAAAGGCAGTCTTTCCTGTTCCCCCTTCCCCCTTACCGTGAGCTCACCTTTGCCCGGTGAACTCCTATTCACCCTTCAAAACCAAAGCTCTCTCTCTGCAGGCTGCTCTCCTGCAGCCTTGGGCTGTCCCAGTGGTGCTTTCCTTTTGGTGCCCGTGTTACTTGATATGCACCTGTAACGTAATGTATCGGCGTGGACGGTTTCCGCATCAGTCACCCAGCTACACTGTAAAGTTCTTTGAGGACAGGATGCCCTGTCTCTTCCATCTTTGAAGTCCGAGTGCTCAGCAGCAGATGAGGAACACACCTAACTGGAGATGGAATGAGCTGTGGCTGGGCAGCTGTCCTTGGTCACCTGTCAGGTAATCTTTGTAATTCCTCACACTGGCCACTAAGTGGCAGCGTTAACTTGAGACGGCTCCGTCCAGGTGTGCAGGTGGGGCAGCCAGGGTGCTCCTGATGTTTTTTTTTTTTTTTAATTGGAGTGTAGTTGATTTACAATGTTGTGTTAGTTTCAGGTGTACAGCAAAGTGATTCAGTTATACGTACACATATATCCACTCTTTTTTAGATTCTTTTTCCCATTTAGGTCATTACAGAGTATTGAGTAGAGTTCCCTGTGCTATACAGTAGGTCCTTATTAGTTATCTATTTTATATATAGTAGTGTGTATATGTCAATCCCAATCTCCTCATTTATCCCTGCCCCGCTTAGCCCCTTGTAACCGGAAGTTTCTTTTCTACATCCGTAACTCTATTTCTGTTTTGTAGATAAGTTCGTTTGTACCCTCTTTAAATTTATTTTATTTTATTTTATATTTATTTATTTATTTTTGGCTGTGTTGGGTCTTCGTTTCTGCGCGAGGGCTTTCTCTAGTTGTGGCAAGTGGGGGCCACTCTTCATCGCGGCGCGCGGGCCTCTCACTGCTGCGGCCTCTCACGTTACGGAGCACAGGCTGCGGAGGCGCAGGCTCAGTAGTTGTGGCACACGGGCTTAGTTGCTCTGCGGCACGTGGCATCTTCCCGGACCAGGGCTCGAACCCGTGTCCCCTGCATTGGCAGGCAGATTCTCAACCACTGCGCCACCAGAGAAGCCCTGTACCCTTTTTTTAGATTCCGTATAAGTGATATCATATGATATTTGTCTTTCTCTGTTTGACTTACTTCACTCAGTATGACAACCTCTAGGTCCATCCATGTTGCTGCAAATGGCATTAGTTCATTCTTTTTTATGGCTGAGTAATACTCCATTGTATATATGTACCACATCTTCTTTATCCATTCCTCTGTTGATGGACATTTAGATTGCTTCCATGTCCTGGCTATTGTAAATAGTGCTGCAATGAACACTGGGGTACAGGATGCTGATGATTGATGTTTACTATTTCTATCCTGAAGAAACACGTCCTGAATGTCAGTCCTGGAATTGTTCATCGATTTGAAGTGAAGTAGAAATGACCCTGTATCAGTCAGCTCCGGCTGCCATAACAGAAGATCACAGATGGGGCAGCTTAAAGAACAACATTTATTTCTCACAGTTCTGGGGGCTGGAAGTCTGAGATCAAGGTGCCACCCCCTCCGGTGCCTGGTGAGGGCTCTCTTCCTGCCTTGCAGATGGCTGCCTTCTCACTGTGTCCTGGAGAGAGAGATCGCTGGTGTCCCTTCTTATAAGGGCACTGATCCCATCGTGACCTCCTCCAACCCTCTTCTCCTCCCAAAGGCCCCACCTCCAAATACATTCCACTGGGGGTTAGGGCCTCAACACAGGAATTTGGGAGGGGGGAGGACACATTCAGCCCTTAAACCCAAACCGCAAGACCAGGAGACGTTTTGGGCCAAGTTTTTCTCAGTTTGCTGTAATGCTTCTGTTATCTGTAGTTTTCACATTTGACTTTGAATGGTACCCTGCTGTCCCTCTGCAGACATAATTCTGGGAGCAGTCATGCGTACACGTGTGTATCAGGTTAGAAAACTACTCAGTTCATCAGAAAACGCCCCTGCAGCTTTCTAGAAAGAGGGAGGAGGGTGGAGAGACTGGCATTTACTGAGTGTCCACTGTGGACCGTGCAGGGGGATTTTATTGGGAGAATGTGGTCCTCAGATGCCCTGCACGTTTAAATATCTTGAACCCCTTTTACAGATGAGCTAGTAAAGGCAGAATTGAAATTTGGGGCTGTCAGCCTCCAAACTTACATCCCGTCTCTAATCGGCCCATGCGCCTCCTGGGATTCAAGCTGATGACCCCCTGTTAATCTTGGTCTCCCTGCCCAGAATGAATGCAGCCTCTGCCATCACCATGCTGTTCCCACAGGTGAACTTGCAGGCTGGCTAATGAGTGAGGGGTCCCCCAGGACCCCCGCTCGGTACTTGTTGGTTCAAGTTGGTGTTTCTCCCCTCTCTTTCCTAATTGCCCCCCCGCCCCCCGTGACATTTCTGTACCGCAGATACACTGTGAATCCTTTTTAGGCGCTGTCCCTATGGCTGCGCTTTATGCATGAAAAGAGGAAAATATAATTGTCCCCCTGAGAACCAATCTTCATCTCCTTTGAGAATGGCTTAAGGCATCTGAGCGTTCTGTTTTTGGGAAAATGCCCGTTGTTGTATATAATTAAGTCGCTTCTGTTGGGGATCGTCAGAAAGGAAAAGGACAATAGGAGAAGGGCAGAAATATAGGAGCTCCCCGGGGCTGCAATAAACTGACAATAACTGGGTGGCTTATAACAGCCCAAGTGTATCTTCTCACAGTCTGGAGGCCAGAACTTTGAAATCAAGGTGTCAGCAGGGCCGCGTTCCCTCCCAAGGCTCTAGGGGAGGGTCCTTCCTACCTCTTCCCGATCCTGGGGGCTCCAGGGTCCCTGGGCTTGTGGCTGCAACCCTCCCGTCTCTATCTCTTCTTCATGTGGCCTCCTCCTCATCTGTATTCAAATCCCCCTCTGCCTCCCTCTTATAAGGACACCTGTGATGACATTTAGGGCCCCCCCCCAGATAATCCCGGCTTATCCCGTGTTCCCATCTCAAGATCCTTAACTTTATTACACCTGCAGACCCCCCTTGTTGCCATGTAATCTCTGGTCAGGTTCCAGAGATTCGGACCTGATGTCTTTGGGGGCCATTAATCTGCCCACACGAGAGGTAAAGAGTAGCCAAGCAGAGTAGAGGGTTCTGGATGGGACTAGGGCAGAGGGACCCCCGCCTTAGGACTGCCTTCCCAGACCTGGTGGGGGAGGGGACAGGGGCACGAGAACTTCTGCAGGTCCAGGTGGACCAGGGAGGCCAGAGTGACCGAAACCCAAAGGCCTTGAGCCGTGCATGGAACCCCGGGCACGGGGCAGGGCCGACGGCAGGCTGGGTGCCCATCCCCGGGGGGACCACAGCAGCGCAGCAGACGCTGAGAAGCTCCCAGCGAGACCTGCAGCCAGGGATGGGAGGTGACAAGGAGCTGCCTGGGGCCACCATCTTGACGCCCCTGGGACCCATCGGTATGCCTCCCCCATTCTGTAGATCCCTCCTGCCCCCACTCCATCCCGGCCGTTACCCGCTCAGCCCTGAACCCTGTGCGTGTCTCCCGATTCCACCGGCCTCTCGCCGGCTCCCGGCCCCCGGTGACAGTCCACGGGGCGGAGTCCATTCCTGCACCTCCCAGCTGCGAGGCCGCCTCCCTCGATCCCCATCTCCCCCGCTTCCCTCTTGCGCTGCCTGACTCTGACTTCTGGGACTTTGCAGATGCTGTTCCCTCTGCCTGGAACTCCCCTCCCTCCCCGCACTGCTCAGCCGGCTAGGTTAGGGTTAGGTAGGGAGCTTCCCACAGGGAAGCTCCAGCCCTTCCGGAAGTGGGGTGTGATGCCCCAGCAGCACCCCTCACCTGCATCGTCATTGCCTCTGGGGTCTTCGTCTGTCTCCGCCACAGGTGGTGTGTTTCCACAGGGCAGAACCTCATCTCGCTCCCCTTGGGTCCTTGAATGACCCTCCATGGGTGGCCAGTACATGTCTGCTTATAGGTTGAATTTCAGTGAACAGAACTGTATCTACGTGGATTTTTATAAGGGCTCCAGTGGCCTCCAGCCCTTTAAGCCTTGTGATGCGTTTACCCCTTGGGTTAACGTGAGTGTCCGTTTTGAGGGACTTGCCCTTCCTCGATGGGGAGGGAACCCTGTGTTCCAACAAGATCCCAGAGCTTTAGCTCGATTGGTGACATTCATGAAGGCTGCCTGCCTTCCCCGCTCCATGTCACCCACTCCTCTGACCATCCCTTCCAGGCACAGGGGTTAAAGGTGTCCCTGGGACCGCCCCCCATTGATGCTGGTCCCCTGAAAACCTTCTGGGATTCTGTTCTCACTCTCCTGTCTCCCTGCAACTGTTGCCTTGCCCAGTCCTCAGCCGACTGGCTGATTCAGGGTCAATTAGATTTTGTCCCCTAGGAAATTAGGATGAGGGGAGAGAGGGCAGGGTTATAAAGACCCCCTGGCAACCCAGAGCCTGGGGAAGCAGAGGGAGAGTGGGGTGGGACACAACAGATGGAGGAAAACGGGGAGGAAAAGATGTGGATTGGGAGAGAGTAAGACAGACACACACACACACACACACAGACTCCTGCACACACATGCACACACACACGCACGTGCAGATGAAGAGGTCAAACATCCTGCACTAGGTTTTCATGAGATTCCCCCAAACTACCTTTTGGGTTGAGCCAACCAGTGGGTTTGTGTTCGTCAGATACAAGCAGTTCCCAGGCTGAACAGGGACGGTGCCGGGTCGGACACAGATGTTCTTCCTCTGGGTCCCACCTCTGTTCCACCACGTCTGCGCGCCTCGCAGTTCACACGTCTTTCCCACGGCTGTCCTTTGAGCCCCACCAAGTGCCAGGCTCTGGGGGCACTCGGCGGGCACGTGGTCACCTTGGGTGAGAGGTAAATGCCAGGTGCACAGAGAAGGGAACAGACTGAGGCTAAAGGACAGGTCACCGTCACCCCCGAAGGCGGCACCAAGCCTGTGTGGCCACAGGAAACCCTTTTCCAGAGTGTGTCTGGCGCATGGGCCGTCCACGAAGGTAGGGCTGACCCTGCCCCCCGGGCCTTCAGGAGGTTTAGGGTCAGGGAGACACCAAGGGGGTGACGATGACGCAGCCACCTGCTTCCATCCGCAGCTCCGCTGGGGAGGGCCTCATTCAGGCCTGGGGCCTCCAAGCTGGGTTCTCAGCACAGCCAAGTGACAGATCTCAGGGAAGGGCTCTGGTGTTCCTGTCTGCTTCTGGGTTTTGGACATTTCCCTGACTGCCACGTGGCTTCGGGACTTTTAGAAGATTTCTGTGCGCTCCCTCACCTCAAGAGACACTTTCTTCCACCTCCTCTCAGGTTTGAAAGCATCTGGGCATCTGCTATTGTTTGTTTATAACACTTCCTCCAGACATAAGCAGTATTGATCCTATTAGTCCCCTTGCACGGCATCTTAGCTTGTCCGGGGCTGGCACGTCCCGTTCTAATGCCAGGCAGAAGAGCAGGGTTTGGGCAGGACAGAGGTGCCTGTCTAACGCTACAGATCTCAGGCTTGCAACTTAAAAGCTGCAGCTAGCAGCGACATTTCAGGAAAGGTCACGCCAATCAACAAATCCCAGGCGGGGAAAGGGGCACCGACGAGTGAATTCCAACATGGATTGTTGTTTCTCCCAGGAAATTCGGTGTTGACTAGATCATGCCAGGGGCTGACGATGGGGACCAGTGTAATTTACCCTCCCTTTGGTGTATTCGGGGATTTTCACTTCCTCTTAATCTCTGGTCCTTCTTCTTCAGGGAAGGCTGTCGGCAATGGGGGTGAGCAGCTGGGCCTGGGGAGTTGGGGGTGGGTAAGACACAGGTCCCCCCAGAGCTCACCTGGCCAGCACCAGCTCCCCTCGGTGGAGAACTGCTTTGCTCATGGCTTCTAGGTGCTGACGTGGTCATCAGAAACCAAAAGGATTGCCAACAAAATGGACAAATAAATAGCCCAGACAAACAGGGGGGTCTCGCTTCTTTTGCCTTGCTGCTTTGAAGGTATTTATAAGTTCTCAAGTTGGTTTTAGCACTGGGATTCTTCCCTCATCACGTTTGAACGTTTTGGGAATAGGCTCTAGAGATCTGGCATTTAAGGGAAGGATATTTATTCAAGAGAGAGGAAGCTCAGCCAGCTGTGACAGTGATAAAGCCAAATGGATGTCGATTCCTCTGAGACTTCAGCCTCGGGACCCAGGAGTGGTACCCTGTGCTGCTGGAGTGGGGATGCAGGCCCACATTGGTCCCTGATGCACGTGAACCCCAAGCTGTCTGTGATGGAGGCCTCCAAACCCATGCTTTATTAGAAGCAATTCACAGTGCAGGGTCCAGCCTAAAATACCTGTTAGCCTCACAAAGAAGGAACTTGGTATAAAGATTCGTCCTGCTTTTCAGAACTTGGAGTTTTAAAAGCATCATCAAGCCGCCTTCTCGCACACGGCTTTCTTGTCTTAGCAAAGCATCTTCTGGGCAGAGTTTGTGTTTTGTTCATCTCTTAATTAAAGCCGAGGGCCCAGCTCAGGACCCAGCACAGAGTAGGGGTGCTTGTTGATTGAACCAATGAATAAAAAATACGTTAGCCTACCAGGTTTGGAGAAGACCTCATGCCCAGACAGAATAGAATTGGTTGCACCTTTAGATTTTAGGGTGTTAGGAAGGCGGGCATGACCCACAGTGACCTCCTGAGATGGAATCGGGACAGCTCAGCAGCGAGCCCACAGGCCCCAGCTAACCACGTCATCAGGACTAGTTATACCAACTTAAGACTCAGTTTTCCTACCTGTGAAATGGGACTAGTAAACACAGCCACTTGACTGTGGGCAGTACGTGGGATAAATGGACTAGGGCAGCTAACTCAGGTCCACACTCCAGCTCCACCACTTTGGTTTATATCCTGGTCCCTGACAAGATGCAAGCAGCTCAAGACAGGAAGGTTCTAGAAGTGAGTCCCGTGGTTGACGTGACTGGCCTTGGTTAGTCGGGCCAGCTCGTCTCCTTGGCAGCGTCTCATCTCGGACCTCAAGTGGCTCGTCTGTGAAGCGGCGACGGTTCTGCCCATCCTGGGGAGACTTGTGTCCACTGCAGACCATTTACCCGTCAGCGCTTAGGATGAATCACTGTAGTGACCGTCCTGGCTGTGGCTGAGGGAAGACGTCTCGGCTCTTACGAGACCACCATGGTGCTCAGCCCCGGGGGGGTCTCAGTGCCCACCTCTGCCAAGCAGACTCCCTGAAAATACGGTGTGTCCCGGGGGGGGTGCCCCACTTCCTCCTGGGGGGGCACCCCTTTGCCTGGGTGTGTACTCCGTGAGGGTTCCTGGCCCCCTGACTGTGATATGATGGTCCAGGCTCGTTCATCATTGAGCGAAAGTTACTGAAAACCTTGTGAGTGTCTGTGGGTCCAGGGAAGGGACATCCCGCAGTGCCAGCTCCCTGCTGTCCCCGAGCCGGACTCCGTCAGGGGGAGTCGCTGCTACCTTCTGAGCTACGTGCCTGGTCTCCTCTGCCCTGAGGGGCTCCCTTCTCACGCTAGATCATTACCATCAGTGCTTTTCGATGTAGCCTCTTTTCTGTTGTCGAGTACATGAAATAGTGAACATGATGCAGTCAGAGGGGTCTTGTATGTGATGAAGCACCATCGTCACAGTGGCCGTAGACACGGGGAGTCGCGGGGCGGGGGGGAATGTTTGAGGGTAACTTGGCCTGGGGCCCATCCAACATCTGAAAGCTGAGTGAGTAACAGCTCAGAAGCAAGAAGGCAGGTGGGGAAGGGCGGCTTTTCAGACTGGGGGCCGCGTGTTTGGAGGTCCCACGGCACGAAGATGCTGGCTGTGCGGGGAGGGGGAGGGGAGGCTGGCCCGATGCGGGGCTGTGTTCCCTGCGGCACTGAAGGCCATGGGTGGATTCTGGGTTTGCGATAAGAGGTGAACACCTGGTTTTCAGGCACTGTATTTTTGTTGTTGTTTTGTTATGTCTGATTTTTGAAAATTACAGTAAAACACACGCATCCAGTGTTGCTAGATCTTCCCGCTTTTCAAGGGAATTTAGAAATTCAGATTCTTTTCAATTGTGGTAAAATATACATAATGTAGAAATTACCACCTTAACTATCTTTAAGCACACAGTTCAGCGTCGTTAAGTACATTTACAGTGTCGTTCAACCATCCCCACCATCCATCCCCAGAACTTCTTCATCTTCAGAAACAGAAACTCTGTCCCCATCAAACACCCACTCCCCTCCCCGCTCCCGGCCCCAGGCACCCGCCATCCTCCTCTCTCCCTCTATGGATGTGACTCCTCTAGGGACCTCATATGAGTGGAATCAGACAGGATTTGTCCTTTTGTGTCTCTCTTATTTAACTTAGCATGATATCCTCAAGGTTCATCCATGTTGTAGCGAGTGTCAGAATGTCCTTCCTTTTTAAGGCTGAGAAATACGCCCTTGTATGAATGGACCACATTTTGTTTATCCGTCATCCATCCTGCACACCTGGGTTGCTTCCAGCCTTTCGCTATTATGAATAATGCTGCTATGAACATAGGTGTACAATGCTTCTTTTTTTTTTTTTTTTTTAAGAAGATGTTGGGGGTAGGAGTTTTTATTAATTAATTAATTTATTTTTGCTGTGTTGGGTCTTCGTTTCTGTGCGAGGGCTTTCTCTAGTTGTGGCAAGCGGGGGCCACTCTTCATCGCGGTGCGCGGGCCTCTCACTATCGCGGCCTCTTGTTGCGGAGCACAGGCTCCAGACGCGCAGGCTCAGTAGTCGTGACTCACGGGCCTAGTTGCTCCGCGGCATGTGGGATCCTCCCAGACCGGGGCTCGAACCCGTGTCCCCTGCATTAGCAGGCAGACTCCCAACCACTGCGCCACCAGGGAAGCCCAGTACAAATGCTTCTTCAAGTCCCTGCTTTCACTTCTTTGGGATAAATACCCAAAAGTGGGAGTGCGGTGTCACGTGGTAATTTTATGTTTAATTTTTTGAGAAACCTCCATACTCTTTTCCACAGCAGCTACACCGCTTTACATTCCCACCAACAGGGCACAAGCGTCCAATTTCTCCACATCCTCCCCAGTACTGGTGGTTTTCAGTTTTGTTTATATAGTGGCCATCCTGATGGGTGTGAGGTGCTGTGCTATGTGATTTTAGTAGTTCTGTTTCTGTGGCAACCACCAGAACAAGATCGTAAGGCGGCCTCGAGCCTGAGCAGGGCGGTGGCTAGGAGACCCCACCCACCCCTCCAGGCGGTGGACCCCGTGTGGGGTCTTTGAGGCCTGGTTACGTCTCAGCTGCCTCTGTACTAACAGAAGACCCAACCGCTGTGAGAGGAGAGGATGCCTGCTCACACCCTGGGGCGCTGTGGCCCAGCAGCTGACTGAGAAAAGTGGAAAACAGAGCTGGTTTCCTGGGAATCGGCCTGAAGTTAGTGGCATGGGTGCCCCCTGCTCTCTGGCCAGTTTTTTTGCACCTGCGGCCCCCTGGCTGGGACACCACAGTCATGGGGCCCATCAGAGCCTCGTTGCTTCTGCTGGCAATTGGGTTTGGGATCCCTTATTCATCCTGTTCCTGGGTGTCTAAGCTGAGACCCCGCTTTGTATAGACCGGGGTTCAAGATGAAAACTGGTGCACCTGGAAATTAATATTTCCCGTGGCTCTTGTCAGAGACAATGACTTTGTTTCCTCAAAGGGACTTTGCTTTTGTGGCTGAGGTTTCCATCGCCAAGGCAGAACCAGCGCTTTTGTCTAGAACCAGATGTCCCCCAAATGTTTTCTTTTCTTCCAGCATCACGGTTTCAGCTGGAAAAAGCCGTTTCCAATGGAAGCTGTAGTGTCATAGAGATTATGGTAATTCTAAGAAGTTTTGAGGGGGCTTATGGAAATGGGTAATAAATATTGCACGTAGAGACTCAGAGTTTTCTAAAAAAACAATATTTGTTATGCTGATTTTGAATCTCCAGGGTTTCTGCCGATTTGAAAACGGATGATGTTTTTCGTTCTTTTTTAAAAATGTTAGGAGGATGATTTTCACTTTGGAAAAATAATCAGGGTGGTAGAGAGTGTGGGTCTGTGCAAAGAAGCCCATCAGACAGGCAGTGGCTTCAGCCTGCCAGGGACTCGGGAGGTGGTTAGACGTTAGCACCGGCTCCCAGGCCAGCAGTGACCTTTAAAGCAGAAGCTTCTCAGGATACTTTCTCTTCTAACTTTGAAAGGGGTCGGTGAGGTCTTAAAGACGCCCTGGAAAACACTGACCCTGGCGGCTGGTTGACAGTGTCCCCACCTGTAAAACACACCTGAAGCCAGAGGACCGTTCAGCATCTTCACTTGCCCTTGACTCCACCTGCTGCGGCCAAGTCAGCAGCTTTATTGAGATATAATTCACATGCCGTACAACTCACCCACTGACCGTGTGTAATTCAGTGGTTTTCAGTACATTCACAGAGGCCCACAGCCATCATCACCACAGTCAATGTTAGAACACTTTCCACAGCTGAGAAAGAAGCCCTCTCCCTGTCATTCCCCTAACCGCACCTCCCCCTAGTCCCTGGCCACTACGAACCCACTTCCTGTCCCTGTGGATTTCCCCCTTCTGGACATTTCGTATAAATGGGGTTCTACAATCTCTGTCGTTTGGCGTCTGGCTTCTGTCACTGTACATCCTCTTTTCAAGGTTCCTCTGTGCTCTGGCCTGTCTCAGGGCTTCATTCCTTTCCGTGGGAATGATACTTCATTGTGTGGATGGGCCACAGTTTGTATATCCGTTCATCAGCTGACGGCTTCTGTGCTCTCCTGTCCTTTTACGAAATGCATTTAGCTTTGCAGAATCAGCCCCCATGGCCAGTGACCTCTTCCCAGACGCGCTGGTTACTTGGGAGTGGTTCGGCCTCAGCATCCAGTGCTGGCCAGATGGGGTGATGGAAAGAGCCAGAATAATGTAAAAACAGTAAACAGAATAACACTGACTAGCACCTGTTACTTTGCAGTAGTCAGCTTAGACTAGGTTGTGTGCAGTAACAAACATCCCCACGTTTTCAGTGGCTTCCAACCATCTGGTGACGATGCCTAAAGGCTTCACCCCAGTTTAGCCTCTATCCCAGAATCTATCCCAGACTGAAGGAGATGTGGCCGTTCTCTGGGCAGAGGGACAGCACAGGCAGAGCCTGGTGTCAGTGGGGCAGGGAAGGACACACTTCCCTTCCCCAGGGGGCCCTACTGGTCACAGGTGGTGGGCATGGCTGTCTAAGTCTCGTCCAGGGAGAAGCAATAGAAAGACTGGAACCAAGAAAGCTCTACTTCAGGGCTTGGCCACCTAGGACCACATCTGGCAAGGTCCATTGCCTTGTCTTTGTCAATAAAGTTTTGTTGGAGCACAGCTGCACCCATTCGTGTATACGTGATCTCTGGTTGCTTTCGCAATACGGCAGCAGAGTTGAGTAGCTGTGAAAGAGGCCATAGGGCCTGCAAAGGTGGAAACATTTACTCCTGTGCTCATCTCTGCTCTCCCTCCCCATCAGCATTCCCATCCTTGTCATCATCACAGCAGCATGGACGGCTCACATTTCTGTAGCCAGCCAGGGCCTGACTGCTTTATAGGTCATGGTCAGCTGAATAATGGTCCCCCAATGATGCCTACATCCCAATCCCCAGAACCTGTGACTACGTGACCTTACACGGCAAGAGGAACTGTGCAGAGGTGATGAAGTGCAGGATCTTGAGATGGGACAATCTGGGCCTTAAAAGAGGGAGGCAGGAGGGTCAGAGTGAGAGAAGGTGGTGTGATGCTGGGAATGTAGGTCGGAGAGAAGAAAGGATCTGAAGATGCTGGGCTGCCGGCCTTGTAGATGGAGGCAGCGGCTGTGAGCCAAGGATGCAGGTGCCTCTAGAGGCTGGAAAAGCAAGGACACCGATTGTCCCCTAGAGCTGTCACACGGAACCAGCCCTGATGACACCTTGATTTTAGGACTTCTGACGTCCAGAACTGTAAGATAATACAGGTATGTTGTTTTGAGCCACTGCATCTGTGGTCCTTTGTCTCAGCGGCCACAGGAAACTCATGTCCCGGTCACTGAATCCTCACACACCCCTTTGAGGCAGGTCCTGTTATTGTCCCCATGTGACAGAGGAGGAAACTGCACATGACACTGAGTGGCCCCAGTTGGGGGCAGAGCCATGTTCATACCCAGGTGTCCCGCGCTCTCCATTGCACCCCTCATATTTCTCTGCAAAAATTTGCTTCCTCATTATGATGCAAGCTAATGAATGGTGACCGTGGGTGACGTCGCACTAGGGAAGATTACAGAGGTGACAAGCCCGCACCTTATATCTTGTGCTTTGTCTCCAACCCAAGGCTCTGCAATCCCATCCCACATTCCAGGTCAAAGCAGGCGGGAGACCCCTGCAGCATCTTTCCCCTGGAGGGCCCTTTCTGGGGATGAGGTTGCCCTGGCAAGCACACTCTGCTTCCCATCTCAGTGAACGCATCTCAGGACTGCCCCAGCACGAGCCCTTGATCAGTGCCTGGTCCGCCCTGGGAGCTGGCTTCCTCACTGAATTTCAAGGCTTCCTGGCTGGTTGACCAGCTGTCTCTGGCCTCAGTTGTTCTCCCTTCAGATAGATAAGCCTTTCCTTCTAGACATCTTTGAAGCACAAGGGTTGAAGAGGACAGGGCCAAGCTTCTTGGAGTCTCTCCTAAGTGACTAAGGAACTGTGGAATCTGAGCCATCTCCAAAGATGGAAACAGGTGTTGAAAGGAATATCCTCATACATCTGAGTATCAGGGCATGTGATTCATGGTGTGGAAGTGTCTTGAAGACCACCTGGACACTCCCTGCGTCTTAATGGCAGTTATCATATCCTTAGGAGCTTGCCCTCCCTCCTTTGAACCCCTTCAGAGATGGGGAGCTCATTACTTCCCAAGTGGCCTGCCGTCAGGGTCTCTTCCCACACTGACTTACATACTCCCTCCCCTGTTTGCTCCCATTGCTTCCACCTCGGACCAAATTCATCAGTCCCATGGGAAAAGCCCTCCTCCCACACACACCAGGGGGTGAAACGACCCAGGACTCGTAGGAAGGACTGCATAAAGGGAATATTTAATTGTGAAATCTCTTCTGGAGATAGAGTTCAGAATCTTCATGAATATTTAAATGACATTCAGAGTCAGCATTCAGGGATGTTTATTTTAACACTATGGGAACTATTATTGTTTATAAAATAGATACAAAGAATCCTTTGTCTCCATGTGTTTCTTCTGAGTCTGTTTCTTATTGTGAGTCCTTGTTTTTTTTTAAACAAAGAAGCTAACCTATTGAGATGGCTTAACAAACATAGGATGTGTGCCTGCCTGGGGCTCCACTTCCCAGCCACATGATGGAGCAGGGGATTCTGATCATGGGTTTTTACCTCTCTTAGTGTTGCAAGCAGGTGGGGAGGAACCAACCAGGAGACAGAAGAGAGACTCGTGCTTCATGGCAGAAAGTAAGGATGAGATGTCTCCTTTTAGCAGGATGGGCCAGACTAGGGGATTCTGAAGTCCTCTGTGCTGTCCCTCTCGTTATTTGCAGATTCTGTATATGCGAATTCACTGGCTCAGTAAAATTTATGTTTAACCCCCCAGATAAAAACTTGAAGCACTTTTCACAGTTCTGTGCTTTCTGTTGGTGATGGTGCTGCATAAAATTGCCCCCAGCTGTGGTACTGAAGAGCTGTCTAGTGTCCTAAGTGCACGAAGCCTGCAACATGCCTTGTGGAGAAATACATGCATTAGATAAGCTTTGTCCAGGCATAAGTGATGGTGCTGCTGGCTGTGAGTTCAGTGTTAAGGAATCAACAGTACGTATTAAATAAGGTGTCTTTCAACAGAAACACACATAAAGCAAGGCTATGTCATTATCAGTTGATGAAAATGTAACCATGAGCCTGCAGGAACCCAACCCTTATCTCTGCTAGGATCCCTGGTTCAAGGATCTCTAAATCACTCTAAATCAGTGTTCACAGCGATTTCACAGGTCATAATTACCGTAAGGGATGACACGGGACTGTGTGTGCATGCAGCACTGTGAGAAGCTGGTGCTTTGTGCGCCTTGCTGGGCAAGCAGGGAAAACCCCAGCTCCCCCAAGTTCAGTTACATCATATTCGGTCTGCTCACCTGTTGAGAATCCAGCGTCTCTTCCCACTGGGCTCGACCTGCAGGGTGTGTAGCCTAGGTTTGCTTTTATATGTGAACCCTAACACTGGCATACAGGCAGCAATGATCTGCCTCAAATGTTTTTTTCTACAGGTTTTAAGTATCTGGCTTTCGCACAGGGACGTTTCAAGATTTCTGCTTGGTGTTGACTGTAGGTGCAGGAAGTGGGGCAGAGATTTTGTGCAAAAGATGAAAGGACACATTCCGTGAACAGGCTGTTTCCTTATGAAGCGGCCTGGAGAGTTCTGTAGCCATCAGGCACCTCACGTGCAAGCATTAGAAGGGTTTTCTTCACTTCGGTGGGCCGTCTTCAATAAAGTGCGTGTTTCTTAGCCTGGAGTCAGCCTAGCAGGATACCTTAGAAATGTTTATTCCATAAAGTCCCTGATGAAATGGGGCATCTATTTAACCACTTCTTTCTTAAACGTACAGAAACAGCTTAAGGCTGCTGATTCATGCAGATATAAATAGTGGCCCCCTGTGAAACCCCTCACACCTTCCCTCTGGGCTGTGGACCATCATCTCGTAGCTGACTTTGTACATTTCCTTACCCACTGGTGGAAGGAAGCTTAGGGGAACAGTCTGGAGTGGACAAGGGTGTTAAATTCCTTTCGTCAAGAATCTGCCCTCCTGGGGGGCAGGATGGTGGTAGGAGGAGAAAGGTCCAGTTGAACTTGTAGGATAGGGGGTGGGCGACGGCTACAGAACAGAAACTCGAGGACACAGTGTCCCCAAAGCATTGAGTTTTGGGGGAGACAGAAGGCAACCCCAGAGTTGCCTGTGATGGGTGCCATTTCTCCAAGAAGACTGTGGCCTCCCTGTGTACATGGGATGGGGGTGGGAGGAAGGAAAGAAAGAACGTGAAAGAGAGGGTGATCTCCAACTACTCAGGCCAGAATCTCGAGGTGGACTTATAGAATCGTGAGCTGTCTATGTTGACATCTTCCTGGGTGAGACTTTCTGGCATGGCTGCCCACGGAAGCCACGTGAAGGATGGAAAAATCTTCAGCCAGGAACCCAGGGGGGCTCAGCCACACCTTTTCCAGGAGCGAGGGTGGGAGGGACACTGACCGTCACACATCTGAAAACCAGCGTTTCACAGCAGCACCCAAGCCTCGTGTCTCCTGGACCCACTGACCACATGCAGGACTCCCCGCTGTGTCTCCCGGCACTTGTGAAAATGGTCATTGGGCAGTGACGGGCGCGTCTGCCTTCTCAAGGCTGAATGCCAAAGGCTGGGAGGGAAGAAAGGCTGCTAGCTAAGCTAGTCAGGGTTCAAATACAATGATGCCAGAGCTCAGGGATGTGGGCGAAAGCCAAGATCCGGGCAGGCATTCGTGTGGGGACCGCTTCCCCCGCTGTTACCTCCTGCACTGTCATACACACAGCCCCTGTCCAGAGACATGAACCCCACGTCTCATCAGCCCCGCCTGCCACGCAGAGCAGACTTTTCCTTCCTCTGATGGTTTTTACCACCTTCTTGGCAACCCACGGACTCCTTGGTATGAAGATTCCTCATTGGGTCTTGCCTGTTTGGGGGTTGGGGTTTGAGCCTTTTTGTTGTAGGTTTATAATAATATACTAGGTATTGTACCTCTTACCAATCATAGGTTATAGATTTTTTTTTCAAATTAATCCTTTCCTTTAACTTTGCTTATAGTTTTTTTCAGCTCAGAAAATTTTGTTGTGTTTTGTTTATTCTTTACGTCGCCAAGTCGGCTTTCTCCTCATTGTGTCCTGGCTCTGGTGACACATTTAGAAATTTTACACCCGTGAATTTGAGGGTTCTTTCTCCCTTGCACATTTATTTCCCATTTGCTGTTTTCATTTCTTCCTGAATCTCTGGGGGTTTTTTTTGGGGGGGCCACTTTTCTTTTGCTAGAAGGAATCCCGTTTCGATTTCATGCTAGAGGTAGACTCTCTGCTTTGATTTTCCTGAACACGATTTGATTCAGCCCTGTTGCTAGAGAATGTTTTTGTTAGGTATAGATTCTACCCTGGCCATTATTTTCTTTAAGCGTTTCTTTTGAAAAGAATTCTGCCAGTGTCATTGTAGAAATGGTCATTTGCTATAGCTGCTTTTAGAAACTTTCTCTTTGTCCTTAGTTTTGAGAATTTGTGGGCCTAGATGTAGTTTTTCCTGTATTTATCTTGCTTGAGACTCATACAACTTTCTGAATCTTTGGGTTTACGTGTTTCATTGGTTTAGGCTTAATGTAAAATAGTAGTCCTGCCCCATTATCTGTCTTCTCTCCTAGGTGGACTGATCACACAACATGAGTTATATATCTCCTTCCCATATTTTCAATTGCTTCTTCTCTCTGTGCTTTAGTTTGTGCATTTTCTTTTGACCTATTTTCCAATTTCCTTATCCATCTTCTATGTATAACCTCACCCTAAATCCACCTTGTAGGTCCTTAATTAGAGATACTATATTTTCAGGTCTGGAGTTTACAATTGATTCTTTTTTGTGCATTTCAATTATCTGGCAAAATTCTCCCATCTTTTCAGCTATTTTTTTCTAGTTTTTCCTTTATTTTCTGGAAGATATTAATTATTGCAAAGTTCTCAGCTGCTCACGCTAATGCCTGGACCATCCATGGGTCTGTCTCTACTGACGGTTTTTTTCTCTTTGTTTTCCACCACGTCTCTGCAGCCCTTGGTACTGTCTCTGGGAATGACTAGTAGTTGTTTATAGAGCATAGGCCTTGCATACATTTATAAAACTATAGAGATTCCAGGGAATGTTGTTTTCCTTCAGGGAGGATTACTCTCTCTTGTGCAAGGTCAACAGAGTTGGGGCTTTTCATTTCATCTGGTCAGAGACTGGTCTGAGTCAAGGCTGGGTTGCAGTTTTCTGAGCATTCGTTCTCCTGTTATCCTCTGGCTCTCCCTTTCTTCTGAAATGCAGCCCTAAGATGCCCTCAGCTGAGAGCCTGGCGTGCCTACATGTCCCTCTCCCTGGTGGGTCCTGCACTCCAATTCTCATAAATAGATTTTTAGCCCTCCGTCCTTCCCAGTCTCGGAGTTTGCTAAATGTCTTGAAGGGACAGCGGCTGAATGTCTCATTCAGTTTCCCACCGCTCCCTTCCCACCCAGACTTTGGCCAGTCAGGTCTGCAGTTTTGACTGTTTGGAAGCCTCACTTGACGGCTAAAAACTCCACTGATTTCTCTGCACTCAGCAGGGATCGGCCCTCAGGGTCTTAGCCGTGTTACTGAGTCTGGAATGTGTGGCTGATCTCGGGGAATAGACAGCTCTAGGAGGTCAGCTCCCTTTCTGCTGCCGTCCCCTCTCAGAACCTGGCACTCTGGTCTCTGTCATATCCGTAGCTCCCTGTTGCTTTACAGAGATGTCTGTTGTGTTGTGTTTGTTTATCCTCTTCTGTTCTTCTTGGCAGGAGCGTACACCTGCCTCTAGTGACTTCACCACACCTGTTTGTGCTCAGTGGAGACTTACTCAGATTATTTCCTGAGTCCTTTTGACCTGACCTCATAGTCTTTGATAGCTTCCCTGTTTTCTGGTGTGGCCAGATGTTTCATGCTCCTCTAGTAAGCTTCTTGTCTCAGACATGACATCAGCCATTTTTCCAGGGATGCCTCATTCCTTTTATTGTAAATGGGTGTTAGGGGCCACATTCTAAGTGCACGGAGAGGCTTATTTTAAAGATGCTGTACATGATGAGTCTTCCGATGTTGCCGATCCAAATTCAGGACAAGTTTTTTACCTAATCACCTTGAACCTCCATCTGTGTCTCCTTTCTGCCATGCCAAAACCTGAAAGTTTTATCAGCAACATCACTCTTGTCCTGGTTTCTTCCACCAGGCACACACAGAATTCTCCCAGTCATCACACCAACACTTCCACCAACAATGTCATGCTCAAATGGCTTAAGATTTTCATTTGCAGTTAGGTTTTTGTCATCAGAGTAGCTCTCATCAGCGATGTGCAATCAAATTACAGGGTTTAAAAGTCACTTGGAGTAATTTTTCTCTACTTGTTTATGCCACCAGCTGTATACACATACAGGTTTATTTGTTTTTATTTTTAATGATTGCTTTTTAAATTTTTAATAATTATATAAAATGTTTGCATCATTCTCATATTAAATCTATAAAACAAGGTAAATACAAAGAAGTCCAGCATTTCATCCCCTCCTTTCTATTCTATTCTCTTTTTCCCCCTTAGGTAATAATTTTTTTAAACACATTCTTCCATTGTTTACAGAGAATGCTTTTAAAAATAATAATTATTAAGTACCTACCATTTATTGAGTGCTTATTGGGCAGTGCTGCTAATAATCTACAAGCACGGTCTCACTTTAATTGATAAGATATCTGTGAGGTAGAGTCTGTTATTCCTCCTGTTTACAGATGAGGAAACTGAGGCTCAGAGATGTTAATTAACATAGCCAAAGCCACACAGCACATAAACTACACCCTGGAACTAGAAGCAGCGTTGTCTCCCTGCGTGACCACTGTACTGTGTTTCCATAGCTTTGGAAACTGTCAGTTACAAGCAATAGTTGGTTGCTTTTGATGAATGTTTTAAAATATCCACACAGGCTTTGGCCCTTTTACCCCTGATTACTATGCAGCTGCCAGAGCCACCTGTGCTGTACCTGATGTGGATGATGAACTAGGAGTGGTTGGTGGCCTGGTGGTTCTAGGATGTAATTGTGTCAGTGGAATTGGTGCCGTTGGCTTCTCTCCCTGGAGAGAGGAACGCTGTGATGATTTATCAGGAGTACATCTGACTCGTGTCCTCAGGGCTGATGCAGGAGCCCCGTCAGGAGCCCCCAGTGGCCTTTCTGCCCAAAGCTCCCTCCCTGCCACTGAGCAGCATGCCGGCCGTGTGGCTGGAGATTCCTTTCTCCTGCTGACTTGGCCTTCGTCGTGGAAGGTGGGTGGGCGCCTGTGTTTCAGCACCTGATTTTCTTTCCTGATTCTCACAGTGAAACAATTTAAAGTGTGGGCTGGCTGGACAGCTTCCAGAGCTCACCAGGTGCGACCTTAACCCCCATCTCCTTTGCAGCAGGCGGGGCTGCTGAGCTCTCCGAGGCTGGCGTGGGGACTGGCTCCCTCCCCCTGCCCTGCTGCATAGTGGTTCTTCCTAGTCACTTCCCCGCTGTCACCCTGCTTTCCCATGTCCTGTTTACTAATAAAAACGAAGCAAAGCAACCCAAAGTAATGGCCTGGTGTACTGAGTCTCCGGCCACACACATATACACACACCCCTCGCACACATACACACACACACAAATACACACATACACCTCCCACATATACACACACACATACCCACACACACACATATACATACATCACACATACACAGACGCACACACACAAATACACATACACACATCCCACACATACACACACACGTACCCACACACATATACACATATACACACATCTCCCCCCACACACATACACAGATGTACAGACACACAAATACACACATACACACATTCACACTCACACCTCACACACACACACACACACCCCTGCACCAGACCTCAGGGACCATGGGGATTTAGAAATGAAGCCCTGCTCGTTGAGGGGGAGGTTTGGCACCCCTGCACCAGCTGCTGGGCCTGTTTCTCCCTGGACTCCGTCTGGTCCCGGCTCACCTCTCCCCAGGCTGCTGGCCCCAGGCATGCACACCTGTGGGCTCGGAGGAGAGACAGCCACTCCTTCAAACCTCAGTGCGGACGGCAGGGAGATGCAGAACGGTGTGCAGGCTGCGGGGGGTGGGTGGGCGGGGGACCCTTGTTGTGTGAATGACACACGTGGATAATTATATCCTTGTCCTCCTGCCAGTGACTCAGGCTCCATTAGAATTCTGGTAACCACTTCTGCAGCTTGCTGTGCTGGGGGAGGGACAGGGCAGTGGTGTGTGTGTGTGTGTTTGTGTGCAGCCGATGTAGGATTTAGCATCTCTGGTCTCTGCCAGCTCTGCATTCAGGAAGCACCAAGGATGTTTATGCCTCCGGCCACTCTGTGACCGTGTGACAGGCCAGCAGAGGGGACGTGGGCGGGGCTCTTCTATTCCAGCTCCCACCCCATCCCTTCTAGGTTGTTCCCACGTCCTCTGACCATTCTCCAGAGCAGCGCCTGTGAGGATGACACCCAGCAGGAAAGGTTCCAGGAGGCCGGGGCATGTCAGCTCCGGTCTGGCCTCTGCCTGGGGAGCAATGAGCAGTGGAGGGGGACCTTTGTCCTGCAGGATTTATGGGAAGGCATCCAGCCCGCCTTTCAATGGCTTTGAGCAAACCACTGACACGGAGGGTAGCGTCACCATTCGTTCTTTAACCCTTTCCTGCAGAAAGTACATAGACCTCCCCAGACACATCGGCTCTGGAGAGGAAGGGCAAGTGCCCGGTGGAGAGCGTGCAGTGAGGCCCAGTGGACACGGCGCATCACTTAGGTGTCCACGGTCCAGGTGTGTGTTCTGAAATAAAAGGGGATACGAGAAACGTGATGGGGTTTAGTTTTCAAAAAGTTGTGACTTGCTCAAGCGTAATTAGTCAAGTAGTCCAGAAGGCTTTGCAGCGTGCCCTTGGGTTTACAGCCTTCCTCTTCCCCCCGAGCTGGGCTCCTTCATCCCAGCCCCCAACCCCCTCCACCCCGGCAGGCAGGGTGGCAGCCCCGTGCGGGGGAGCCTTCCTGGGGCTCCTCTCCTTCCTGGACTCCGAGGCCACACTCTGGGTGTTCTCAGGATCTGAGGACAGCTGGTGCCGGTGATGTCACAGAGGTGGGCCCAGCACCCCAGACCCTCTGCTCCAACCTGCTGGGTCCCGTGTACCGTGGTAGCACCCTCAGTGGACCGGGGCCTCCCCAGAGGTGGGCTGCAGCTCTGCTGAACGAATGCCTCAGAGCTATTCTTGGATCATTGTCTCTCATTATGTGTCCACAGACGGCACCATGAATCATAACCGAAAGAATTAAAATGTGAGGCACCAGGATGTCGTTGCTAAGGGATTTGGGGGTGGGGTACAGTCTGTTAACATGTGCCAGCAGATTTGGGAACAGCAGCCGTGCACATCTGAGATGAGATTCCCAGTAGCAGCAAAAGTATCTCCAAGGGACCAAGGTCTGCTTTTAAAAGAAGACATCCATATTTTGATCCATAGTATCAAGACCAAGGACGGACTTGCCATGCAAGAAGCAGTACCCAGGGGCTTCCCTGGTGGCGCAGTGGTTGAGAGTCCGCCTGCCGATGCAGGGGACACGGGTTCGTGCCCCGGTTCGAGAAGATCCCACATGCCGCGGAGCGACTGGGCCCATGAGCCATGGCCGCTGGGCCTGCGCGTCCGGAGCCTGTGCTCCACAACGGGAGAGGCCACAACAGTGAGAGGCCCACATAGCGCAAAAAAAAAAAAAAGAAGAAGAAGCAGCAGTACCCAGAAACCCTCCAGAGGCAACTGTAAGCGTAAGCCAATAGCGGGGAGCATCCAGCTGCCCCCCAAAGCCCATCACTAAGATGAAGGAGGTGGAAGCCAGTGCACAGATCACAGTGGATAAAGGGCATTTAAAAGTAATAAATAAACCATAACGGAAAAGAATATGAAAAAGAATATATGTGTGTATAACTGAATCACTTTGCTGTACAGCAGAAATTAACACAACACTGTAAATCAACTAGACTTCAAAAACATTTTTTTAAAAAGGGAACGGCCCTCTGACCCCAGAGCTTCCTAGACGCTTTTAGCAACAGAATTTTCTTCCTTTTCGTAGACTTGTCATTTCACGTTTGCTTACAAGATAGTTGTTTGGAGGAGCCTTTCGGTGCCAGCTCAGAGTTTCCCGTCTCACTCTGGGTTTTCTTGGGCCCCAGATGTGCAGGTGGGGAGAACTTCCTCTAGCCCTGGCTTGGGGAGCTGGTCATTCCCCTGGTGACCGGCAGGCTGTGCCCAGAAGAGAGAGCCAGGGAGTCAGGGAGAATCAGTGTGAAGCACAAGATGTCCTTGTTCCCGTGGCCCTGTGCAAGCCGGGGCACGTCTCTAGGTCCCCAAACAGAGGCCCGGAGTGGGCAGGCAGGCCGGCGGGGTTCCTGACGTAAACCCTCCACCGCTAGGACTTCCTGTGTCGGCTGTACCAGTATAAATATGCTGTCACGTGAAACTTTTTTATTTGGCAACGCTGTACGGGTTGCGGGATCTTAGTTCCCTGACCAGGGATCGAACCCGGGCCCGTAGCAGTGAAAGCGCGCAGTCCTAACCACTGGACTGCCAGGGAAGTCCCCAGTGTAAATATGTTCAGTCACAAAGTGCATTAATTTAAAAGCAGTGAGCACTCACATGGCTGCTCTAACAGCAGCATCCCGATGCCAGCTGCTTTTCCTAATGAAGCACGGTGGGCATCGCCTGAGCACTTAGATGAGTGTGTAGTTAAACCGAGCGGTGTTTTCAGGGTGCAAATGAAAGGGCTGCTCTGACTGGGCCGCAGATGCAGGAGAGCTGGGCCAGCCAGAACTTAAACCGGGGGCCCGAGCGCATACAATTCCTTTTCCCGGGAAAAGACCCGTTGGGGGCTATGTTTCAGCGTGAGTTCTGGGGTGGGGTTTAAAACGCACCAACCTCCAATCACGGAATCATCTCTTTTAGACCCCAGACCCCAAAGTGGGAACATTTGAGTCCTTGGCTTCTGCTTTTAGTGGTTTGAAATGAAAGCTCGGTTAGGGAACTGCCCCTTATTCTTTTCTATCTTTTCCCCCGTTTTCTCCCTCCCCACTCATTCCTCCGTGTTTTGCTTTCTTCCAAACTTTACCTGCTGTTTACAAATAACTGAAATCACCACCCCCAGGTTTCTCCTAATAAAGTAAATGTCTTGTGATTCATTGCTGTTTTTTTTTATTCCTAAAGGCATTAAAATGTAACTTTATGTTATTTAGTCGTGTTGAATTTAATTCACGTCCATCCCATATATTTAGCAGATAGAATCCTCTGGGTACAGTATCGTGTTCCCTGAGTGGTCAAAGTTATAATAATAGGAGCTGTCATTTAGGGTGTATGAAGGAAAAGAAGGAAAACTCTCTTTATGGAATAAGTTTCTTCTGTAGCACTGGGATTAATTATAAGTTGATGGCTTTTTTTGTCTAAAGGGCGTGACCCAGCCTGTGTTTATTTATAAACACACCAGGAGGCGTTTTAGCGAGGGAAAGAGGGGGACAAGGGGAGAGTGTTTTATTTCCTTTTCCATTTCTTTGCTGGAGAAGTGGGGGAGGCAGTGGACTGAACCTGGAGCTTGCCTTTCAAGATCTCTAATGAGCCCACAGCAGCTGGGGAGCACAGCTGAAAGACACAGGGCAGAGTCCACCAAAGAGCTTTGGGTTTTGATGGGAAAACGCTGGTTCACATCTCAGAAATCTTTCCCCCATGTGCCACGTGACAGTTATTTTAGTGAAATTGTTTATTTGGTTTCTTGGAGAAGCGGAGCAAGTAAAATTCCTCCTAAAGACCAAACTAGCTCCCTTTTTATTTACAGCCTTGTATTACCCCACAAGCACGATGTTAGCTTATGTGGTTTGATTTGTTAAACTTGCTTCACATCCCTGAATAAAGTGAAATGTTCTTTGTGTCTGTCGGGTCAACTTGGAAGTAGTATCACAACCTTCAGAAACTGACCCCTGCTACCGCCATCCTCACTTCTGTTATTTTGGGGTGAGAAATGATGTTTCTGGGGAAGGAGCAGTGGCCGGTCTTTCCTCACACTCCTTGGCCCTGTGGACGCCGCAGGTGCAGTCGTTGTGTTAGCAGTGGCTTCAGTGAGGTTGAGATTTTCAGTTCTTTGAGTCTTGGAATCATGTTTTCAAACTTTGGGGAAAATGGAAAGTTCATTTTATTTTATTTTTATTGTTATTCTATTTACATATATATTTTTTACTGAACTAGAGTTGATTTATAGTGTTGTGCCATTCTCTGCTGTACAGCAAAGTGCTTCAGTTATACACAGAGACATTCTTTTTTTAAATTCTTCTCCGTTATGGTTTATCACAGGATATTGAATATGGTTCCCTGTGCTCTGCAGTAGGACCTTGTTGTTTATCCATCCTACATATACTAGTTCACATCTGCTAATCCCAACTTCCCAGTCCTTCCCTCCCCCACCCCCCTCCCCCTCCCCCTTGGCAACCACAGGTCTGTTCTCTTAAGTCTACAAGTCTGTTTCTATTTTGTAGATATGTTCATTTGTGCCATGTTTACTCCTCAGCCATAAAAAAGAACGAAATAATGCCATTTGCAGCAACATGGATACAACTACAGATTATCTTACTAAGAGTGAAGTAAGTCAGAAAGAGGAGGACAAATACCACATGAGTTCATTTTATTTTAAAGGTAGCAGTGATGAGGTTTAAAAAAAGGGGAGGGGGAGATAAATGTATCTTAAAAATATAACTTAAGGGCTTCCCTGGTGGCACAGTGGTTGAGAGTCCGCCTGCCGATGCAGGGGACACGGGTTCATGCCCTGGTCCGGGAAGATCCCACATGCCGCGGAGCGGCTGGGCCCGTGAGCCATGGCAGCTGAGCCTGCGCGTCCAGAGCCTGTGCTCCGCAGCGGGAGAGGCCACAACAGTGAGAGGCCCGCGCACCGGAAAAAAAAAAAAAAAAAAATATATATATATATATATATATATAACTTAAAAGTGCCAAAATAGCCAAAATGAAAAAGATGGGCAACACCAAATGTCGGTGAGAATGTGGGGTAACTAGAGCTCTCAGATGTTGCTGGTAGGGACACAGAACAGCAGCCCCATCTTGGAAGGAAGGCAGTTTCTTGCAAAGTTAGAGCTGCACCACCCCATCACCAGCCATCGCGCCCCTAGGGAGGTTATGAACAAGAGAACCAAAGCTACGATACCCAACAGGATGAGTGATGCTCGTAAACGGGATGCTAAGCACAAGAATCCAGGCACAAAGAGTATGTAACATATGATCTCATGTGTGTGGCATTCAACACATGGACATAAGCGATGTGAGGTCACCTGTTGTCTCAGTTGGCGAGGGAGAGGGAGAAAATTGACTAGAAGGGGGTGACGGAAATGCTCTAGTTCTTTTTTTAATTTAACTTTTTTATTTTATATTGGACTATAGTTGATTTGTAATGTTGTGTTAGTTTCAGGTGTACAGCAAAGTGATGCAGTTATACATATACATGTATCTGGGTTTTTTTTCAGATTCTTTACCCATTTAGGCTATTACAGAATATTGAGTAGAGTTCCCTGTGCTGTACAGTAGGTCCTTGTTGGTTATCTGTTTTATATATAGCAGTGCGTATCTGTTAATCCCAAACTCCTAATTTATCCTCCCCACCTTTCCCATAAGTTTGTTTTCCAAGTCTGTGAGTCTGTTCCTGTTTTGTAAATAAGTTCATTTGTATCATTGTCTTTAGATTCCGCATATAGGTAATATCATCTGATACTTGTCTTTCTCTGTCTGACTTAACTTCACTCAATATGGTTGTCTCCAGGTCCATCCAGAAATTCTCTATTTCTTTTTTTTTTTTTTTGCGGTATGCAAGCCTCTCACTGTTGTGGCCTCTCCCGTTGCGGAGCACAGGCTCCGGACATGCAGGCTCAGCGGCCATGGCTCACGGACCCAGCCGCTCTGCGGCATGTGGGATATTCCTGGACCGGGGCACGAACCCGTGTCCCCTGCATCGGCAGGCGGACTCTCAACCACTGCGCCACCAAGGAAGCCCAGAAATGCTCTATTTCTTGACAGGAGTGATGGTTACATGGGTTACATACGTTCGTCAAATTGTACACGTACCTTCTTTGCATTTCGATGTAGGTACTTTGACCTAAATGAAAACAATTTAAAAATTGCTGGGATAGAGGCCCTTGGAGAACTCTATGTATGGAGTGGTTATGAGAGGATGTTTGGAAATGAAGGCTGATCTTCCATTTGTGACAATACGTGTAAGAGAATGTCTTTCATCTCTGCAGATATTGCGATAATTTAGAAGGAAAAACGTCACGATGCATTAGCCAAAAACTGATTGTGCACACAGGTGCGTGTATACATGCCATACCAAGCAATGTGGAAACCATTGTGTAACCTCGCTGTATTACATGGTGTATTGATTTTCATTGCTGTATTCCTTCAACTTCTTAGGTGTGTTTGAAATTTTTCCTAAGGAAACCTTGAGGGTGGAGGGGATAAAGGCTCTGTGTAAAGATAAGACAGAGGAAGCAATTTCTGCTCCTGCGTTTCCATTGTGACAGTAACCCCAGACCCCCCGCACGCACCCTAAAAACCGACCACATTGAGGGGATTCTCAAGCCATCGTGTGCCCCCATCATGTCTGATCCAGGTCTTTGCCAGGGGAACGTACGTGTCTGGGAGGAAGGTAAAGAGATTCTCCGTACTCTTGTGCTAAGCAAGCAAGGTCTTATCGGCTGAATGGTGTCCCCAAATCCCTATGTTGGAGTCCTAACCCCCAGGACCTCAGAATGTGGCTGTGTTTGCAGAGGGGTCTTTAAAGAGGTGATGAAGGTGAAATGAGGTCACAAGGGTGGGGCCCTAATCCCATAGGACTGGTGTCCTTATAAGAAGAGGCGACCAGGACACAGACACACACAGAGGGACGACCCCGTGAGGACACAGGGAGGAGACGGCCGTCTACACGCTGAGGAGAGAGGCCTCAGGAGGACCCAGCCCTGCCCACACCTGGATCTCAGATTCCAGCCTCCAGGACTGGAGACAGTGAATGTCTGTGGTTTGAGCCTCCCAGGCTGTGGGACTTACTAGGGTGGCCTAAGCTGATTCACTAACGGGTGTCTGGTGGCCTCAACTGTTACTCCTTTCTTTGGTTGCTGACCTGCAGAAAATGGTGCTGAATTTCTGCTTCGGAATCAGATCTCATTATTAATCTCTCCCGAACCTCTTTTCAGGCAAGGGGTCCTTGCCTAAGCCCAGGTGCAGGAGAATTTTCTGGGGTGAGAGCCATGCGAGGCCATGTACATAGCACCGGATTATAGCCCCAGGCTTTGTGATCAGACGACAAGGTCTACCTGTATGAAAGGTACACACCTAACTTCCTGGAGCTCTTAAAGCCTGTTCCCTCATCTGGGAAACAGGAGTCACAGTAGCTCTCCTTCCCAGGCGTGAGAATTAAATCAGATAACTGCATTTAGGTGCTCGGGTGAGCATGCCTGTTGAGTCAGCATGAGCTGTCGTCGTTGCTATTAGTTTGACCACTGTAGTCATCGTTATTACAGCGTGGTAGAAGCCAATCTAGGAACATCTGTAATCCCCAAAATCTCAGATTCTCACCATACAGTGGTTTCATTCATTCTGCCCTGTGAGTCAGGGGGACTGAGGGGACAAGTAGAAAAGTCCTACGTCCCCGTTGGGTTCATGCCTCTCCAACCTGTTGGTCCCATCGGGAGCTGCCCTCATGAAGGCAGTTTTATTTTTATTTTTTGCAAACGAGGAAGAACTGTTTGCTTTTTATCAAGATTCCCGGGAGCAAAGGGTGTCCTTCAAAGCCATTGCTATTTCAAAGGAGAAATTTGCATTTTATTGGCAAACCCATCTGGGAGAGGGACTATACTTTGGGTCCATGGGAAGGAATCATTTCTCATTCTTTCATGCACGTGGTAGACTTTTATGCCTCTCTTATGGCTGCTTTTCCCTTGACTGTCATGAATATTTTATACCACTGAGGACTGGATAATACCGTGCAGAGGGTCTCTACTGCATCAGAGGGGTTGGGGGTTGCAGTCCCCTTCCCTGGGCCTGGGAGGTTTCTCCCTGGTTGGTGTTGCCACAGCTAGAAGTAGATCAGCTAGATTGAGTCTGACCTCACGTGTTGATCAAGTCAGAAACTTCTGAACATTGAAAAGAGGTTTTCTCCATAAATATGCATTCTCAGCACCAACCGCGGGTTCAGCATCTCCGTGTGAGCAGGGAGGTATTCTGGTGCTGAGCCCCAGCCTCCCTGGGAGGTAAATGACAGAGGCTGGTGTCCTGCTTTGAAACAGCTGTAACCTGACGGCACCACGTGCAGCACTTAGGAGTGTAGTCTCTGGAGTCTGGAGACAAATTCTGAATGGCCGTGTGAACTTTGAGGCTTTCGCCTGGTTTCAGGTGCAAAAGGACAGACGAGACCCCCCCCCCACCATGGGGACTGGTGAATGTGCCCAGGCTGTGGTCACCAGGCAGTGCAGAGTGGAATTGTAGGAGGTTGAGAAGTGTGGCCACGGTGACTTGCAGCCCCTCCCCAAAGAGGTGGAGTGTATTTCCCCTCGTGCCTTGACTCTGGTCGTGTGCTTTGACCAGTAGAATATTCCAGAAGTGGTGCTGCAGAGTGGGGTTCCAGAGCCTACCCTCTGGAGGCTTTGCAGCTTTAGATTTTGCCCAGGTGGAACGCTGTTCTGAGGCCACCGTGTAAGGGAGTCGGGTCTGCTGAGGCCAGGAGGCCTGGTGGAAGCAAACACGTGGGCTTCGGTCAATGCCAAGACACGCGGTGAGGTCATCGGACCCACCAGCCCAGCTGGACCCCCACTTAAGGCATGGGGAGCCCACATCAGTGGTCCTTGGAGCCGTGACCCGCTTTGTTTCATGGAGGCTTCTTCGGCAGTGAGATATTTCACTGATGCGTTGGCAGATTGCGTTCTCTTTTATTCCCGGTCTAGTAGGTTTGATCATGAATCAGTATTAAGTTTCATCAAAGGCTTTCTGGTAAAGTACTGACGAAAACTGATAACAGTTGCTGCAACCATCAAGATGATCCTACTGATTTTCCCTTTTTTCTGTTAACGTGATGAATTATACTGATCGCTCTTTTATTCCTGTAATAAGTCTACCTAATGGTGATGTCTCCTCCTTCATACACAAACCTCTGCATTTGATTTGCTCGTATGTGTTTGGGATTCCTGCTTCCTTGGGAGAGGTGACTCTTGCCCTTGTGGAGCTCTGGTACTGAGATCATGTTGGCCTCATCCATGGAGTTGGGGAAGTTCTCCCTCTTTATTCTCTGGAGGAATTTGGGTGAGATGGGTGTTAGTTCCTCCTTATGTGTTTGGGAAAATTCATCGAAGAAGCCACCTGGGCCTGGAGTTTTCTTTGTGGAACTTCAGGCTCTGTTGTGAGCCATTTATCAGTATGAACAATTTTAATCCTCCAAGCATCATAGAAGGGTTAGACTTGTAATGATCCCCAGTTACAGAGGAGGTGAGGTCGTTGTCTGCGGTGTCCGTGCTAGAGGGATCCACGCCGGGGAGTCTGTGGCCGTGACCACAGCACCACACTGCCCAAGTGAAGGCTGACCACCGCCCAGGGTGTCCCCTTCACTCCTGGGCCAGGGGACAAGGAGGCCATTTCACCCCCAGCCTTGGGGTTCCAGCAAAGGAGAGGCCTCGCCTGGACGGGTGTCCCAGGAATGCTCAGGGTCCCCCTTTAACCTGGGGAGGCAGGTGGGTCATCCAGCATGGCACTGCCCGTACAGCAGCCTCGCAGCCCTGGCTGCTTCGTCTGGCTCAGTGCCGGAAGCCCCTGGAGCCGGAACTTCCGGTGGTACGGATGCCGATTGCTTCCACTGCCGAGTGGGGCTCTCTCCAGGCAGCCCCGCTGAGGTTGGTGTGCAGTCCCTGAGCCTCCAGGTAGCACGCCAGTTTGCAAAGGCTCCCGGCTCCACAGGGGATTTGTCTGGAACCTGCAGAATTGCGCACGTCCTCCCTGGTCCGGAGCCCAGCCTAGAGGCGGCGGAGACTCCCTTGGCGTTTGTCTGGTGGAGTCCGTGACCTCTGACCCCCCTGAGCCTGGGGCCCAGTCCCCTCCCCGCATGCTTGAAGGATGCTCAGAAGTAAGATACCTTCCCAGGCTCCTGAGTCTTCGGGTGTCAGTCACTTCCTGATTCACCATTGGAGTCTCAAGTAGGGGACATGGCGTCATCTGGAAGGAAAACCAAAGAAGGGGACGGGCCGAGCCCGTGGGTTCCGTCGTTGTCTATGTGTGGAGCTGTTTTCCAGTTTTGGCGAGGGCGTGTCAGGATCTCAGAGCCGCCTATAAACAGCTCTGTGTTGGGAGGCACAGTTGGCTTTGGGGAGAGGAGGATGCTTCATTCAGGGCAGGAGAGTGGGTTTCCTGCACATTCTGGCTGCGGATCCCAGGGGATGACAGTTTCGCCAGTGATGAGAACAGAGGCGGCTTCTCCCTCACCCTGATTCCAACTCCAGCGCCAGCCCAGAGGGGTGCAGCGGGGCCCACCGTGGGCACCACAGCAGGGCCACAGCATCTCCAGGACACTGACCGCCCACCGCCAGAGCCAGGAGACCGAGCGGAATGTCCAAATGGGGCAGCCCAGCTCCCTGGCAGATTTACTGACACTCAGGTGCCAGGGCCCGTGTGCACCGCCCCTCCTCCAGCCCTCTCAGGAAGGCATCTCCTTGGAGCTCAGCACTGGACCAGGTGACAGGTGGAAAAGGATGCAAGTCCACCTGATACCTGGGCTCAGATAGGGTCATTTCCTCACGTGGGATGCAAACTTACGCAAACCAAGGAGAGCTTTAAAATAGACCAGATTAAGTGCTGCGTGGCATAGGGCATGGCAAGTGGTGATGCTCAGATTATGGTGGCTGGGTGGGTGGGTATGTTGGTAGGTGTTTGGGTGAGTGGATGAGTAGATGACTGGGTGGGTGGGCGATTGGATGGGTGGAGGGATGGTTGTATGAGCAGGTGCATGGGTGGGTGGGTGAATAGGTGATTGGGTGGGAGTGTGAATGTGTGGTTGGATAGGTGTGTGGGTGGATGTAAGGATGGCAGGGTGAGTGGTTAATTGGATGGATGGTAAAGTGGATGGGCGGATGGATGAGTAGGTGACTGGAGGGTGGTCAAACAGGTGGGTGGGTGGATGGATGGATGGATGGATGGATGAATGGATAGATGGGTGGATGGATGGATGGGTGACTTGAGCCCACAGAGGGGGTTCTGCACATGGTGCTGGAGTCTTCCAGGAGACTCTCTGGAGGGGGCTGCCTGATACAGGAGGGGTAGAAATAGATCAGCAGGAAGTCTGAGCGAGGACCAACCAGACCGCCTTGCACTCTCCTCCCCTACCTGCCTGTCGAGTTAATTTTCCTCCATCAAATCTTCCCCTGGGTCTGTCCTTGCCCCTGGTGCTGTACGGAGCCCCCTCAGCTGTGTGAGCCTGACTGCACGTTCTGTTCCTTACGTTTCCCCATGGTGGTCCTTAAGCCCCACGGAGGGCACAGCGTGTTAGGAGACAGTGTGGGATTCCAGCCATCTGGTTGTGGGACAGCCTTGACGGTAGGACTGGAGTTTCACCCAGGCCCCCAGTGTCTGACACAAAGCCTGGCACATAGTAGGTGTGCAGTGTCAGCTTCCTTTGTTGACCTGGAGAGGGACGACAGGCAGGTGCCCAGTGCAGTTAGGGGGTGGCACCTCACACCACCCGTGGGACCCTGAGCAGAGGGCACCCCCTGCTGCACCACACACAGCACTGACCTGCCCAGGCCCCCGTGTGCATCCAGCATGGCCCGTTGGCCCGAGACCTGGACCATTTTCAGGCACCCAGGATGGCTGCAGCCTGAACCTTTCCTCCGCTTACTCACTGAGGAGTGTGTCCCTGAGTCTGTAGGGGACAGTCACCTTGGTCCAGTGTCTGCCCACAGGAAATCCACAAGCATCGCTGATGGGGGGGATGCAGAGACTGGGTGGATGGGAGAATCTGCCTCATTCAGATGTAGATTAGAGGGTTGAAATAAGCGCCAGAAGTGAGGGGCTTACTGGGAATTTGGGGCACTTCCTCTGTGACGGGCCCCCTCTACTTGCACAGAGGCTAGACATGGGAATGAGGACGGGGCAGAGCTCGGGCTTCTAGAAGGACATCGTCCCTGTGCACTTCCTCCAGGCTCTGATGGAGCACTGGGGTGTGGGCAGGCGGCCGCTGGGACACATGTGGGGTGAAGAGAAACGCCCAGGACCTGAGGTGTCGAGATGCTGGTCACAAAGGAGCCTGGACCCCGGGCCCAGCCTCTTGTGAACAAGGCAGCCCCAACTGCTGTCTTCCCTGTGATGCTGGATCCTGCTCTGCAGTGGGACTTCCCGTGATGCCAGGTGGAGTCCCCAAACCTCACCTTTCTACGAGCGTAATTCCTTGTGAGCTATGTTGTCCTATATAGATTTTGAAAACATTCTTCAAGGACCAACTTTTGTAAAAACAAAACAAAACAAAAAAAGGATTGAAATCAAGTCGATTTGAGGTGTCAATTTCTGAGTTACAGAAACAGATCAAAAGCCCCGCCCTTGCCCTCGGCCATTCAAGTCCAGGAGGAAGAGGGAGCAAGCTTGCGGAGGGGGTTTTGCTGCTGGGGGGGTTGCCCTGCCAGGTGGAGAGGCGTCTGGGGCACCTTTCCCTGCCCACCGCATGCTGCTGTTGGGGAGAAGATGTGGGTTGCCCTTGCCTGCATGTTCCTGCATCCTCAGGACTCCCCACAGCCTGGTCACCAAGGCAGAGCCCCTGGGGGCATCGGGCAGCGGGTTCCATCTGACCTCATTCCCCACACTCCATTGGCCTCTCGGAAGGGACCTCGTCAGCATCGGCAAAGGGTCATGCCTTCATGGCGCATCCCCGTTGATGCTGCCCGGACGGTTGTAACACCTGAAATGCATCGTGTCAGTAACAAGGCAACATCTGAGGCTTTATAAAATGAGCCATGTTCAGGTGCTGACTGTGCCTCGGGGCAAGAATAATGGGGACCCACAAGCATGAAAGCCTCACCCTGAGGCGGCTGTGGTAGGCGGGGAAGCACAGCCCCGCTTCTGCAGAGAGAAGGGGACAAGAAGGGCTCCACGCGTCTTCCCTGGAGGCCTCGGCGAGTGACCGGTGTGGACCACAGAACTGGCCGCCTGCCATCTGGGTCCTCCCCCACCCACTACCCGGCCCCTGGAGACCCCTGGCGAGTTGCTTTACCCATGGCTGCCCTCACACCCTATGGTTTCTCCTCGCCGCCTCTCCGTTCCGTGGGTTTCTCCTTCCCTCTTCTCCGCAGAAGCCCCGGCTCCCTTAGCCTTTTTTTTTTTTTTTTTTTTACATCTTTATTGAAGTATAATTGCTTTACAATGGTGTGTTAGTTTCTGCTTTATAACAAAGTGAATCAGTTATACATATACATCTGTTCCCATATCTCTTCCCTCTTGGTGTCTCCCTCCCTCCCACCCTCCCTATCCCACCCCTCTAGGTGGTCACAAAGCACCGAGCTGATCTCCCTGTGCTATGCGGCTGCTTCCCAATAGCTATCTATTTTACGTTGGGTAGTGTATATATGTCCATGCCACTCTCTCAGTTTGCCCCAGATTCCCCTTCCCTCTCCCTTAGCCTTTCCCTTCTGAGTCCTTCACAGGACCCGCCAGTCTGTCCCCAGCCAGCCTCTGCCCTTCCCCCGCTCCACCGCATCCATCCTGCCTGTGGTGCGGACTGATGGGGCACGTTCACTACTCCGACCAGGAGTGCCTCCTCCCGGTAGCCTCGCCAGCACCCTCCCTGCGCCCACCCATGAAGCCTGGCGATGGCTGAAGAAAGGAGGGTACAGGAGGAGCCTGTGAGTCCAAAAGGGAGTCCTTGCTGTCCTGGATTTCCAGACATTTCCCCTCGAGTTGGACACCTGCCTTTCCTTATGGCCGTGCCCAAACGCCTGGCTTTGGCACGTGTTGCTGAGACGGTGTTGAGAGCAAGACGGGAAAAGGAAAGTTGAGTTAAGGGAGGGGGCGTGGAGGTGGGGGAGGAGGACAGGTGAGCCGGGAAGGGCTCGGTTCTCACTTTCAGATCCTGAAGAACCTGTAAATGGCAGCGTCCATCCTTATAGAAAGCGCATTTGCCTGCACTTTTCACAACAGAGAATTCTGTGGTCACTCAACCGACTCAGCACGCTAAATGTGCCTTGTCACATGATTGAGAACAATCTGTCATATTTTTCTTGTGCTGCTGTTTTTCTACTAAGGTGTCCAAACTGCGATTCTGTTACAAGTTAACTTTTTTTAAAATGCCATGTGATGAAAATCAAAATTATTTATAGACATCATTCTGTGCCTTGAAAATTAGATCAAGATTGTGGCCCTGCATGTCTTGAGTTATTAATAATATCTTGGCTTCAGCACTGACTGCTGTGTGATGTCAGGCAAGTGACTTAACCTCTCTGTGCCTCAGTTTCGTCACATGTCAAGTAGTCAAGTAGGGATAACGGTGCCCAGTTCACAGAGTTGTTGGGATCAAAGAGGCTCTATCCGTGTCAAGCCCTTAGAACAGTGTGTCTACCTAAGTGCTTGGTATAACTTGATTTTATTATTAGTATTGATATTGTATGCCTGGAACCAAAGAAAACAGACCCCAACCTTCTGCCTTCTTTATGCATCAGACCAGCAGCCAGACGCTTGCTGGATGGAACGGAGACGCCGCCATCAAACCCAGCCCGCTCTCCATCCTCGCATCATACACTTAGTGGGATGCCCAAGCATGGGGTGGGCAGCAGGACAGGCAGGCGGCTGCTTCCTGCAAGAGAGGACTTTCCTGGCCTTGAAATCATCAGGGGAGAAACAGTCAGCCAATTACCACAAATACAAGTCTGCATTGTTCTCACCTGCGTCGTGGACTCGGTTCTTTTGGCCAGAAGAGCGCATGTGGCTTCCGTGCTGCGGTATCTCAGTTTGCAGCTCTTAAAGCTTTTCTTTGGAAGCATAAGCTCGGAATTGCTGGTTGCGGGTCCATCTTTAGGTTATTTTCAGCAGCTGTCCTGGGTGTGCATTGGAGTGCAGACATGCGGTGTGCGCTTGTATGTTTCTGATGGCGTGTTTATTGTGGGCGCTTAGGGGACCTTTATAACGAGCTGTCTGCTGCTTACAGACAAGTAGTCAGTAAAAATCATGTGAACAACAATAGTAACAGCAGACTTTTTTAGGGCTTACCGTGTGCCGGGCTTTGCTCTAAACCTTTACATACGTAATCTCATCGAATCCCCACACCAAACCCATTTTTTTAAAATATTTGTTTATTAATTTGGCTGCACCGGGTCTTAGTTGTGGATCTTTGTTGCCACGTGCGGGATCTTCGTTGTGGCATGTGGGATCTTTAGTTGTGGCATGCAAACTCTTAGCTGCGGCATGCATATGGGATCTAGTTCCCTGACCAGGCATCGAACCCGGGCCCCCCGCCTTGGGAGCCACTGGACCACCAGGGAAGTCCCCCAAACCCATTTTAAAGTTGAGAAAACCGAGGCCCGTGGATTAAGCGTCATGCCTGATGTCACCTAGTACAGGTGTGGGATTTGCAGCCAGGCAGCCTGAGGCCAGATTCCCTCTCCTCTACGGCACCTGTCTGCCAGGTTCACGTCAGGCTTCGGCTAGGGCCAGCCTGTAGGAATAGGTGAGCTGTGGGGAGCGGCGTCTCCCTTAGAGAGGAGGGCATCTCGGTCTCTGTCTCTCTGATTGAAGGTGCCTGCCTGCTTACCTTCACTCCCAGCAGAAGCAACAGCTCGGGAGTCTGGACAAGATTGCCTGGAGGCAAGTAGCCGCAGATAGGTCCATGTACCCGGGACCATCCTGCTAACTAGATAGGTTCTCCCTGCTCAGCTGTGGGCTGTCTCAGGCCCCTCCTCCCCCATCCTCCTTAGGGCTGGGTCATCCCCCCCACCCCCCAGCCCCAACCCCTGCCTGTGGAGGGATGGCTGTTCCAAAGCCCCGGTGTCTCTCCTAACACCTGCCTGACTGTTCAGGGTGGGTCCGTGTTCTCATATCTGACCTTCTCACCTTCTGATCCACACAGGTGGACTTTTACCTTTTTTTAAATTACGGTAAAATACAGGTAACACAGATCTTACTATCTTAACCATTTTTAACGGTACAGTTCAGAGGCATTAAGTACATTGCAGCCATCACCACCGTCCCTCTCCAGAACTCTACATCTGGCAAAACTGAAACTCTGTCCCCATTAAACAACAACCCCCCAGCCCCGGGCCCCCGCCGTCTACTTTCTGTCTCCATGAGACTGACTCCCCCAGGGACCTCATGTGAGTGAAATCACACAGGATTTGTCCTTTTGCATCTGGCTTATTTCACTTAGTATAATGTCTGCAAGGCTCATCCATGCTGTAGCCTGTGTCATAATTTCATTTCTTTTTAAGGCTGAATAATATTCTATTCTATGTATATACCACATTTTATGTATCCGTTCATCCATCAGTGGACACTTGGGTTGCTTCTACTTTCTGATTATTGTGACTAATGCTGCTATGAACATGGGTGTGCAAATATTTGTTTGAGTCCCCGCTGTCTTAATCTGCTCAGGCTGCTATGACAAAATACCATGGGCTGGGTGGTTTAAACAACAGGAATTTATTTCTCACAGCTCTGGAGGCTGGAAGTCCGAGATCAGCGTGGTCAGGTTCTGGTGAGAGCTGTCTTCCTGGCTTGCAGACGGCCACCTTCGTGCTTTGTTCTCACGTGGCAGAGAGAGCAAGCTCTCTGGTGTGTCTTCTTATAAGCGTGCTAACCCATCATGGGGGCCCCACCCTCATAACTTTATCTAATCTCATCCCCTCCTGAAGGCCCTACCTCCTAATACTGTCACTTGGGGAGTTAGGGCCTCAAAATATGAATTTGAGGGGACACAAACATCCAGTCCGTAGCATTCCACATCCTGGCCCCCAAATTCATGTCCTTCTCACATGTAAAATAACTTCTTCCACCTCAACGGTCCCCAAAGTCTTCATTTGTTTCAGCACCACCCCCAAACTCTCAAGTCCAAGTCTCATGTAAATATCATCTAAGTCAGGTGTGGGTCAAACTTCAGGTACGAGTCATCCTGCAGCCAGTTCCTCTCCAGCTGTGAACCTGTGAAACCAAACAAGTTATGTGCTTCCAAAACACGACATTGGGTCAAACATAGGGTAGACATTCCCGTTCCAAAAGGGAAAAATCGGGAAGTAGGAAGGAGCAACAGGTCCCAAGCAAGTTCCAAACCTATCAGGGTGAATCGATCAGACCTTAAGACGTAGAACTCTCCTCTTTGGTTCGGCATTCTGTCTGCTAGGCCCGTCGGGGCGGCAGTGTCAGCCACACAGTGCGGCAGGGTGGTCCTACCCCCAAGGCTTCTGGCAAAGGCTCTCTGACCTGTTGAAACCAAGGTGGCCCTCATGTTCTCTGACTCACTTTTGGGGTCATTTTCCCCTCTTTTTGAAGAATAGCACATGTTCGCAATTGAGTGGCTCTATCATGCCGTCTTGTTAAACGCTAGAAGTCCGACAGCCTCCCCTCGCTTCACCCGACTCTACCCCCTTCCGAGTAAACTGGCAGTACCTATGTGCGTATAATTCTGCAACCTCGTTATCACGTGATGGTCCAGCCACACCCTCAGCATTCTCTTCAGAACCTGCTTTCTCATTTCCTGCACCACGGGCAGGCTGAGGATTTTCCAAATCTCCAAATTCCAGTTCCTTCTTGCTAAACAATTCCTCCTTCAATTCATCCGTCTTTTTGCATTTTACCATCAGCAGCCCTCCAGCACTTTGCTTGGGAATCACCTCGGCTAAACGTCCATGTTCATGGCTCACAAGGTGTGCCCCCCACAAAACCCCAGGACATAAGTCGGCCAAGCTCTTGGCCACTTGATAACAAGGATCACCTCTCCTCCAATTTCCAATAACAAGTTCCTCATTTCCATCTGAGATCTGATCGGAATAACATTTAACATCTATATTCCTACCATGCACCTCAAAACTCTCCCAGGATCAACCCACTTTGAAAGCTGCTTCCACATTTTTAGTTATTTGTTACAGCAGCGCCCCACTTGCACAATACACACACACACACACACACACACACACACAGATTTATTACAGAGGCTGAGAAGCCCAAGATCTGAGGTCATGGCGAGCTGGAGGCCCAGGAGAGCTGATGGTGTAAGTTTCAATCCAAAAGCCAGCAGGCTCAAGACCCAAGAAAAGATGATGCTTCTCAGAGTCTGAAGGCTGGAAAAGAGAGATGTCCCAGCTCACAATCAGGCAGCAGGAGTTCCCTCTTACTCAGCCTTTTTGTTCTAGTCAGGTCATCAGCTGATTAGATGAGGCTCACCCACACTAGGGAGGGCAATCTGCTTTACTCAGTCTACTGAGTCAGATGTTAATTTCATCCAGAAACACCCTCCCCAAAACACCCAGAATAATTTTTGCCCCAATATCGAGGCCCCCTGTGGCCCAGTCAAGGTGACACATAAAATTAACCATTATACAGTAACTGTTTTCAGACCCTTTGGGTGCATCCCCAGAAGTGGAGCAGCTGGATCATACAGTAGTTCCATGTGGAATTTTAAAAAAATATTTATTTATTTACTTATTTATTTACTTACTTATTTGGCTGCTCCAGGTCTTAGTCACAGCACATAGGATCTTCGCTGTGGTATGCAGGATCTTTTAGTTGCGGCATGTAGGTGGGATCTAGTTCCCTGACTAGGGATCAAACCCAGGCCCCCCTGCATTGGGAGTGTGGAGTCTTAGCCACTGGACCACCAGGGAAATCCCATATGTGGAATTTTTTTGAGGAACCTGAATGCTGTTTTCCACAGCAGCTCTACCATTTTGCATCCCCACCGGCAATACACAAGCCTTCCAGTTTCTCCACATCCTTGCCAACACTTGTTGTTTTCTGTCTTTTGATAGTAGCCAGCCCGACAGGTGGGAGTGAGCTTTACATTGGAGGGTCTGGCTGGAAGACGACGAATGATTCTTTTCTTTCTTTTTTCTTTTTTTTCCTTTTTTTTTTTGGCCATGCCACGTGGCTTGCGGGATCCTAGTTCCTGACCAGGGATTGAACTCGGGCCCCCCGCAGTGGAAGCGTGGAGTCCTACCCACTGGACCACCAGGGAATTCTGACCAGGAATGATTCTGACCATTTGTCACGTAAATGACATTGGGTCACATGTTACGTGTAACTCTGCAGAGCCGCCCTTTCATGTTCACATCGTAAATGCCAGCACACTAGGTCACGGGCTTCTCAGGGCCTGTGAGGACCTCCTGCCTGGGTTCCTCACCTCTGTCCCTGCTGTGTTTCAAGATCCATGGTCTGAAGCCTGGGTCCCAGATGGGTGGCCACCGTGCAGGAGGCTGGTGAAGCGCCTTTCACCAGATGGTTCTAACCCTGCCCCTGAAATGGCCTTTGCTTTCCATTCCCACGGCCCCCGGCTGGTGTGGACAGGGGCTGCCATGACTCCCCTGACATTAGCAGGCTGGGGAGGGGGCTGGATTTGGCTACGGGCTGCTCCTGTCGGTGGCATCCTTGGAGGACACCTAGCATTAGGTGGGGCCCGAGAGTTGAAATCAGTGTCACTTCCTAGGACGGGAGCCTGGGGTCCCTGGGTCTCTGTAGTGCCGCAGCCCCCGGCCCCCATGTGAAGCTGTATCAATCAGGTTCTCCAGGGAAACAGAGCTGGCAGGATGGAGATATATATATATATTTAAGAGGTTTCTTGTAAGGGGTTGGCTCCCAGGACGGTGGGAGCTGGCAGGTCTGCAGTCTGAAGGGCAGGCTGGGAACTCAGGCAGGAGCTGGTGCTACAAATTGAGGCAGAATTTCTCCTCCAGGAAATCTCAGTTTTTGCTCTGAAGGCCTCCAAAGGATTGGGAAAGGCCCACCCACATCATCACTGAAAGTCGACTGACACTCCACGTGTGTGTCTGCAGGCTGGCATCTGAATGCCCAGCTCATTTGAGGGTGGAGACGGCCGCCCCCGGGCCCACCAGGTCTCCCTGTCTGGGGCATGGAGAGCCCTGCCCATGGGGGCTCTGGTTCAGGTCTCCCCAGGAGCCCCAGGCCACTCCAGGGGACTTCGGCTTCGCCTGTCTGGCTGTCGCAGTGCATCAGGGACCACGTGGCCTCTTTACTTTAGTCAGTGCATCTGTAAGGCTCAAGTTGGACCGTTTCCTGTAGGTGCTGGTTTCATTTCCGTGCACAGGTGCATGGGTGGAGTTTTTTTCTGCTTGAGTGAAAACCAGTGAACAGCTTTGAATGCTTTTTCGAGATTTCCCCCTCCCTCCAGTTAAGGGGACCAATCAGAGGAATAGATTCCCCCCCAGGGGAGGGTGTAGGGACCAGTTGGGCTTGGTGGGGATGCAGGACGTGGTCCATGGGAGTTTCCAGGCTCAGCCCCTTGAACTGCCCCCGCTGTGGCCTCCTGGGCCAAGGACTCTCTCATGTAGATTCTCACAGAATGATGGCCTCATTGTCAAAGAACTCCCAGGGGCCTAGAGAGGGGCAGTGAGGGAAGATGTGCCTCTGCCTGGGGACGATGGGTATTGTAGCTGCCATTTTAGCAGTTACGATTGGTCCACAGCATGGATGGGCCTTGAGGGCACTACACTGTTTGAAATCAGACAGAGAAAGACAAATACTCTATGATCTCACTCTGAGTGGAATCTAAACCAAACTCATAGAAAAAGAGATCAGATCTGTGGTTCCCAGAGGCAGGGGGTGTGGGAAGTGGGGGAAGTGGGGGAAGGTGGTCCAAAGTTGGACTTCCAGTTACAAGATGAATTAGCCTGGGGGTGTCACATTCAGCACGATGGTTACAGGTAATGCTGCCACGTGGTACACGTGAAGGTTGCTAAGACAGTAGATCTCCCATGTTCTCATCACAAAGAAAAAACAATTTTGTAACCATATGAGGTGATGGCCCTGAACTAAACTTATTGTGGTCATTTCGCAAAATACATAAGTCAAGTCATTATGCAGTACACCTCCAGCTTAGTGCTGGGTTATCAACTGTATCTCCATAAACTGGAGAAAGGGGAGTATCTCTTGTTTTTAAAAAAGGAAGTTCTGTTTGGGCTCATTCTGCTGTCAGGCCGTCAGGAAGTGGAAGAGTGTCGTGCACTTAGTGCTTTAACGTGATTCCCACTCTTGCAGGTGGCGATCATAGCTGGTAACTTCGAGCTGGCTGAGTACATCAAGAACCACAAGGAAACCGACATCGGTGAGTAGGCTGGTGGCGAACAAACCGTGAGGGGTTCTGTTGGATTGGTCACCTCGTTAGATTGGTTCAGAGTCTGCTTTTAGCAAACCTTCACAGGAAGCAGAGTGCTATAGCGTCTCCTCCGCCTCTCTTGCTCCAGTTTCTTAACTCTTGGCAGGGTTGGGGTAAGGGAAACCTTAGAGGTCAGGTGAGGACGCCGGCAGTGGCTGCAGGGCACTGCTGTCCATCCAGAGAACCAGATCACTTTGCAACTCATGGAGATGGGTTTCTGGGAAGATTCTGTAACAGACACGATTCCACTTAAAGTAAGAGATGGCAACGAAATGAAGCAGGAAAGAGCCAGGGGCATCCCCTCCCCTCCCTCCTCTGCATCCTTCCCACTGTCTGCTGATGACCACTCCCCTTTCTAGTACCCCTCGTGCCAACCAGGAGGACTGTCTCTGGGGCTCCTCCCCTCTCCCATCGCCCTGCCGGCGGCTGGGCCCAGTCTTGCATCTTGGAAGAGCCCGCTGGCCTGTTTCCTCCAGCCCCGGGCTTACACAGGACATGCAGCGGGGAGCAGTCCCACTGGACCAGCAGCGGTGAGATTTCAAGATGGTGCCATCCCATCGAGGGGGTGGGCAGCGGGGCTCCAGGGCGCCTGGAGAAGGAGCCAGATGGCGTCTGTGTCTTGTTGCCTGTGCCCCTCACCCTGAGTTTGGGGCTGGGGGCGAGCAATACCGTGTGTTTGGCTGTCCAGTCTTTACCGTGTCGAGTGTCTGGCGGGCGCCCGCCTGCCTCTGAGAATTGCACAAGGATGCGCGGCTGGATGCCTGCTTGCCTCATCCGGTCCCCTGAGCCGAGCATCGGGGCCTCCCAGACGCTGCACCCGATGCCGACGCGAGTCCCCCCGCGAGCCGGGGTGGACCTCCTAATTGCTCTGAGATCCGGGCCTCTGCCATGGCCACATCAGCATCTTCCTAAGCACATTATGCAGATGGGCGAGTTGACGTCCACAAAGTGCTTTAGGAAATGAACTGAGCTCTCCACCTCTAACCACCACCCCCCTAAGACGAGAGACCAGGACAGGCGGACAGGGTTGGCTTGAGGTCTAAAAACACCGGTTACTGTGAAGGGAATGGGAACTCTGTTGAGCAGGGCAGGCATCCAAGGAGACAGGTGTGCAGGCCCCAAGCACGACCGCGGGATGGTTAATGGCCCCAAGGACCCCTGGATCTCTGAGTTTCTGCGATGGTGACAAACTTGGGGCTACCTACCCTCGTTGTTTTCACTTGCCCTTGCCTGGGGCCCACACGCCAGGGGGAGGCGTGAAGTGGTTTCCTTACCCAGCCGTCGGAAGGGAGCCGAGAGAAACTAGGGACTCTACCCCCTGCCCCCCAAGCCCAGCCTCACACATTCACACCCCTCCCCACCCCAGCCATGAACCCATCCTGCTCAAAAAGTGCCCGTGTTAAAACCCACATAGGGGAGGTTCCTGGCTTGTCTCTTCCATGTCCTATCTGGGATGCAAACACCTCTCTACAAACAGGTTTTCTTATTATAAGAGTAATACCTGTTTGTTGGGTGAACACATTTTAATTACCACTCACCCGATCGAATCAATGATTCCTTTCAACTGTAAAGGGCTTGCCCTGTCGAGAGATGGGGTCGTCACGGTGGGCACGAGCAACTTCCGTGGGTCACGGTGTGGGGATTGAGGTTTGAGGTCTGCCTGCTGTACCTTTGTAGACGCCCTGGGGCTCCGTGAGGATGTGGGGTGGCTTTTCCTATCAATCCATGCCCCTCGTTACCTGCGCCGTGGGCTTTCCCTGGCATATCCCAAAGGGAAAGGATAGTGCGGAAACTCTCCTTCCCTGCCGGGTCCTTTCAGCATCTCCAAAGACGGGGAAAAAAGAGTCCTCTTCTTTCCTCTGGGTCGTCTGACTCAGCGTCTGTGATTGTGAACTAGCCAACTGTGCCATTTAAGTGGATTCTATTGAAAATTTCACAGAGAGGTGATGAAGGGCACGGAAGCTGTGGGTCCCTCGTGGGTGCAGGTGTCACTCAATGCGTTCATTCTCAAACGCACGGTAAATCCATCCTAAGGTCCCGATTCGGCGTCCTGTTAACTGAACCTTGAGGTTTGAACCCGGTTGTTCGCTCTGTGCCCTGTGGCCCCCCCAGCTTTGCATCTCCCCTCGTTACCGGCGGGGCTGGATGCTGGGCGTGGGGGTGGGGAGGGTCTGGCGCTGTCCCACCCCCCGTGTGAGTCTGGCTAAGTCCCGCGTGTGGATCCGTGCCTGCCATCTCAGAAAGCCGCCCTGCCTCTGGGGGAAGGAATAAGCCCAGGGAAACCGCCAACCCTTTCTGAGCCTGCGAGCCCAGCATCCCATGCTCCTCCAAGGATGCGGTCGCTGTCTCCGTGTGACCAAGGACGAAGCTGACATGGGACGTAGCACTTGGGTTGAGTTCCCCCAGACGCAGACCTTGAGGCAAGGATTTGAGGGAAGTAGTTTGCCGTGGAAGTGGTGCCAGGCGGCAGCAGTAGAAGCACAGAGGGTAAGTCTGGAAGGGACAGGACGCCAGCTCAGGTGCCTCAACGAGCAGGTACTGCAGGCACCTGAGGCCCAGCCCCATCAGGACCTCCGGGGGGGCGGTCGCGGGAGCACACCTTGGCCTTGTCTCACCCCAGGGGCGAGGTGACGTGTACATTTACCCACCAGGTCAAGTTCTGTTAGTTCAGGCCTGCTCCATGCCAGGGAGGACCCTCCTCAGGGAGACGCAGGGGCCCGTAGGGGCAAGTGGCCCACGTACCCGGCGTACTGAGTGCCAGTGGCTGTCTGTGGGCAGGGCTCCAGTGGCGTCTCCCAGGCGGGACTCTCCCAGAACCACGTGGTAGAGTGATTGGCCGGGCTGGGCCTTGAAGCCAGGCTCAAGTGACTCTGGGGGGCTCTGGGCTCTTCACCGCCAGTCTTCCTGCCTCCCTCTGAGCCTAGAACAGGGGGCTGCACGCCAGGGCTTCAGGCAGCAATGCAGGCTGGGGTGGGGGAGGTTGGGGGTCTCCACACAGGCTGGCGCTGGACGCATGGGTGGAGGGATGGACAGGGAAGAAGAGGGTGCTTGGATCCCAGACCGCTGACAGGGGGATGGTCCCCCAGGAAGTTCTCCTCTGGGCCTCCTGGTTCAGGCTTAGCGTTCTGTGACCGCCGGAGTTGAGCATCTCTCCGCTCCCCAGGTGGGCTGAGAGGGCAGGGGCAGGGGAGGAGGAGGACACTTCGGGGGCAGCGTGCAGCTGGGCCTGGGGGCTGCAGAGGGGTCATCTGAGAATCAGTAGGATTAGGACAGAGGTACGGGCCCTGCAGGCCAGCAGCCCCGAGCTGTGCCATCAGGACGACCCCGGAAGAGGCTTCGAGGCTCAGGCAGGCCTCTCACCGCCTGTGTGTGAGTTTTCAGGGGGCGGAAATCCTGCTCTAGAGCCTCCCTGTCTTCATCCAAGGCCCAGGTTAAGCCCTCACCTACGGAGTCCATTGTTTTCTCACCTAGTCCTGGCTTCTCCCTGGCTTCCACATTGAGTTTTCACATGTGGAAGGAGAAATGTCGGCCTTCCCTGGTGGCACAGCGGTTGAGAGTCCACCTGCCGATGCAGGGGACACGGGTTCGTGCCCCAGTCTGGGAAGATCCCACATGCCGCAGAGCGGCGGGGCCCGTGAGCCATGGCTGCTGAGCCTGTGCGTCCGGAGCCTGTGCTCCGCGACGGGAGAGGCCACAACAGTGAGAGGCCCAAGTACCACAAAAAAAAAAAAAAAGAGAGAGAGAAATGTCTAGCCTGATGCTTCTCTCCCGCTGTGACATATTCAAGGACACTGCTCCTCCCGTGCGGGGTCAGGGTCCTCAGGAGGCCTTACCGAGGAAGGACACGGCCTGCAAGCTGCTCTCTGGAGGAGGGACAGAGGACAGGAGGCCGGAGGACAAGCTTTGGGGATAGAGCCACCCCCGTGGGGTGACCAAAGGGAAGAGTTTTGACGGGAAAACCTCAGGGGCCATTGGTCCAGAACTCCGACACCACGGCCCCCCAGTTCATTCCAGTCTCGAGAAGAATTCACGCCTCCCGGGAAAGGCGGAGGCAGCCTTTCTCCCCACTGTGCTGTGCTTGAACAGCCCTGGAAGGCCTGGGAGGAGCTGAACTAGCTGGTTCCTGAGGGGCCTGCTCTTTCCCCTCCTCCGCCATCTTTCCAGGAGCATCTTCTTGGTGCATTCTGTCTGCTTGGGCCCCCTGCTCATCTGGGGCTTCGGAAACATTCCTTTGTCCCAGGCCTGGCGCTTTAGGAGCTGATGACACAGAGGGCGATGTCCTCCTTGCGTCCCTGCCCCCGGGGTTCAGGAGTTCGTTGAAAGGACCGCAGACTCCGGACCTTCTAAACTGGGAACTGCCCATCAACCGCTGTCCCAGGGAGAACGGCACACGTCTGCTCAGAAAAGCAGCTCCCCATGCGCTCGGCCACTGTGATTGTTGTGTCCACCCCACTTCCCCCATGTCCCAGTCCCCAGGCACCTCGGCTGCTTTTTCATCCCCCACCCCAGCGAGCCTTCTGTGTTTCTGGCAGTCGATCCCCTAGATGGGGAATTCTTTCCTGTTCCTGTTCTTGACGCGCCGACAGACACCCTCCGAGGCTCCCCAGTGGCCAGCAGCGTGTGCCAGGTGTGGGTGCCCCTGGGGAGCTCGTGTAGAAAGCAGGTGCTCAGAGCAGCCCCTCCCCCCCGAGAACCTGACCCAAGAGGCCCAGGGTGGCCCCTGCCATCGCCATTTTCCATCCTCCAGCAGTTCTGATGCTGGACATCTGAGCCCCAGTCCACCTCTGCTTTCCAGGACCTTCCAGGCCTGCCTGCCCTGCCCCCATGTCTGGTGGGCTTTACACAGAACACGAGGATGGGGCTGCCATAACAAAATGCCACCAACTGGGTGGCTTCAAGCAGCCGAAATGTATTCTTTCACGGTTCTGGAGGCTGGAGGTCCAAAGTCAAGGTGTCGGCAGGGCTGTTTCCCTCTGGATGCTACAGGGGAGGCTCCTCCCTCACGTCTCTCCCAGCTTCTAAGGGGAGCTGGCGGTCCTTGGCATTCCTGGGGCCAAGGAGATGCATCCCTGCCTCTTCACACTGCCTTCCTTTCTGCCGTGTCTCAGATCTCCTCTGCTTCCTCTGGGAAAGCCGTCAGCCTCTGTATCGGGGGCCCACCCGAAATCCAGGACCATCTCTTCTTGAGATCCTGAAATTAATTACACCTGCGAAGTCCCTACTTCCAAATAAGGTCCCGATGATAGGATCCAGGGATTCGGACTCGGACACGTCTTCTGGGGTCTGCCATCAACCCCCCGGAGGGCACTCACATTGCTGTATGACTGTCACTCTGGGCTGTTACAGTGCCTGACGCACAGTGGGGCCTCAGTAAATGTCCACTGAATGAATGACCCCCTCCCCCGCCAGTGTTCCCACTCCACATTCAGCCCCTCCCCGCCCGCTCTTCTTGACGTAAAATCCCAATTTCCCGGCACCTGGAGTTGGGTGTCAAGGAGCCGAGCCCTTGTGGGCAAATCGATTCCTGGATTGGGTGTGTTTGCCGGAGTGTAATGTTCTCTGCCCCCCAAGCATCGTCAGAGGCGGGGGCATGGGGCAGTGGGTCGTGGTGGGGGCCGTGCTCTCCGCCCACACAGCAGGTCTTTCTGGGGCCATATGAGATTGGGGGTCTCCAGTTGGTTGTGTGCGAGGCTCCCTGGCCACATGGCTTTTCCGCTCCAGCTTCTGTGGCTTGGCTTCCCTGACCC